>NC_141699.1:1082649465-1083249465 GCF_964263255.1 Lissotriton vulgaris | reverse complement strand
TGTGCCCCAAATACATTACAGTGCCAACCCTGACCTGGCATTGTTGTTTTTTTACTATTAAACCCCCTTTATGGAACTTGGTCAGCAAACAATCTAATCTTTACCATAGACCTATATATCAGCATGAAATAACATTCATGCACCTCCCTTTCCAACACTCCCTTTGTCGCTAGCTGAACATAGACCACTGCTGAAACCAGCCGAAACGGCATTTGTGCAAAACGAAAAGCCCCTAACGGCATCACAACTAATGGATCCCTCACAAAGTGCAACTTGATGATAAGAGGGAGATAGATCAATTACACTGAAAATATGTGCCCGATTAATACTTTTAACTCTTCTAAAATACTGGGTATAGCTGCATATCTATCCAGATGTTCTTGTTGAGATCTCAAAGATCTACACACTAGCGGATGTTCTTTCCTCTGTCCTTGCGCACAAATACAACAGGTGCCAGCGACTCTGAGGACTCAGATTCAACTATCACTCCTAAGCCTTTAGTGTCCCTAGCTCTGATTTAGCAGTTCCAACATCAAGTATGAAGTGAGGAATCGTATGAACTTCATAAACAAGGGGTCTGAGCTAGTTGTTAAGTAAGATGCTTTCAAGTACCTCAGAGAATTGTTTGACAATATTGGGCTATCATTATAACCTGGTCAGGCACATTGGAATTCAAATAGATTTTCAGATCACACTGATGTTATTATCCCAACAAGTTATCTTACCTCTTTACCACATAACCTTTGCTGATAGTGTCTCTTCCCTAATGGCTATCTTCATTAGCACATGCTCAATTTTGTCTACAGTGGCACCGTTATTCCGATTTCAGTGCGGCTCACTCAATTCATTTTTTCAGGAGTAAAAATGTAATTAACCTCTCCCCTGCTGATGACGGAACCGCTCCGTCATCAGCCACGGTGGCACTGTGCTGATGACGGAGCGGTTCCGTCATGGCCCGCCTGATGCGCCTGTGCGATGCGGATTCCGTGCCTAGCTGCAAAATCCGCCCCTGTAACAAAATTGTCCGAAACCGGCCCTGGCAAACAGCTCAGCCACTCCCAGGGGGGCCGGCCGAGCTCTTTGCCTTGGCCAGTTTTCATTCCCAGTCCGGCCCTGGCTATCATTATGCATTACTCTTTTAATGCCACACAAAAACAGCACTTTAAAGAACGTATTACATCATAAAACGTACACAATTCAAAATAGAACCTTCCCCCACATATAAGTAGTTTATGCACGGAATCACCTTCCTCTTTTAAATGCTGCTCCTCTACTAGATAAGTAGCACATTCATTTACTTAACACTTTCATATCATTAATGTTTATATTTTCTGTTTTAGATGGTTTCCAATTTATGGAACCTTGTTATTTGTTAACTATCAAGGTGTTGGTTGTGTTTTTTTTCCTGTTAGTAGCTTTTCCTTTGTTTTGTCATTTTGTTTATGCCTTACCTTGGGACGTTTCTTCTGCCAATACGCATTGTTTTGTAACTTTCATTACCCCCGTAACACGGCTGTTTGAGCCTTTGCTTACTTAAGCCTGCGGAGGTTTCGGAGGCCGCCACTGGTCTTGGATCGGTACAAGCGCACACCAGCGAGACGCGTGTGCTCGGGGTCGCGGCCGTTCTCTTGTATCAGTACGAGCCTCTGTGATTGCCCGCGGCCTCACTTGATTCAAAAGTAGGCTTCATTTTTAAACATTCTCTCCCCAGTCCCTTCATTCACCATCAAGAGTGTAAGGTGACCCAGAGATAGCCAACACATCCACTTCCTTGTCACCTACAGCTTTCTTGCACACTAGAATTCCAATGGTGTCTGTATCACACTCATCCCCATCTCACTTGTACCCAGGGCTCGAGTCGGGGTACCACGCATCCCCCCCACTTATTTTACCTGGAGCGCGATAACTGGAGCTAATGGAGCCACGCATTCACTCTTTGGCCTCTCTGGGGCGAGATCGGAGCCCATTCAGAACGCTGCTCATGCGCTGGCTTCTCCGATGCAATCGCATCTAAGGGGTGAGCGAGGGGAGGCAATGGGTCAGATGGTGCAAGCCACCTTTCGTGACGTCACTTCCTGTTGTGACCTCAGCGTCCCCCCACTTAATTTTTTAGGACTTGTGCCCTGCTTGTACCTTTAACCCACAAAACAGTTTTCTTCATGCCTTATAGTGCCTCATCAACTTGAAGTATAAAAATCTCCTTAGGGTCTTCTGAGGCATTGAATAACGGTGCATAATGGCCCCTCTTTCCACATCTATAGCAAAATGAATTTCTTTCATCATAATTCCAGTGTCTGGACCATTGGTTCCTCTTCACATCTGCAACATTTTAATTTTCCTAAGTTATGTTTCATTGTTTCAACTCCACCTTTCTTTGCTCCTGCATTTTGCTACTGATTAACAAATTTGCTGCCACTCCACTGTTTTCTGTTTGAAAGGAGGCCATTCGGAAATGGTGACTAGCTTTATAAAATGTATCAGTTGTGCTGACCCTCTTATAGACAGATAACTTAGCAATTGCTACTTTGTCTCGTTGTGACAGACATGTGGACTCCTATACAGGCTGGGGCGTGAAATTTTGCTCCGCTTGCAGAGGTTGCAGAGTTTTTCCTGCTCCGCGTAGTGTGCACGCTGAGCCGAGTTTTCCCTCGTTCGCGCTCGCCATGTTAAGTCGGTGAGTGCAGAAAATCTTACTCCAGACCATCTCCAGGCAAGATTTGATGCCCATGCCTACTCTCACGGTGTGCTGCAAGAACTCATGTGGCCCGTCCCCGCATAATGTCAGTTTCAAATGATAACCTGCTGTTATAAAATTACCATTTTTAATAACATTAAAAGGACTATCAAGTCACCCTGGCGTGCTCGCACTTATGTGGTTTTTGTGACTTAAAATGTTCTTGGAACCTTTTTCTCCTTTTAAAGTGATTCTTTTACACTAAGCAAACCAGCCGTTAATTATCATTGCATTTTTTTAATCTTTCCATCCGCGGCCACTGCAGGTAGGAGCCGTGGGGCCAGGTGAGGGGGGATTTCGAGAGACGACCATGAGGGAAAATAATTATTATTTCATTTTCCTGCATGGTCGTCTCTCAAAATCCCTCCCCCAACCAGCCCCATCACTGTTACCTGCAGCGGCCATGGCTGAATCTTTCCTAACCATTGCAAGACTAAACTTATTATGGGTCCATATTATCAAGAACGGCGATAACATTAGCGCCGCTTTAGCGGCAGGAAACTGCCGCAAAAGCGGCGATACGGGGCTTGATAATACACCCTTGTGAATTCCCATAGAAGCCCAGGTTTGATGTCCTTCACACCAGAACCTGGGCTTCTATGGGAATTCACAAGGGAATATTATCAAGCCCCTTATCGCCGCTTTAGCTGAAGTTTCTTGCCGCTAAAGTGGCGAAAAGCAAGAAAAAAAAAAAAGAAAAGAAAACCGCCAACAGGGGACCAAAAATGCTATCGCAGCCAAGTGGAGAGGGCAGCACAGTTAAATATCAGCTCCAGCGAAAGCAAGCAGCAAATTCAAGGCAGTTGTGTGAGGAGAAACAAAATGGCCGTCTAGGAAAGTCATAGGTGCATCAGCAGCCAGAAAAACATTGCAGAAAGAACAAACCTCATGCACAGCTTGAAGATGGAGAAAACAAAGGAAGACTTACACAGAGGAGCATAATTGAGGAGCAGGCAGAGAGATTCCAGTATCCAGTATTGCACAGCAAAAAAACAAAATGGCGGCCGCAACCAGCAGTCGGCTGTGGGAAAGTTAATGCGGCTGAAAGGAGCCTGGAACGACCTCCTCAGGTGATAAAAACAGCATGGAGATGTGCCCACCACATTCCGGTTTCTAAATCCGCCGTTTATGAGTTGTATTGAAGGCGCGAACCGCGGGTTTTCGAAGCTGTGAGCGGAGCGCTCACCCGTAGTCCGTCATACCCCGTGGGCGCCATGCCACGCCACCCTCCAACCCTCACTCTTAGTAGGAGAAATAGAGGCTGGGTTCTAAGGCCTCGCTTAAAGTTGGCGGACAGATTAAAGGCAGGCGGAGGAATTTTTCATTTTTCAGAAACAAATTAAGGCTGGTGTTTGGTTTTGAAAGATTTCTCCCATGGTATGAGCGTCTTTATTTTTTAACTGTCCGTCACCGCCAAGTTATACCTGGCGTTGACACAAAGAAAAAAACCATATAATGGCTTTCACCTAAATAGGGCGGATGGTGTTATGTGCTTCCTCTGATGGCTCTGATTTATCCAGTGGAGGGCAGTCTACGCCGATGGGGTAAATGCTACCCTTTTGTCATAAACAAGGCAATTGACCCAACTGAAATTTACACGGGTGCCTGAGAGTTTGGCGAGAGAGTACCCTCTCAGCCAACTTGAATTTTGGCCTCAAGGACCAGATGAACGCCCCACCATTTTGCAAGTCTGAGATACTGTTTGCGATTCCATATGGGGTTGCAAATTGCATGCCTCATGCATATCAATGAGGCTGTCACCATTTGCGACCCCATTAGGAATGGCTGGCACGCCCAGGAATTGTGGTCTGCTGGGGTCAGCAGACCACCATGTCTGGGACTGCTTTTAAATAAAGCAGTTGTTTGTTTTTTCTTTACATGTAGCCTGTTTTCCCTACAGGAATATGGGATGCATTTAAAAAATAAAAAATGAAACTTTTCAGTTGAATTTTTTAAGGGCACGCAGTGGTCCCAGTGCCTGCCCTTAAAACATATTTTTAGGGTCACTCACAAAAGGGGAAGGAGTTTCCTGGGGACCCCTTCCCATTTGCGAGTTGTTTACCACCCTCCTATGAAGGGTGGTAAACTGCAACTGTTTTGCAACCCCAATTGCAGTCGCAAAGCAGTAATTTATTTATTTTTAGAGTTTTTACATAGCTTCAGGAGTCGCTATTTGGAAGGGGCGCCCTTGGAACAAATTGATTAGCGATTTGCAAAATAGGATTAGTACATGGGCCACACGTATTTTGTGGTTGCAAACGGGTCTAAAACCCATTTACGCCCGCATAAAACGTAAGTACATCTGACCCAAAATGTCTTCCCCATCTTGAATTACTGCTAATTTTTGGAATCAGTGCAGTGTGCAGGACAGACGGCTTTCCAATGCCCCGACGACTCAACTTGTTTGTGGGGTTATTGTGGCAATGGGTTTCTTACTGCCACTAACCATGGGCCACAGTGCCACCTAGCGGCGTCAACAAGAACATGCACTCCAATGATTCGCTGTTAATTGCAGTCAGTCCAGTCAGCTAGCCATGACATCCATCATTCACCATTCGAACCCCTGTTGTGAAGACCCTTTCGGTTCAATGTGTTTATAACTCATTTGCTGTAAGCGCCATTAAAAAAAAAATGTGGTTCTTATATTCTCTCTGCCTGTGATCGATGTTCGGTGTCGTCTCTTTCAATGGGACTTGACTATCTATACAGGAAAGTGACATTTTTAAATGCGATTTAAATATGCTCTGCTATGTACTTTACCTTAACCAACATGTTCTTATGGCTGTTGCGAATTCGGATTTTTGGTGCTCATGTACTTAATTTGTTTTTAATCAAATGCACATTTGATGATGAAAAAATATATATAATTAATGCAATAATGGTGTTGCATGTCTAATATCTGCGTTGGTTACTGTGTTCTGACTTTACTGCAGAGAGCAATATTTATGTGTTGTAGTCAGAAGAAACTTCCTGCAGAATTCTGGAAAATTCTAGGGTTAGAAGTGAGAAAGATTGAAGCAAAAGCTGTTAGTCGTCACATTTTCCCAGGACAGTCCTCTTTTCCCAGTGGGGATGCTTAAGTGCCTCGCCTGCTCTTTTAAATTCGGCGAAATTGTAATTAAAAAGACATGGCATGATTTTATGAACACCGCCGGGTGGGGGTGGGGGGGTTGGGGGGCTTGTTTTACTCCTGTAAGACAGAGGGATTCTGAAATATAGCTCTCTTCTCCTGTGGGATGCCGTGTATTGTGTTCATTTTTAATGCAATGTCCTGGAATGCCTCTCCCCTGTACACAATGAGACTGGTAAGCCCCCCCCCCCCCCCCGCCCCCCTCGACCCCCGCAGCCAGCGAGTCTGAGGCTGGGGTTCTCAGGTTATACTCAGAGGCTGAAGGGAGAGACACGTTGGACGGTATTCCTGAATTCTCTTTTGAAGGTATAAGGGTCCTGTTTTCTTTCCTGCTGGATGTACCAGACATAAAGGCTCAGACTGGACTCTTTTTTTCGCCTGGAGGCCAGTGGAGTTTCTGCCTGTAGAATAAGATGTGTCGATGTCTTTTCATCTTGGAATCAAGCAAACTGCTAAAGTAAGAGCGAGTTGGCGCGTCTTATTCTCAGCCTTAGTAAATCCTAGCCAGGGTACTAGTCGGGGGCACACGTGGGTGGATAGCGTCCACCCACTTTTTTCACAGGGTGAACGCCGTCCACCCTGCCAAGAATTTGAGTCCCACTGAATAATGTGCTGAATTCATCCTGGTGTCATTTCCAAACACCGGGACACTTTAGTTTCAGCAGCTCGTGCACGTTGTTATCTGCTTTTGATCACAACAACGTGCGGGCGGGGCGGGGCTTTCTCATTTCAGACTCCTGCTGGGCCCATAACAAAGGTCGAGTCTGAGTGGTCATCAGGCCTCCTTTTGTTGGAGTCTCTTGGCTGGGAGCAGTCAGGAACCTCACACCTGATGCAAATGCAGAAGAGGGGAAACAAAGGCTCGCACCTTGTTAGCACTTCACACATACTTAAGAGAGGCAGCTTTTCACTTTGTTCAGTCCCTGTGTGTTGGTCTTTCCCAGTATTTACACAAAACAAATTGCATTTATATAGAGCTTACTTCCCCTGAGGAGGCGTTGAAATAATTTAAGTATCACTATGTTTTCTTGCATAGCCCTACTGATCCCAATACAGGGTGTCAGAGCGCTTTACATCAACATGTGCATATTACATGTACAATAAATTATATAAGTTTGTAAATGAATTTACAGGATGCGTTACATAAAACTGGGGGATTCCAAGGTGTAGAAGTCACATATCATTTTCCATAGCTCACCAGGCTATTATCCTCACAATGCGCTCAAACGTACACATGATCGACCTGCTAAACATATATGTGAGGGCTTTAGATCTGATGTCACTTCTTGGGATGCCTCTTCCTGTAAAGTCGTGGCTTGTGATGCCACTTTCTATGATGTCAATTTCTGTGATGCCATGTGTGAGGTCACGTGCTGTCATATCGTGCATCGTGATGTCATGCACCGTGATGCTGCGCGCCTTGATGTTGCGTGCCATGATGTCACTTGCATACTGCCTAACTAGGCTAGTCTCCTCACTTCTTTTTTTAGGACTTGTGCAGGCCCGGACTGGCCATAGCGGCACCAGGCGATCCCCCGGTGCGCCACAAGGATGGGGGCCGGTTTTGAGCCCCTGGGGGCCAATCTTGTTACCGGGCCGTTTTAGCAGCATAGCTGCAAAATCGCCCCTGCAACAAAATCGGCCGAAAACCGGCCCTAGCAAAGCGCTCGGCGGCACCTCCAACCCCCCCCCCCCCCCGAGTGGGGAGGGGGGCGGCGGCCGAGCACTTTGCCAGGGCCGGTTTTGGTTCCCAGTCCAGCCCTGGACTTGTGCCCTGGTCCTAGCCATAGGCAATTACAATCGTCCTTAGTAAGATTAAAGCTCAAGTCGAACATTTAAGGTCCTCTGGTGGGAGAAAGAGGACGATTTTCACTCTGAGATTTAAAAAGCAGGAAGATACTACCTGATTGATTTGGTGATGTAAAGACAGCTTGTCACCTAGGTCCTTGACTACTGTTTTGGGGCTAAGGATGGAACCAAGGGCTGTTGGCCTCACATGTCCAACCAGGTGTTTATCTAGGCCTAGAACCATGACCCCTGTCCCATCTCTGTTAAGCTTCCATGCATTTTCCATCCTCCGGTTGGCTGTCTTCGACAAACAGGCTTTATATGATGCACAGTTCTGACTATGCTCCCCTTGAGACGTATGGCAAGCTGGGTATCACTGCATACATCTTGACGTAAAACCTATAAGATCCTGTGAGTTTCGCGAATCGAGTGACATAAATATTAAAGTGCGCAGAGCTCAAGGGCAAGCCTTGTGGCACTCCAAATTGGCAGGAAAGACTTTGAACAACTAGGACCAATTTTTACTTTCTGGTAGTGAGCAGTAAAGTAAGAAGGTAGCCAACGTAAGGCCAAGCCCCCAACACCCATCTCCATCAATCTCGCTAAAAGCATTAGGATAGGATAATATTTATAGGGCGCACTTATACCTGAGGGTTTCAAGCCGCTGAGCAGGAGGTGTGTGGGAGATGGTGATGAAGACAGCTGACAAGTCCAAGAAGATCAAAGCAACACAGCCCCCTTGATCCAAGACCCCCTGCAATTCATCGATAACGTCTACCAGAAGAAAGTCCGTGGTAGGACTCAGTCCAGCACCGTTTGAGATCCTAGAAAAGCTGAATTGATCCTATTCATAAATGTTTCCAGCATTTTCACTGGAACTTGCAACAAAGAGACACGTTGAAAATTTGATAAAATAGATGCACCCGTAGAGAGTTTCTTTAAAATAGGTGGAGCCACTGAATGTTTCCAACTTTCAGGGACTGATGCTGCCCTCAACGAAGCATTGCAGAGTTTAGCAAACATGGGTCCCAGTTTATTAGCAGCCAGGCGCAGTAACCTGGCAAAGCAGGGCTCCAGCGGGGAGACCGGTGTTCCAGCCAGGATAAGCTGCGGATAACAGGACAAATTCAGAAAGCAATCTCAGCTCGAATGGACCAACTGTGCCCGCTTGCTTGGTCTCAGCTGATCCCGAGACCGACAATCCAAAACAGATATTATAAATCGCCAAAGCCACGTGTGAGTTTTGGGTTCTTGGAGCAAGGGATCTGTTAAAAATTTGAATCCCAACCCCAGGTCCATAAGCGGATCATGAATCTTTGACTGGCGATTATGGAGTGACCTTATGTTGACAAGAACGCGGTGACCAGATGTGTCCAGAGCTTTGCTGGAGACTTTTCCACTAATACTTGGATAGAATCACCCCAGGGCTCGCCGAATGTGCTGCCTGGTCCATCCTCAGAGGCTCCTGAGAAAACACGAGGTTAAAGGCGATGAGCTCTGTCTAGAAGAAGAAAATTAACAGCATGGCGGGTACTAGGCACTGAGCGGGACACTCCCCGTCAAATCACTCCTCCCCTTTGTCTCTCACAGCCAATCAGTAATGTGTTCAGAATGGGCAGAGGTGACGCTATCCTGTCGCTTTAATATACCCAAAATGGCGCCTTTGTGCATGCTCAGTTCCTCCACTTGAGACTAGAGTGCTGTCTCTAATCGCCCCTCTACCCAAAAATTGAATGATAGATTTATTGAAGTGCCAAGTGCACAAATATACCCTCCAATCCAATGTAAATTCCAAACTTCTAGCCCCCCCCCCCTAAATTTCCTTCCCCTTCCGTCCCTCAAGGAGTTCAGAGAGGTTCTCTTGTCCACACATTGGTTTGTACACTTTTCTCATCGGTGAATCGAAGAGGTGTAAAAGACAGAGCAGACCAGCTTTCTTTAAGTATATTTTTGTGTCTGGCTGGGAGGGCGCGGGATATGAGTGTGACGCATGGGGAGTGTGTTGGTGTCGCAAGGGATGAGTAGTGAAAAGTCACCTCGTGTGTCTGCAATCACACCACCACAGCTGTGTGTCTGCAGTCTTGCACCTATTCTTACTCCTGGGGTTGGACAAGGAAAGTGAGGGACAGCTCTGCGTGTGATCGTTCCCCCACCATCCTAGGGGGAGGGTTGGGTAGATTTTGGTTCCAGGCTAGTTATGGTCCCAAGTCATCTGTTGAACAATTTTGTCATTCTGAACAACAGACTCTTTTTAATGGGAGTGACATTTTTCACTTTGTGTTTGGGAACAGCCAGATCTTTACTTCCTGAAAGTAAATCCAAGTGATCTTGGAAATGTCTTGCCTTTGCTGACGAAGTATTCCAAACCTTTCCATCTTGCACTTAGAAAGAGGTTACATTGATGCATTTTTGGGTCTTGCCTTAAAAACTGTTTTGATGTTGTTTCACAGCCGCCATGTTTAAAAAAAATACAAATACATACAGATCCGTTTGTTTCAAACATTTGCAGTAGACATGAAAAGTGTAAAACTAATAAAAAAGTAAAAATGTCTAAAAGTGACAGGCATATGTTTGCACAAAAATACATAAAAAATGACCTATCACAAAATTGTTCCATCACAAAATACATTTTAAAAAAAGTAATTAAATAAAAGCAGAAATTGGTTAAGAATGACTAGCTTTTTAATTAACTTCTTTCTGGGTGGATGTGCACCAGCATGCAACAGCAAAAATCATCACTCACTTAGAGGACAGCCAATGGCTGAAGGGGGCTGGCCCATTGCCCCATGCTCTGGTGGGCAGAAACAAAATATAAACGTCCCTTGGAACTGCCTTGGCTGGAGAGGGGTGACCGAAAGTTTCTCTACGTACATATATTTGCTTTCCACGATCAGACCTTTCTTGTGGCAATAACAGGGTATAGAGTGTTCCAATCTGTGGGTATCTTTATAACTTTACTTGGATAAACAATCCGTTTGCTTTTGCCATGAGCAATTCAGAAGTAATGCAGTGTGTTTTTTCTGGTGAGATGTTATCATTCTTTGTAATAGGCAGGTGATTGCCATCTACCTCCTTAAGTTACCCAGTAAATAAAGCAGATTTAAAGCTATAAATCCTTTAAGACAGTTTATTTCTTCAGTGCTCTTAGCAATTCATAAAACCCTGTGTCTCGTGACCATTTAGTCATCTCATCAATACAAGCGAGAAAGCATCTTAAAGTGTTACTACAAAAGTGATTGGTGGATGGCCATGATCAAAACTTGAAGTCATATCTCTTTAAATATGCAGTGCCAATGGAGGTGCTCAGTCGCTGGCACTGCCTCGAGGAGCTAGCAGTGAATGCTGTCATGAGCCTGTGATTTACTTCCTTTCACAGTGCACCATTTTCAAACAGATCCCACTCCATCACTACTTTCAAAACATGTTAACTCAGGTGCAAATCACCTTGATGGAGTAGCACGTAGCAGATAAGATGAAAGAGCAGGGTGACTTTGGCATCGATGAAAGAAAGCCGGCACTCCTTAGCCGGAGCTCCTGTGACTGCACCGCTCTCTTACACAACAGGGTTCACCATCCCCAGTGAGTGGGAGGATGGAATGTACAAATATGGAGGAATGCTCCAATCTTCGCCCTCCATGCAAGAGCACAAAAAGAGGAGATCTGGTGGGCCATTACCTCTTCCAGGTCACAGTCCCTGGAGTTAAGTGCTTAGGTCTGGCCTAGATAAGCTTGTGTTTCTAGTGCATTGAGTTCTTACTTCAAAGACCTGCTATTCCCCAATCCTAGGCAGGACACCAAAGAAAGGATAGGTGTTAATCAACTTACATGCACTTTTTGTGAACTATACACAGAGTCAGCAATGCAGATCTGGCCTCTTAAGCCAGATTCTTCAGAGAGCTGTCCAGGGGCCCGTGGATCGGTTTGAAAGGAGCACAGGTCTGGAGTAGACCGTAGGAACACATCGCCACACCCCTTCCAAAAAGTAACAGGATTCACTTTTAGGCAGATTGAAACCCAGGGATACCTGGATCTGAATGTTCACATAAGATCCTTGATTTTTTGCGGCCCATGATTCCCTGAATGCAAATTATTGTTGGACATTATAACTTACAACTTACTACAGCACCAACACTACAAGTAGTCAACACTCCTTTGAGCTTTCAGATTACTTAAATGAAGTGAGACCACTACAGACACAACCCTGTAGACAAAGTGACTACTTGCAGACCTAAATACATTTATTAGGGTATATTTTTTTGCCACAGAGTGGAGAAATCTACAAAAGTAAATTCACTCAAGGGGTGGAAAGTGAGTACTTGAAGGCGCAGTTTGACTACTTAAGTTTGGGAACACCCACCATCATGTCCATTTATGGGAATTATCAAATTGGAACTGGAACTGGCAACAAAGAGACACATTGAAAATTTGCTAAAAGAGCTGCATCATTAAAACGTTTCTTTAAAATAGGAGGCACTACTGCAAGTTTCCAACTGTGAGGAACTGACGCTGCCCTCAATGAAGCATTGCAGATAGCAAACACGAGTCCAAGTTTATTAGCGGCCAGGTGCAGTAACCTGGCAAAGCAGGGCTCAAGCGGGGAGTCCGGTATTCCAGCCAGGAAGAGCTTCTGCGGATAACAGACCAAATTCAGAACGCAATATCAGTTCTAATGGACCAACTGTGCCCGCTTGTTGGGTCTCAGCTGATCCAGAGACCAACAATTCAACACGGATATTATTATTCGCTAAAGCCACATGTGAATTGTAGGTTCTTGGAGCCAAGGTTCTGTTTAAAATTGAAGCCCAACCCCAGGTCCATAAGCGGATCATGAATCTCTGACTGGCGATTAGGGAGTGACTTTATGTTAACAAGAACGCGGTGACCAGATGGGTCCAGAGCTTTGCTGGAGACTTTTCCACTAATATTTGAATAGAATCACCCCCAGTGCAAGCCAAATGTGCTACCTGGTCCATCCTCAGAGGCTCCTAGAAAACACGAGGTTAAAGGCGATGAGCTCTGTCTAGAAGAAGAAAATGAACCGCATGGCTGGCACTAGGCACTGAGCGGGACACACCCTGTCAAATCACTTCCTCTTTTATCTCTCACAGCCAATCAGTAAAGTGTTCAGAATGGACTAAGGTGACGCCATCCTGAGGCATTAATATACCCAAAATGGCACCTTTGCACATGCCCAGGTCCTCCACTGGAGACTAGAGTGTTGTCTGCAATCGCCTCTTTACCCAAAAAACGAATGGTAGATTTATTAAAGTGCCAAATGCACAAATATACCCTCCAATCCAATTTAAAAGTCGCTCTCTTCAAATATGCAGTGGGAGGCGCTCAGTCGCTGGCACTGCCATCTAGGAGCTAGCTGTGAATGTTGTCATGAGCCTTTGATTTACTTCCTGCCCCAGTGTGCCATTATCAAACAGACACCACCCTATCCCCACTCTTAAAGCACATTTACCCAGGGTCATAGATATCAGCAGGATGGAGTAGCATGTAGTAGGTAAGATGAAAGAGCGGGGTGACTTTGGCATCGCTGAAAGAAAGCGAGCACTTCTTAGCCAGAGCTCCTGTGACTGCACTACTCTCTTACCGAACAGGGTTCACCATCCCCAGTGAGTGGGAGGATGGAATGTACAAATATGGAGAAAATATCTAAATCAGCTCTCTCCATGCAGGAGCACAAAAGAGGATGTCAGGTGGGTGAAAACCTCTTCCAGGTCACAGTCCTAGGAGGTAAGTGATTAAGTCTGGTGCAGATAAGCTTGTGTTTCTAGCTTCTGGAGCTCTAACTTTAGAGACATGCTACTACCCAATCCTAGGTAGGGCTCAAAGGAAGGATCAGTGTTAATCCACTTACAAGCACTTTTCCTAAACTATCAACTCAGCCAGCAATGCAGATCTGACCTCTCAAGCCAGGTTCTACAGGGAGCTGTACTGGGGCCCGTGGATTGGCTTGATAGGGGTGCAGGTCTGGAGTGGACCTTAAAAACACATCACCTGTAACAGTTTTCAAGAAAAAAATTAAACCGTGACCCTTCAAAGTGGCTTTTGCTTTGCATCATGATCCATTTGGGATTCCCCACCCCCACCAAAAAGGGACAGGATCCACCTTCAGGCAGATTGAACCCCAGTGATCCCTGCATTTAAATGCATTTAAATGTCCACAAAAGATCCTCCATTCCTTGCGGTCGATGATTCACTAAATGCAAATTATTATCGGACAATATTATAACTCACAGCTTACTACATCACCAACACTACAAGTAGTCAGCACTCCTTTGAGTTCTCAGGTTAGTAACACGATTAGAGAATACCACAGACATAACCATGTAGACAAAGGGATTACTTGCCGGCCTAAATACATTTATTAGGGTGTATTTTTTTGCCAGAGAGTGCAGAAATCTGCACAAGTAAATCCACTCAACGGGTGGAAAGTGAATGCTTGAAGGCGCACTTTAACTACTTACGTTTGGGAACACCCACCATCATGTCCATGTATGGGAATCACCACATTTCTCTCTGATCCCTTCTTATCCCGGAAATGGTCAACGATTTCCATCAGCTAAGGGCTGGAGTACTAATCCTTCCAAGAGAGAAAGGTAAAGAGATTTCTCACTTATTTGGCGTGGGCAAAGAGTGTAGGGGGAGGACTTTCTCCAGGGTCAAACATGTTTTCCTGACAGTAAAAACAAGCACTGGCATAGCCAGTAGGTCTTGCCTTTGGGACTTTATAAGTGTTTAGCCAATGAACAGTTGATGTTGTTGCACCAAGGATATTGTGCTGCATAACTAAATACTTATAAGTTCCCAAAAGCGAGACCTATTGGCTATGCCAGTGCTTGTTTGGGTAGGGGCGGGGAGATTAATTGATTTGCCGAGAATCACAGGATGTTAAGCCGGCGCCCAGACCCGCTCGAATCGGGTTCCCCAGTTCCAAACGCAGCAGCTCTGAACATTAAACAACATGCCCCCCTTGTCTTACAATGATGTCACCTGGTGCTCATGGAAAGCGTTCTGATGCCCATGGAAAGCGCTCTGATGCCCTTGGGCAAAGTAGGCTCTATATAAAACTGTAAGGGCCCGATGTAGGTAAATCCGATTTTACCGACTCTTAAATACCGAATCATACCGATTCAGTATTTAAGAGTCGATAAATCGGAAGTAGGCAGATGTAGGTAATTCTTATTTTAGAATTACCGATTCAGTAGGATTCGGTATTTACCGATTCGGTAAATACCAAATCTGTATTGCCCATTGATTCCTATGGGCCTTGAAGCCCATAGCAATCAATGGGAAATACCGATTCGGTATTTACTGAATCGGTAAATACCGAATCCTGCAAGGGTGCAGGGGGTGTCACTTTGACACCCTCTAGCACCCCAAGTACAGGATTGTGTGCCATGTGGCACACATACATGCCCTAAGGACATGTCTGTGTGTCACATGGCACAGGTGTAAATGCACAGATGTGCATGTACACCTGAAATCGGTATTTTACCACCCAATTGTATTGGGTGAAAAAATACCGAATTCTGAAGGCCGGTAGCACTGTAAACAGTGCTACCTACATCTGGGAGTTACCGAATCGGTAAAAGTACCGATTCGGTATTTTACAGAATCGGTAAATTTGCCTATTCGGTAAATTTACTGATTCTGTAAAATAATACCCCTTAAATCTCAATCACCAAATACCGGTCGGTAAAGGCCGAATTCGGCCGTTACTGACCGGTATTTGGTGACCTACATCGGGCCCCAAGTGTTTTGTCCAGAATCACAGGATGCTGAGCAGACGCCGAGGCTCGAACCCGGGTCCTCTGCTCCAAAGGCGTGAGTTATGGCCTTTACGACTCCCCTTGCCCTGCTACAGTGCTTGTTCAAGCTTCCCTGATGTAAACTCGCAGGGTGCCGGATTCTGGGTGGCAAACTCTGACCAGGTCGGCATACAAATTAAGTAGAGGGAAATTATACCAATTTAGAACAAAAGCAAACTAACTTCAAAGGGAGAGAGCCGAAGGGAATCTAGATTCCTCCAGACAAGGTTTTTTTCTGCCTGAGATGTGAGTGTAAAAAATAGTCTACGAACCAAGAGCTGTTCTTATCAGGCTTCCGCTGCACCTCCTTCCCTTTGATACAGAGAATTGGCTTTTGAACAAATCACGATAAAAAAGATACGCAGTGTTTTAATTTGCTATTGGACGAGTACTGCTGCAAGCGACGTTTTGGTCTTGTAGATATTTCTCAGCTGCTCACTGAGGCATGAGCCCACCGCGTCTGGACCCGTTCACAGCCCAAAAATACAAGCATTGACAAAGTCAAGCGATGGGAATAAAAAGCCAGACCCTATGGCTTTGCCGATGCATGTTTTATTTGTGTACTGCAGACGGCCCCGCATCTGAAGACCTCCTTTGTAAGGTAGGCAAAGGTTTTGCGATGGATCGGTGGTGCCCACAGACAGCAATGACAGGTTACCATGGGTGGCAGCTGCCACCCCGCCCTTGCCACTGCTACCCGGTGCCTTAGGGCTGTAACTTTAGCAGGCTGCTCAAGGGAACGTAAGTAAATTGTTAATTAAGAGGCATATCTACTTTCTGTAGCTTTAGTTTCTTATCTTTCCCCAGACCCTTGACAGCAAATATGCGGCCTTTGAGGGGCTATGGGTGGAACAGGATGGCAACTTTGTGATGTCATCTTAGTCAAAGTGTGTGATGTCACTTGCGCTAAAAATGCTCCTGAAGAAATCATATGTAAATATCCTGCAAAAAAAGTTTGAAGCTCGCAGATGCTGAGGTGGGGCGCTAGTGCGTATGTCTCCAGGCGGGAACTTAAGAACCTATCACTGGGGTGTGATGAGAGTGAAGCCCAAAGCGCATGGAAGTGCCAGTACTAGATTCTGTGGCACTGAGTGCCGCCTAACGCCCCATGGTTAATATCATTATTTGTGTTTGTATTTGTCGGTGTACCAATTAGCGTTTCTAAAAGAAGCACTGTCCAAAAGTAGTTTATAGTGTACATAAGGACATCCCAGGAGGGAATTCATTTCACCAGGGTTGTGAGCAGGACTCATGTATAGAAACAAAATATGTATAGTTTTATCATCAGAAAGATACATTATGTGGGACTTGTTTGTTGTGACAAGTTGAGCTTTGGCTTCTCAATAGAACAACTATTAATGTGTTTATAGTTTCAAGGGGAGAATGGATGGCAGGGGTTGTTTGTGATCACTTTTGCGGCCGCTTTGATGTTCTCAGTGACCGCGCGGCTCACTGAGAACATCAAAGCGCCCGCAAAAGTGATCACGCAGGCTGACAAATGGTGCGTGCGCCTGGCGCACATGCTTGTGATCACTTTCGCGGCCTCTTTGATGTTCTCAGTGGCCATGCGGCTCACTGAGAACACCAAAGCAGCCGCGAAAGTGATCACATAGGCCGATCTGCCTGCAGCCTTTGGGAGCCCTTTCAAAAGCCCCTTACTAAATATCTTGCAGAGCATCGCTTATGCGATAGCTAGGCGAGACCTAAAAAGGTGCATTAGCACAGGAGACTACATTTGTACTATGTGGAGGTCTCTACAATGGAGAACTGGGGAAATATGTCATTGTAGGAAAAGTCACACGATCCAACCAAGATAATGCCTGGAAACCTGCCCTGGCACAGTTTTCCAAATGTGGTAATGTGAACGTTTGTGAATGCCAAAGACAACGTCAAAGTAGTCGGTTCACAAAAAATGGTTGCGTATGGCGCACCAGCTGTTTGCAAACTGACTCTGATTTCACAATACGACCTATGTACCAATAGGTACTGTTGTAAAATCACCTTTTGTAGGGGTTTGAAGAATTACCTGCCTAATGAACATAAATTAAACAGGTCATAATTTGCAAGCCCCTGTGATTGGCTGCAAGCACAGGGATGGTGGCCTGTAAGGACAGCAGACCACAATCCCTTTGATTGCATTTCACAGTGGAATTTCTTTTTCTCCTGTGGGATCCCTTTCCGATTCTGTTACCACCTTTGTGTTCACTGGCCCAATATTTGCAGTGTACACTTGACAATTGTTTCCAAGTGTCTGGCACCCTTCAAGAAGGACCGACTAGCCAGTGGCGTTATGAAACGTGAGGGGGCCCCTCTGCAAAGTACATGGCGTGGGCCCCCCATGCTGGATCCAGTCAGGAGGTCTCAGGTCAGGGTCCCGCTGCTCGTGCACAGTGCCAAGGGCGAGAGGGCTGGGCCAGTGGCATAGCTAGGCCTTTTGACACCCGTGGCAGTCAAATTTGGGGTTGCAGCGCGCGCAACAAAATTTGTTTTATTTATTTATATGTTTACTTACCTGCAAAGCTCCATAATCCATAGATTACTACCCCCGCCCTGCCCCTCCATCTCTCCACATCACCGCCCGGCAGGTACTCCCACTACCGACCATGGCTGTCCTTACCGCGGGGGCTGTGGGGGCCATGTTACGCCACTGCGACTAGCTCATCCAGGTCCATGGGGATATGCTCAGCATCAGAGTCCTCATTTCTTATATGATGTAACGCAGATCTCAGAAGAGCGAGAAAATTGGCAGAAATGAAGCGTTTCCTCTCTCAGGAAAGGTGCAGGCACAGCCAGTGGAAGGATGAAAATAAAACTAACAAATTGAATCTGGCCTACATCCAAAGAAGGATCAAATGAGCCTCTTCAAATCTCACAGGCGCACTGCATTAAAGAAAACACTTCGGCTTTGAACAATTGTATTTATTTCTCAAAAATCTGGTCTCCAAATTTATAATAAAATATGACTGCTCCTGCAGATGGTGCCTGACTATGAACTTTAATAAATTTGAAATATGATTACCATTTTTCAGATCAGAGGGTGAAAATCTCAGTACAGTGATACAGAGGGACTTCTTCAAATGAAAATTGGGATGCGCTTTGTTTGCGGTGCACCTCGCATCTCCCAAAGCAAACCACATTGCACTTTACACTGCTTAAGTGCTTCCCTTTTTTAGCAAAGTAAAACTCAGTTTGACACTACCTGATCTAGCTACCTCAAGGAGTTGCATAAAGAGATTAGTGCAGTGCTTAATTTGCAGGAGGCCTCTGCAGCTTGCTCCACCCATTGCTCCTGCCATGCTGTCAATGATAGTAACAACAAAACTACTAACCATTACACTCCTACAAGTGTGACAATTTGGACTATTCCAGGCCCCCAAAGCTAAAAGAATGGTTTGGGCGGCAGGAAATAGTAATTTTTAATGTATGTTGAATTAAATAATTAACTGATGTTGAGGTCATCTCTAAATTGGCCAGACAGCGCCACCTTGTGGCAGACTGTCACAAGCACCGGCGTTGACAATTACGTGCAGGTGCCGAGCACCAGAAACCACTGGCTCAAATTAAGCATGGGATTAGTGTAATCCGCATACTGCAGTGCTATGCATAGAATAGGGTCTCCTGCCCATGACCCTGATCGAGTTAGCATAGCCTGGTTGATGGTGAGGCCATGCCTTGTATCAAAAATGATTATTGATGGATTAAATTTGACGACCAGAAAGACATGCCACGGCTGAGGCATCATAGTGCGCTGCTATTGTGGAGCGGAGAGAGTAAAGAGAGATGCATTGTGCATACAACCACTAGAGTTAAGGGGTGGAAACATGCCTCTCGGGGTTGTACTACTGAATATCGAGCCCAAGAATATCATCATATAAGAGTATCGCGGATCGACTATCGAGGGACAAATTATCAGAAAGTAAGTGAAATTAGAAAAGCGTGGATATACTATTCCTAACTCCACATCTACGTACCTTGAAGTTATACATATATCACCACGGTCCACATACGTGGAGTTAGGCATAGAAAAGCTATACCTACTTGCTTTTCAATATTTTGGATTCCATATTTTGTCTTCGATATTTGCATGTCTCGATATTCTGGGTTCGACATTCAGGGTGCACCTCCTCTACGCGAGTGCAGTTACCAAAGCAAACGATTAGTAACTCAATTGAGGTTACACTTAGTGGCGACCTGTGATTACAGCATGGAGGAGGGTGGGGACCACACAGGCAAACATGCACACTCACTCACACCCAGGCATTCACACAAACACAGCCACTCACATCACACAGACATATACATATACTCAGTGGCGGCTCCTGATGGGAGTGCTGTGAGGGGGCGAGCAGGAGAGGGGCAGGGTGGGGGGTAGTAATGTCCGGCATACGGCCGAAATGAGGTAAGTACATAAATAAATAAATAAAACGAATTACATTGCGTGCGCTGCAACACAATTGGCGATGCAGTGCGCGTAATGTAATTCATTTTATTTATTTATATATGTACTCACCTCGGTTCGGCCGTATGCCGGAGTTTACTACCCCCCCACCCAGCCCCACCGCTCCGCAGCACTCCCTCCAGGAGCCGCCACTGCACGTACATTCAAACATACTCGCACACACCGAACATTAAATAAAAATATAACACTTACCTTCTGTAGTATCTCTGAAAAGAAGCCATGGTGGTTCCAGGAGAGTTAGCACTGCCACCTCTTCCCATTGGCTGACCTTAGGTTAGCCAATGAGAGGAGGCGGCACTCCCTACTTTGTCACAGATTAGGATGGCTCAGTGAAAGTTGCTGACCCCATCCCAATGAGTGACACGGTGTTACTGATAGACACTCGTCCCTGGGCACTTTAGGGTTTAAAATTGAAATGCTCAGGTCTGAGGCTATCAGTGAAGCTCCCCCCTCATGACCGGGAGGGCCTCTAGGCACTTTTCCAGGCTGAAGAGGTCACACCTACAGGGGTTGTGTTATCTTTAGCTCTGCAAAGCTCAGGTCAGGCAGCCAGGCACATGCACATTTGGCGTATGTCTAGCTCCTGGCTGCCTGACCTGAAAATAAAGAATGTCTGTCAGGCTGACCGTAACTCAGCCTGACAGACATTCTTTAGGTCAGCCAAAAGGTGGGGGTGTGTGACCCTTCCACCCCGTAAGACAGGCCGCCACTGGTTAGACCACCTCAGAGAAGGCACCCAGGTGCAGCCAATGTTGTGTCCTTCATCAGCTGATGACTCAGGTGGCTTTCTTATTGAGTTGCGCTGATATATTTATGATTAAACACACCAGGGATACATGACTTAATATTAAAAAATAATTCAGCCATTCTGGCCCCACCAGTAAAACTTTGCTTGGGTAGGCCACCAGACCACCAGTGCAAACTATCCCATATCCCATAAGGTCATAAGGTACTGCAAGTTCATTTTGCTCTTTTCTAATGATTTCATAGCCCATTTGCTAGCCACAGCCATTGAGTAACTCACAGCCATGTGACATGCCTTTATTTTAATAATGCGCTTGAGTTCTCTCGCCTCTGACGTGCTCGGCCTCATTTCCTCCACCATGAAGCGAGGAGTCTCAATCAAGGTTGCTCAGCAGCTCAGATCACAGCTGTTTTATTTCTTTTCCAGGTCCTTTTTTGCTCTTCTCACTGGAAACCCTGCCCCTCTTTCGTACCATTATATTTAGTCCTGGGGCCTAATATCCGAGGCGTATGTGGCACTTTCGCACGGCCAGAGAATAACTTTTATGACGATCCAGCGAACCAATGTGCCTCAGCATATTTACAAGGCCACGCAAACTCACTTTATGTGGCTTTTTCATGACCTTGTAAAAAAGTGCCACTTTCACGCGGAACACTGTGCAGAAGGGATGTCCTATGGATGTGGCTGTGGGTGTTCGTAAACCTGGGAGTGCATCAGATTCTAACGCCACTCCAGGGGTGGTGTTAAGGAGGCGCAACAAGGAGACATGTTTTCATATCTCCTTGTTTTTTCCTTTTTCTATGCGTGCTGCAATCTGCAGTGCACATAGGAGGAAAACGCCTCCATTGATTTATTTTGTGCAGAAAGGTGTCCCTACCTGCACAAAATCAATCATCCCTTGCAGCATGGCTCAAGGGTGCCTGCATTGGCTCTAGGCTGCTTTTTTAGCCCAGGGGTCAGTACCGAATGTACCGTATTCTTGTTAATAAGGTACATTCCTACACTTTTAGAATGACGCAGTGCGGCGCTGCAAAATTGATTCCAGCACCAAGCTTTGCCATTCGATTGTAAATGAGGCCTTGGTTTTTGTCACGCGTACGCTGTGTTAACCACGCTCGTGAAGAGGATTTATAAAAGGTCGGAACATTTGAGGAAGGAATAGATGTAGATGCTAAAGTGCTTGGGGCCAGATGTAGGAAGGCAAATACCGGTCAGTAACAGCCGATTTTGGCTGTTACCGACCAGTATTTGGAGTTTGGGATGTAGGGGCATGTTAAAATACAGATTCGGTAATTTTACTGATTCGGTAATTACCGAATCATACCAATTCGATAATTAAATCGGTAAAATTACCTACATCCCGATTGTCAGGTCTTAAATACCGAAACGGTATGATTCGTTATTTAAGAATCCGTAATCTGGGAATACCTACATCGGGGCCTTGGTGAGGCTGAATTCTCCCTCTTTGAGCAGTGATATCACAATATGTTTGCTTAATAAACATGTTTTGGACTTTAAGAGAACTCAGATATGTTTCTTTCACAATACAGTTCAATTCTTGGCTGCAATAGACTAGGTGCCTGGCATGGGCTGGAATTGCTCTGGTAAGAAACACTACTGCACCAAAAAGCTCACGACTGACCTTGCCTCATGTCTGAAAGGTGAGTTTATTCTTTAGAACTCACTATTTGTATGCTTGACCATTCAGCAACCTTGCTGGCCTTCTAAATCCATTCAGTCTTAGATTTTCAGCCCTTTTGGCTTTGATTTATCAAACATTGTTGGTTCTGACATTTTTGAGTTTGTGGGATGAGGCGGCAGCTTTGTGATGCTCATTGGCTGTGGCCCCCTTGTCCACCTGGGGACACTTGGCCTGCAACGGCTGGTCGACGGGGGCATGCAGATGGTGGCCCACACCACGGATCCAGTCTTTCATGCACCAAACATTATCTCTAGGACCGAGGGACCCCCTTCTGTGGTTTAATCATGCAGCCATAATGTTGTGTATCATTGATTGTAAAATATATTCAGTCACCTCAACAAGAGTTGTAAGGAGAAGTAAATATTGAGACAGAATCAGCCAGAAGAAGGTGGGCTTTAGTTGGAACCAGTGGTGGCTGAGAGAGTAACGGTGGTGGGGACCTGGGGTGGTGGAGTGGTTAGAACAAAAGAAAAAAAGAAGACTTACCTGCTGGTCTCTGGTTGCAGACCCCCACCTCTCCTCAGACTTCCCTGTTTTCCTGACTCCAAGCAGCACCCAGGCTCTCAGACTCCCCTAGCCAATCACGACTCTGCTGTTGCCAGCATGACACCAGTGTTGTGATTGGTCTAAGCGGCCTGGTTCGGCGCTCTGACAGGGACTGGAAGCATGTGCATGTTCTCCACCTAGGCTGTGCAATACAGCGGGGTGGAGAACATGCTAAGTGCCCATGACGGTTTGACGGGCCCAAGACCCATACGGTTATGCACACTTATAGTGCACCAACCACTCTTCATCCGTCTGATGTCATGCAAGCCCAGCCCTGCCCCGCCCCAACATGGCCACAAGCTCCATACTAAAAATAAAATGCTAATAACATTTTGTTACTATCATTTTACCTCTCCTTTGCACTGCTCGGAGAGCAGTGGGGCGAGGTTCCTCCGCCTTAGCGGAGGAACCGCCGCTGGTTGGAACAAGGCTGGTCATCTTGTCTGACGGTTGCCTCAAGTGTGGACTGCGTTCTTTAGAATTACACGATCTCCACTCAGCTAGTGTTGTGCTGTTTCAGATGATGGTTAGACATAGACCAGTCTCCTGGTTGATTCAGAATTTAAGCAATTTAAAGTGTCAGCAAGCAGGACTCGAATGAACAAAAGGACAGTGTGGAAAATTCACAAAAGCATGTATGAGTTGTACTACAGGAGTTCTCTTTTACATACTCTTACAGGCAGCCGCGCTCCGTGCAGGTAAAAGTGGTGGGGTGGTGGGGCTGAGTAAAGGGGAATTTTGAGGGATTATGCTGAGGGAAAGTTAAATAAATAATTAATTTCCCATCAGCATCGTCCCTCGAAATCCGATTACAAAGCACCACAAAAGGATTGGCGTGATGAAAGTATCAATCATTAAACCAGGCATATTAGCATTTATCCAAATGTCAAAATAAGAGAGCAAATAAACCAGCCCTTTCATCAGTGACTGTACCATCCGCAGAATAATAGGAAAAAAAGAGTTGTAGTTCTCACTGTAAATTGTGTAGCATTAGAATCCTGACTGATGTGTTGGACTATCCATCCGTCGGTCTGGGGTGGTCTAATGCTAGTAAGAGATTAGCATCCTTTGTATGGGTTTACCTGAAACGGGTGCATGCCTCAGACGCTAAAGTTCTGTCAGAATCACTTTGAACCTGCACTCTGCCCCCAATCTGAAACCTCTAATCCCTCATCATTAAACAAACTATATATATATTTGTTCACCAGAAGCATTAATAAACACTTCATTAAAAACTGCACCGGTGTTCAGATGGATTTTTCAGTCACAGTTTTTACAAACAGGTCGGTGTGATTCATTAAGAGGCTGATCGGCTATCGCATTCCATATCGATCATCCTGGTATGTCTCCACAGGATGTATGACGTTACAATGCATACTTTTACCACGCATGCCTTTACAACGCGGTATTTACAACGAAAACCTTTACAACGCATAGTGCTTTGGGGTGCTGGATAGTGAATAGTTTAATTTACTATTCCAACTCCAGTCCCCGTGGACACTAGGGAAGGTGTTGGATAGTAAATTAAACTTATTCCCTATCGTAGAGCGCCCCCCAGCGCAATGCGTTGTAATGGTTGTCGTTGTAAATACCGCGTTGTAAAGCCACTGAGTTGTAAAAGTTGCGTCGTAAAGGATGTTTCCCGTCTCCACCAGCATCGGCCACTAGATACATGTCCAAGATTAAGCAGTGCAAGGTAATCGATTTCTTATGGTTTTTGCCTGCGCCATATGAACCCCAAGACGAAGCATTTAGAACCCATTCAACTTACCTCTGAGAACCAATCCTCGTAACCATCTAGACACATATGCCCTGTATACCTGTTAAATTTGGATTCTTGCTAATTTTTTGTTTGAATGTACTACTTTACTATAGGGATCCTTTAGACTCATATTTTGGGTATTTGCTAACGTCTGTGCTGCTATGAGAAGTTATGTTTACACTTTCCGTTTTGTATAATGCTTGCTATCGAAATGTACTAACGAAATACGTTTTTACTGTGAAACGTGCTGATACCCAATGGGGTCAGGTTTGCGCCATATTAAACACTGAATAAATAAATAAATAACCTATTTAAAAGTCTCACTCTACTTGTTACTCAAGCTACCAATCATGCACAATATAGCGCCTAAAACCCAAGCATCTAATACCCACCGGGACTTACTCCACCAGACATCAGTTGTGAACAACATCTCCTAGAAACTGGCTCTGCCACAGCTCTGCCAGGTTTCCCCAGTCCATGTATAAGGAGCTGCTCCAGACCAGTTTTTAGGTCTCGGCCTGATCCAGCGCATGCGCTGGTCTCGGCTGAGACATGTAGTAGCTCTGACAAATGCTACTTTGCCGGCGATCAGCTTGCTAGAACGTGCAAAAGAGCACGTGCACGCATGTGCGTTATAGCAAACTGATCACCGGCAAGGTAGCACTTGCGGTGATGCGCGTGCGCACCACGCGCGTCACACTCGCGTTTTTTTTATGCACATGCGCACCACACGCATCACACTCGTGTTTTTTTTCATTTGACAGCCGCCAATGCTTGTTTATGTTTCTTCTCAATAGTTGACACAGTTTTTCATCTTTTGTGCATCCCTAAATAGTCAGCAGATTCCATAAGTCGTTTTGCCTCTTGTAAGAGATTCAATGATCCTAGTTTCAAGTTGGACAAAAGCCTTTCAGAATGCTTCTTCTTGTCTGTTGCAGACCACCCTTTCGAGCAATAGCTGTAAGCGCAAGCTGTGAAGTTGTTATACTTTTAAAATAACAGACGCTATGAGATCACAACTAAGTTCCAGGCCATGATCAAAGAAGTAAAATAGACTACTTTGATATTGATGAGTTCATGTCTGATCTCATTGACACATCTGTTTGTACAGTGAATTCCAGCCGCACTGTTCACTTAAAACTGCATTCTTTCCTTCTCTCAGAGCCCTTTGATTGGAGCAATGTTTGTGTTTCCATTATGGACAAGCAATTGATCAAATGCAATCCATGACATAGCAGCAAAATCCCCTACAATAAACAATTATAAACACACGATTTTAAGTATGTTCGGGTGACTTTGTTTTTTTTCTTGAATGACCAAGTCATGTCCATAGCGGAGATTTGCGACTTAACCCAACATAGAAAATGCGTGCAGCATTCTAGCACAGGCTTAAGAGTATCAACAGCAATCTCAGGTTTCCGCTGGCTTTTCAACCGAGCAAACAAAACCCACAATTACTTCCCATAGCTTGTCAGACAGCTGCCCACCTCATGCAATTTAATGAGGTTTGGTTGGCAGAGTGGGAATCTCCATTCACCGGCATGTTCTTTTGCAAGCCTGGGAGATAATCACGGAGTAAATCCTGTTATGCTGTTTTGGCTTCCCTTCCTTTATGACCACAAAACATGGGTGCTATCCAAATGCCCTTGAATGCTCACTATCTGCTTTTTATTTTTGCCTGGTCTACTTTTCTCCTCTTCCTTTAACCCGTTTGTTGCTTCGAACGTTCTGCTCCAGTGCTGAACGTTCGAAGAAACGGGTGTGCCCGCGTCGGACAACGGACGTGCGCAGCACTGGCAAGGTAGTGCTCGCGACGTCCGTTGGCCGACGGCAGCACTAAAGGGGTTAATCAAGGAAATCTTACTCCTTACCAACAAAAACAACTGCACAGGTTTATGGCTTGCAGTTCTTTTGAGTGGCGGTTTACTGACTCATTAGCCCTGCCCCTTTTTCTGCAAAGGAGGCAAAAAATCATTGACTGCATTTGACTCCTGTCTGAATATTAAATACAGCAAGTATGGCTCTTCGTGACAGTGCTGCTCTTCCTCTCTGAAATGCATTCTGCCATTGCATGATAGTTCATACCCAAGAGGCTATCAGGGTCCCTTATCTGTGCAAGTGCAGCTACTGCAGGAGCACCATCCACTCCGCCATAGTCTGACGTTCTGCCGATGCCCTTCACACCCAAAGCACACACATGCCACAATCTACAACACGTCCACAATGGATACCTAGATTACTATATAAACTTGCACCACACAATCTTCAGATTATCTTCACCTCTTCCAAGCAGTGTTTTGTGCCCCCAACTACCCTAGAATGAGGAACTCCACATATTCTGACCCCTTTCTAGAGGATCACTCCTCCAAGCACACAGTGGACCTAAGTGAAGAATACACAAGCCCTTACCTTGGAACACCTATGCTGCATCATGTAAACACCCTGAGAGCTGCAAAGGCCTTTCACTAGGAGGGGGAGACCCCTTCAACAAGGATCTGTTCTAATACGCCCCCAGGTGCACCCTGTTATGTAAGTACCCACCTACAAGCCGCAACGTATGCAGCGGAAAGAGCACTTTACCACACGGGGTATGGCGGCAAAGATCCTCCAACAACAGAGTATCTAGCCTTGAGCAGTCTCGAATAGCCAAGTTTTCACTGTCTTCTAAAACTAAGTTGATTTTCAATAACCTGGATGGAAGAAGCAGAGAATTCAACAGCAGAACACCCTGGAAAGCCAGAGAAGTGCTTATGAGTAGACTTACGGGAATTTAAGTGAATTAGCCTGACCTGCGGCGGATTCATATGTATTGGTCACTGCTGGAAATCTTTCTAGGCTTCTGAGGGCTTTCGTGTGGCCGTGCAGATAGTTTTAAACTACAACCATAGTTGCTTTTGGGGAAATGGATTCTTGATGCACAGACCTGCCACGCCGGGTCGCGCCGTGCTCCTCTACCTAACTGTCCAGAATATGGGACAGGGCGAGACTATACGCCTATAAGCCTATTGGCTCTCATCCTACACGAACCGAATTTTCGCCAATCTGAGCCAACAATACCGATTTATATGGTCCTGATTCAACAACAGAATCAGTGTGTGATTCCCTGTGTACAATACCCTGAGGCGACTCATCCTTGGGAATCGTGATTATCTACCTGAAGTAGACTTTTAAGGCGTGCAACTCCGGGATACAGAAAGGAGTTATTCTCAAGGACCAGTGGATAGGACTTGGTCTCTCTCTCTCTTTTTTCATTGACGCCAATATTTCTTCGTCATACATTTCGAAAATACCTGAACTTCGATTGTATTCCCATTTCTACATTGCCCTGAGGAAGCTCCCCATGAGGGAGAGAAACGCGTTGGCTGATCTATTTTCGATATAAATGATGAATTTTTCTACGAACTTTTAACTTAAAAATAAAGAAGAACTATTTTCATATAAATTTTCTTGTTTGGACTTCGAATTTGTGCACTCCATCAGTATATATAAACATTGTATGTAAAAGCTGTTTATCGTGGGGCCTCCGCTCAGGAAAACGTCAGTGGAGAAGTGTTGGCCACCATTAGATACCATATCTCTATTGTGCCTCCACTGACAGCAAGCATGCCTTCTTGCATACAGTGATGCATTTTGTTTAAACAGGCGCTGAGAGCGCCCTAGGCTTGTTTCCCGCCTCAAACTGAACGTTTAGTTGTGTATTGTCCGTGCAGAGGTGGAAATCTAGCATGAGAATCTGATTGGTCCCGCTAAGTCTGGCCTACCCCCTTGAACAAGAGGGAGGTTGTGGCCAATCACTGACGGACCATGCAACTAAGCTTGGCGGCCTAGAAGAAAAACAAGCATTGGCATAGCCAATGGGTCTGGCTTTTGGGACCTTATAAGTATTTAGTTATGCAGCACAATATCCTTGGTGCAACAACATCAACTGTTGCATGGGTAAGCACTTATAAGGTCCCAAAGGCGAGACCTATTGGCTATACCAATGCTTGTTTCATTTGCATTCTGGGACATGAAGTCTTGTTTATGCCATTACACATCCAGTACTACAAGTACCTGAAGAAATTAAAACACGACTAGAGCAAGTAGTCAAGCATGTACCTTGGAAACTTTGTAGCTATTTTAGATCCCAAACCGTGCCATAATAGTTGTACTTTCACATTAGTGGGGTGTAATTATTAGCTGGAATCAGTTATTACAGCCGCCTGAGTTTCAGGACTCGAGCACTGTGAAATCTATATTCAGGGCTAAGAAGTATATTTAGAAACGATGGGGCAGATTTACAAGCCCCCTGAGCCACCATTAAGTCACTGTGCATGACATACTGGAGACGCATTTCACTTCTCCATATTTACAAGGAGAGGAAAAGCCAACCTGTGTGACTTTTTCTCTCCTTGTAAATACGGCCCCTTCACACGCAGCACTTTGCGTGGAAGGGGCGTTCCATGGGTGTTGCTGTGGGTGTTCACAGGCAGCACCCATGGAACGAGACACATTTTCAGATTTACGAGGAATCGTAAATCTGGAAATGCGTGTCAATGCTACGCCTCTCCAGGGGAGGCGTAGCGAGGCACAACGAGGAGAAATGTTTTCATTTCTCCTCGTTTTTTCCTCTTTCAAAGCGTGCTGCATTCTCCTGCATGCATTGAAAGGGGAAAATGCCTGCAGTGATTGTTTTTGTGCAGGAAGGGGCCCCTTCCTGTACAGAAACAATCTCCCCATGACGAAGGCATCCTTGCAAGGGTACCTGCGCAGGTGCATGGCAGCGGTTTGTGCACCAGCGCAGGGGACCGCACAGTAATGCAACATATCATTGTAAATATGTCGCATCCCAGTGCTTCTGAAGTTCCGCGGCGTGGCGCAGCCAAAGGGCTTGCGTTGCTGTGCTGCGGCACTTCCTTGTAGATCTGCCCCCATCTTTCTCCTCCTCCTGACATGTGAAGTGCCCAGTTACAACAAAGTGCAGGAAACAGACGTACCAGCTTGACCAAAAATCTCACACTGTGAGGAGGGGACAGTGCCTTGGACGGGGCGGGGCCTCGCGTGAAAAGTCCCTAAGAGGCACTTTTGCCCCCAACCCGCCTCCAAGCCCCCCCACCCAACAAAAAAATAAAAAAACTTGCTGGAGTTGGTGCCGCTGTCCTGGGGGGTTTTCACGCCCCTTAATGGAAGTCATCAGTTCAAATAAATCCTTAGGAATTTAGCTGGAAAACCCCTATTTACAAAGATTTTCAGCTCGTTTTCTCATGAATCTATGCCATCGGCTATTGGTGACCATGTGTCGGGAGCTGATATCGTGTGTCACACGGTGGCACCGTGTGAGTTGGCGATCTGAGGAACTGAGCCCAAATACTCCAGCTACTGCTTCCACCATGCTTATTCAAAGGAGTAAAGGCAGCTCTGATAGGGGCATCTGAAGCATTCTTTGATGGCTCTCGCCTGCACCCCTATATATCCAGATATTGACGAGTTTTGAGGTTGGCCGAGCCCATCTGCCCCCGTGGCCAACCTGTGCCCACATGGTGCCACTCTCCTTCAAAGCCAAACTCAAGGCAAGGGTGCAGGGCAGCAGCGAGGGCAAGGGCTATCTAGACCATATAGAACAGCGTCACCCCCACCAGAAAGACACATAAAAGAGGGCACACTCCTTCCCCCCAGACCTCAGCTGACCGCCGCTACCGGTGTAATCCGTCTGTGCAAATATGTGACAGCGGGCCGCCATTTCAGAGCGGTGAAGACCCGCTCACACTCGGAAATAAGATAAAAGAATCCAATACGCTTATTCCTAAAATAAATGTTTGCTTAACCCAATGATGTCATCACTATTAATATCTCAATTTATATTCCATTGACCTCATCCTACCTGCAAACCCACCAGTGAAAGGGCTACTGAGGTCATGAACCCAGAAGGTCCAGTCAGACTATTGTCTGAAAGGAATATTGTGTTCTAAATATCACTCGCAAAAATTCATGTAAAATTTACAATCAATGGTACAGTATGTTTGTAAACAATATTTAGGGCACAATATGTATTTTTGTATATGACATGCAGCCCCAGACAGACAGGGTGTGATGCCTTTGGAGGAACAAACGATTTGAGGTAGGAACATACACTCCTGTTACTCTCAAGAACCTGTTCTTTGAGGTACACAGCAGGTTACCTGTGATTATCGAGAACAGTGTATTGTGAGTACCCCTAGGGCACTGCTACAGAAGGTGCCCCCGGAGGACTTTCGTGAAACAACTTCAGTGAAAACAGTATTTATCCTAACATTAATGAGATAAGACTTTACAGCACCTGCTTTCATTGCATTCATTTCATCTACATGAGTGTTTCGTGTAGAGGCCGTGCAGTACCAAGCACTTCGATAGAAGATCTTGGAGGCCTCTTCACAAAGACATCTTTGTGTATGCAAAGTAGTATTTTTGTGGCACTACTTTACATACTCTACAAGCCTCTGTGAATTGGTCCAAAAAGGAAATAATTTAAATAAAATGCGAATATTCAGGGAATACTCATATACAATTATGGTAGTACAGATAAAAGGGCTGTGAACTCTTTGCTCTTTTAGCGATAGGGAGTTGAATGTTTCGGTCTAATACACAAAGGCAGGTAAGAGTCTGTAAAAGACATCTCCTGTAGAACTACTTTTTCATACTCATAAATGTTTCTGTAAATCGTCACCATGATCTTTCTGTCCCCTCAAATTGTCCCCTTTTATTCCCACTACCCTTCAAGCACCTAGGGCCAGGTGTACCAGTTACCCATGCAGTGCAGTGACACAGTGGCAAATACTGCACTGCACGAAAAGCAAAGGGCAGGAGAGCGCCATATTCTCCTCTTTCCCTAGCGCCGGTGCTGAAATCAGCTGCCGCGCTTCACAAAGACAACTTTGCGCCATAGGGCAAGGGCCTCTCCGTGAGTCTAGCATAGGTTTTCGTACTGGAAGGATAGCCTTCCAGTACAAAATACTTTGCATATACTGACTTTAACCCTTTTGACTCTATTTATGTGTGCTGTCTGGTGCAGCACACACGCAAAGTCGGAAAAAGGAGAAATTATAGTAGTTCTCTTTTGTTGCGCCTACTTCAAAAGTGCACAGTTTTCTGATGCTAAACCCTGTCTACTTTACTTAGTAAATAGGGTTTAGTGTCAGAAACCTTGGGTGGTTGTATGTAAACACCCATACCCCACCCATGGTACACCCCCTTAGCGCTAAGTAACGCTGCTTCATGTTACTTTCTCGTTATTTCCAGCGCTAAACAAGTTTAGCGCTAGAAAGTAAATCAGAAAAATAGATTTTGCACCAATTTGCATCACTTTTGTGACGCAAACACAACGTAAAATGTTAGTAAATCTCCCCCATAGAGTCAACTCGGCTCGCCAAGCGTGCTCTGCGGAGAGTGGACTCTGGAGCTGGGCATGACAAGTTTATAGTATCACCATGTTAAAAAAGGTGAATAAATAAATCGCTGGATTTACAGAATGTTTGATGCAGTCGTTTTGAGCTGAATGGCTATAGTTTCACAGAGCTGTAAAGTCTGTATTTAGGGCTAGCGACAAACATATAAAGGTGAAACAGGTCACAGGGTGCCCAGCCCCCTCCTGTGTTTGCCATCCAAACTGTGCAGCAGGACAGCGCCATTGGAGCTCAAAACACCAAATAATCAATACACAATTCCTTTTTCGGTGCCTCTTGCATTGCATGGGCTGAGTCTCTCTTGAGTCATGACTTCCGTTGGGGGAGTTGCTCGGGTTCACTCAAATTTTTTTTTAAACTTACCTTACCGGGTCCCACGCCGCCTCAGCTCCTGGCCGGGTCCTGTATTTTCACAACAGGAAGCAGCCACAGGCATCCTCCCGTCCCTCTCCTAAGCCAATTACAACGCTGCAATAGCAGCGTTGTGATTGGTGGGGACGGGGAGGCCATTTTCTCTATGTAGGCTGCTTGCAGCCTACATACAGAAAAGTCAGAGTGCACATGACCAAACAGTCAGGGCCCATAGCATTGGGCAAGCCACTCCTCCCGGACCCGTCCACCCGCCGGTCCCAACAAGGCATATCCTTCTGCTTTTTTGTAGTGCGAGAAGCAGAAACATAAAATGGTATTTAAAATATTGAACCATTGCATTCTGAGCCCTACCGATCCATGTGACCCCGGCAGTACCCACCACAACTTTCTTTCACTCTCCCCACTCAAACCCCACATATTCCACCTTCCACTGGCCACTTCTGTCTACGCAGGGAGAGTTCAGGCAACCACCACAGATAGTCCTGCTCACGAGTCATTCTGCGGGCCCTACGTCATTGCCTGCAGGTTGGTGGGGCTCCTCTGTGTCACTAGGAGTTGTCCCTCCTCTATTTTCTTAAAAGAACACACCCGGCATAGTTTCCTCACTTAACACAACTCCCCAAGAGCCATCACATCCGGTCAGGGATACTAAGAGATGAAAAAACTTGACCTAGCCTCTCCTGGGGTCCTCGTTTGGCTATCCTTCCATCCAAATGTTGTGGAAGCCAAGCCTGTTTAAGAATCTTCTCCGCGCCTTGTCACATGTTGTCTGGCTCAGCACCAGGACACCACCGTTGGGGGTAGCTGTGCGCTTTATAAACTCCTAAATTTATAAATAATCTTAAATTCAGAAAGAAGCTCAGCAAATACCCATATATTAAAGTATCAAGAATCATATGGTACATTCCTTATTTTACAAATTAGAAACAGTGTCATTTACAAGCTTAGTAATTACACTCCCAAAGAAAATCAGTTGACTGGAGACTTTTGATTATATGAAAAACTTTCTTCTTTCTAGCCTTTCAAGGCTATGATTATATATCATGTCTTTTAACTAAATGAAAATATCGTCTATCAAAATAAAGAAAGAAGAAAGTTGTTCATATAATCAAAAGTCTCCAGTCAACTGATTTTCTTTGGGAGTGTAATTACTAAACTTGTAATTGACACTTTTTCTAGTTTGTAAAATAAGGAATGTACCATATGATTCTTGATGCTCTGAATATATGGGTATGTGCTGAGCTTCTTTCTGAATTTCGTATCTATTTTGGTTTTCTAAAATACTAAGGGTGCTAGGAAGGTCAGGCTCCCAGCTCGCGCACTACCACTGAAGATTCAAATTATCTAGATACATCCAAATACCAGTGCAGGTCTAGAGTGTCTTGACCTTTCTTTGTGTGTTTTTTTATGTAATAATCTTGTCACTTCAGAGCTGCAAGGCAGATTATAGGGCGATTGAGAAACTTTTTGGAACAAGTGAATCCAGATAGTGAAATTTGGCAGGTACAGAGTTAAGGCCACCAATTTGCATATGCTTGGGGTAGCAGCTGTAACCCCGGGCTACCTGAGATTGACGTCTGTGATGCTATATACTTGTTTATTTCGTAGTGGTTTTATATAGTGTGGACAAAAACCCTTTAGGTGACAAGGTTATTTATACAGGACCAAGTTCCGGGTGATCGCTGCAAGTAATACAGAAAACTGAAAAGGCAAATAAATTAGGTGCCAATTTGAAACATATATGTGAATAACAGGTTAGCTGTGTGCATGTTAAATATAACACTGACATATGTGCTAACAATAGAGTTCAGTCATATCATATAGTCTTAAACCAGCTACGGTGGTTTTAAACCTATAGGCCACAAGCAATGGCCTATAACGAGGGAGAGGGCCTTTAACAACTTGTATAGCCCTCGGCAGAAGGGCTATAAGGTTATCAGAACATTCCAACCACTGAGGATAAAATGTTTTAAAGTAATGAGGGAGAAACACAAAGACACACATTGGAATGTTGGAGCAGAAGGCTTATAACAGCCATCAGAAGCCCAGAGCCACTCCATTGTCTTCAACATTGTAATGCTTTAATGTAGCCGTTGAGCCCATTGTAGCAGGCTATACCAGCCATGAAAGGCCAGCTCCAGCGTTAAAGTCCCGAGCTGAAGGCGAGGGCCTTTAACAAGGGAGCGGGCCTTTAATGACTAGTAGAGCCTGCTACGGAGGGCACTAAGACTATTAGAACATTCCACCCCTAGAGGGCAGAATGTTCTAATTTGTAAAACAAAGGCCTCACGGAGCTCCCAAAATTACAATGTTCTAATATAGCATATACAAATCTATATATTGAGGGGAACAAATATCAGCCTCATTACAAGAGTACAGACTTTTCAGTCAGTGGAACTTGGCATAGATCTGGTTATCTTGTGATGTGAAGTGGCATTGATCAACTGACCTTTTAATTATTTTTGAAGGGATCATAAGAAGAGAGAGAAGCTGGAGTTCCAGTCTCCTAGGCCTCTCGAACGCATGGATCACTTCAGCCGTTATGTCTTCTGGTATGATGGGCTTTCAAGAAGAAGGGGTTGCGAGCTCTAAAGTCAGTGCTGATAGTCAGTTTCTAGAAGAAATAGCATGGGTTCTAGAATGGAGTACCTTATAGGTAATTAGGGCTCCCAGTTTTATGGTATTTATGTTTTTAACATTTCCATCTGTATTTATCTATATTTATTTCTTGCCCATTTTATCTGTATTTATTCATATTTATTTTGTGTTTTCGTCTAAATAAAGTTGTAAATCTGTATATTTCCTTATCTATTTAACTGATAGTAGCGCACTCATACTTTGATGTCTGTCATGTTTTAGTTATTTAAGCTGCCAAACATTACATAACAGTACATCCACTGGTAAATACTAGCATTATACCACAAATGTATATTGACACATGCCGTTATTTAAAGAAATTTTGTCCTGTTTTTTAATTTCCCATGCTGTGCATCTGCTCAGCTGTTGGTCTACAGTTCATAAAAGACAGCATGGAGAGTCCCTTAAAAGTAGCAACATTTTCTGTATTTATCCACTTTTTAAAATAAATGCAGACAGAAAACACATTGTTTTCTGTCTGCATATATCTGTAAAAATTCATAAAAACGGAAAACAGGGAGCCTTACAGGTATTGCAGAGCCGTCTTTAGATACTTCTTACCTCAACATGGAAGCTTTCTCAAAATTGACCCATGTGGGAGGCTTAAGATTATCAAAAGGATTCATCAGGGGTTTACAAAAAGCTTTTTAATCGCTGTGAGCTATCTTTGTCGGAGTACAAGTAACATCAATCCTTACATGGAACAGAAAGAAGGAGGGTCACAGCAAAGGTACGGTATCTTTCTGACGACACGTAACCTTACAAATATAAATGTATCTTTCCATGTCTAATTCTCTACAGTGTCTTAATTTTGTGTTACAATTGATGCAAACCTCTTTGCAAGAAGAACCAGGAAACCTCGCTAACGTTAATCAATGTGTGAGCTCACCTCTTTGCCAACCTTACCAGACTATTTTCTCTTCTCCCCAGATGCCCTTACTAGCCAGTGGCTGCTTCCCAAGGCCCATTATTGTGGCTCATGAACTAGACATCCTGATCATAAAAGGTTTGGGGATTTTTAATGAAATTTACTAAATCCTTGTTTGGTGCTGTCATGACAATCATCAAATATTCTTCTGAATGGTGCCTCCAAGGATGGATTTTTGAGAAATAAATTTCCTAACAACATCATGAGAGAATCGAGTCCTCGGCTACCGAATTCCACCTAAAACTCCCCCAAACGTTTCTTACATATTCAGCTAGGGTCTCTGGAGCTGACTAAAGTCAATTTAATTTGGAATATCTTGTCTATTTCTCTTTTACAGGTGTCCCCTTGAAGGATGTCAGAATATCTTAAAAAGCCAGATGAGATTGCAAAGGTTTTGATATTGTTGATAGAAAACAGAAAATGATTTGATTCGGATTTAAAGCGTAAATAAAAATCAGGAGAATTTCTGGGCTTGATGGATTACTTTTCTGAATTGTGCCTTCAGGGATAGCTTTTGAGGCATCCTGAAGCTGAGGCTCAGGATTTTCTTTAGATGGTCTTTCAAAAAGAGCCCAACCGACCATCAGTAACTCAAGCGGAATGAACAGCAAGGCATCATCAGGACCACCGGAGAAAAAGATGTCGTAAGTCAAAAGGCATGAGCTCTGAGCTTCTCTTTATTGAGACTACTGCCTAGATGTACTTCTCACAGAGATGAGCTTTACCTCTGGGAGCCTGTTTACTCTTCAGATACTGGCTGTCAGAGAGAGAACATTGTCATCCCATGTCTTGAATGACAGATAACACCATTCCCATTGAGATGTTCACGTTTGAAACATTATCCATAAACACAAATAAAGGAACAAACCTGATCCTCTGGGACTCCACGGGTAAACTTTTACCTAAGAAGCTTTGATGCAACCAATTCTGTCAGCAGAATGCAGCTTAACCGAGGTTCTCATTCGAGTTTCTTGGCCTTTATTAATCCTTATCTAATACACATATAAGTTATGTTATGTTAAGGACATTTTTAAAGCGCTTTAATTACCCGGAGATGTCCTGGTGCTAGCTAGATCTCCTCATGGCCGAGAATAGAAGAACGGATTTATTGGGACCAGATTATTGGGAGAAGAGCCACGTTTTTAGGCCCTTCCTGAAGGATAAAAGTTCTGTGGCATTTCTTAGGTGGAACGGCAAATCATTTCAAGCTTTTGCCGCGGAATGAACAAAGCTTCTGCCACCCCAGTAGCTCAGCTTGCATGATCAGACTTGGTTCTCATTATTAGCTAAAGTAGGACAGGCCCTTTGTTGCTTTAAACACCCAAGTCAGTGGATTGTAGATGGCCCGGCTCTTTGCAGTTAGCCCACTAGCTTGATGGGGGTATGAATGGGTAAATTTACAGAATTTAGTAACAAAGTTTAGTCCCTTTGCCTGTGGTATAAAAATATACTAGAGGAAGAGTATTTCAGTAGCCTAGTTTACTCAATATTGATGGGCTGAATGGTATATGCGATCAAGAGAGATGGGTGCTGATGAGGGAAAGTATAGGATCTCAGTTTTAGAAGAGCTTAGAATTGTGGTGCCAGTGAGTGTCAGACGGCAGTGAGGCAATCTGAGATGTGTTTGGCGGTGGAGCAGTGATAAAAGTGCAGGGACAAGCACAAGTCAGCGATGGATGCCAACAGAAGTGGGGTGAGCGTTGACGTCTTTGAGTTGCAGGCGGCTGAGAAAAGGTAGCCAGATACGCAGGAGGGCAACCAGTCGTGTGTGAGGCCTCCGGTGCCTCGTGAGTCTATGGAGGAGAGAATAGCAGGAGGATCAATGGTGTCGAAGGCAGCGGATAGATCCACCAGTGTGAGGATTAAAGAGAATCAATTATGAGAATCCATACGGATGTTGTTGGGCATGCGTTAAAGGGATGTTTCCATAAAGGGTTTGGGGCGGGAACCTGATAGGAAGCTATTAAAGAAATTGAGGATAGATAAAGTGAGAGGCACTTTTAGACCAATTGCACCAGCATTTTTGAGAAGAAGAGGATTAGAGATACTGAGCGATACATGGGATATGGACAAGAGTTGTGTTAGAGTAGTTGAGAAGGGTGGGTTTAGAAAGAAGATCACTGGACATCAGGGCAAGAGGTTTGAGAGTCCGCAGACTCCAGTGTACAGCGGCGCAGAGGATAGGTCATTGGGACATCTGGCCTGAGATCTGGAATGAGGGCATTGCTGAGAATGGTCCTGAGAGTGTACAAGAGACTTTACATATTCAGAGAAGGAAGGTGCGCCCTCCATGCGCGCTCGACAGCGCATTGTTGGATGCCGCAAGCAATCCTACCCAAGCCTTCTCACTCCATGGATTGTTCTGGTGTCCACTCTTGCTGAGACCCAGAAGGGTGTTCCGTTAGTCTCTTAGAGCATAAAACATAAAGGGTGGTGAGAGGAGCCAGAATTTAGAGTGGCCAGATTTATATTAAATGTGGGCTTGGTCTTCACTGGTGAAACAAACACCATGAATTTCAGGACAGAGGCACAGACAACTCCTATAAACAGCCTAGTATGGTAGTCAGGAGAATTATATTTTTTTCTGAGGTTTCCAAACCAGGATGTCCTAAATTAATTTCCTGGTTGAAGTATATTTCACGAAGTCATGTCGTGTGATGTCAGTTCCTGGATGAAGTATATATCACAGAGTCATATCATGTGATGTCATTTCCTGGTTTAAGTATATATCACAGAGACGGTAAAGAGAGGAAGGAATGTCATATTGCCTTCATTTTTCGTCATGTTTTCCCTGCTTGCTACTATTTTTTTCTCTGAGTTTTGGCTTCAAGCATTTGGAACTTCTTCTAGATTCTACTTCTGGATTCATGCCTGGCTCATTTCTCCTCCTTGATGTCAGAGGGAGTTTGGTGCCTTACTGACTATACAGCGAAACAAAAAGGGATGATGGACAAAGCGTTTGAGCAAATCAGAAACTCACCCCCAGTCAACTGATCTGGGTTTAATCCATCACCATTCTTTAGCTCACTCAGCCACCCCAGCTCAGACATGGCCATATGCAAATCAGTCTGACCCTGTGCCTCATGGGAACAGTCCAGCCCGAACTGCCAAGCCATGTCTTCCCTGGACCGGAAACAAGCATCCTGGGACCGGTTTCGGATTCATAATCCTCATCAGCCAGGCTATCTTGAATCCAGTGGCCAAGTGAGCAAGGGACTCACGTCTGAGCATACCCTGCCAATTTGGGGCGAACAAAGTGAAACAAAAGGGGAGTGAGCTAAAGAATGGTGATGGATTAAACCCAGATCAGTTGACTGGGGGTGAGTGTTTGATTTGTTCAAACGCTCCGTCCATCATCCCCTTTTGTATCGCTTTGTTCGCCCTAAATTGGCAGGGTATGCTCAGACGTGAGTCCCTTGGTCACTTGGCCACTGGATTCAAGATAGCCTGGCTGATGAGGATTATGAATCCAAAACCGGTCCCAGGATGCTTGCTTCCGGTCCAGGGAAGACATGGTTTGCCAGTTCGGGCTGGACTGTTCCCATGAGGCACAGGGTCAGACTGATTTGCATATGGCCACGTCTGAACTGGGGTGGCTGAGTGAGCTAAAGAATGGTGAAGGATTAAACCCAGATCAGTTGACTGGCGGTGAGTGTTTGATTTGTTCAAACGCTCCGTCCATCATCCCCTTTTGTATTACTGACTACACAGCTAGGACTACCTTAAGAAGACAACTGACTGACACCTTTACGCCTACTGTTCTGTGCAGGGATGCTCTACGGCCACAGGGAGGAGTTGCCCTTTCCTCGAGCAACCAATGAGAAGCCTCTACAGATCTCAACGCCCAGTCCATGAAAGCCATTGTCCTTGATTTTTAGCCTGAGTTCAATTCAACTGGTACCACCCGTGCAGCTTGGCTCTCAGTGCCTACATACCCTCATGGGTGATTAGTTGTGCTTTACAAATCCTGATTTAATGATTATGGAAGTGTGAGAGTGTAGCTGGGTAGGGTTGTGGTATCGCCGCTGTGCAAGAGGGTGGCCGAGGAGCAGTAAGTAGTGTAGACAAGATTTTGCTTATAGTAGTGACTTTGAAGAAGTATGTAACCAGGCCAACTGCTGCAAAATATGTTTTTTGTTGACAGAAAGATTAGGTTGAGGGTGCCCTCATAAGCCCTTGATGGTGAGGTTGAAGTAAGATGATACGGTTATGAAAATATGAAGTCATGGCACTGTCGAGCACATCAGATGGTATGCTGAAGACATGGGGGCAGATTTACAAGCCCCTTGCGCCGCTTTTACGCCGCCAATGCATCACTTTTGTGACGCAGCGGTGGCGCAAAACATAAGCCATGGTGCGGGGTGTTTATAACGTGACGCATCTCCCAGATGCGTCACATTGTAAAGCCCTGCACCAGAAGAGGCGTACCATGGCAGGGGGAGGCGTTCCGGCGCAGGAACGCCTCCCAAAAGTGGCTGAGTGAAATTTACAAGATTCCACTCAGTCACTTTTGGGCCCATGCTGCGTCAAAACTCTGCGCCTGCTTGAAGCAGGCGTAAGGATTGACACAGCATTGTGCACATAGGGCCCCCCTGATCATTGCTGGAGCTGCGTCACGCTTGTAACGCAACTCCAGCAATGTGCCGCTTTTACGGCACAGATGCGTGACGCATATGTGCCGTTTTTGCCCCATGGTGCGCCGCATTGTAAATGTGGCGTTTCAAGGGTGGCGGAGATGCGGCGCACAATTACTGGCGCATCCCTGCTGATATGCAGGGATTCGCCAGTAATTGTAAATCTGCCCCTTGATGCTCTGTTACGCAACGATGCATGAACTGTGCAGATTTTCCTTGCTTGCATTAAGGCCCATGTCACCCATACTGCACCACAGCTTGCTTCTCAGCTCTTTTATCTTATACTTAGTTTCTTAGTGGATGCAGGCAATAGACACACTCCCTAAATGTAACCAATTCACCAAGATACATCTGATCATTTTCCTACTTTTGCAGTGACCCCCATGATCCGAGGAAGTTAACTCAGAATATTGGAGACTAGGCTGCTCAGATCGTGTAAAACAAAAACAAAAACCTACCACCCAAAAGTGAACTAGTATTATCAACCCACTCAGGGGCATTTCTGGTTGGCAGAGAGAGGCTGGTCAAAAGTCAGAATTACCAGTGCTCAGTTAACAATTACACCTGGTACCTAGTGGGCTGTGGATAGGGCTTGTCAAATCTCTGTTTCAGGGGTGTACTCCGGAGCCAAGGTATATGGTGATATTCCCTTAGAGAATTGCTTGGCTAACAATGACCTGATTTTAGACCGCACCACAGATCCCCGGCTAGATCCTCAAATCCCTGAGAGGAAGGGGAATGCTCGGCATCCTAGGCAGCACCCATGAATGCCCAGAAGATACAGTGGAAGCCGGCCATGAACAACCACTCTCTGTCTGTAATGAAAGTCGGTGCCATTTGTGGGCCTGAACCCCCACGAGTACCAAACCCGCACGTGCCGACCCAAGCTTCTTGCTATTGGACTTACTCCATAGTTCTGGTGGAGCTGCTGTGTCCCAGAAGCCACACGGTGAGTGTAGTAAAGGAAGATACACAGTCCGGCTGTATAGTTAGATACTCCTTTATTGTAGATTCCTTCTAAGGTAGATGAGTAGGAGAAGATAGTAAGTATAGGTAAAACCCCACCAGGAGCAAGCTCCAAGCAGCTCAGCCTGAGTGACCAACTGACACTGTGAGCCAGAGAGAGGCACTGTGAGCCAGAGAGAGGCACTGTGAGCCAGAGAGAGGCACTCTGAGCCAGAGCGAGGCACTGTGAACCAGAGAGAGGCACTGTGAGCCAGAGAGAGGCACTCTGAGCCAGAGCGAGGCACTGTGAACCAGAGAGAGGCACTGTGAGCCAGAGAGAGGCACTGTGAGCAGGAGAGAGTCACTGTGAACCAGAGAGAGGCACTGTGAGCCAGAGAGAGGCACGGTGAGCCAGAGAGAGGCACGGTGAGCCAGAGAGAGGCACTGTGAGCCAGAGAGAGGCACTGTGAGCCAGAGAGAGGCACGGTGAGCCAGAGAGAGGCACTGTGAGCCAGAGAGAGGCACTGTGAGCCAGAGAGAGGCACTGTGAACCAGAGAGAGGCACTGTGAGCCAGAGAGAGGCACTGTGAGCCAGAGAGAGGCACTGTGAGCCAGAGAGAGGCACTGTGAGCCAGAGAGAGGCACTGTGAACCAGAGAGAGGCACTGTGAGCCAGAGAGAGGCACTGTGAACCAGAGAGAGGCACTGTGAGCCAGAGAGAGGCACTGTGAGCCAGAGAGAGGCACTGTGAGCCAGAGAGAGGCACTGTGAGCCAGAGAGTCACCCAGGCATTCTATGATGTCAAGGACATTCTATACAGTGGAGATCAGTAGAGCAGTAATTTACTACAGTGATCTGCCGGGTTGGTGTTGGGCCAGCTGGTGAGCAAGAGCTGAGAGATGCGATACCCAACAAGACCATGTGATCCATCAAGAGCAACCGGGGGCGGCGAGAGGTGCCAGTGGACCAGAAACCAGCAGGTGACAAAAATGAAACCCATTAGGGGCACTGGTTTTGACATCACAGTGGGCTTTGCGAGATTATAGAACTAGACAGAGGACTGACTGTTGTTAGCGACGGTGACCACGTTCTTGGAAACCTCTGCCAGGATGTGGTATTATTGACATGTAAGCAGCAGGTCATGATGAGAACACTGTGACAGACAAAACCCTTTATCTGGCTCAATGGGGAGTCCACAAGAAGATGGAATGTGTCTGATGGATTCCTGCAGGCTGCATCTGACAGAGGTCTGACATTTCATACATCTGCTGGTTGATGGATTCTTCTGTGTCATGATTTCAACTCCCTGGTGCTGTGTTCTCTATATGACTGCAATGTTTACAGCATCGTCTATTAAAGGCCATCCTGGCCTATGGGGAGCTGCCTTGATTCCCCTGCTCCTGTCTATAGTACCTGGGAGATGTTCTGTGACTGTGTGCCCGCAGGAGGACAGATGCACGGTTCCGGGGTACGTTGTGCGAATGCAGAAGACGATCATGTTTTCTAATGTCTAAACAGAAATCAGTCTGCAACTGGTATTCTCTGAAGCAGTCACGAACAAACCACTAAGGTGACAGACGTCCCTTTTGAATCCCTGATAAGGGAACTGGTGGAGGTGGTGGGCACCACTACAAAGAAAACAGTGGTTGAAATCCAGTCAATCGGAACTGAAATTGCAGCCTTCAATGCCCAAGGGGGAAACCAGCCTGGGGACAGGAATTGTTGTCTTTGAGAAAGAAAAATACCGACCTGGGGCCATTTTACGTATTAGCATTGTTTGTGCCAGGCGAAAAGGTGCGCCGGCCGCAAACAATGCCAATGCGCCCATTATGGTCAATGCGCTGTCCCAGGGAAGCCACTGCCTTGCACTCCCCTGCGGGCAGCGCATTCATGTGACAACAAGGAGCAGGCCGCTCCGTGTTTTGACCGTGCAGGAATCGCCCGCCTGCACTTTCAAAGGGGATTAGAGATTCCCTTGCAGGCGGATACACTCGGTGACTGCACCCACCTGCAAGGGGATGTCTGGTGGGTCCATGGGACCCCCTTTATCCCCTGCTGAGGGCTTCAGTCCAGAGGCGCACTCATAGTGCGCCACCTTTTAAATGGCGCCCTGTCAGTGTGCCTCCTGGGGCTGTATTACAGATGACTGCCCCAGCGCTAATTGTCGCTGTGCGCCAGAGTATGCGCCCGACGGAATTACAGAGGATCGGTCTGTAATGTGCCATGATGATGGCGCAGGACTTGGAACTCTGTTTATGTGCGTTTGCGTCTGTGCGCATATTGTATTAGTGCACAGACGCAAACGCACAAACACAGGCCTACTCGGGCGCACAGTGACAATTAGCGCTGGTGCAGTCATCTGTAATATGGCTCCTGATGGCTTCTTTGATCTGCGCCCGCGTCTGTAATATGGCACAGGCGCAGAGTCAAAGGAATTCCCTCATTTGCATAGAGCACGCCCCTATGCAAATGAGGGAACACACTCTGTTGATAGGGATGGCGCCTAAAGTGCGCCAGCACTATTGGTATTATAGAAGGGGACGCACAAGCATCTGCACCCCCTTTTATAAGGGGCACGCAAAGCGGGCGCAAACACCTATTGCACCCTAGGGCACCTTACGTAATACAGCCCCTGGTGAGAATCTTGTGAGCAAACGGTGCAAAATTCCAAATTGCTCACCCCCCCAGTACGCACACAGATGTACTGATTTGCGCACTCTTTAATTCCTCATAATGCGGTATGTCATATACACAAATAGCAGATGCGCAACTAGCGCACCGGTAAATACCACGGCCAATGTGAGAGTTTGCACCGGAAACGAAATTATCACAAAGTTTATAATCAGGGATTTCATCAGACCAGTGTGTCTCTGCGTCAGTTTGTCTTCCATTTTTTATTTGGGCAGTTTTATATAGCGCAAACACGATCCGAAGGTATCAGAGCGCATTACATGAGCATCACTTATGTTCCACAAGGACACATCCATTTTTGTAGGCACCGGGTGATTAAGTGATGTGTCCAGAATCACAGGATGTTGAGCCAACACCGATGCTCGAACCTGGTTCCCCAGCTCCAAAGTCGGCAGCTCTGGACGATACACCACACCCTCTCCCCTATTTGTGCATTAAAGCTCGCCATCATGCAACACCTGAAGGGTGGTTAAAAGGAATATTGCCTTGAGATTCCTCGAGGAATTCCAGAAGGTAAGGGGGTGCATCACTCCACCCTTAAACCTCTCCTTCCCTCAGAAGAGGTGCGCTGTTCCGAAGCACTGAACTGGTACCGAGCGGTCCTGCGGTGCCGCTCATGAAATATTCAGCTTTCGCGCGTGCACACAGCCGCTCAGGAGCGCCATCATCACTCCCGGGGCGTGCGCCTAGCAGCCACGTCCTTGCAGGTAATGAACGAGGCGCTTGCGCGCAGGAGCACCGACAGAAGCGCTCCGCCAGGGGACGGCGGCGTCTGCACTGTCAGTGATCAGAGGGGGCATTTAAACACGTCTCGAGGCCTCCCCGGGACGGCGGCATTGGTAGGCAAGCAGCGGGGTTGCACGCGCCCAGAAGAAGCTGTAACTGGAACATTGGGGCATCTGGTGTCAGGACTGGCCCCACAGGACAATTAATTACAATTAATTATAGGCTCCTAGCACAGGAGGGGGGGGGGGTACAAGAGAGGCCTGGTCCCTGATTCAGACAAGGACAGTGACCTCCCCGGCTCGGAATTTAAAATACAAATTATACAATCATACATGGGTGTGATGTCTTCTCAAAACTCTGCCACCCGTGGCACTGAAAACAGCTCTATGCTCCAGTTTAAGAGTTTCTGGTTTCCTCATTCCACGCGTGTTTCCTCTCTCTTTCTAAACTCCACCTTCCCTCCTCATCTTCCTTCCTCGATTTCATTCTCTCTCCTCCTTATTCACTTCCCACTTCTCTCTTCCTCTCTCATCCTTATCGATTTGCTCGCTTCCTAGCCTTGTCTTCTTTTCTCCTTTATTCCTTTGGCCTCCTCCGTTTCTTCCCCACTTATCTCTCCCCACTTCTTAACCCACTCTCCCCTCTTCTATCGACGCCCTGCCACGCCCACCCTCCCTTGAACCCCACAGACCTGTCTGTTGTCCCTTTTGTCTTGCACATCTATCTGTTGTCTCTTTCCTCTTCTTCCCGCTGTTCTCCACGTCATCCTTTTCTCTGCCCATTTTCTGTATCCAACTATCCCCTTTCCTAATTTCCCCCTTTTTTTTGCATACTTTTCCCTGCCCCTTTCCTTTTCCTTTCTCTCTTACCTCTTATTCTTGCCAAGTTTTTTCTTCTTTCCCTTTCTGACTTCAAGGGAATGCACGTGGGGCTGCTGGCGGTGCTAAGATGCATAGCAATGCCCCTGGGGGGCAGAAGGGTGTGTGCATGATCAGGAAACGTGAATGGCCTGCTGCTAGTGGTAGTCTGATTCAAAATCCACCCGCCGACAGCCTTGCGAAGAATGAACACAACTACAGGAAAGCTGGGTTTGCCTTCATTTTCATCGGCCTATATGGTAGCCCCAACGCCCTCTCTGGCTTGTTTCTACACCATCCCCACCGCCTTCATCTTTTACTTCTATCCTCGTAGCCTATGTTTCTATTCTAAACTGTTTCCCCCGATGGCTGAGACCTGAGCAACATGGCTGATGCCCGATGGAATTGCTAGACAACTAATGAGGAGATGGGCCCTGGTTTCCCCCTCGACCGTCACCTACCCAGCCGGACATCGGACACGGTTCTTTCTCGTCTCCCGCTATGGCTCCTTCCTCCCCTCCTTTTTATAAGTTCTCTCAACCTCGTGTTTTTTTTACTTTACCGCGCAATTTATAACTCAATGCTTCCTCTGTTCTAGCGCTCTGATACCTACGAGCAAAGCCAGCGCTTTTTAAACCTTTTGATGTACCTTCTAATGCAACATTTCCCCTGGTTTTGCACTCTGATACCTCCGGGTCTAGATAGCGCTACATAACCTTCGCAAATCAAATAATCTAAACTGGTTTTTCCTGAACGCTGAGACCTGAGCAACATGGCTGATGACCGGTGGAGCTGCTTAACAGCTAATGAGGAAATGGGCCCTGGTTTCCCCCTTGACCGTCACCTACCCAGCCGGACATTGGGCATAGTTCTTCCTCGTCTTTCCGCTATTACTCCTTTCCCCCCCTCCTTCAAATTACTGAAACATTGTCTATGTGTACTGTACTTTACTATGCTCTTTTAACTGATGTAACCTATAACGCAACAATTCTAAATGTAAAGCGCTATGATACCCTTTTGGGTCAAGCTTGCGCTATATAAAACTTTATAAATAAATAAATGTGTAGTGCCAGTTGGCAGTAGGCGCTAGCTTGAGGAGCTACGGGTAGCCAAATACAATCTCAGTTCAGACAGAACCCTCTGTGTACACCTCTGACATGAAAGGCCTGGGCGCTGTTGTGCTGTATTGCAGCATTAATAAGGTGCTTACTACCACTATGTGGGGCGCTGAAGCACTTGCCTACATGAGTAGCATGCTACACCAAGTTTGGTGTGAGATTAACAGGGTGTTTTTTTTGTTTTGAGCCTGTGTGGGAAGTGTTCCCATGTTGTTTTGGTGACCAACGAGGCCTGGTTATCATGTTATGCGACGCAGCGTGTAGCACTTTGGTTTTTGTCTTGAGAGTTTTAATAGCTCAAACTCGACCTGAATGTATCGCAGCGCTTTACAAGAGCACCGCTTGCGTTACAGATGGACACATTCATTTTTTGTTAGGCACAGGAGAATAAGCAATTTTCCAAGAATCACAGGATGTTGAGTTTCCCTGCCGAGACTCAAACCTAGCTCCCCAGCTTCGAAGTCGACCGCTCTAGCTGTTAGGCCGCACTGGATGAAGATGTGTGAGAGGGAGATGTGGAGTTTATGGCTTCCTGTAAGCTGGAAGCTTTGAGCAACTCTGCAGGTCTATTTTCCTTATTTCTTATGATCATAATCCACTTGCTGACTACACTGAGATTTCCAACGTGATATTTGGTTTAATATTTGTGACCCTGAGCAGGCTTGAGTGGAGACAGAAGTGGTGGAGAGATCTGCTGAGATGGACTGCATTACTTTCATCCCACATCTGAATGCCACTATGGCTAGAGCTTCCTCTAGCCATAGTTCTTTAACAGAAAAAATAGTGATATTTAAATTATTACAATACCTCCTCAGGGGTGGTAAGCACTATATTAATTATATTTATTTTGTGCACATACTGAGAAAGACCAACACATCTGACATTCTTACGGTGCAAGCATATCTCCTAAACAGAGCCTGAACAAAGTAAAAAGCTGCCTCTATGAAGTATGGGTGAAGTGCTAACAAGGTGCGAGCCTTTGTTTCCCCTCTTCTGCATTTGCATCAGGTGTGAGGCTCCTGACTGCTCCTAGCCAAGAGACTCGATCAAAAGGAGGCCTGATGCCCCCTCAGACTCGGCCTTTGTTAAGAGCCAGCAGGAGTTAGAAATAAGAGAGCCCCGTCAGTGGGGCCCAATTTCTTGGCAGGGTGGATGGCGTCCCCCCCTGTGAAATAAGTGGGTGTATGCCGTCCACCCGCATGTACCTCCGACTCGTGCCCTGCTTTGCATGTACGCATGATGAACGGCATGTGCTGCTTGGAACGTGGCATTTTATTATTGTATTTATATACTACCCTTATAAGGCATTGAAGCACTTTATAAATGCATTGCTTGAGTGCATTACTTGAGAGTTGCACTGGCTGTTTATATAACGGAACGGGTGCTCATGTAAAGTGCTCCAATAACCTTCTGGTCGAGTTTGCGCTATATTTTGAAAAGTACACTGAGATAAAAACAAACCTTAGCGTAAGGAGAGACACATAGATACACATTTATTGTAATTTATTTGCACAAAGTGAAACTAGAAAACCTGGACGCAGTGTGGCTTCCTCATTTAAATTGTGTTATCATCAAAATATTTATTTCACTAACACTCTTTTTTTCTTCATTATCGCATATGAAAGGACTTTTTCAGATATGTGAGTTCAAACTACCAGTTGTACAAAAATAACACTTTAAATGAGTACTTCTCAATGCAGTGCTGTAATGTGCCTATCAGTGTCAAAGCTTTGTCGTTAAAGAACAGTAGATGTTGTAGCACGCAAAATAAAGTGCTACATGGCTGAATACTTAAAAGGTCCCAAAGGCGAGACCTATTGGCTATGCCAATGCTTGTTGTAACTCTGAAGTTTGATGGAAACAAAGATTTTAATAGGATCGCAGCTAATGAAGACACGTAGTGATGTGCAAATGATAAATATTTGCTGAAACTCGATTTCCACACATTACCCTTTGTGCACTAAATACTTTTATCAGTAAAACTACATGTCAGTGTGAAGTTTTTTGCCACTTCAGTGGGAACAGTACTTTCTGTAAATGATGGTGTGCTACTACACCATGCTTTAATAACACGTTTGTGATACTGTGCTCCAAAATGCACCACTGATATGTACCACACTCTTACCCAGAGGTCTTCAAACTTTTGTAGGTTGAGCCCCACCATCTCAATTTTTTTAGATGTTGGGCCCCCCCACGACCTGACAGAAATTTTTGGAATCGACCGCCAAGTGCATATCACGGGTCATATCCGACAAATAATGTTGCTAAATCTGTTTGCAGCTCTGCGGCTTGCGCGTTAGTTCTGCCACAATGTAATTGTAGTATTCAAGTTAGACACCCTTCCAGGCCGGGCAGACACACGTAGCCAGTGACCCCCCATTCACACATTTACCCTGCACACACTTTCCTTGTGGTGACTTCCTAGCTGGTATTCACCATGCACGCACTCACCCTGCACACACTCTCCCTGCAGTGGCTTGTGGCTAGGGTACCTAGTTGGTGACCCCGCCTGCACACACTTTTCTTGCAGTGACTTCCTAATCGGCTGTGGTGACTTCCTAGCTGGTGACCCCCATACACGCACTCCCCCTGCACACACTTTGTTGCAGTGACTTTCTGCAAGAAGCCTCTCTATGCACAATCTCACTGACACACTCCCTCTGATACAACGTCTGCACAATGGTTCCCGGTGCACATATTTCTCTGAAGACACGCACCTTGCACGCACTTTCCATGAGGGGGTGTCACAGCGCTGTATGTACCGCTAGCGCATTTTCAGGGCCCCTGGTGACGTATCACGCACTGCTGGCAGACAGTTGTTCTCAGACACTACCTGCACTCACTGTCCACTCACAATCACGCTGCACACACCTTCACCGAGCAGCCCCTCATCGCTGCACACTGTCCGCCAGCAGACAGTCATTACAACACTGGTTCACCCTCTCTTTGCTTCCCCACCACCTGCACGGATGCAACCTTCTTCACACGGTGGTTCCATACACTCACTATCACCCATGCACACATCCACTCACCCCACAGTGACTTGTTAAAGTGTGCGCCCTATTCACAACTCAGCTACACGCGTGCACACACAGTCCCGGTAGACAGGGACTTCCCCCCATACAAACTCACTCCTTTCAAGATCTCACTGTGACGGCTCACTACCAGACGCGCACCTCTGATCACTCCCCAAGTTACATCTTCAAACAGTTGCACGCTGCCCGGCCTCCCTCCGTGGGGCATCCAATCTCACACTCAAAGTGCCCCCGTTTACACACTTATCACACTCCTTTTGTTGTTAGCCACTGCCATGGCACTCCTCACTCTGGGTGTGCCCCCAGCCTCACCCTCATCATGAATGAAATGAATGAAAACTGCACTTGTATAGCGCTATCTACCCGGAAGCCTCGTAGCGCTTATGACTGAAAACTTATTTAGCGTGGGCTCAGGGCAGATTAGCAGGGTTTAGCATACAGGTGAGTTTTCAGGGCTTTCCTGAAGGAGAGATGATTGACAGTTCCCCGAAGGGATAGAGGGAGGGTGTTCCAGAGCTTGGCCGCAGTGTGTGAAAAAGAGCGGCCTCCCCAGCGGGCTTTCCTAACTCTGATGGAGGTGGCCGGCTGGAGAGTACAGGAACGGAGGGAACGAGATGGAACATAGGGAGTGACCAAGGACTGAAGAATTGCAGGGCCAGTACGATGGAAGGCCTTGTGTAATATACACATGGCCTTGAATTGTATTCTTGCCGCTATAGGGAGCCAGTGAAGCTCCCTTAGCGCATTCCTTGCTGACTGCCATCGGGGAAGATTATAAAGTAGCCGGGCCGCACTGTTTTGGGTGACTTGGAGCTTCTGAATGACAAAGGTAGGAGCTCCCATATAGAGGGCATTCCCATAGTCCAGGCGAGATAGTATAAGGGCCTGGACCAGGATCCTCCTTGCCTGGAATGGGAGCAGGGGGAGCACCTTCCGCAGCATCCTCATCAACCCGAAACAGGTAGCAGCAGTCTTGGTGGCTTGGACCGAGAAGTTCAAGGCTGTGTCAAACCAGATCCCCAAGCTTTTTATTTGGGACTTGGGAGCGGGGGGCGAGCCTAAACATGGTGGCCAGATGGAAGCAAAGACAGAGGGAGAGGATCAATGCCCTCGATGAAGTCTGCAGCGATCCCCTCTCGTGCACAGCTCCCAGACACACGTCAGTGCTCTTCTCACACCAGCAATGTCCTCTCTCCACCCTTGCAGCGCATCCCTTGCCCCCTGCATCCTCCGTCCCCGAAACCCTTAGTACCCTTCTCACCCCTAAATACTGCTTGTCTACTACAGTGCCCTTTCGCTCCCTCTTCAACACATCTGTTACCCCCACCAGGGCCTCTCTCGCTATAGCAGTGCAGCTTTCACACCACCTGAAGTTCTTTCTCACCTCCAGCAGAGCCCCTCTCACCCTTTAAAAGTGCCACTCTCATCCCCAGCAGCACCCCTCAGTGTCCTTTCACTCCCCGAAGCACCCCTCACACCCTTCCAGCGCCCCTCACACCCTCGAAGCGCCCATCAGACCATCGCAGTGCCCATCACACCCACGCGGCGCCGCTCTCACACCAGCTACAGTTCTCTCACCCCTCGCAGCGCACTCTCACCCTTAGCAGCACCCCTCTCAAGCTTCAAAGCCATCGCTGATGCATATTTATCTTATGCAACTAACAACCATTGACAAAGACAATAGTCCTGGCTTGTAGTAAATGTAATGTTACATGTATATGGATGGAAGGATGAAGCAGCAAAATACCAGTGGGGCGACACACTATACCGGGCATGGATTTTCAGTTATGGGTTTTAAGTCACGCCCTTCATTACATCGACCATGCCCGTCTGGGAGCCCCACAAAGTTTTTTCATTCTACTTAAAGCCCTTCCTCCGGTATGGTGACTTCCTGCTGAATAGGGAGAACACGTTCGCTCAGGCCATCATAACTGCCAACTTGAACAACCTGCATCGGCAAAAGGCAATAGGTTTTGACTATATGAAATCTATTGGGTTTGGAAATTTTTTTGTTTTTACATATTGCATAGCAGTTGAGCTTCTGTGAAACCTGGCTTAATATAAAAAAAAGTGCTATGATGCGTGCACCATTGACTGTGTCATAGTGTTTTTTTTTAATCATAAGCTATGTTGTGCAGCAGCTCTAGTGCTGTGTAATATTTTAAACAATTGAAAGCCAATAGATTTTGTAAAGGTGTAACCTGCTGCCTTTGCCACTGCTTGTTACCAGAGGAGACTTCCTGCCTCCCACTGCAGCTGAAGCATTTCAGCTCCAGCAATTAATCCCCTCCTGGGACGGTGAACTCTTAGCACTTAGCAGACAAAAGCACGACACAGCGCGCCCAGTGATTTCCCCTCCCTCCCCTTCCACACCCTCTGTCACAGGAGTTCATTAATGAAAAGAAATTCCCATTTGAAAAGGGTAAATACTTGCCACGTGGAGATCAGTGTTAAGGACAACAAAAGTAAGATGTTAGGGTCGAGTGCGCCCCCCCCCCTGGGATGGTGTCGAGCCCCCCTGGGGGGGCGGGACCCACAGTTTGAAGAACTCTGCCCTTACCACTCCCCCGCTGAACTCCGGATGAGTTTCCAAAGCAGTGGGGAGATCTGGGGCCTCATTGATGAGAAATGACGCATCGCTGAGTGAAAGCAGCGATGCGTCACTTCTTAGTGCGCACTCCTTGCGACATACATGATGCGTCATATTTAATGTATGACGCATCATGTCGCAAGGAGTTACAGATACGTCAGTATTTCTGACGCATCTGTAAGCGCAAAAGTGACGCATTGCTGGGGTGTGTCACAAAAGTGACGCAACTCCAGCAATGCGTCTTTTCACATGGGGCAAGCCCCATGTGAAAGGGCCTGTGTCAGTCTTACGCCTGCTGTGAGGCAGGCGCAAGATTTTGACGCAACAGCGTCCTAGAATTAATGCAGTGAAATCTCATAGATTTCACAGCGTCACTTCTACGAGGCTCTTTGCGGGGGAACGCCCCCCCTGCATACATTATACCTGACGCAGGTATAATGTAGTGCAGGGGTTTACAAAGTGACGCATCTGCTTAGATGCGTCACTTTGTAAATAGTGCCCAACAGGAGGCATGTTTTACGCCGCTGATGAGTCACAAAAAGTGACGCATCGGAAGCGCAAAACCGACGCAAGGCCTCATAAATGAGGCCCCAGGGGCGTAACACAGGCCCCTGCAGCCCCCACGGTGTGGGGGCCCTCGCCCTCCAGGGGGCCCCGTCAGCACCTCACTTCTGCTGGGGAGCTCTATATTGAGTCCAGAGGGGGCCCCTTCACGTACCCTGCAGGGGGGCCCTTCAAGGTTCATTACGCCACTGGGGGAGATTGATACCTTTCAGCCACCATCAGCCTAACCAAGAAAGCCCCTGGCTCTGCCCCATCCCCACCGGCCTTGGCCGTGAACGTCGTATGCAACGCACACCTTTCCTAGTTTACTTGTGACCGTTTTTGTTACACCAAGGAACCCCCACATGCACGTGTGCCTCCGCACACGTGTGTGCCCTGAACCGGCGCTAACATATCCCATCCAGAGGTGTTAAAAAGGCGCGAGAGATCAGCAGGCGGAAGGAAGGGAAGGTTTGAACGTCAATATCCGATCGATGTGGCCCGTGATGTGGAACAGACGGGTGAGAGGCGGCAGGACTGACCTTTCTGTGGATGGAGGATTGGGGGTGACACAAATTACTGCCTAGAAAGTTTATAAGGCAAGTTTATTTTATTACACTGCTCGCAGTCTGTTTTAATAGTAATATATTTTATAGTGCCCTACCACATCTTGGCTGTTGAGAAACACTGTAAATAAGATATGTTACTCCTACCCTACGTAATGGTACTCATTTTACAAAGTTTGGAGTGATGGCAGCTGGGGCAGCCTGTCCAGGAGCTCTTGGTTTTACTAGCACTGCACGTATCAGCAGCGAGCGTTAACTCACATAGCTGTCCAACAAGCAACATACATTATAATTTATCTGCCTGAAATATCTCTCCCAGAAGCCCAAGCCCCACTCTGCTGGTAAGACATGTTACTAGTTATGTGTTTTATAAAGCGCCAGCATGTCAATCTTCAGCCGCTTCGCAGCACTTAGAAGTTTAGTCATGAACGTCCTTTGACCTCTGGTGTGGCTTTAAAAGTTCAGGCCACTTTCCATGGCTAGGACCCAACAGACGGAGACCGGTCCCTTCTTTGGGGGGAGGTGGGGGGGGGGGCAGGGTGGCTAGAGGCGAGTGGATTGGTATAAGAAGCTACTTTGAAGAGAATGGACTTCAAGGCTCTCTAGAAGGGTTGCAGACCGAAGCTCTCTGTAAACAGGTAATAATGTTTCTCAGCTTTATGGTACATCCATTTTCTGGAGGATGGAAAGTGATCTGTCCTTGTGTTGGGGTCAATTCGAGGTCTTGGCCACCCGGTAACTGCACGTGTCAGCGGCGAGCATTTAACTCACAGAGCCATCTTGTCGGCTCTTTATCCGCCCCAAACCCAGAACACTCGTCACCGGCTCAGAAATAAGATTTTCCATGTTTCACTAAAATACACTGTTGCTTCTAAGTTTTTATCTAGCGCCACGTTCTATGGTGATGGCCTCAGTGCGCTACATAACCAGGAGAAATATGGGAACAGGCGATTAATCAAGGCAGTGAACGAGGCCTTCTCCATTCGCCGGTCCATGACATCACCGAAGTGGATGACACAAGTAAACGGGGCACATTGGTGCTCTAGTGAGATCCGCATAACATGCTACAGGCAGCGAGCGCTGGACCTATTTACACAATAATTGCCCGCACGAGTTCAACATGTGTTGTTTTAACTCCTTTGGGGGTGGAGAGGGCAGGTGTTCAGGTCATCGCTTCCTCAGGGGTGTTGGAGTCGTCGGCTCCTCATTTTTGTTGGCTCACTAATTCGTACAGTAGCACAACATTTGTAGCGCATCTTCACCGTTGACGGTCTCAAGGCGCTCTTGACAAGTGGAGGATGTTATTGTTACCCACCTCAATACTATTCGTCGTATCGACCTTAAAGGATGAAACGCTGGAAGGACACGAGTTGGATGGACCCTGTGACCAAGAGGTCAGACACAGCTCCCTGCTGCAGGTGCGTTATCCCACTGAGCTACAAGACCGTCAGGTGGCAGAGAAACACATTTCGCATCTGAAGGCTCTGGCAGAGGTCAGGATTTCTTCCGCTTTATTATATCTTAAGTGCATCAAACACACGCGTCTGGTGGCCCTCGGGTCACCTCGCATGAACAAAAACAATACACAGTTCTTCCTGTACGGCGGTGTTTTCGCAATAAAAGCAGACCCAAAATTCAGAAAAATACAATATATCACTTCAGCCAATCTATCTATTCTCCGTGAGGACGACAGCCAAAAGAAGACATTTATAAGCCTCCTTTAGCAGGAGTTTGTTTGAAAATGTGTCCTTTTAGCCACTCCCTGATAGAAAGCAGAGCAGACAGGCTGAATTCCATTTACACAACTTTTTCAATTATTTTGGCTCCAGAACCACCAGATCTCCCTGGATTGACATCTTTATTGTACACAAAGTCTAGATTCTATGCCCCGCCCATACGAGAAGTGACACGCCCCTTTGCAGCTCCCTTATACACACGCACACCTTGTATTAGAGCCTTCGGACCAGATATGTTAAGGTTTGCACTGGTGCAAAGTCACAAAAGCCATCCCAACCAATACAAAGCCTTTGTAAACTATTTACCTTCCAATGAAATGTTTTTTTATGGTGGAAAGTTGTTTAAAAGTAACTGAAATGGTGCTTTGCACTCTCTGCGTTACTTTGCATCTTGGCTTATTTAGTGGACGGTATGGGCTTTTCGGTACAACCACCCCTGGTTTTTGATGTAAAGCCTTATCCCCCAAGATTATAAACAAGATTTTGCACCAAGAAATACATCTCCTCATAGAAGCCGCAAAGTAGGCAAACTTTTTTCTCCAAACTTTACAAAACTTTGTATGTGTTCAAGTTCAAGTTCAAGAAGTTCAAGTTCAAGTTCAAGAATTTATATAGCGCACTACTCACCCAGAGGGTCTCAAGGCGCTTGGGGAGGGGGATCATTATTTATCGAATAGCCAGGTTTTAAGTTCTTTTCTGAAGGAGATGTGGTTCTGTGTAAGGCGGAGGTGAGTGGAGAGTGAGTTCTAGGTCTTGGCCGCCAAGTAGGAGAAGGATCTACCTCCCATGGTGGATCTTTGGATACGCGGAACTGCGGAGAGGCCTTGATTGGAGGATCTTAGTTGGCGGGTGGATGTGTAGAAGGATAGTCGAGTGTTGAGGCATTCGGGTCCTAGTTTGTAGAGGGCCTTGTGTGCGTGGGTGAGGAGACGGAATGTTATTCTTTTGTTGACTGGAAGCCAGTAGAGGTCTTTCAGGTGGCCGGTAATGTGATCTTGGCGAGGGATATCCAAAATGAGTCTCGCTGATGCGTTTTGGATGCGTTGGAGTTTTTTCTGTAATTTGGCTGTAATTCCGGCGTAGAGGGTGTTTCCGTAGTCTAGTCGACTCGTAACCAGTGCGTGGGTGACAGTCTTTCTTGTCTCGGCGGGGATCCAGTGGAAGATTTTTTTGAGCATACGAAGTAGGTTGAAGCAGGAGGATGAGACGGCGTTGACTTGTTTGGTCATCGAGAGTGAGGAGTCTAGGATGAAGCCAAGGTTACGTGCGTGGTCTGTGGGTGTGGGTGCTGAGCCCAGGTCCGAAGGCCACCATGAGTCGTCCCAGGCAGAGGGGGATGATCCTAGGATGAGCACTTCCGTTTTGTCTGAGTTATAACATTAAATATCTGGTGCGAGCCCACATATCGTTAAAGTAGCTTATTTTAAAGCAATGTGTGGTAGATACTAGGTACCACTGATCTACATTTCAGTTTAATTAATGGATCTGACAATTTTTTCAGTTATCCCATACCTTTATTATTTAACTGCCCATGTTAACTGGATATGCATTGCCATTGTTTCTATACAATATCCAGATAGAAACACCTATATTCCAATATTCTTTGGCGAAACTATCCCACTTTGTGAAATTCTAATGAAACTATAGTGCTTCTGGCAGTCAGGCTCAGCCTAAGGCACCAAAAAGGAGGACTCTCATTGTCTGTTTTTTCCTTTATTCTTTATTTCCCTCTTATTCTCATGATGTTTATGATTAATGAATTATTGTATTTGTCAAACATGAGTATTCAATGCATTAGCGGCGTATCAACCAATGTTACTGTATATTAGGCAATGTTAGTGCAACCATCTTTGTAATTAATGTTGTGCACTTTTTACCTTATTGTTTCAGTTTTTATAAAATTGTTCACTTATTTTTAGATTTACTACTATTGATGGTACTTTCCTGATGAAGACACCCCTGTGTCGAAACGCGTTGAAGAAAACCATCAATTTTTTATAACAACTTGTATAATATGATATATGTATCACATGCAGTTTTGATCGTATGTACAATGATATATGTATTTTATGAAATACTAAAAATCATTATATTTAATTTTTATTAAATATATTAAATTTATCATGTTTGTAATCCTTAGTGCACATTTGTTTTCTCTGTTTGCTCACATTGCCTTATGCTTTATATTGCCTCGGCTTGTTACTTGTCGTAAACAGCACTATATAACAAACACAAAAAGTGTGAAGAATTCTGAAGTATGTATTAGCACAATATTGTGTACTGAAAGCATATCTCCCAGCACAAAACCTATGATTGAGATTCTGCACACACCTGTGCACTATTTTTCAAAGGTGTGAGCATGCCACGGGGCAACCTAAGACTGCGCCAGCGCGTGGGAAGACAGCACATGTGGCGCTGTCCTGCTCTGTCCCTGTCATGCAGTGCAGCACAACAACTCGCCTACTCCGCTGCATTGCAAGTAATATTAATGAATCTGCTCTGTCGAGTTTTGTAAACGTGCACAGACACATGTTTTAATTGTAAAAAAAAACGGAATTTATTGCACAGAATGTCCTGATTTTATATTTGCTTCAATTTTCATAATTATAGCGCTCTTGCTCAGTCCTGATGATGACCTCAGACTAACAAAGGGTCGAAACGTCTTCGACACCTAGATCTATATAGGCTCTCTTTATGTTGTTAAAATTAATTGAAATATGAGTCATATGTCTTTTAATAGTGATACACTGTTTGACTACCACTGTTTATCATGTCCCACAGCACCTTCCCGTCACTGATAAGCATGAGCGCTTTTTGTGTTTCCCTGATGGTGAAACATCACAAAGAGATTTATTTCCCTGTGAACCAATGTTTTTGTAAACATATTATATTATCCTAGGTTCTCTAAATATATGGGGTTACCCTTGTTCTCCTATTCCCATCGAGTTTTATAGTACTGCAAGAATTAATATTGTGTTTGACCGACTCCACCCTGTTGATTTTGTTTACGCTGGTAGGATTAAAGTCTCGTTTGGCCCCACCGAGAGTAGAACAGGTGTCTTTCAGGTTGCTCGCAGATCGCACTGGTCTGTGCTACTATCAGTCTTGGCTGGCCAAGTGTGTCTATTCGAACGATAGCTCAGTGGGTTCTGATGCTATCTGCAGTGATCTAGAGGTCACAGATTTTAATCATTGTGAAAAGATATGTCTATTATTAAGCGCCAATAAACAAATCCTTTTGCATTGTGTAAATACCTGTAGACATCACTAGAATTAGGCATGCAGGCAGTGCTTAGTGCTTAGTTTGTAAAAAAAAACATAAGTGCCAGGGCCCTCGACAGGCGGCAACTGCAGCTTGCGACACCTACTGCCCTTGTCAGCGCGGCTAATGTCAGTACCAACACTATTACTAACCATGACACTACTACAAGAGTGACAAGTCAGACTATTCCAGGCCCCCAAAACTATTAGAATGGCTTGAGTGGCAGGAATTAGTAATTTTCACGTTATCTTGAACGAATAAACAACTGTTCTTGCCCTGATCTCTAACTGAGATATACAGCGCCACCATGTGGCAGACTGTCAGAAGTTCCAGTGCTGACAATTAAGGGCTGGTGCCGAGCTCCGGATGTCACCGGTTCAAGTTCAGCACTGCATGCAGGGCTGCTTTTATAGCGACTTTTGCTTATAATCTTGTCATGTAGATATCTTCCTTCTCTAATCGGAAGCCACATATGTAGCATGTTTTTCACCTGTTTCTGTTGCCCTTTAGTTTTCCTGTACTTCCGGCCTTTACCACAGGGCTTGAGAAAGCAGACCACTTGCCCTGACTTAAGCAGGTAAGTGGCCCCTTGGACTAGGGTGGAGTAGTAAAATACAGACAATATCAGAGTTCAGTGGCGCCCGGTTCCACTGCACCTGCTGCACCAATGCTAGCTATGCCTTCGGGCAATTGTTCGTGCTTTATCAAATTTCATAAATAAATAAATAAATAAATAAATAAATATCCCTCCATTCTTGTAGACATTGCTCAACTTGTGAGGAGAGGCTGCAGAGAGCTTTGTCTCTTCTAGTGCCCTGCTGGTTCTGGAGGGAAGGTGGTGGAGTGGAGGGAAAGATGTGTTAGTACCCACCTGGGCCACCTCTGACCTCACACACGTCTAGCCAATGAGAGTCTACACACCAGAACTGGCAAAATGCATTACTGTGTTCCCTCCCTATACAGAAACGATAGAAGTCCTTTTTCTCTCACTAATCACGTGTGGATGTATGACGGTACAACGCGTACCCTTACAACGCGTACCTTTACGACGCAGTTTTAACAACGCAAGTCGTTACAACGACTTGCTTTGGGGGGCGCTGGATAGGGAATAGTTTAATTTACTATTCCAACTCCAGTCCTCGTGGATAGTAGGGAAGGTGTTGGATAGTAAATTTAACTATCCCCTATCCTAGAGCGCCTTTCAGCGAAAGTCGTTGTAACGACTTTCGTTGTAAATCCTGCGTTGTAACAGTACCGCGTTGTAACGGTTCCGTTGTAAAGGATGTTTCCCTCACGTGTATATGCACATTCCACAAATCTTAAATTACTACCCGCAGTCTCCAGGTAAAGCTGAAAAGGCCCAAGAATCATGAATATATTCCGCACTCGACCAATCCTAACCCGAGAAGGTCAGAACATTTCAGATCCAATTAAAAGGGCCCCAGCACTTCTGAATAGATGGAGAAAGGATGGCTGCAGTGCACAGAAAGTGCTCCATGCAGCTTTACATATGTGCGAGCAGATTTACAAGAAGGTGCGGAAGCGTGGCACCGCAAGCTGTGCCACACTGCGGCACTTTCAGAGCACAGGAATGCGGCATATTCACCAATAATATGACGCATTCCTGTGTTCTCCCCGGCGCTGGGGCACAAACAGCTGCCATGCGCCGGCGCAGGCACCCTTGCACCATGGTGCAAGGATGCCTGCGTCGTGGGGAGATTGTACTGCACAAAAACAATCACTACAGGCATTTTCCTCTTTCAATGCGTGCTGTAGAATGCAACACACATTGAAAGAGGAAAGAAACGAAGAGAAATGAAAACATTTCTCCTCGTTGCACCTCGCTAGGCCACAATCTAGGGTTGCGTAGCATACTGACTCATTTCCAAGTTTGCAAATCCTCCTAAATCTGGAAATGTGTCTTGTTCCATGAATGTTACATAGGAACACCCACAGCAACACCCATGGAACGCCCCTTTCACACAAAGTGCTACTTGTAACGGGCCGTATTTACATGGACATATGGGGCGGTGAAATATGCTGCCAGTGCGTCACAAAAAGTGACGTTCTGGCAGCACAAGGGGCTTGTAAATCTGCCCGATGGTAAATAGATGGATGGGGTGCACCGCACTGGCCCTCTGGACTTTTAGATACATTGAGGCTGGAGCAGAGACATGCGCATAATTGACAGCCCCCCCCTAAGTTTCCATGGAGTAAAGTCCGATCCCGAAACTCGTAATATGCATGGCGGTGCCTCAGCAGCACCGCCAGCCTATTGCTGAGCCCCTAACCACCACGCCACCGCCAGGGAGTGGCGGTTCTCTGGTGGTTGGGCCATTCAGACCACCAAAGTTGTAATTAGGTGGTTGGACTGCAGTGCTGGTGCAGCAGTGCCTGGACCGCCACCGCCGTGCTCTTGTTAGTCGGCCGGTCCACGGACCGCAGCACTCTTAATTAGGCCCTTACTGTGTGACCCTATTCACTATATGTATGTGGTGGAATTTTAGGCTTAAAAACACATTTTGTAATTAGAATTACCCCCTTTACTCGGATATGATTAGGCCATATTGTTTAGTTCATTACAATAATTTCGTCCTCCTCAGCTCTCATGGCCTTATTTATAATTTGAAACGTAGTACTGCAATACTTTTTAGACCTTAAGGGTATGTGAGATGCTCTGATATCCAATGGCTTTTTATTGTTTGATCACACTTCGTCTTCAATAACATTTTCTGAAAGAATTAAAAAATACATCTCGAGCTAAAAAGATAGATATATTTTTCAAAATATGTAATAAAAATAAGCATTTTTATGTACTTTTTTGTTATAATCTATTATCCTTGCTAGTTGATAGCGCAGAAGGAATAACAAATATTATGTAGTCGCTTTAGGATCCTTGGTGGTTTGAGTAATATTTTCTGAGGGACAGCCAGGGGGTACCCCAAGTTTGTATCTAAAATCTTCACATAAATTGTAATAGGGGCGTGGCAGTTACATCAAGAGAAAAGTAGTTGCTCTTCAACAAATCCCAAAGTAGTGTTGACGTACATTTTTTTTTTGGGGGGGCAGAAGTTGTGGAGAAGAAGTTTTTTTCTAGTTAAAGGCATTTTTCTTTAGGCTGACAGACCCTCTGCTGCAGTGGTTAATTTGTAAAACAATAAGTGCTGGGGTTCTCGCCAGGAGACCGCTTGCACCAGCCCATTTCTCCTTTCAGCGCCGCTTAAAACAGAACCAACTACTAACCATGAAAGTGGGGAGATGATGTGGAGTGATGGCCAGAGCTGCCGACTTTGGAGCCGGGGAACCAGGTTTGAGTCTCGGCATCGGCTCAACATCCTGTGATTCTGGGCAAATCACTTAATCTCCCCATAAATTAATGTGTCCTTAACTCGAGCTCATGAGAAAAGGCTCCTGTTAATGATTAAGTGCTGATCATTAGAAACCACTGGCTCAAGTTAAGCACTGCTCTTCTGGTATTGAAGTGTCTGACAGTCACCCATGTGTACCCCTTGGTGGATGAGAGCTGGTCTAGTCCTTTCTTTAAGCTGACACAGGTCACCACCAGGGGATAATTGTAACCGGTGGTTGCAGGATGGGCACAGAACTATTTTTTGGGAACTGATACTTAATTTTCCACATCAGACTTTTACTCAGAGCAAGAAAGAGAAAAAAATAAAGGAGAGGGAGAGGGAAGGATGGAGAAAAAGACGGGAGACAGATATGAAGGGAGAAGAAGCATAGTTGAAAAAAGAAGCTGTAAGAGTGAGATAAAGAGGTAGGGGGTGTCTGGGAGTGGAAGAAAGAGGCATGAGGTGGAATCAAGGGTAGGTAGCCTTGGTATTTGGCACCCTGACCTTCAATAGTGCAAGCCGCGGGCTTCCAAGCATAACTTTAGGCCCAACACTTATTCTTTCACAAACTAAGCCCTGGCCCACCGCTCTCCCATATATATTCACCTCAATGAATATACATTCAGTGGTATGCCGTAAAGGCATTGCCTGACATCGTTTTTTGTGCAGCTCACTATATTGTATTGCAATTGTATTGATGTAGCGCCTGACACCCCACCTGAGGTGCCGAAGAGCTCTGGCGGATGAAAGACATGCTACTCGAAGGGTTGCACTTGGTTGGAAGGCTGTGAGTTGGTAGTGTGGCATATGAGGTAAGGGCTTTGGTGTATTTCCTGATGATTTGAGCGGTGTCCTTACCATAGACATGCACTGCAGCAAGGAGAAGAGACAGGCCGGCAGGATGATTAAACTTCGACGGCTCAATTTACAAGGGTAAATTTCGACCTAAGGCCTTATCTTAGACTTAAAGTCTAACTTTAGACATAACGTCTAACTTTACACTTAAAGTCTCACTTTACACCTAAGATCTAACTTAACACCTAAAGTCGATCTTTACACCTAAGATTTAACTTTACACCTGAAGTCTAACTTAACACCTGAAGTCTAACTTTAGACATAAAGTCTAACTTTACACCTAAAGTCTAACTTTACACCTAAGGTCTAACTCTAAACCTGAAGTCTAACTTTACACCTACGGTCTAACTTTACACCTAAAGTTGATCTTTACACCTAAGATTTATCTTTACCTCTGAAGTCTAACTTTACACCTGAAGTCTAACTTTACACCTGAAGTCTAACTTTAGACATAACGTCTAACTTTACACCTAAAGTCTAACTTTACACCTAAGGTCTAACTTTAGACCTGAAGTCTAGCTTTAGACCAAAAGTCTACTTTTAGACTTCAGGCCTAAAGTTAGATTTGAGGTGTAGAGTTAGACTTCAGGTCCAAGCTTACCTTTGTGAATCGGGCCCCTGTGGTATTTTGTGAGATGGAGGGGTGGGAGATACAAGAGTCGCATATGTGGGAAGAGTGTTGGTGTCACGTACGTTGAGGTGGTTCCGTTGCTTGACTGGTGCAATCCTTCATCATCTGAACAGCCAAGTCATGACCACCTTCTGAATATCTTGACGAGAGTAAGTTCTTCCCTGTGTGGAAAAGAAGGGTCGCCGCTGTGTGCCCTCTTGTAGGTTAGGGCCACAGAAAAGTGAGCTCAAACCTACAACGTGTGGACCTCCATTAACCAGGATAAGCACCTTATTCTGTCATTACCAGCACTGTTTCTGATCCTCAGCTTTTCACCTTCAAATAATGTGAGTGTAATCAGGTCAATGGATGCAAACCAAGACTACAATACCCAGAATGCATTCGGTTTTCACATAAAAGCCAACTGATGGAAACAGTGCCTATAATAATGTCATATAGTGTCACCCTAAACAGAAACAAAATGTCCAGCACTGCAGAGATACTTCCTACCCTGAAGCACACATCCTCTTAGCTAAATATTCATTGTATGTCAACAAAACCCTCTCACTGTGTCCTGTACCTTGGTTGCTGGGGCTGTCCCTGATCTACAGAGCATTCGGCCCTCAGTCCACAACCCCGAAGCGCGGCTGTTATGATTCCGAGGAATGAGTCAGGTGTATTAGTGTGGGGTAGAGGTAGCATCTATTGTAAATGCTTTCAGACTTTGCCTAATATAGCCCTATACAATATCACCTATATTGAAGGGCAGTTATTTCATGTTATAGTTCATACATTTCATAGTGGATATTACATTAACGAGCTCCAGTAGCGGGAATTTAGTGATCATATTAGGCTGCGACCTCTGACTGACATTAAGAGACAAGCTGAAATTGTAAATTGTTTTTCTCTTCCTTTTTAGGAAATATTGTTTATATTGTTTATTTTATTTTTCTAAATCAGAAGTTCTTTGTCTTTTATAATGTATTCTTTTATGGCTTGGAATATAGCCGAATAAAGATTTCTGAATTAATGAATGAATGAGACAAGCTGAAACAATATCACCTTCAGATTGCACCGATTACAGATGTCTGACCCCTGAATGACTGACAGCTACCCCCTGCTCCTACAGCCCCCCTTGTTTTCACAAGTAAGCTGTAACAGTGACCCATCAACAACAAATAGGAAGCTTCAGGTGGGACAAGGGGGCCAACCCTTTGATGGCTGCAAAGCTTAATATAAATACCCAGTGCTTAATTGGTGCCAGGGTATTCTGGTCCTCAGCACCAGTATTTACTTCTAAACACTGGTATGTATATTTCAGAATCTACCACATGATGGCACTGTGTGTCTATATTTTTAGAAAATGATAAAGCTAGTATGTAAAGGCCTTCTCTACAGCTTTAGGTGACCTGGAATGGTCCAAAAGATCACGCTTTTTTGACAGCAGTCTATAGGGCGATACTGACTAAAGGCAAAGTGCACCATTCATCCTTGAGAGGACCACCAGGCCGGTGTCAACTGAGTGACAGTAAAATATCACCCGATGTCTAAAGAGGTTCCAAGCCCTGAACATGTGTCTCATAATCCGGTATCTGTCTCCCCTATCTTAGAAGAGTAGGCGGCAGCACTGGTGGTTGTCATCACCTTCACTCATGGGAGACCCTCGCTGCTCTCCAGTCCCCACCAGGGCCTGCAATATTTGAGCAGCTTTATCAGTGTTTGCTTCCTTGAGCCACTGGGTCAGAAAATAAGAAATGTAAGCGGCTGGAGCGCGGCCCTTTAAGGCCGAATCTTGGTAAGGCAGCGTGCGGCCTTCACCAGGGGAATCTGCGAAGACTGCGTCCGCCACACGCTCATGTGCTGCCTTCAAATCTAAATGAGGTGTTTGTGGCGGGAAAAACTCTGAGGAGCGCCGGCGTGAGGTGCAAAGTTTGCGATGCCCAGCGGCGGCACTCGACGTCATCAACCCGCGCTGAAGCGGCAACAGCGGCTTGTGCTACAGTGAAGGAACTCTACAGACATACGTGCCTACATACATCCATACATGGGTCCATAGGATGATTGCATGCATACATACATATTTATTTATTTATAAAGTTTTATATAGCGCAAACTTGATCCCGAGGATATCAGAGCGCTTTACAATTTGAGGCAAAGGTAACAAATCAGAACATTAGTCTAACATGGGAAATCTAATGGGCATATATATATGTCCAGAGGATGCATTCCAGCATGCATACATACATGTGTCCTTAGGATGCATGCATACATACATAAATGTGTCCATAGGATGCATGAATGCATTCATACATATATGTGTTCATAGGATACATGCATGCATACATATATGTGTTCATAGGATGCATGCATGTATAAATGCGCCTATGATCAACCGCACAGATTTTATGCACCACTGTGCGAGGGTAATACACTGTCTGGTCAGCAAAGCCCTCTGCCTTTCAAGTACTAGTACTAGTGCTCCCACAGCCCTCTCAGTGTACCCCAATCTTGACCAGTGCTTAATTTGTCAAAAATAGGTGTCAGGGCCATCGCCAAGGAGCCCTCTGCAGCTGGCCTGTAAAGAACAGATAATATTATTACCTGATTTTATGGTCTTCAATTTACTGATGGTAAAGTGTAAAGCTGAGTTGGCCTTGTGTGGGCCTACATTTCTGACTTGCAGGACTCAGCAGATAATAATAGTAACAATTAACTGTCCAGTAAGCACTGACTGCCCTAGGACCCACAACCACACCAGTAATATTATTGCCCCATTTGGGAAATACTGGGGGCTCAATCTGTGACAGAGAGACATTTAAATTGTTTTTTGAACTAATGTGCTCTTGGGATTTCTTTGTGACAATATGTTTTCAATATCAAATATATGTGGCTGTGTGTGCCTGGATGTAAAGCTTGTGTATGCCATTTTGTACGTCCTCTGTGTCCTTGTGGGCTGTTAGTTGTAGCATATTTGATGTATAAGCACTGGGCCTTCGTGGTTCTGCGGAGGATTCTGCGCAGGAACTATGTCATATGCGGGGAGGTGTTAGGGCGTGGTTAATGTTGAGTATGAGATAATGCGCAGTACGTGAGTGTACGCTGAGGAATGAAGAAGAGTTTAACTACAGCTCCTGTGTGGTGTAATCTATCCACATGTTCCAGGGCTAGAGAAGACACTACAGTAGCGTGGTGGGAATTTGTATGTACACCTGTACATGTTTCCTGTGTGCATGTCTGCATGTTTGGTATGTTCTGGCACAGCCTTGGGGTATACAGACAGTCTGTATCGCCGAAGGGGAGAGAGGTACAGAGCTCGTTAATCCTTCCTCCCTAATACAACATACAGTGCACACATCGAGTAGCGAGCACAGGATAATAATAGATGAGATGTGATCCTACCCAGGTGATGGAGATGCCTCAGTTAAGAAAAAACACTCCTCACCGACAATTTGTGTCATGCTTCATCACTCGGCTTTTCCCACATCCAAAGCACATGGTAGTGTTGGGTGGGCCTACCATCAAGTGGGTTCAGCGACTGATTAGCGTACTGTTTTTCCCCTTTGCTGAAACGCTACACCGATACAGATATATAAATATACAAGTCAGCATTCTAGTTTATTTTCAGATAATCAGGGAATTTGGTCCACTGGTGAACCTCCCGAAGACACGTCACCACGCACTGATGTTAGACGTCACGTCATCGTGTTGACCCTCCAGGCCTCTGGACAGGGCATTGTTGTGCAAAAACAAGGATGCAGATAGGTTTATCTTTGGTAACTCAAACCTTTTGCCTAACAGCTGGAATCCATAATAATGATGAGGTCATTGGAAGAAAGACTCTGCTCCGATGACCCACTGACCAGTTCCAGAATGCCGTGGCCAGACTCCTGTTTAATATCTCGAGGAGATCTAGCGTTCGGCAGCATCTGCGTGACTTACATTGGCTTCCTGTGGCCCAGCGGGTGCATTTCAAATCATTGACCATGTCTCACAGGGCCCTTCATGGCTCAGGTCCATCCTACATTAGAACACGTTTCGCGTTCTATACCCCCAGGCGACCTCTGCGCTCAGCCTTCCAACGTCAGATGGAGGTCCCGAGGTTTCGCAGGTCGCGGATCGGAGGCCAGTCTCTATCTGTCAAAGCAGCTATGAGCTATGGCGTGGAATTCTCTTCCGGCGGATCTCCAGCATATCCAGGACTTTCGTATTTTTAAAAAACAACTCAAAACTTTTCTGTTTAATCAGTTGCCTTAACATCTTTGCTCCTTCCTGCCACAGCCCATTTGCACGCCAGGACACTCCAAAGTATTAGTGTGCGATATAAATGCCTTTATAACATAACATCTTTCCCTGGGAGATTAAAGACATCACATTTGACTATGCACAGAGGGAGAACTCTTGTGCTAGATACACAGCTTGCACATGAAAACCACCTTGATGATTTATGTAAGTAATTTCAACCTAATCATCCATGCTGACCTGAACGTGCTGATGTATTAGCCGAGGAGCCAAGCTCCACAGAGCTGGACGTAGCGCTTTAAACTCGCTCCAGTTGGATGACCTGCCTGCCTGCTGACGACCTCATCCCCTGTATGCAAACTCTTTCAGACTGGCACCCCAACCTGCTGGCATCTGTGGTCACTATTCTGTTCAATCCACCTACAAAAGCGACCCATTTAGTAGACCTTCGCTTCAGCCTCAACTGTGGTGCGCCCTGAAACCTGTGGGATCCTTAGGACTGCAGTGAGCTCAGGTGGCAGTCGTTCAACAAATGATTTACTATGGAAATAGCACCAGGGTGGAAGCCATAAGTGCCTGTATCTCCAACCTTTCCCTTGTCAACAGAGATTTGAAGGTCAATAGGTTTGATAGTTGTAGGAAGGGGGAGGCTCTAGTTGGCGCAGTGAAGCACTAGCGACAAGCAGGGACTCTCTCTTCCTCGTCAGGGCTGAGGGTTACCTTCCAGACAACCTCTGCTTACCCTCTAGGTAGTGTGGCTTAAGCAGTCACAGGCTAATCTTTGGGGCACATAGGGTTAAACACTTGCAACAGTACACCTTTACAACCAACCCACCACACAACGAGGCCAGACTGTATTCTGTAAAAATATATATCTTTATATAGATTTTAAGCAGGCTTGTGAATACAGTCAATATACTTTATGAAAACGGTTGCAGGTTACTTGATTCGGGTTACCACAGTTCTTATAGCAGTTCTCTTGAGGCCCGTAGGCCGGTGTTACTCAAAGTTCTTCTGGAGCCGGCGGCTTCCAGGGGATCTGTCCCACGTCGCGTTGCCTTCCCGGGGTCGCTGATCGTTGCGGCTCTTCAGCCGAGCAGGTCACTGGTCATCCGGGGCAGCGGTGTTCTGTGGCGGCAGGGTCCTCTCCTTGTCGTCCGCTCCAACCCTGGAGGCGGCGGCTGTGCGGTGGTGGCAAGTGGCAGTACGGTCCCCAAGTGCAGGACGTACCCAGCCAAGTGCCGGTGCAGCTGTGGGCTCACAGCTGGGCTGTCGGGCAAGCTACCGACCTTGCGGATTCTCGTAGGGCAACTGTCCGTCTTTGCAGGTGAGTGACTGCTCGCTATGCAGTCACCTCGAGAGCTCGGACCGGACGGGTCCTCCTTTGCTTTGCTCTCGGGCTCCCGGTGCAGTTGCGGTCACGGTGTTCGGGCCAGCGGCGGCTGGTCCTTACTTTGCTTCCGCTGTTGCTTTGGGCCCCGGTCACGGTGGTCGGGAGGGCGTTGAAGCCTTAGAGGAGATTCCTCCGTCAGTGCTGCGGCGATGGTCAGCACCCGCAGTCGCTTTCTTCCAAGGGGGTAGCGTCCACTGGTCCTGGGACGCTGGTCAGGGGGCAAGTTCAGTTGCAAGCCCTTGGAGATCTCCTTAGCAGAGTTTGGCACAAGTAGAGCAAAAGTCTTTTCGTAGTCTTTTTGTCTTCCTCTCCTTCAGCAGCAAGGCACCAGACACAGGCAAGAGTCAGCACCCTTCCTTGTCTCTCACGGTCCTTCTCGTAGGGCAGAGTACTTCTGTGGCCCAAACCGGATCTAATTTTCAAGGAGCAGGGCTCCTTCTTTTATAGGCCAATTCCTTTGTTCTCGCAGGCCAGGGGGGCCTTTGCATAGCCACTCTCAGTTCTCGAGTACCCCGGCGGGTGTACTCCGGCTTCTGCTTTCAGTGTGAGGGGCAGGCGCATCAGACGCCCCACAGGAGGTGGAGCCAGCATTGTCCGGACAGGGGTGGCCAGAGTACCTTGTTGATGGGGGCTTCGCCCTTCCTGGGCCAGGTGCCGGCAGAGTCATCCGCCGCTCCCCAGGAGGGTGGAGCCAGCATTGTGGTGGCCGTGCACAGTGACAGTCCGAGCCAAGAGGCACTCCTACCTCCCACTAAGGTGTAATCTGCGCATTCACCACCTGTCATCCCTCCAGCCCTGTCACTCACACATCCCAGACAGTCAGATACACATACCAGCAGAGGCGGCTGAAATGGTTAAGCAAGCAAATGCTAACTTTCTAAAAGTAGCATTTGCAAACCCAGGATACTGAAATAAACTTGACTACAAGAAATATCTCATTATCCTGAGTTCAGGCATACTAAACATGACTGACTACCATGCGCCTTGAGCCTGCGGGGATTATAGGGTGTAATAATCCTCGCAGCTCAGTCTGGCCTAATGGAGCAGGTAGCCTTCAGTAGTGAAATACGGTCTTCGTTGTAAGTCACTACTAGGACATGCCACGCACATCAAGGCTTGTCCTACCTTACACCTACAACGCACCCTGCCCGCAGGCCTACCATAGGGGTGACTAATATGTAGTCAAGGGAAGGGTCGGTGCTGGCAAGTGGGGACACTTGCCCAGCTAGCGTGACAGTACGAGACCGCACGCGGGTTCTGCGGTCGCAGTTCCCAGACACATCTTTACGGCTGCTTCGGTGGGTGGCGCAACCAGCGCTGCAGGCCCACCAGCAGTATTGGCATCTACAAGCCCCGGCACTCTCTCGTGCGCTTTACTAGGGACTAACAGTAAATCCAATGCACCAATCAGGGATACCAATCGTATGTACAATTCACAGTAGGGAGCACTTGCACTGCGGCACGGATCAGCCGTGGCGCAGTGCCCTGAGTATCGGAAAACCAGCAAAACATCGGAGGCACATCAGCAAAAAGTGGAAGGGAGACTCACGCCAAGGTGCCAGGTCTAACATGTGTCCCCTCCAGCTGAAATGTGGGGGGAACTACCCTTCCCCAGGGAGTTCCACATCACTAAGGCGGAAAAATCTGGACAGACCGTCAGCGTTGGCGTGATCGGTGCCAGGGCGGTGTTCCACCGTAAAGTCCATACTCTGTAGAGAAATGGACCACCTCAACAGTTTCGGGTTCTCACCCCTCATTTGCATCAACCATCTGAGGGGCCTGTGGTCTGTCTGAACTCGGAAGTGAGACCCAAACAAGTAGGGTCTTAGCTTCTTCAGCGCCCAGACCACAGCAAATGCTTCTCGCTCTATTGCACTCCACCTACTTTCCCGTGGAAGTAACCTCCGACTTATGAAGGCTACGGGTTGGTCAAAGCCCTCCTCAGTCATCTGTGAAAGAACAGCCCCTACACCATGCTCTGAAGCGTCTGTTTGCACAATGAACTCCTTGGAGAAATCGGGGGCCAGGAGCACGGGCGCCGTGCACATGGCAGTCTTCAGGGTGTCGAAAGCCTTCTGACAGGTGTCAGTCCAAATCACATTCCTGGGCTGCTTCTTCGAAGTCAGCTCCGTCAAGGGGGTCACGATCGTGCCATAGCCCTTGACAAACCTCCTGTAATACCCAGTGAGCCCCAGGAAGGCTCTCACTGCAGTCTGGGTCTTGGGGGGTTCCCAAGCCAGGATGGTTTCGATTTTGGGCTGCAAGGGGGCTACCTTGCCACTCCCAACTTGGTGTCCCAAGTACACCACTGAACCCTGCCCAATCTGGCACTTGCTTACCTTGATTGTGAGGCCTGCTCTGCGCAGGGCCATCAACACTTCCCAGAGGTGTCGCAGGTGTTCGGGCCAGGTGCCGCTGAACACCGCGATGTCATCCAGGTAGGCGGCACTGAACTCGTCCAGTCCCGCCAACACCTGGTTGACCAATCTCTGGAAGGTGGCAGGGGCATTCTTCATTCCAAATGGCGTAACCCGGAACTGGAAATGCCCATCTGGTGTAGAGAATGCCGACCTCTCCTTTGCCCCATCGGTCAAGGCGATCTGCCAGTACCCAGACGTCAAATCAAACGTGCTGAGAAACCGGGCAGCCCCTAGCCGATCAATGAGCTCGTCAGCTCTGGGGATGGGGTGCGCGTCAGTCTTCGTGACTGAATTGAGTCCTCTGTAGTCCACACAGAACCGGAGTTCGGGTGTGGCTCCCGGCGCAGCAGCCTTCGGAACCAAGACCACGGGGCTGGACCAAGGACTGCTGGAAGACTCAACCACCCCGAGGGCAAGCATCTTGGAGACCTCCTCCATGATGCAGGCCCGTACCCTGTCAGTTACCCGGTAAGCCTTATGCTTCACCGGTAAGCTGTCTCCAGTGTCCACATCATGGACGCACCAATCTGTGACACTCGGAACCAGGGAGAACAGGTCTGGGAACGGCCCCAGCAACTGGCGGCAGTCCTCCTGTTGTTCGGCGGTCAGGGAGGGTGAGAGGTTAACTCCATCCACTGACCCATCCTTCTCACAGGCCACCAAGAGGTCAGGAAGAGGCTCCGACTCCTCCTCCATTCCGTCATCGGTTGCCAACAACATGCCCACTTCGGACCTTCGCAAGTGGGGCTTGAGGCGGTTGACATGTAGGACCCGCAAAGGGTTCCTGGGCGTCTTCATGTCCACCAAGTATGTCACGGGGCTCTTGCGCTCCACAACCTCAAATGGTCCTGTCCACTTATCCTGAAGGGCACAGGGCTCCACTGGGGCCAAGACATACACCTCCTGTCCAGGCTGAAGCTCGACCAGAGTGGCATTCTGATCGTACCACCGCTTCATCTCCTCCTGGCTCGCTTCCAGATTTGCCTCGGCAAGTTGTCTGAAGCGCCTGGTTTGGTTTCTGAAGGCCAGCATGTAGCTATATACATTCTGGGGAGGTTTCCTGGGAGATTGCTCCCAGCCTTCCTTTACCAGACTCAGTGGCCCTCTCATGGGGTGACCGTACAGCAGTTCAAAGGGGCTGAACCCTAGGGACTTCTGTGGTACCTCGCGATATGCAAAAAGCAGGCATGGCAAGAGGACGTCCCACTTACGCCTCATCGGACCTTCCAGGCCCATGATCATGCCTTTGAGGGTTCGGTTGAATCTTTCAACCAACCCGTTACCTTGGGGATGGTAGGGTGTGGTGAACTTGTACGTTAGAAACTTTCAGAACAATGCAATAGTATGTAGATATGATAGCACTTAGCCCATGTAGGCTCATTGATCGCTTAGGGACTTACTTTAAAGTAAAAGATAAATGTAAAACGTGTTAAGAAATACAACGGAATGAAGTAATATAATTAGACATGATTATGAAAATAATAATTGTACAGAAGATGGATTTTAAAGTATTACTTTTTCACCATTTTTAGCCACGGGTATGATAATCTATACTACTATTATAAAGGAGAAACTTTCAGGCTTTGAGGCGGGTAAACTCAGGAACCACTGCGCCAATCTACACACCCGATACATCGTAGAAAACGTCAGGGTGTGTAGATGGTTATAGGCTATAAACATTTTCAAAATAAACGTTATTTAAAAAGATATATTTTTTAAAAAAGTAGTCCCCCAAAGTAGCGCCGACCACGACGTGCGTGGTCACGTCAGGAGCAGGGGAGGAGCGGCTAGGAGCGTTGGACTGAGGAGCGGAGGCAAAGGTAAGGCAGCAGGGGGCAGGGGGCAGGGGGCAGGGGTCGGGGCAGGCAGGGGTCGGGGCAGGCGGGGGTCGGGGCAGGCGGGGGCCGGGGCAGGCGGGGGCCGGGGCAGGCGGGGAACGGGCCGGGCGATAGCACACATGAACATGTAAATGAAACAGTGTGTGCACCACACTAACGAGGGGTTCCAGCATTCTTAAGGGGTTTCATTGCACAACCATAGTGCAAGAGATGCCCACCCACCTGAAGCCGAGGGGTGGCCCGTCTCCGAGGTCATGACCTTGAGGATGAAGGCTCGCTGAGGAGGACGGAAGTTGAGGATGTGGGGTGACCTTCTGTAATGTGACTGGTGCTCACGTAAAGCGCTGCAATCCCTTCGGGTGGAGTTAGCGCTATGTAAAGCTGCAACAAACATATAAAGTGCCTGATTTAAACCTGATACATGCCCCCCTCGCCAGTAGCAAGGCCAGGGGGCATGTGGCTCGATGGCATCAGGCGGGCACCTCGTAAATAAATAAATGGAGGCCAGGGGCTCCCCCCGTGGCCCCCTTCCCTCCCCGCGCCCGGCACCCCCTCCTCTCATGCACCTGCTGGAGCTCGGTGGTTCGGGGCTCGGATACACAGCCTGCTGGCAGGATGAATGCCCAGTCAGTCAGACTGGCTCGGGTGACAACCGAGGGAGGGAAACTCATGACCAATACCCGGAGAGCTCCCCGTGGGGCGAGTGCCAGGGCGGCCCTAAGAAAGTACACACAACCAGAGGTACATGCTACAGGCCAGCCAGGCAGACGCACACAGCCAGAGAAGAGGTACACACTGCAGACAACCAGACAGGCAGGCACACACAGCCAGAGGTACACACTGCAGACAACCAGACAGGCAGGCACACACAGCCAGAGGTACACACTGCAGACAACCAGACAGGCAGGCATACACAGCCAGAGGTACACACTGCAGACAACCAGGCAGGCACACACAGCCAGAGGTACTCACTGCAGAGAACCAGGCAGGCACACACAGCCAGAGGTACACACTGCAGACAGGCAGGCAGGCACACACAGCCAGAGGTAGACACTGCAGACAGGCAGGCACACACAGCCAGAGGTACACACTGCAGACAACCAGGCAGACACACACAGCCAGAGGTACACACTGCAGACAACCAGGCAGGCAGGCACACACAGCCAGAGGTACACACTGCAGAGAACCAGGCAGGCACACACAGCCAGAGGTACACACTGCAGACAACCAGGCAGGCACACACAACCAGAGGTACACACTGCAGACAACCAGGCAGGCACACACAGCCAGAGGTACACACTGCAGACAACCAGGCAGGCAGGCACACACAGCCAGAGATACACACTGCAGAGAACCAGGCAGGCACACACAGCCAGAGGTACACACTACAGACAACCAGACATGCAGGCACACACAGCCAGAGGTACACACTGCAGGCCAGACAGGCACACACAGCCAGAGGTACACACTGCAGGCCAGACAGGCACACACAGCCAGAGGTACACACTGCAGACAACCAGACAGGCAGGCACACACAGCCAGAGGTACACACTGCAGACAACCAGGCAGGCACACACAGCCAGAGGTACTCACTGCAGAGAACCAGGCAGGCACACACAGCCAGGGGTACACACTGCAGACAGGCAGGCAGGCAGGCACACACAGCCAGAGGTACACACTGCAGACAGGCACACACAGCCAGAGGTACACACTGCAGACAACCAGGCAGACACACACAGCCAGAGGTACACACTGCAGACAACCAGGCAGGCAGGCACACACAGCCAGAGGTACACACTGCAGAGAACCAGGCAGGCAGGCACACACAGCCAGAGGTACACACTGCAGAGAACCAGGCAGGCACACACAGCCAGAGGTACACACTGCAGACAACCAGGCAGGCACACACAACCAGAGGTACACACTGCAGACAACCAGGCAGGCACACACAGCCAGAGGTACATACTGCAGACAACCAGGCAGGCAGGCACACACAGCCAGAGATACACACTGCAGAGAACCAGGCAGGCACACACAGCCAGAGGTACACACTGCAGACAACCAGACATGCAGGGACACACAGCCAGAGGTACACACTGCAGACAACCAGGCAGGCACACACAACCAGAGGTACACACTGCAGACAACCAGGCAGGCACACACAGCCAGAGGTACACACTGCAGACAACCAGACAGGCAGGCACACACAGCCAGAGATGCACACTGCAGGCCAGACAGGCACACACAGCCAGAGGTACACACTGCAGACAACCAGACAGGCAGGCACACACAGCCAGAGGTACACACTGCAGACAACCAGGCAGGCACACACAGCCAGAGGTACTCACTGCAGAGAACCAGGCAGGCACACACAGCCAGAGGTACTCACTGCAGAGAACCAGGCAGGCACACACAGCCAGAGGTACACACTGCAGACAGGCAGGCAGGCACACACAGCCAGAGGTACACACTGCAGACAGGCAGGCAGGCACACACAGCCAGAGGTACACACTGCAGACAACCAGGCAGACACACACAGCCAGAGGTACACACTGCAGACAACCAGGCAGGCAGGCACACACAGCCAGAGGTACACACTGCAGAGAACCAGGCAGGCAGGCACACACAGCCAGAGGTACACACTGCAGAGAACCAGGCAGGCACACACAGCCAGAGGTACACACTGCAGACAACCAGGCAGGCACACACAACCAGAGGTACACACTGTAGACAACCAGGCAGGCACACACAGCCAGAGGTACATACTGCAGACAACCAGGCAGGCAGGCACACACAGCCAGAGATACACACTGCAGAGAACCAGGCAGGCACACACAGCCAGAGGTACACACTGCAGACAACCAGACATGCAGGGACACACAGCCAGAGGTACACACTGCAGACAACCAGGCAGGCACACACAACCAGAGGTACACACTGCAGACAACCAGGCAGGCACACACAGCCAGAGGTACACACTGCAGACAACCAGACAGGCAGGCACACACAGCCAGAGATGCACACTGCAGGCCAGACAGGCACACACAGCCAGAGGTACACACTGCAGACAACCAGACAGGCAGGCACACACAGCCAGAGGTACACACTGCAGACAACCAGGCAGGCACACACAGCCAGAGGTACTCACTGCAGAGAACCAGGCAGGCACACACAGCCAGAGGTACTCACTGCAGAGAACCAGGCAGGCACACACAGCCAGAGGTACACACTGCAGACAGGCAGGCAGGCACACACAGCCAGGGGTACACACTGCATACAGGCAGGCAGGCACACACAGCCAGAGGTACACACTGCAGACAACCAGGCAGACACACACAGCCAGAGGTACACACTGCAGACAACCAGGCAGGCAGGCACACACAGCCAGAGGTACACACTGCAGACAACCAGACAGGCAGGCACACACAGCCAGAGGTACACACTGCAGACAACCAGGCAGGCACACACAGCCAGAGGTACTCACTGCAGAGAACCAGGCAGGCACACACAGCCAGAGGTACACACTGCAGACAGGCAGGCAGGCACACACAGCCAGAGGTACACACTGCAGGCAGGCACACACAGCCAGAGGTACACACTGCAGACAACCAGGCAGGCACACACAGCCAGAGGTACACACTGCAGACAACCAGACAGGCAGGCACACACAGCCAGAGGTACACACTGCAGACGACCAGGCAGGCACACACAACCAGAGGTACACACTGCAGACAACCAGGCAGGCACACACAGCCAGAGGTACACACTGCAGACAACCAGGCAGGCACACACAGCCAGAGGTACACACTGCAGAGAACCAGGCAGGCACACACAGCCAGAGGTACACACTGCAGACAGGCAGGCAGGCAAACACAGCCAGAGGTACAAACTGCAGACAACCAGGCAGACACACACAGCCAAAGGTACACACTGCAGACAACCAGGCAGGCAGGCACACACAGCCAGAAGTACACACTGCAGACAACCAGGCAGGCACACACAGCCAGAGGTACACACTGCAGACAACTAGACAGGCAGGCACACACAGCCAGAGGTACACACTGCAGACAACCAGACAGGCAGGCAGGCACACACAGCCAGAGGTACACACTGCAGACAACCAGGCAGGCAGGCAGGCAGGCAGGCAGGCAGACAGGCACACACAGCCAGAGGTACTCACTGCAGAGAACCTGGCAGGCACACACAACCAGAGGTACACTCTGCAGACAACCAGGAGGAGGAGCGACAGGAGGAGCGGCGTACAGGCAGGGAGGAGCAGCGGAGGATAGGCGGTGAGGAGCAGCGGACAGGCGGTGAAGAGCAGCGGACAGGCGGTGAAAAGCAGCGGACAGGCGGTGAGGAGCGGTGGACAGGCGGTGAGGAGCGGTGGACAGGCGGTGAGGAGCGGTGGACAGGTGGTGAGGAGCAGCAGACAGGCGGTGAGGAGCGGCGGATAGGAGTGATGAGGAGCAGCGGAGGACAGGCGGTGAGGAGCAGCAGACAGGCGGTGAGGAGCAGCGGACAGGCGGTGAGGAGCGGCGGACAGGCGGGGAGGAGCGGTGAGGAGCAGCGGAGTACAGGCGGTGAGGACCGGCGGACAGGCGGAGGTAAGTGAAGCAGCCACGGGTGCGCTCACGGGGCGGGCGGGGGCCCTCAAGCCTGATTGCTCCCGGACAAGGTCGGGACGGGCTGCTAGTAAAGACTAAAGCAGAATTCCTGACGAAGGCGACCGCCGAAACGCGTTGAAGGATTTAACTCTGCGTCTATATGAAGTTTCAAACAGGAATGATGTTTTTTATATAATTCAAATTTTATGTGAAATTATCCTAAGTATTGTATGTGAAAATGTCTTTTGTAAACTAAATAATTCAAAATATATATATATAAAAAAAGATAAAATAAGGAGATAACAAGAGAACTATAAAGAGACAAGAAGATCAAAAGTACTCAAAAATAAATAACATCAAATATATCCCTATGAGTGGAAAATCAGTTATTATATACATGTCTAAGATACTCAGATATAATTAGTACACATAACCCGGTGTGTTCCTTTCTTTCCCAAGAATACTTTACCTTGCCAGGGTTCATCCTTTAAGGCAGGGGCCCCAAACCTTTTCTACAAAAGAACTTGTACGTTACGCCACACTCCTGCCAAAGGGACTTCATATATTTCGATATGAAGTTGGTCCCCCTGTCGCTCACCACCTCTAGAGGGAATCCTACTCGTGAGAAAATTCCCATCAGTGCACGCCCCACCACGGGAGCCATCACTGTCCTCAGAGGGATGGCTTCAGGGTACCGGGTGGCATGGTCCACCAAGACCAGGATGAACCTGTTGCCCATGGCTGTCTTGGGGTCCAGAGGCCCAACGGTGTCAATACCCACTCGCTGGAATGGCGTACCGATCACAGGGAAGGGTTGGAGGGGAGCCTTGTTCTTCCCTCCCGTCTTCCCACTTGCCTGGCAAGTCGGACAGGTTCTGCAATAAGCGTCTGAGCTTTTATGCATTTGGGGCCAGTAGAAGTGGGTGACAAGCCTGTCATAGGTCTTGTCCATCCCCAAATGTCCTGCTAAAGGCACATCATGAGCCAGACCCAGTAGGAAGGCTCTGAACTTCTGGGGTACCACCAGCACACGGGCTGACCCAGGTTCAGCAGCCTTAGGCTCTGAATACAGGAGGTCGTTCTCCCAGTACACGTAATGTGTTTTGGCCTGAACACCATTGGCCTGGTCTGCAGCCTGCTGCCGCATACCCATGAGAGAAGGGCATTCTTTCTGCTCCCTGCAGAATTCCTCCCTGGAGGGTCCTCCTTCTTGCTGCCAATGGGTCAGCTCAGGCAGGTCCCCCAGTTCGGCGATCTGTTCCCCCGTAGGCTCCAGGGCATCCCCCTCAAGGTCTGCCTCCTCCTGGACCGTAGGAACTTCAGGGGCCGGTTTCCCGCGCCCCCTGCGCCTTCTCCCTAAGGCCGGTTCCTGGGCCTCTCCATCAGGCCCCAGGACCTCTCGATCACCCTTACTGGCTGCCATCGACCGGGTGGTCACGCACGCCCAGTCAGGCAGACCCACCATCCTCAGGTGAGTCGCTTTCTCCACCATTTCCCAAGGGGAGTGCTCCAAGTCGTTCCCTAGCAAACAGTCAACAGGCATGGTTTTTCTCACACAGACCTGCAGAGTACCAGAGACCCCCCCCCCACTCGAAGGGAACTTGAGCCATCGGACACTGACTCTCAGAATTATCAGCGTTGATAACCCTACAGTAGGCATGGGGTACAACCTGCTCTTGAGACACCAGGTGCTGCCTTACTGCAGTCACACTGGCTCCTGTGTCTCTAAGAGCCTCAGCTTCCTTACCATTGATGATCACCACCTGCCCATATTTCTTCGTGTTAGAGGGCAGGTAGTTTGTCGGGATCATCTCACTGTCTCCTAGCGAGACTAGGGTCATGTGAACGGGATCTCCACCCCCCGGGACCATCATTTCTTCTCCCAGGTGAACGCTAGTCACTTGTCGGGGCGGAGCACCAGTGGGTGCGGGTTTTCCAAATAGGCGACACTTGGGGTCACTGGATATGTGCCCAGGCTCGCCACATTTGAAACAATTGAAGGGCCCCTTTGGAACAGGTTTACCTGTCGGGGCCCCATTCTGCTTCGGGGGTGGGGGAGGCTGAGAACCCTGCTGCGGATTCCCTTGGGAACTACTTTGGGGGCCTTTTTGGAACCCTTTCTGTTTTCCCCCCTTGTCCCCCCCACTCTTCTGCTGGGGACCCTGCCCACTCTTGGCGGAATCTCCCACGGGACCCTTGTGGACCCTGGTGCTGAGCCAGCGGTCCGCCTCCGCAGCAAGCTTCCTCGGGTTGGACAGCTTGCTATCGATCAGGTGTTGGCGTAACTCAGGAAAACAGTGATCAGACAAGTGCTCCCATGCAAATAAATCAAAGAGACCTTGAAAATCATTAACTTTGTTACCTTTCACCCAACCATCCAGTGCTCTGCAAAAGTAAGTCACATACTCCACATACGTATTCCCAGGCCGCTTAGTACATCCCCTAAACTTCTGTCTATACATTTCAGGGGTAAGCCCGTACCTGTTTAATAAAGCTTCTTTCATGTGGTCATAGGATCTCTGATTTTCAACGGGCAAATCTAGCAAGGTATCTCTCCCTTCGCTAAGGAACCTTCCCCACAACCCCGCTCCCCAATCCTTGTCAGGGACCCGGTGGGAGGACATGGCTACCTCGTATGCCCTAAACCACTGTCCTATGTCATCCCCCTTAAAGAACTCCTTAACTACGTCCTTCGGGATGTGCACCCTTGACTCTACCTGCACTGGCGATGTGCTGCCACCAGAGGGAGGACGATCCAAGCCTCGCTCCTTGAGACTTATCTCCCTCATTTTCACTTCGTAATCCATCTGGTGCTTTTGCTCTTCCAGCGCCATTCTTTTGGTTTCAAGCTCCAGCTGGATTTTCAATTCTGCCAACTTTCTCTCGTGATTCCGGGTTTCCTTCCTGTCCGCCAGCTCCTCTGGCGACAGGCCTTTACCCAAGCTGTGCTCGCTGTCTTGCCTTTCTAGATCGATCAGATCCCCAAGCGCATTTTGCTCCTCCGTCGTATTCTGCTCGGCGAGGACGTCTTGCTCTTCCGGGGTCTTTCTGGACTCCACCCAGGTTTTCAGGGCCTTGTAGAGCTCCGGCTTGTTTTTGCAACCAGCGTGCGGAACCTTTAGTTTCCTACAGAAAAACTTCAGCTCAACTCTGGTGTATTTATCCAGCTTTGCGGCGTCCCACTCCACCTCCAACACCTCAGAGGTTGTGGACTCCGCTCCATCCAGGCTCTTTGTGCCCGGCATGGCGTCTGCACTCGGAATCTTCTTTCAGCAAAATTCAAAAAGCAAAGTCTGTGGTTTAGTAACTGTACCGTAATCCTTGTGTAGAGGTCAGAAGCTCAGGTATAACTATCGCAAGTGTAAATTCGAAATCCTCTCGCTGCTGCCAATGTAGGAAGGGGGAGGCTCAAGTTGGCGCAGTGAAGCACTAGCGACAAGCAGGGACTCTCTCTTCCTCGTCAGGGCTGAGGGTTACCTTCCAGACAACCTCTGCTTACCCTCTAGGTAGTGTGGCTTAAGCAGTCGCAGGCTAATCTTTGGGGCACATAGGGTTAAACACTTGCAACAGTACACCTTTACAACCAACCCACCACACAACGAGGCCAGACTGTATTCTGTAAAAATATATATCTTTATATAGATTTTAAGCAGGCTTGTGAATACAGTCAATATACTTTATGAAAACGGTTGCAGGTTACTTGATTCGGGTTACCACAGTTCTTATAGCAGTTCTCTTGAGGCCCGTAGGCCGGTGTTACTCAAAGTTCTTGTGGAGCCGGCGGCTTCCAGGGGATCTGTCCCACGTCGCGTTGCCTTCCCGGGGTCGCTGATCGTTGCGGCTCTTCAGCCGAGCAGGTCACTGGTCATCCGGGGCAGCGGTGTTCTGTGGCGGCAGGGTCCTCTCCTTGTCGTCCGCTCCAACCCTGGAGGCGGCGGCTGTGCGGTGGTGGCAAGTGGCAGTACGGTCCCCAAGTGCAGGACGTACCCAGCCAAGTGCCGGTGCAGCTGTGGGCTCACAGCTGGGCTGTCGGGCAAGCTACCGACCTTGCGGATTCTCGTAGGGCAACTGTCCGTCTTTGCAGGTGAGTGACTGCTCGCTATGCAGTCACCTCGAGAGCTCGGACCGGACGGGTCCTCCTTTGCTTTGCTCTCGGGCTCCCGGTGCAGTTGCGGTCACGGTGTTCGGGCCAGCGGCGGCTGGTCCTTACTTTGCTTCCGCTGTTGCTTTGGGCCCCGGTCACGGTGGTCGGGAGGGCGTTGAAGCCTTAGAGGAGATTCCTCCGTCAGTGCTGCGGTGATGGTCAGCACCCGCAGTCGCTTTCTTCCAAGGGGGTAGCGTCCACTGGTCCTGGGACGCTGGTCAGGGGGCAAGTTCAGTTGCAAGCCCTTGGAGATCTCCTTAGCAGAGTTTGGCACAAGTAGAGCAAAAGTCTTTTCGTAGTCTTTTTGTCTTCCTCTCCTTCAGCAGCAAGGCACCAGACACAGGCAAGAGTCAGCACCCTTCCTTGTCTCTCACGGTCCTTCTCGTAGGGCAGAGTACTTCTGTGGCCCAAACCGGATCTAATTTTCAAGGAGCAGGGCTCCTTCTTTTATAGGCCAATTCCTTTGTTCTCGCAGGCCAGGGGGGCCTTTGCATAGCCACTCTCAGTTCTCGAGTACCCCGGCGGGTGTACTCCGGCTTCTGCTTTCAGTGTGAGGGGCAGGCGCATCAGACGCCCCACAGGAGGTGGAGCCAGCTTTGTCCGGACAGGGGTGGCCAGAGTACCTTGCTGATGGGGGCTTCGCCCTTCCTGGGCCAGGTGCCGGCAGAGTCATCCGCCGCTCCCCAGGAGGGTGGAGCCAGCATTGTGGTGGCCGAGCACAGTGACAGTCCGAGCCAAGAGGCACTCCTACCTCCCACTAAGGTGTAATCTGCGCATTCACCACCTGTCATCCCTCCAGCCCTGTCACTGACACATCCCAGACAGTCAGATACACATACCAGCAGCGGCGGCTGAAATGGTTAAGCAAGCAAATGCTAACTTTCTAAAAGTAGCATTTGCAAACCCAGGATACTGAAATAAACTTGACTACAAGAAATATCTCATTATCCTGAGTTCAGGCATACTAAACATGACTCACTACCATGCTCCTTGAGCCTGCGGGGATTATAGGGTGTAATAATCCTCGCAGCTCAGTCTGGCCTAATGGAGCAGGTAGCCTTCAGTAGTGAAATACGGTCTTCGTTGTAAGTCACTACTAGGACATGCCACGCACATCAAGGCTTGTCCTACCTTACACCTACAACGCATCCTGCCCGCAGGCCTACCATAGGGGTGACTAATATGTAGTCAAGGGAAGGGTCGGTGCTGGCAAGTGGGGACACTTGCCCAGCTAGCGTGACAGTACGAGACCGCACGCGGGTTCTGCGGTCGCAGTTCCCAGACACATCTTTACGGCTGCTTCGGTGGGTGGCGCAACCAGCGCTGCAGGCCCACCAGCAGTATTGGCATCTACAAGCCCCGGCACTCTCTTGTGCGCTTTACTAGGGACTAACAGTAAATCCAATGCACCAATCAGGGATACCAATCGTATGTACAATTCAAAGTAGGGAGCACTTGCACTGCGGCACGGATCAGCCGTGGCGCAGTGCCCTGAGTATCGGAAAACCAGCAAAACATCGGAGGCACATCAGCAAAAAGTGGAAGGGAGACTCACGCCAAGGTGCCAGGTCTAACAATAGTTTTTGGGTTCATTTCTGCATCCTTTCCAGAGGTAGGAATACGTGACCAAAGTCTGTGCTGAACTGGGCACCAAAGACTGTAAATCTTGAATTGGGGTGAGATGAGATGTCCTAATTTAACAAACGTCTGCTCTGTTGGGCCAAGTCGCCCATCCTCTTCATATTGTTGTGCCTACAAAAAAGAAGAACAACAAATAATCTGGTCGCTGAGGCACAGGAATGGTTGTATTCCCTTGGCATGTATCACCTATACTTGGTGAGTTAAATCCTTCGTAAATACCCTGGAAGAAGAGGAAGGGTCACATGCAGCATCGTCAACCTGATCTTCTCATGTAGATGGTACCAGTTCACTCTTTTTTCAGGTCTACTTCAGTCCTGAAGTGCCCTGAGGGTGTTTGTACTCGAAAAAGAATGACACATATTCATTTTATCTTCTGATAGAAAGGATCTGGAGATGTTGCTTTCTTCAACAACGGCCTAAGAAGCCCATCCTGTAATGTTGTTCTTTTCACGGGGAGAGGAGAACCACAAATCAAACCCAAAGGTAGAGTCTGGAGTATTATTCGATATCCATCTTGAATGCTCTGCAACACCCATTGGTCTGAGATTGTTCTACCATTGCTCTAAAAAGAACGTGAGCCGACGCGCCATTGGATGCCGATCTGAAGTTGTAGCATAATCACGACTTTGAGGCTGATTGTCCTGCACAGCCACTTTCCTTCTGCGACCGGGTTTTATCTGAAGGAGAGGCCCCTTGGCCACGTACCTTCCTCAAAAGGGGAGATTTGTGGCTTTGAATTTATAGGGCAGTTTATAAACTCTGTGATGCCCCAAAAAAGACAGAATATCAGAAACTGAATTTTCGTGAGATAAACGTTTGTGTCAAGAATATCGAGGACAAAAATATTGTGAAGGTAAGTTTGTATAGGTAAGCAAAGTTTTACTATATTTAACTCCATATATATGTACCTTAATGATATATATATATATATATATATATATCTTCAATGTATGTAGATGTGGAGTTAAGAATAGTAAATCTATACCTATTTGCACTTACCTTCTCTATATTTATGTACCTTGATGATATATATTTACTCAATGTACGTAGATGTGGAGTTAAGAATAGTAAATCTATACTTACCTATTTGCACTTACCTTCTCTATATTTTGTTTCTCGATATTATTTACACAATATTCTGTCCACATGATATGTCTGTTTCCGATGATCTGTTGGAGCCTTCAGCTTCCTTTCCTCAGCCGACTTCTTTACCGTACTCTTCAACTGGCTTCATAGCAGCTTAGCTCCAGAAAAGGGAGTCTTCGTCAGGTGGTTTTTTCTGGGCTGCATCTGCCTTCCATACTCTGAGCCAAATCTGAAGCTTGTCCGCAAGGGAAGACCCGGCTTCTGATGCTGATGAGGCCCTCAAGGTACCAAAGGAGATGTGAGTGAAAGCGCACCTGTTGCTCCATCACAGCCGCAGTGGAGTCAGTTCAGCTCCTTGCTCCAGGAGCTCTGCCAATTTCTGAACATCTTTAATTAGGGATTAAACAGTCTAACTAGAGTATGTTGTCACTCTAATAGAAAAATTGGACGCAACAGCGGCACGTCTTACAGCTAGATCTACCTGCTTGTTGGTGATGCCAGCTGGGACTGCCTTTTCTGAAAAAATTGTGCCCTGTGTGGCTAATTCTGGCTTAAGAGTGTCAATATTCACCACTGCTGGAAACTCACAAGAAAAACCATGGATATGGTGTCTTTTGTACAAGAATTGTGGGAAGGAATTCTTATCCATATCCTCCCGCCGTATCGAGGACATTACAGGCACTGTGTAGGGAAAGCTTTTCAGGTTCTTCTTTCTGGTACCAACAGAAAAAAATCCTCACTTTCTCCATTCTGGGGTATATCAGGGATTAGCAAACACAAGATAATGGACAGAGTGCGGAAACTTTTCAGACACTCACCCCCAGTTAAGAGATCTGGGTTGAATTAATGATTTTTTAGCTCATTTCGCCACCACAGTTTGGACCCAGCAATATGCAAATTAGTTTTGCCCTGTTCTTCATCGGAACTATCCAGCCCGAACTGCCAGGCCAGGTCCTCCCTGGACCAGAAACAAGCATCCTGGGACCGGTTTCAGGGTAACACCCCTCATCAGCCAGGCTCGCTTGAATTCAGTGTCAAAGTGAGCAAGGGACCCACATCTGGACATGCCCTTGGTGACTTAGAACGAACATAGTAAACACAACACGATGATGGAGGGAGTGCTGAAACTTTTCATCCACTCACCCCCAGTCACAGATCTGTGTTTATCCATTGTTCTTTTGCTCACCATGCCACCCCAGTTTGGACCCAGCCATATGCAAATCATCCTTGACCATGTGCCCAATGGGAACAGTCCAACCGGAACTGCCAGGCCAGGTCCTCCCTGGACCAGAAACAAGCATCCTGGGACCTGTTTTGCGATATTACTCCTCATCAGCCAGGCTAGCTTGAATCCATTATGAGATCTTCTACAGGACACCCTATTATTACATGCTTTTTTCAATAAAGGTAGTACTGCATTTCTACATAATCTGGGTTGCTTACCTAGGGGCTAACTTCCGGTTCAACACATTGAATAAGCAGTCACGCCCCTGCAGGCTCACAACCAAACAACCCCCGTCAAGCACTGCCAATCAAAGTCTTTTACTCTGACAATCAGACCCCCCAGGATATAGCGGCATGGATTAGCAAATTTAGCGGCACAAAAATGGAAATTTAGCGGCACAAATATGGAAATTTAGCGGCAATTTTGCGGCATTTTATTTGGCCATTTTTCCTACAACAAATATATTATCTTTGTTTTTTGAGTTAATTAACAACATGAAGCTATATATATTTGGTTTAATTACAATGTAGACACTTTAGGCAGATTTACAAGCCCCTTGCGCCCCTTTTACACAACTGTTGCATCGCTTTTGTGACGCAGCGGCAGCGCAAAAGATGCGCCATGGTGCGGGGTACTTACAACGTGACGCATCTGGGAGATGCGTCACGTTGTAAAGCCCTGCGCCAGAAGGAGGCGTTCCTGCGCAGAAACGCCTCCTAAAAGTGGCTGAGTGAAATCTACATGATTTCACTCAGTCACTTTTGGTCCCATGCTGCGTCAAAACCCTGCGTTTGCTTGAAGCAGGCGTAAGGCGTTTGGCAAACAAGCCTTTCTATAGCCTTCCCTCTGACTCTTCCCCCTCCATCTCCCCTTTACTCGTCCCAAACCTCCTCCTACTGCTATAATCTCCAAAGAAACCCTTCCCTCTTCTATCCCTCCACAACTCTTTTCAATCCAAAAGACTCGATTGTACACTGCTCAAATAAATTTCGCATTTCCCCTGTAGTAATTCCCAACTAATCCTGTGTGCGTTCCGGAGTAGCGGCTACCTGCCGAAAAGTGCTTCGACACTTCATTAGGGGTAGCCAGCCCTATATACATGCAAACCCTTTCCTCCACTATCCTTATTCAAACCAAATAATAAACTCACATGTCCACCGCTCAAATTAATTTCATATCTCCCTATAGTATACTAATTCACGAATAATCCTCTTTGGATTCCGGGGTAGCATGCTACTCGAGGAAAGGCGCTTCTACGCCTTCTCAGGAGTAGTAAGCGCTATATAAATGCACTTACATTAAACCAATTTATCCTGCTACTGTTGTAATGCGCTGGTGACTTAGCTACATAAAATTGAAGATGGTTTATCACAGTGAACCTTCAGGAAAAACTGTGATGGTGGCTCTATAATAGTGGACGGCAGGCTCGAACCTGGTCCACAGCTCCAAGGTCAGCTTCTTTGGCCCTTAGCATAGTATACAGCCTTCCTCTAGCAGGACGGAGGGAGGGTTTTCATTAATTATGTTGAAAATTGCTGGGAGTAATGCAATTACCAGTAACGAATTGAAGCATTGGTAGATGCAGCCGAATACTGAATGGATACAGGTGAGATATAAGGGGAAGCAGCAGGAATGTACCTTTGCATACAATGCACCGCCACTGAATGTCAGAGTACCAGTGTCTGATTTGTTGTTATTGACTGGTTTGCGCCTAGTGAACTGACCAGCATGTACTTTGAAAAGGTAAGAATGAAAAAAAGGTGAACAGGGGAGTGCACAGCATGCAACTTTTGAAAACGAGAGTATGCACAAAATCAGAAAAAAAACGAATCTTGAGGCAAATTCGAGCGCAACATTTTTTCTGTAGATATAGTACTGAATATTACTTAATATGTCGAAAAAAATAGTGTATAGGCCCAAAGGTTTTCTTGGGAACTGGCTACCGCTGCTGACAAACCAAAGCAGCCAAATATCAGAGCTGCCTCATGTTGATGTCACTCAACACTTCCTGTGTATCTGCTGTTGCCGGCTCTTACTTTATCCATCTTTTTTTCCCCCTTTGTCACTGTTCTCCTTGCTTGAAGCCTGGTAATGTTGATCGGCCCTGTAGCTCTCACACTTTCGAAAGGCCACTCTAAAGCACCATAGGAAAATTAGGTGCATAAAAAGAAAGCCGCTGCAGATAAAGCGTGATGAGATAGGAAAGAGCGGGGGCGGGGCACTATTTGGTTGCAGAAAAGGGAGAGCCCCCTTCAAATGCAGAAATGGCAAATATCGCCCCAGAGTATCCGCTTCTCTTGTCTTTCACGCACTTCCAAGCTCGCAACCCCCTCCTTAAAAAGGTCACCACTAAAGTTGCCAAATGGAGTTGTATGCCCTCCTTCTTAAAGCAGGGCTTCGTGGCGCGCTGAAAGATTTATTTCGCTACGACAGACCTGTACTGGGTGTTGAGATTGAGGCGGAAGACGTCCTGGGAAGGAGAGATCCGGTGCACCTGCCATCGCGTCTCTCTGATAGGTGCACCCCGACCGAGTTCCCGAGGAACAGAACGACGAGGCCACACGTAAAGATTATGAAGTTAAAGCTGCTCACGTCTCCTCTCACAGCTTGGCCAGGAGGAAACAGATATTGATTGGACGGTGCCACCTAGTGACGTTTGCGCGCATAGCCAATAAAAGGGCATTGTTTGTTTTGGTGTTTCCCGGTAGACACTTTTTGCAAATATCGCGGCCAATATTGCAAATATCGCGGCCATCGCGCTAGTTTGCCGATTTCGCGATTTTTTCGTGAATCGCGAAATCGCAAAATGCTGGAGGGTCTGGACAATGCACTCTTTAGACGTCAGTCAAAGAGGTGATGCCCGTCCCCCGCTTCTAGGACCCACGATCTGGGCCACCCTCCTGGCGCTTACAGGAATTCCGAAATCCGACAATATTGTACAAACATTTTATTTTATTTTATGCAATTTTATATAGCGCAAACTTTACCCGAAGGTGTCAGAGCTCTTTACATAAAAACCAGGTGCAAAACATAAGGATTTAGGATTACATGCGTTACATAAAAGATACAAACAGAAAAAATTGCAAATGTACAAGATGTAAAGTTACACAAGGAAGAGATAAAAACAGATAGAAAAATTCCCAGACACACTTTTTTTCACTCTTTTCAAAAGAGGTGGCTATATTTAGAACCTGTCTGGAAATGGAAAAGTATAAAACGACCACCTCTCGTTCCACAATATTGCTTTTTCTTCACACCTGTTCTGTTCCCCCATTCCAGGGCCGAAGGCCAGGCATTACCACAAATGGTAGCAGATGGTTTTGGGGCAACGAAAAAGAATGGCTGATTTCGAACAGACTAGGAACGCACCCCGCCTCCACGCCACACCAAGGGGAGGCAGATTTGTATCTGCTTCCGGTTCCATGCTGTATTTATTTGCTGCTTTTGTTTATCTGTAAATTGCTCATTAACTTTCTGAGCATGTTTTGGCTCGGGATCTCAGGTGCGGCCCTCCATGCGCGCCTGGACCAGCCGCGCCACGCCTCTTTGTGCGCCTTTGAAGCGCGTTCTTGCTCGTCCTGCTGAGGGAAGCAGCAGAATTGAAAGCCCATGTCTCAGCTTTGAAGTCAGCAGAGCACACGGCTCAGCGCCGCCAAGGGCTGAGCGCCGGGATCAGAGGCTCGGCTCTTTGATGAGCCGTGCTCTGTGGCCCCGGCTGCCCTCGCCTGGCATCCTCTTCTTTTAAGCAACGTCTGAGCTGCAGAGAGCGGGGCCTGTGATTCAAGACACACGGCTCCAGCTGTGATGAACGGGGGCCTTTGTTATACCTCCCAGCACCTGTGGTCTTCACAGGAACCCTGAGGAGCACACAGGAAGCACAACAAAGGGCCATTAAAGGTGCGTTAAATATCAATTTAGAGAGCAGCAATTCAGGCTCATGGGCATGCCCCAAGAATAGCGGAAGTGACGTCAGACGCCGCTTGCCTCTGCCAGTTCATGACCTGCGGAAGTGATTTCACACGTCAAATTCATTTTTATAAGCTTTCTTTATTGAGAACAGTTTACTTGCAGCATATTTAGAACCAGTGGTTATAAAGGGTATAAATAGCCGGCAACTTCAGAAACTAGCAAGGGTTAAACGCAGGTAACTTTAGTCATAAGTTGCAGACCCGTTTAGAGGGGTGCAGGCAGCAGGATGGGAGGTGCAATTGCTAGCACGGACCAGCTTTCACAAACTTTCGTCATCTGTGTGAGAATCATTACAAAATGGCACATCACGGGGGGCATCCAGGATGTTGTGTCTTGTAGGATTGTAGTGTAGTTCCTATTTTCCCTATAGGCCCTGCGCATTGGAATAACATAAACAGCAGTGTAGACGTAGAAGTGCGGTCTTCCAGGTCTCTACTGACTATGTTAGACTTAATTGGGTTTGTACCAACTAGCTCAGAGGTCACTGGAAACTTTCTTGACTGAATAGGAAGTGATCAGCTTCCCTGGCTCAGACAAGAAGGATTCAGTTTTCCAACAACCACATAAACATGACAACTTTGCTCCTTAGAATAAGAGTCAATTTCTAGAGTCGTGTGAAACAATAGACAATTATTTCACTCAGTCAGTTGTGCAAGAATTACTTTCACCAGGATGCAGAGAATAGAGAGACGGGCGTTTTCAATAAAAAGGTATTATTTATTGAACAGTCTTTCTTCTCATGCAAGAGAAATGAATTGCCACAATTGCAAGACTTGTTATTATAAAAAGTGAGTACAGTAAAAGGAGGATTGCGAAATAATACTGTAAAAGCATTGATATGGTTTCTTAGCCATATGATAGTTAAAATGAGTAAAATATATACATTCATATATACATTTAGCTAACGTTCTCAACTGGTGCTTCTAACTACGCCTACCCCAGTGTACCTGACCTAAGCCTAATACTTGGGAGGGAGTAAGTAAGTAGCAATTTAAGTTAAGTTGGTTTTGCCAAGGGTTTGCTTCAAGAATTCTCTCTAAGGGTTTAGTCAACACTGTACCTCTGGAATAGAATGTTGGAGGTCTGGTATCTCCCCTCAGGACTCGATATCCCAGTTACCCGCAAGGGTAGGCTGGAAATGCCGGAGCTGGATTTTCTCGGCAGGAGAAAAGACAGCGTCTTTCTCAGCGCGTCAAAGAGGAGGAGGGGCAGCGTCCGTGGGCTTCTCGCATCTGCTGGGCTCTGCAAGGGACAGCTGTTCTGCTCCTGTATTCACAACCACTACCGCTGTGTTTGCTTAAGGCAACGTTGGTATTATTTATACCTAAAAGGTGCCTTGTTTGACGTAAGTTTTTGGACATAAGACGTCATTAAAGATGTGACTAAGAACCGGTCGTTCTTACAGTGCTCATTAGAGTTCTATTACTAATCAAAACATAGCAAGCGGGGCTTTCCCAGGTTGCTGGGGGTTTTATCTGTTGAAAGAACTTGGTGTGTAATCTAGGAATCTAAGATAGTGGCTTCTGCTGTGTCATATACTGTAATGAGCTGCAGAGACGAGTTTCTGAAATATGGCTCTGATCGTTTATGCCATTATAGGGTCATGGATTGATTATAGCCGTATAGGGGCATAAGGTCACAATATTGATCGGGGTCCTAGATTAGAACACGACAGGATACCATAAAACCGTCTGCTGACTGCAAGCCCGGGTGCAGCTGCTCTTCGTGCAGGTTGTGCAGGTCTTCCCCCGCACAGAAGCATGCAGATGAATTACGCCATGCAGGAGCTGCAGTGGAGCATAAAAAATGTTTCTGCAGCGTACACTCACACACTGCGCATTACATTATACCTTCCATGAGCCACGCCCTAGCACCTCTCGGCATATCGTGTATTTCCACTTCAGGGTCTGCCTAGAACCATGAGGGTCATAGTGCGTATAACATCAATATGCTACCCGCCCCTTTGTTAAATAAAAAGTGGAAGACATCACTAAGATCACATTTCCCCAATTAGTCGGCCAGGCGCTCGCATTTGTCTGCCGACTCAGGTGATCTGAGGTGATCAACGTCCACCCTGATCGAGCAACATAGGCTGAGATGCTTGAGCCGAACCTGCTGGTGGGGGGTCGCTTTACGTGTGGTTTCAGGACTCGACACACATACATGCCAGTAGACCTGATTCAGGCGGTAGACTACCGATTTTGCAAGCCAAAAATGGCTTTATTTTAGCTGTCTCCCGCCTGAAATTGCTTTTTCCACAATAGAAGTCAATGGAGAATTTTCATTCTCCCGATTTTTTATTTTAAATCTGCCACATCCCTGTCCTAAAATGTTGGCATGTATGGACACATGTCGCTGCAAGTGTTTCAAATGTTATGTGTCCCGAAGGATGGATTGTCCAGGACGATGTGCTATCACTATATGTCCCTTGCACGCTGCGACCTGCAAAGGATAAGCGGCAAAAGGAGTGCCCGTTTTCCGTCTTCGTCTCTGCTTAACCAGTACCCCGTTTTCTTTTTCAAACACTGTCTCCTGGGTATGGCGACTCTGACCTGCATTAACTTTTCTTATCTGAATCGGATAGGTGTTCAAACAATGTCAGTATTCGAGGATGGATCTGGGGTCCATTGAGGTCGTTTCGTTCTGATGGCTCTCCTAAATAGCAAGGTGACTGGACTTTCATCAGTTGTGGAGTGAGGAGTTGATCCATAGGCCCGGAGAGCCTGGAACATGGCCTGGTTCAGATCGATTGAGGGTGCCCATGAATTGTTCAACTGCACCATTGGCTTGGGGTCAGTGAGGTGTACTCTTTCAATATTTGACGTTGAGTCGGACAATAAATCCTTTGATCTCTTTGCTGTTAAAGGGCGAGCCATTTTCAGATTCGAGGATTTCGGGGATACCCCTCATTGCAAAGATGTCATCCAGTCGTTCTATGACTTTGTCACAGGTTATCGAAGATAGGTCTTCCACCAAATGGAAACACAAATTTTGGTCTATGACTACTATCAGGTAGTGCCTATTTCTTTGAAGCCCAAAGAAGTCAACTACACCCCTCTCACAGGCATTGGCAGGAAGGTTGGACTTTGTCACTGGGTGCTGCGTCACCTAGAGGACAAAGAATTGCAAACGTGACACACCTTCAGCTTCTTCTCAACTTGCTCATCTAGCGGAGGGAACCACACTCGATCTCTTTTGATTCTTTTGGTGGCTATGATACTATGGCGGTGGGCCAACTCTATAACCCTGTTTCTAAGGCTTCCAGGTAAAACGATTCTCAAGCTTCGCAGTATTACTCCTCCCTCGGTGACTGCTAACTCATCCTGTATATTTTCGAACTTTTGGATTTCAACTCATCAGCAAAGGGCCGGGCACCTCTTCCCCACGATTGTGTGGTAATAAGTTCTTTGATATTGGTCATGTCTTCATCTGCATTGGTGGCAACAATGGTTTGTTCCACAGACAGAGCCACTGGCGTGCTTGATCGCACAATAAAGTTGAGATATGCTTCAAGTGTCCTTGAGGTAGAACTGTGATAAGGTAGTGGCACTAGTGAAAAGTAATCTACCGGGTTTCGATCCTTCCCCGGTTTGTGCACAATCTCATAGTCCTACTCTTCCAGTCTCACCCCCACCTCTTAACGCGAGGGGGCTTCTTAGCCTTCAGGTTTTCAAAGATTGTAAGCAACGCCTGCTTATTTGTGTTGACGGTGAATAGTTTTCCGTAGAGGAATTCATGAAAATGTTTCATGCCAACACCACAGCCAGACTCTCCTTCTCCGGCTGAGAGTAAGCACATTCTGTTTCAGACAGGCTTCGACTGGCATAGGCCACAATGTGTCTCTGAGCTTTCGGATGGCCATTGTGTTGAGCAAGCATTGTGTATAGCCTGACCGGGTTCGCATCAACCTTTATTTCGGTTTGTAACTTTGGGTCGAAGCAGGCCATTTCAGTTGCATTCTCAATCGCATGTTTAACCCCTTCCCTGCGGGGGTAATTCCCCCACTGTGTGGGGGGGGGGTGAGCGCGGCGTCGCGGTGCTCGTGACGAGACCAGCTCATCATGAGTCACAGCGGATCTGTGCTCATGACGAGCTGGTCTCGTTATGACCCCTCCCACTGATTAATTCGCCTGCACAGGCGGGGTATCAATCACGCGTGGGCGGAGCGGAGCAGTTATGACGAGACCAGCTCGTCATGAGCACAGCTCCACTGTGACTCATGACGAGCTGGTCTCGTCATGAGCACCGAAGAGGTTAATGTCTTTGAAACTCTGGTGGCATTCTGGCAATCACTGAAATAGTACATTCCACTTTGTCAAGTCCCTCAATAGGGCACTCCCTGTTGCAAAGTTGTGAATGTATCTTGAGCAAAACATGGCCATTCCTAGAAAGGATCGTAGCATGGTAACATCCAGTCTGCAGGGTGGGAGTAAGTGGATGGCAGTGGTGCACCTTGTCTGGAGTCATTCCCCCATATGTGCCTAAAACCTTGAGCTTGGTTTTGTGAAACTCACACTTTGTGGCAATCAGAGTAAGACTTACGTCAGCAAGTAACTGGTGCACTTCGGTAAGGGCTTTGTCGTGTTCTTTCTGTGTTCTCCCAAAAAGCAGTATGTCATCACTGTAATTGAAAACATATGTAACAGGTTGGATTACTCTGCGGATAACATCCTGAAATATCTTAGCGGCCGAAGATACTCAAAAACTCAGTCTCTTATTTCTGGATGAACCAACATGAGTCAAAAAGGTATCAACATACCTGCCGTTCCCCTTGATTGTAACCTTTATTCAGGTCAAGACGGGAAACTATTTAGTTCAATTCAATTGCATGATGATGCCTGCTATGTGTGGGCCAGGGTGTCTCTCCCTCACAATGGCTTTGTTTATCTGCTGCATATCAATTCAAATGTGCACCACTCCGCTACAGTCCCTTTTTTGGTACTACTACTATGGGCAAAACCCTTGGCGTGGGGCCGGTAGAGCGTTCAATGATGTCATATTTTAAGAGTCCTTCCAATTCTTTCTCTACAGCTTCTTGTATATAAAAAGCAATTCTACAGTGCTGCCGAGCAACAGGGCACATGCTTTCATTGATATGAAGCTGTACTTTCATTTTCTTGAGGTTGCCCAGGCCATGCAACAATGACGGAAATCGGCTCATGATCGCAGACTGAGTACAGAGGTTGTAGTTGAGCGACATCAACCAAATGTCCACAGCAGTGGCAAAACTGAGCAAGCAGGCACTCGACGAAGTCCCATATAGAACATGAATGGTGGCTCACACCAATGTCTTTTTGTGTTGCATTGTCGCTGTGAACGACCCTTGGCTTTGCAAGGGCGTAGAAGCTGCACAGGTATATATCTTTGTGCCTTATGGAGTAAGGCGAGGCACAGGGGATAGGCTGTTAAACATTTCAACTAGCTTGATATTAATCGACACACCTCTGTCTATGATGAAAGTTAATAGGTGATTTTTCACTTCCAATGTGATTTTGGGACAGTGTCCAAATGAAATTTGTCGCTTTGTTTGGTGAGCTTTCTTTGAACTGTGATCTTCTTTATAGGCAGCTAACCCGACATGTGCATGCCATCCTTTGGTAGATATCATCAGCGCACACCCACCTTCTTCGTTGGTACTCGATTGTGATGTTGAAGAACCTTCGTTCAATGAGCTTGACAATGATTGGTTTTGCCTGGTTTCTACCTGTCCTTGCTGATGTTGCTTTTTGGTGTTAGGGGCATGGCAAGAGTGCTTCTGGAACGTTCTCACGTCCATCTTTTCTTGCCGCCATGACACACTTGATTTTTCTTTAGCTTGGCACACAGTTATGATATGGTTCTTTTTCCCACAAAGTTTGCAGGATTATAATATGGCTGGACATTTACCTTCATGGGTAAAAAAAAATCCACATTGGAAGCATAACTTTGTTTTCTTTGATGACGTTGACGTACGTGTATCTTTTATGTACGTGTGCTTGCTTTTTCACAGTCAATGCTGATTCATTATGTGCTGTTCCTGCCTCCATGTCAGCAGTTTGTCGGTCTGCTTGTTCTTTTGCTCTTGCAGCCCTCAGCATTTTTGTTTGACTGTGTCTCTTTCAACATGTGCCTTCTAAACGTATCTGTAAGGCATCCATCAATGATTCTCAGGCACATAGCTTCTTTGTTGGCGAAGTAACTGAACTTCCAATGTTTAAGAGTGCATCACGTCTTTCAACAAACGTGCCCATTGTTTAACCAACCTGTTGTCATGCTTGGTTGAAGATATGCCTTTCGTAGTTGACATTCGGCATTGGACTAAACTTGGCCTCCAACGCTTACCAATGCTTCTTTTAGCTTTTGGTACAATTTTATATCAGTCTATGGGATTTTCTTTAGCAATTTTCTTTAGCCACTGCTGTGGCTTCCGGATCTGGCCTTCGACTGTAAAATTGTGATAACTGAGCATTCAGTCAGGACGCAAATAAGTCAGTGAGTGGCATTCTCCATCTCTGACACAACGTATATCAATCTCCAATCTCTACAGATAAGAGAGAGTGCGGTTCTCCCCTCAGAAGAGGCCCCCTGCGGCTGTGGGGTTTCTCCCGGGGAATGGACCAGATTCACAGAGGCCTCAATGGTTTGAGATTGGCCTCGGTCAAAGCCACTGATAAGAAAATTCACCGAGGCCGTCTTGGTCTCACTTGTCTTCACCAGGCACCAGACACAGAACACAGACAGCTGTTACAAGAATGACGGCTCCTCCTCAGGCAGTAAGAACATTACACACTTCAGGTCACCACTGGTAGGACTGCTGTCCTCTGTCAGAGACTTTATGACACCAAGCACAACTTCACTCCACGGCCCAGAACATTCAGTCTGACAGAAGGTATCCAGCTGACAACACTAATTAAAGCTGATTCCGGAGGTACCGTCTGACCCTTGGGAAGGATGGACCTCACACCAACTTACCCACCCCACCTCACTGGCCACTGTCTGCACCAGAGAATGGGTGTGGGACTCTTCTGCATAGTGACCACCAGGAAGGGGGGAAGATCATTGTTCCCTGGGAGGAAAGAGGTACTGATGACTCATTTGTTTCTCTACATTACACTGCACATCAGACCTGGGCTGTGGGCCTTCTGCAGGTCAGCGCTAAAACCAGACGTTGCATCCACACAGGTGGGTGTTGAAGTAAAGTGAAACCTTTCCATGTAGTGAGATCTTCTTCAGGCCCTCTCCCGTCTTAGAGGGATGCGTCTTAGGGATACCCTTTACAAGATGGAGCAACCCGAAGGGTCTAATACACCCATCTCACTGAACTTGTCACTTTGTAATGGATCTCCAAATGAATCCCTCACAAACTCACAAGATTAACTTAGGCGGGATTTAAAAAGTCCCATCTACCAAACTGGCTAGTCACACACACGTATGATGTTTATTGACAACATAGCACTGCCCACAGAGACCACCAGACCACCCTTATTATTATTATTATTATTATTATTATTATTTATTTTTATAAAGCGCATAGTCACCCGGAAGTATCCCAGCGCTGAGGAACCTAAGAGACATGACTGAGGACTGAGTTAACGGGAGGAGCATAAGGGCTAGGGGAAAAGATGTGTTTTTAATCGTTTCCTGAAACGGAGGTAGTGGGGTTCCAGACGAAGATCTCGTGGGAGGGAGTTCCAAAGACGGGCCGCATGAACCGCGAACCGTCTTCCTCCTGATCGTGCTTTCCTAAACCTAGGGGCATTGATAAGGTTTTCTGCATTAGAGCGAAGGGTTCTTGTGGCTATGTAAGGGGTAATGAAGTTTCGGAGAATTGGAGGGCCTTGGTTATTCAGGGTTTTGTGCACCAAACACAGGGCTTTAAATTTAATTCTCTCCCTTATGGGGAGCCAATGCAGGAGTTTGAGGGCAGGCTTGGCCGAAGATCTGGCCGGGGTGTTGGTAATGATCCGAGCAGCGGTGTTCTGGATCCTCTGCAATTTAGTCAATGTTGCTTCCGGTGCACCCAAATAGATCGCATTACTATAGTCCAGTCTAGATATAATAAGACCCTGGACTAAAAGTTTTTGCGATTTCGGAGGAAGAAGGGGCAGGACTTTCCTCAAGGATTTAAGCAGACCGAAACAGGTCCCTACGACCTTTTTTGCTTGTGGGGCGAAAGAGAGCTCCGAGTCGATCCAGACACCCAAGCTTTTTACCTCTGTCTTTGGGTCTGGGGGGGGACCTAGACATGTTGGCCACATGTCCAACGGAAATGAGGTTCCTTTTGGGCCGAGTACAAGGACCTCGGTTTTTGCCCCGTTTAATTTTAGCGCTGATGTATTCATCCAGTGATGGACCTGCGTGAGGCAGTTAAGGAGATCGGCTTTCTGTTGTTGAGGGTGGGACAACGACACCACTAATTGGGTGTCATCAGCGTAGTTGATGACACTCACTCCGAAAGGGGTAATGACTTCCTCCAATGTGGACATATATATGTTAAATAATGTAGGGCTCAGGGAGGAGCCCTGAGGCACACCACATTGGAGGGGCATTTCGGAGGAGCGGGCGTCTTTCTCCCAGATCTGATAGGATCGTTGTGTCAAGAAGGATGAGAGCCAGGATATGGCTGTGCCTTCTAGACCAACTTTTGCCAGCCTTTCGATGAGGAGCTGGTGGTCCACGGTGTCGAACGCTGCACTAAGGTCGAGGAGGATCACTGCCACTGATCCTCCACCATCTAGCAGCGTTCTGGCTTCCTCTACCGCCGCCAGGAGGGCGATGTCCGTGCCCTGTCCTGGTCGAAAGCCCGTCTGGGAGTTTTTTAGCTTGTTGTTGGCTTCTAAATACTCTGAGAGTTTCTTATTGATGAGTTTTTCCGCAATTTTGCTTACTCCTGGGAGTAAGGAAATGGGCCGATAATTTGCCAGGTTATCAGGGTCCAGAGTGGGTTTCTTTAATAAGGCCTTTACCACTGCCTTCTTCCAACTCTGGGGCACAACTCCCTGTTGAAGTGACGTATTAATCAACTGGGTGAGGGCGGGGATGATGGAAGGGGCTACCTCTTTAAGCATCCGAAGAGGAGCAGGGTCTCTAGGGGAGCCACTTTTCATAGAGTTAAGCGTTGTTTGCACTTCATCTGAGGTGACCTGGCCCCATGTGGATAGGCCGGTGAGAGAAGTCGAATGAGGAGAAACGGTTTCTTCCCTCGGGTGCAAGGGGGGAATTGAATCCAGGATTAATTGTATTTTGTCCTGAAAAAAGTTAGCCAGTTGTTGGCATCTCTCTTGATCGGCTATAGGGTCAGAGGGGGGTCCATGATCTTGTACTGGTGGTTTTGAAAGTTCTTTCAGGATAGCGAATGATTCCTTCCCGGAGCCACCTGCTCTCTCTATTCTCTCCTGGAAGAACACGCTTTTGGTAATCCGGATAGCGGTTTTATAATTGAGAAGAGAAATGGAGTAGATTTTTTTATTCGCTCCTGTTTTCTCACGTCTCCATGAACGTTCGGTCTTTTTACATTCTTGCCGTAAGATTTTAAGTTCCGGAGTGTACCACGGAGCAGGGGATATCTTTTTTGGTTGCTTGAAAGTGGTGATTTTTGGAAGCAGAGTGTCCAGAGACGACGTAATCCAGTCACTGAATTGTTTATCTGCCAAATTTGGGTCCGAGGAAAGCTTAGGAGTGGACTCGGTCAGAGAACGGGCCCAAATATCCAGTGGCAATTTATGCCATTGGCGATCAGTAACCTGGGTTTTAGGCATAGAGTAATTAGACCTGGGGGTTTCCCAGAAAAAGGGGACGAGGAAATGGTCAGTCCATGGAAGGGTCACCGGAGGCTCGGTGGTCATCGTTGGAATATTGGAGAAGATAGGATCCAATAAATGGCCCTTCTCGTGGGTGGGCTCGTTGTTCATCAGACCTACCTCTAAGGCTGTGAGGTCATGTCTAATGTCCGCGGCCACACGATCCGTTGGGTCAAGGAAGTGGAAATTGAGATCACCTAATAACAGGAAGTTGGAAGTGGAGGAGGCTAGTTGAGAGATGGCTTCAACTAAGGAGTTGGGGAAATTGCCTGGGGCCCCCGGGGGGCGATAGGTCAAAAGTCCCGCTACAGTGAGGGCTGGAGTGATTTGAATGGAAAACTGGCCGCACTCACAATCTTCAATGTCAGCGTTCGTCATCCTGCAAACGTATCGTTGCCTGTGGATTATGGCTATCCCGCCTCCCCTCCCTTTAGGTCTATTTAACGTTTGGCAGAGATAGCCTGTGGGGAGAGCTGCGACAACATCCGGATCAGTGCAATCCGAGAGCCATGTCTCTGTGAGGAACATTAGGTCGTAGTCGTGGTCCTGGATTAGGAGGTTTATTTCGGTGGCGTGTTTCGGGAGGGAACGGCAGTTGAGGAGCCCGGCTTTCAGGGCCGGTGTAATGCTTTTGGGGGGAGGGACCGGATTGCAGTATGGACAGGTCAGAAAGATTTTACCTTCTGTAACCGTGTGGTGGCAGGGCAGGGTGGTTTTAGGACGCAGGGCTCGTAATGTGTCAGCTGTATACACCACTCGCTCCTGAAGGATGCCTGGCAGAGTAACGGGGCCAAGGGCCGTCCGGGTCCGGACGGGCCCAGACGGGCTTGCCTTTGGCGCGCCTTCGGCGCGCTGACGGCGCGCCCGCTGCGCCCGTCCGCTGCGCGTCCGGTGATTGCACATTGTTTTAAAGGGTTAAGGAGGGGGGTGGGCGTGGCCTCAGGTGGGCGTGGCCTTGCTTCCTCGCCGTAAATGGCGGCGGGAAATTGTTTGTCAGGGGTTTGCTCGTTGCAGCGAAGGAGTCGCTGTTTCAGCGTGTCTCTAGCCCGCTAAGCCTGTTTGCCGGGTGAGTGCGCTTTTTAAAAGGTACAATTTTAACGTGACACAGAAAATACAAAGGTGATTGTTTTTAAAATCAAGTTTTTCAGCGTGCTCCCGGCTTCCGCCTCAGGAGTGTTTCAGGTTATGGTCAGTTTTCCTTGCTACTCCCGGCTGTGCCTCAGGAGGGTTCAAAAGTTATCTAAGGCGCTAGTAGTCAGTGCTTCTTTTATAACTTTGAAGAGGGGGGGCGTGGCCTCAAAGTGGGCGAGTCCCAGTCAGGGAGAGGGGAATGAGGTTGGCGGGAAAACGGCGATTTTGCCCTTACCAGTGCTCGTTTTTCAGCAGGAAAGGGTGCCTGCACACTGCAGTGATGTGACAGGGAAGGTGAGTGATTTTAAAAGCAAAGTGAAAATTTTCAGTTTTAAAACAAAGTTATGCTCAGTTTTCCTTGCTACTCCCGGCTGTGCCTCAGGAGGGTTCAAAAGTTATCTAAGGCGCTAGTAGTCAGTGCTTCTTTTATAACTTTGAAGAGGGGGGCGTGGCCTCAAAGTGGGCGTGTCCCAGTCAGGGAGAGGGGAATGAGGTTGGCGGGAAAACTGCGATTTTGCCCTTACCAGTGCTCGTTTTTCAGCAGGAAAGGGTGCCTGCACACTGCAGTGATGTGACAGGGAAGGTGAGTGATTTTAAAAGCAAAGTGAAATTTTTCTGTTTTAAAACAAAGTTATGCTCAGTTTTCCTTGCTACTCCCGGCTGTGCCTCAGGAGGGTTCAAGAGTTATCTAAGGCGCCAGTAGTCAGTGCTTCTTTTATAACTTTGAAGAGGGGGGGCGTGGCCTCAAAGTGGGCGTGTCCCAGTAAGGGAGAGGGGAATAAGGTTGGCGGGAAAACGGCGATTTTGCCCTTACCAGTGCTCGTTTTTCAGCAGGAAAGGGTGCCTGCACACTGCAGTGATGTGACAGGGAAGGTGAGTGATTTTAAAAGCAAAGTGAAAATTTTCAGTTTTAAAACAAAGTTATGCTCAGTTTTCCTTGCTACTCCCGGCTGTGCCTCAGGAGGGTTCAAAAGTGGAGGGTTCCTTGCGTTGATAGATCTGACCTCTGAGTAATGTCACATCAAGAGATCATGTACAGTAGTGACACCTAAAGGGTTCTTGTAGAGCATCTCCCAGCTCACATTCACGCATGTAACAGACACGCACACCAGTGACCTGCATCCATCTACCCACCCGCTCATTTAGGAGTGACCCCTACATGGAGAGGCCAAGCTCTGCATCCTGTGACTGGGGTCTTGGGAAAGGCCAGGCCCTGGTACAAGAGTGACCTGGAGATGGTCTGGAACCCCTTGATCCACAGTAGGAGTAATAGGGAGACCAGACTTAGCTGTAACCAGGGTGTGGGGTAGGGATTGGGGTGGATGGGAAAGGGGATGGGGAATGGATAGGATGGGGGTAAACTAAGGTCTGCGGAAGAAGAGTTGGATAGAAGGTATCAAGACATTTGAATGTCTTCCTATTATCCTCTAGGCAAGGCCAAAATAACAACACCACACTTTTCTCTGACGGCTAATTTACGGCTAAAGTTCTGAACAAACTTCACCTTGAACTTCTCATGAAGCAATATGTCGGGTTAGATTTCTTGGAAATCAGACTAACAATCAGGAGCGCTCAGGAGTGACACGACAGGGATGGGGGGGGGGGGGGGGGATAACGCTTTATAACTTGCAGCTCAATCTTATCTCCACTAATTAGATCTCAGGAAGGCAGTGAATTCTAGCCAGGATAATGCTATCATCTTATTTGAGAAAGTTATTCACCCAGACCAGATTGGATTTCTTCCCCTCAGGTATCAGACGCAGCCTGGAAAGGAAGAGTGATGTATGGATGGGATGTGCGCCCTGCATTACAATTACTACATGGTCTTCTCTTGCCTCGCCCTCTCTATTAACTTATTGCAGACTCTGACAAGTCGTGTTTAATCCTAAAAAAAGTTACCCGGGATGGTCTTTAACAGTAACATTTAGTAGTTATTGAGTTTGGAGAGATATATATCATCAAGGTATGTATACTTGGAGTTAGTTATTGAAAATCTATGCAAACTGTAAGGGTGGGCGAAGATGACGGAGTACCAATACGCGGAGTTCCACAGAGTTGAAAAAAAACTCAGTGGAATCCGCTCCACGCTAATTTAAAAAAATGGGAAATAAACACGTACCTGGTCCGGCGTATCTGGGCTGCCCTCCTCCTCACCGTGGTCTCCGCCTTGCCGCCCTAGCCAGGTGCAACCGCCGACGTTGAACGTTGTAGAATTTTTTTACATCTGTATTCTGGATAAGCTTTCCACAGGCTATACAGAGAGTTTGATTAATTTTCTGACACTTGTCCTGTATTCCTGTGTTGCACATTTTGGTTTATTGTATTTTTCCCTGCAAGATTTAAATTTGATGAAATCTACTTTTATGCTTATACACATGTCTATTGGTTATTGTTTTTATGTTAGTTATTGTCTGAATGTGAAGTATTGTCATGTTTTGGTAGTTTGAGATTTATGTTATTTGATTAGATTCATTGAAATTAATTTCACCCAGGACAATTAAATTACCTGTATTGAATCTATTTATACAACCAAATTTAATCTTTAAAACAAACTCCTTTGGAGGCCACCCTACCCATTCTATCATTTTTATCTGGCCTTTCTCCGGAAATCCAGATGGGTGTCCCCGCCTTCACCATGGTCTATGTCCTTCTTGCGACATTAAAGGGGTGTAAGAAGTACTGCCTGGTCCCTCTTATCTGACGTTGTTGCTTCATCGATGTGGCCCTGTCCACTAGGAGCAGTCTGTGTCTTCTGCACCTGCTGGAAGTATCTGTGCCTGTTCCACTAGCACCCATCTGTACGTCTGGGAGGTATATTTGTTCTCCTTATATTGGGTGCAGTGCATCGATACCAAGAACTGTAGCTGGTTGATATTCCCAGCTGCGCAATTTCACAAGAGCTTCCCCAGACTCTGCCAAACACTCAGGGTGACACTTCTCAACACATTTCCATTTTCGACAGGCTCTTGTATCAAATGGATACCAACAGCCATCTCTCTATTGCCTAATGTTGCATTGATCTATGGTCCAAGGCCCTCTGAAGTCTGGAAACTTCTCACAACAGAGAGGGAGTTAGAATGTTTAGGCCGCCTAAAGAATAGCAGCCATAACCCTTAGTGCTACATTCCAACACAAGAGCTTTTGCTAGGTACTCTTGTTCTAGTTAGGGTCCAGTCTTTATGAATTCCTGCCACAAATTTTCCTTCAGGAGTTCCTGCCTCATCTAAAAATTTATATTTTCATTGTTTTTTCTTGCCTCAGAAACACCTTCCATAGCATGTTCTTAGGTTTCCTGCCCTTATGCTGGAAGAGAGAAAGTTCGGTACCGCCCTTCGATTGTGGACCTTACTTCTGCACTCCATTATCTTCCAAGCAGACTTTACCTGGTAGAATCTGTGCCAACTAAAGCAAGCAGGCTTAATAATAGGACCCATCACCTATCCATTACCTTTCTATGTCCAGCCACCAGGTTAGAGGTAGTCCAAAAACACTATATTTTCTTCCCTTTCATTGTTGACCTAAGTGGCTACATAGCACGCCCTGTGACGGAACTTCCTGCTTGGTAAAAAGTAAGCATAGAAAGATGTCTCATTTCCTCCTCAATTGTTGCTCCAAATCAGCCTTCATACTTTTGAGAGTCATGTTGTTTCTCTCACCCAATCTATCATTTTTGAGGTGGTAGGAAGTAAAAAACCTATATGTTACACCAACATGGAGTTCACCTAGGTTGACATGAAGTTCCTCACACAGTCAGAGATCACCTCTCTGGGGCAATGAAATACAGGAAAAATGCCAAGTGGAGGCTTCGTGACTACAGGAGCAATTGTGTTCTCCAGCTGTTCAGCTTTTGGGTATCTTGCTGTGTGGTCCATTACTATCAAGATATACTTGTTCCCAGGAGTAACATGTACATCCAGGGGTCAAACTCTATGGATGTCTAGCCTTTCAAAATGTACTTGTTGCCATCAGTGGAATGGCTTCAAGGGATGTCTTGATCTGGTCTCCAGACCAACCATTCACCTGGCAAATATAAGATTACTGTTGAATTTGTACACCAATTCTAGGCCAGTAGCAATTATAGCCTCTTCATTTTTTTCCTCAATTTGTCTACAGAAAGGAAGTTTCCAGGCCAGTTACACCAAGAATTCTAGTGTGCCTTGGTTATTAGCAGCCATCTCTAGGGTCCAAGTATCTAGATCAGAGCTTCACTGTGGAAGAAACCATCTACTTATAAAACTATAAAGTAATCTACTTCCCTTACTTGGCCTTGTGCAAGTGCATTTGGGTAAAGCCTTGGTAAGTGAGTCTGCCTGAGCTTTCATAAACTCAGCTTTTCAAGGACTTTCAGGCTCAAGCGACTCTCGAAACTTTGGCCGATCCCAAGGTCTTATGCATGGCCTGCAGCTGGCAGCTTTGAGCTCTCCCATGGAAATGTATGCATCTCAGACTGTGATACAGGTGAATATGATGAACCAGACCAACCTCAGGCATCTGTATGCATCTATTCGGAGGCATGTTCTGCGGGAGCTCTTATGTCGATCCATACTCTTACAATACCAACCTTCATATGACCCCACCCTCCAAGGTAACTCCACAGCAGGAACTCCATATTTAGGTAATTCTTTAGGCCACGTGGACCGTCTTTGGTCTCTTCATCGATCTATTGTTCGGGACTGACGATAAGGTCCATGAATCCCTTGCCAATTGCAGTGAACCATGGGCTAGTAGACTCCAGTAATCACCAAGTGTGACTCTACTGCTTGAACAACCATAGCTTGACTAGCACTGATGTTCCACAAGTCACACAACCTAGTGAACGCTGCCCAGCCACCCTCCAAATAGTTTGTGGGTTGATTCCTCTCCTACCATCTCAGCCATCCACAAAGACTGACATTGCTTCTGAGGAGCCATTCGGACAACTTGTCCCCAGACCGAGAAGTAGTTTGGGTACCTGCAGCTTTGAAGCTAACTGTGGACAGTTACATTTCATGCAACCTTGTGCACCATCCCCAAATTTGACCTGGGACGTCCCTGAGCTACCCACATCATTTCCAGCCTTATAAATCTTTGAAAAGGATACCTTCCCATTTCACTTTTTTTTCTGTGTGATTTCACCAGGAAAGGACTGCAAATGCTTTCAGAAGTTTGGACGCGCTGCAAAGTATCCTTGTTATCTGACCACTCAACACCTGGCGACCCAGCACCTTCGGGGTCCTGAACAGTGATCTGCCAATCACTCAAATATTGACACACTTCTACTGAAGAACCATCCAAATTTGCTCAACTAATTCAGATGAAACAAACCATGATTTTCATACCTTCTTCCCCTCACAAACCCACTCAAACGTTTCTGAATGCCATGCACAAATTTGTGGCTGGTATCTTCTCAAGAGGTTGAAACTTCTACCAGTACTGAGTTGGGCTCATCCTCAATCTTCTAATCACTGCATCCGTAATACGTTGTAATTAGTTTTGTTGCTGTCGTTCCTCGCTTGCAGAGTTCCATTACACATTCCATTAGTTGTAATTTGTTCAGTAGAGCCACCACTGTCTAAGGCCTAATTAAATTATGCATAGCAGAAGCCAATTCAAACCCATTGATCCAGGACATCACATCAGCCCCGATGCTGTAGTTGGAGACTGGGGGCCAGAAGTACGAAGAATCAATTTGCAAAATGTTGTTTCAAATTGTGCATTGAATTTGTGCTTTCAATTTTGATTTTGTGAACCAACCTATATCCTAATGGGTATATTCACAAAATCACCATTCAGAGTGGGTCACAATTTGACCTACCTCGTTAAAATTCATGAGGTAAGCTGCAAACAGCCACTCACTCCAATTTGGATGCAATCAGAGGGTTGGTGGCATCTTGAGCAAGCATACTACCATGTCTTGCACTGAAATAAAGTACTATTTTAAAAAGAAATGCAGCACGTTTTCCTTAAAGGAAAAAGATCTGCATTTAAGAAAAAAATATACTTTAAAAGAAAAAAAAATGTTAAGATTTGGCAGTGGTCCCCTGGACGACTGACCACTCCATAACTAACATTTTTTTAAATTTCACCAAGGGAAGGAGTCCCCAAGCTACCCATTTCCATTTGCTAATGTGTTACCCATTCACGTGAGGAGTTGGCAACCTATCAATGGCTTGCAACCGAATAAGCGGCTGCAAACCATTAATACATAACTTTCTCAATGACAATTTGAAAAGGACTCCCTAAACAAGCCCCTTTCATATTGCGATTCAGTATGCATTTCTTATCCAATTTGGTGATTTGGGGCCAGATGTATGAAGCTGAAATGGGTTCGCAAACGCCGAAATTCGCAAAATTTCGGCGTTTGCGAACTCATTTGAGCAAAATGGTATGTAAGTAGCAAATTTCAGTGCAAAATAAGGAATCGCAAATTTGCGATTCCTTTTTTTGCGATTGCATTTAAGGACTCTCAAAATTTGCGATTCCTTAAATGCAATGTATGAAGCAAATTTTTGCATTTTTCAAAGTGCCATGTGATGCACATACATGCCCTTAGGGCATGTATGTGCACCTCATGTGCACCCATGCTTATTTCAGGGGTGCAACAGGGTGTCCTTTGGACACCCCTGCACCCTTGAAATTATTCTCAATTTGCGATTAGCAAATTGCGAATCGCAAATTGAGAATCATTTCACATTCATTCCTATGGGTCTCCTGGCCCATAGAAATGAATGGGAAATGATTCCTTAATTGCGATTAGCAATTTGCTATCGCAATTAAGGAATTTTAAGAAATCGCTAAAAAATTGCAAATTTCTACATACATACCATTTTGCAATTCTCAAATAGCGATTCCTTAAAAATCGCTATTTGAGAATCGCAAAAGTGTATCTTGATACATCTGGCCCTTGGTCAATACTTACTGAATTGAAAAATGGCTTTAGTACATTAAAAAAATATTTAATGATCAGTCGTCCTGTGATCTAGCAAATACTAGCCTTTGCAAAGGTTAAATGGCTTTGAACATCTGGCCCGAGTACTTAGTGAAGTTTGTGTTTGTACTACTCTGTGGTGTAATCCCCACTACTTGTGCATTTTCTCACACAAGCTTCTTAAATACCTCAGTGTTGGCAAGCTTCTTTTTCTTCCAGGTCTCTTTTTTCTCTTTATGTACCATTGCATGACATGTGCCCAATTCATAAAGGTAAATTTACATGGAGAGGTTTACTCATGTGCAAATCTAGTCCAGCACCCAAGTTCAGACTTGCATATCTCCCCCCTTGTGAAACTAGGGGTAGAGAAATCTAAGACAAAATTTACCATGTTGTATAGTTACTACTAGTAACAACTAGTAACTTTTCACTCATGGGCATAGAGCTCTCCCACCAGGATGGAGATCTCCCCAGTAAAAAATATAGAGAAAAATAACAGATTTTATTAAATCTTTAAGTAAATATTAAGAAATATTTTAATGTAAAATAAACATGTACATTAATTTAAAATAATAACTATTAACATAGAAATTATAAAATTAATTTTCACGGCGCATCAACTCATCAAATGAATATTTATTAAATAATGGAATTAATTGCGGGGAAGAGGGTTCATTTTTTCACATAGTTATGGGCCTGTCACAACATTCAGCAATACTGGGATGGGGTGACCAAGATTATGGCCGAGGCCACAGGTCTCCAGGTCCCACTTAAAGTGAGATGGTACATACTGGGGATAACTGGAGAAGAGAGGTGGCCCAGGTTCCTTGGGATCTGGCTTATGTTGGCCTCAGGAGTGGCAAAAAGAAACAAAGCACGGATATGGGGTTAGCCCCCCCCCACAGAGTGAGGGACTGTGGAACATGATATGAAAGCAGTGGGTGCCCCAAATATGCGAAAAGATGTGGCCCCATTGGGAGGAAAATAGACACAATTAGGTAGTACCAGGAACCCATCTTAAAACACGCTGGAAAGCTTTGCATTGGTCTGACGGACTCCCTGACAAGCGCCGGGATGCCCAAGGGTAACCACGCGCTATATAAGACTCAAATAAATAAATAAACGAGTACTGCAATGGGAACAGGACCTGGGTGGTGGGAGAGGGCACAGCGAGATGTTATTGCCTAAAAGAGGAGAAAGCCTTATGGATAGAGCTGCCGACTTTGAAGCAGGGTAACCGGGTTCGAACCCTGGCGTTGGCTCAGCATCCTGTGGTCCTGGGCAAATCACTTTATCTCCCCGTGCCTATCAAAATGAATGTGCCCTTGTATAACGTAACTGGTGCTCATGTAAAGCACTCCAATACCTTCGGGTTGAGTTGAAGCTATATAAATCTGCAAAACAAAAAGAAAAGAAGGGTGGCTTACCTGTATATCACCTTCTTTCCATTTCATCAACTGTATTGTACCTCTGTATAAGCAACAACTATCACGGCTCAATAAAAAAGATGTAATTAATTTAATGTTTAAATATTTTTTTTAACTGCAGTTGCCAGTAGGTAGTTTGTTCCTCATTTCAGCTGATGTCTTGAAAGTTTTGGGGTGATTAATCAAGCAGGAGCTGCGAAAAAGGGGTGGGGGCCCAAAAAACGTTTTCCCCATGTTAATTTCCATAAAATATTTAGACACGGTTACAGCCCGAACTGCCAAACAGAATTACACCAAATTTGGCAGAAAGGTAGCTGTTGGTCCAGAAAGCAACCTTTTCATAAATGGATGTAAATCCGTTCAGAAGTTGCAGAATTATTTAAAGGAATTTCAAATTGTATATACACTTCAAACCAGGAAGTTTTGAGAGTCATCTTGGCATTCAGCTCAAGCAGAGTCTCAGATGATTTTTTTTTAAAAAAGAAAAGGGGGCAGGGTAGAAATATCCTGACACCCTAGGCCTCTTGGCGGGAGGTCCCGCAGGGCCCCAAAAAAATGAAATAAAAAAAATTGGCTGGAGTTGCGCCGAACAAAAATTTACAAAAATTGTAGACCTATTTCTTTGGTAAATTTGGATTATAGCATTTTTTCAAAGCTTATTGCTCTTCGTCTTGATCCATTACTAGCCCAACTAATAGTCGATGACAAACAAGTTTTGTTAAGGGTAGGAACTTGATGAACAATACCAGACTTTTCTTTAATATATTAAGCAAATCCCATAAACAAAAACACTGTTTAGCAGCAATCCCTCTAGATACTTAGATAGAGTTTGATCTTAAGAGTTGGTCCTTTATTTTCCATAATCTTAAATGGTTTGGTGTTGGTCCATATTTTCTTAATTTAATATCTCTCCTTCTTCTCCCTCTGCAACTATACTAGTCAGAGGTATTTGATCAAAGTCCATCCCACCACACAGAGGGGTTAGACAAGGCTGTCCTCCTTCACCGTTTCTCTTTATTTTGGCCTTAAAACATTTCAAAGTAAAATTATGCAAAACGCAGAGATCAGAGGTTTTCCATTTGGATAGAGTCGATTAAATTAGCTGTTTATGCAACAAAATTGTGTTGTTTGTGTCTAATCCGCCCTCCTCCTTACTGGCATTCTTAAAAAAAAAGATTTTAGCTTTGCTATGGTTTCAGGATATGAACTTAACACTGATATATGTAAAATTCTGCCTTTTAGCAAGTTTTGCTTTAGGCAAGATTTTGCTTTGCCTGGACCTGCACAAAATTAAGTACCTTGGATTATGGTTCACAAATAACATTAAAAATGCTATATCTCTCAATCTAAAATTCATAATTTCAAAAATTACATCTCTTACATCTCAATGGAATACTTTATTCTTATGAAGGAGTAGATTAGACTTAGTTAAAATGACGCTTGTACCTATTATTCCTTTTAATTTAGCTAACCTACCTGTACAGATGCCAAGTAATTATTTTAAATCTATACACAACATCTTGACTCATTTCTTGTGGAATAACAATTCACCTTGTATGTGCCTCTCTAGTCTTCAAAAAGGAAAATAATTGGGGGGATTCAATTTACCTAATTGTTTACTTTATCGTAATACTTTCATCCTAAATCATTCAAGGCTATTGTTTACGGATGACCCTACCAATCCTCCTCTGTTGTCGGTGGAACTAAAACTTGCCCCATTTTCCATTGAAGAATTCTTAACCTTTACTCAAACACATTCCTTTCTTTCTCATTTCATCCTTAAAACCTCTTTTGGAGTACTTCATTCTATTATGAATATCCATTTTAATGATTGAAACACATTTTTAGAATCTTCACAGTGGTATGATATGTTGATTAAACTTAAGGGCAGATCCTGGAGAGACATCTCTTATGGATGAAACAACTTGTCGATGGAGATGCTAATCTCACCTTCCAGCAAGTTCATCCTTGCTTTGGTTTCCCTGATTCTTTTGCTTCAAAATATATTCGAATAACAGAGGTCACCTCACAAGTTTGACTGTCCCTCCCTTTTACTAGTAGTTCTTTTATCCTCGTCCTTGGTTTTTACTATTTACAGAGCTCTCAATGCATCTCCTATGTCACGGGATTAAGACTAATACTGAACTTCAATTGGTAAACTTTTTTAATGTCTCATGGCCAATACCTTTATGGAATAAAATTTCTATCAAAATTTGAAAAGCATCTAGAGTAGCAAATAGTATTCCAAAAATGTTTTATTTATTTATTAGCGACTTCTCTTGATACCCATGTCACAAATATATATGTTTACTACGCATGCTTTACATCACATGCCATTACAACGCGGTTGTAACAATGACCGCGTTGTTACAATTCAAACCATTACATCGCAAGTCATTTCAGCGACTTGCTGTAGGGGGCGCACTGGACTTACGAATAGTATAATTTACTATTCCTACTCCAGTTTGTGCAACACCTGGGAAGGCGTTGGATTATAAAGCCAAGACCTTCTGCCCACTACAGCAAGTCATTGTAACGACTTGCGATGTAATGGTTCGCGTTGTAACATCGCAGTCGTTGTAATGACCGCTTTGCAATGGCATGCGATGTAAAGCATGCGATCTAAAGGCGGTTTCCCATACGTCACAACCTAAACTAAATTCCACCCTTTCCCCTGATTGCTGGTCCTGTAGGGCTCCTTCGGTTGGTTTATTCCATATTCTCTTCACCTGCCTTCACACTCATTAAATTCGGCTGAAGGTGTGGTCCCAACTTAATGCCGTTTTCACACCAATGTACCTTTTGCATATCGAAAAATATTGTTAGGCAGTTTATTAGATGAATTGAATACCTCTCATTGTCCTACAAATATTACCTATCTGTTATTGGCTGTTGCTTTTGAACAAATAACTGAAAACTGGAGAGGTTTATCAACTATTGCATTTCAAGCCTGGTGGTACAGTATTTGTTATAATCACAGATAGGCTAGAGCATATATTCACCCCTTAGCTTCGGTCATTCGCAGAGACTCCCTCTGGTCACCAGCAACACATTTTATTGACTCTTATTCAGCCACGGCTCTAGGCCATCACCCATCTATTGAAGAAGTTACTTAGGGCCTTATTATGAAGCTGGTCGGATGCACGCTTAACCAACATCGTTTTGGAATAGAACTGCCCCACTAGTAATCAGCGGAAATTATGATGCAACCCCCCCATGAGGCAGTGAGAAACATAAATTTTTCCATTGCAGCTGGAGCTGCGACCGAAACATTTTCAAACATCCATGCACCGTGTGCCAGGCACCATGTGGTGCTTGGCACGCGGGGTGTGGGTGTTTGGTGCTAAAGGTGCCCCTCAGGCCGCATAGCAGAGGCCGCCAAAGTCAGTTTTCAACAGCCTTTCTGCGGCAGAAGAACTGCAATTGAGAGGCTATCTTAAAGAGACATTGCAATGCCTATGGCGGTGCCTGAGCAGTCACTGTCACTATTGTAGGGTATTACACTTTGACCAATAGCCTGTTGGAAGCGTTGGTTGGTCACTCAGCCCTCTGCCTCCGACTGCCCACATCATAATTCGGCTGTCGGACCGTGGCACCAGATGTCGGTCAGATCGCAACCAACTGCCTATCGTTTGCGATCTGACCAACCTCATAATGAGGCCCTAAGCCTCCTTGAGCATTCCTGTAGAATTAATTTGTTTTTGATTTTTTCACTTTTCCAATGGGTTGTTTACATTGTGTTTTATGATATATTCACAGTTTTACATATTCATGTATCATTCATAATCTCCATCTCTTTTTTTCCTTCTTTTTCCTTTTTCTTTTTCTCCGTTATGCTTATACTTACCTACAGTTATATTGTCATCACCTATATTGTATTGCCTATTCATTTTATTGCTAATGAGATGACTTGTCATTATTAGCTTCTTAACCTATAATACATTTTCTTTAAAATAAAAAAAAATGGTTGTTGAATTGATTGTGTTTGTGTGACCTTGTCTCCTGTGTATGCACTGCTTAAAAACTTTAGACATTGCCTTGAAGCCTGACTGTGACATATCATGTTGCCAGGAATTAGGCACAGTGTTAAATTATTTCATTTAAGTGACATCTCGCAGGTGGTGGCCTTATCGAGGTGGACATTAGTCCATCCCAAAGACTGATCCACCCTCCTACAATTAGCATGTCCCTCCTTAATCCCCTTACTTCTGTAAAACCATCCTTATACCTGCCTAAAACTCTCCTATTTAGGAGTAAGAATGTCCCATTTTGCAGCCACTCCCCCTTGCCCCTCCAACATTTTCATTTAAATCATAGGTTGACGTGTGCGGACATCTCCTCCACTGTGGCAGGGACCTCCACGTTGAAATGATACAAAAGACGGAGTTCTCCACATGTAGGTGTGTGGGTAGGAGTTTGTAGTACAAGGGTAGTACTACCATAGTCCTAATTTAAATACTACAAAATGCAGTTTGTGACTTTGGCCCTCTATGTCTTGCCTCTCCTCTGCAAGTGTCTTCTCCTTCATCCTGCCTTTCTCTCTCTAATTCTTGCTGTCCTCTCCAGCCTTCTGCAGCTTCACTTTAAGAGCCCGCTCTAGAAGCACTGTGACAGTGCTGTCTAAGGGCCCGATTCACAGAACTAACTTAAGACAAAATCCTAAACTTACTACTTTTGGTATTCACAGAAGTTAGGATTTTGTCTTAAGACAAACTTAAGACAGACTTAAGACAGATTTAAGACAAAATCCTGACTTAAGTCTGTCTTAAGTCTGTCTTAAGTTTGTCTTAAGACAAACTTAAGACAAAATCCTAACTTCTGTGAATACCAAAAGTAGTAAGTTTAGGATTTTGTCTTAAATTAGTTCTGTGAATCGGGCCCTAAGAGACTGCAGCACTGAGAGTGTGATCAAGGGCTGTCGCTATCGGGGAAGTGAGGGGGGTGAAGGAAAATGTACTATGGGAGATGCTTTTAAGAGGTAATTGGGGATCGAATGTAGCCTTTCGGATAGAGCGGTCTAACTCGAAGTTGGGGAACCGGGTTTGAGTCTCGGCAACAACGCTCAACATCCTGTGATTCTGAGCAAATCCCTTAATCTCCCTGTGCCTATCACAAATTAAGGTGTCCGTCTGTAACTGTAGCTGGTGTTCATGTAAAGCACTCTCATACCTGATATACTTGGGTCTAGTTTGCGCTATATAAACATTTAAAAAAAATAATATAACTTTAAATCTTCTGAGGGCTTTGATTGGCCACTACCTGTTGTGTAAACCAGCAGATATGGCCGGCCTCACTTTGCGGATGCTCTTAGAACTTCTGAGGGACATCTGATGATGCAGTCTCCTCATCAGCTTCATTGGAGCGCTAGTTCTCTGCACCTTTACCAAGGTCTTAATAATAATGACTTGAAAGTATTGCCTGGTACACAGCACTGCTTAAAAAGCAAACAAAAAGGAGGTACTCGACAATTCATTCAGCTCAAAATAGTACTTGGTTCTTGTGATTTCAGAACTAGCTATATTTTTTTCAAAAGATTTTTCAATAGCCTTTTAACCTATAATCTCACAGAACTGGTCTGAATGACACCCAGCACAGGCCAGTATAAGACTTTGGGCCATATGTAGGTAATCCTATTTTACCGATTCTAAAATACCGAATTTTACCGATTCGGTATTTTAGAATCGGTAAATGGGATGTAGATAATTATCTGGTAAATTTGACCAAATCGGTATATTTAGGTATTTAAGAATCAGTATTTACTGATTCGGTAATTCCCATTCATTCCTATGGGCCTGGAGCCCATAGGAATGAATGGGAAGCCATTCACTATTTCTGATTCGGTAAATACTGAATCGGTAATAGGGGGAACTCATCCAAGGGTGGCAGGGTGTCACATTGACCCCCTGTTGCACCCCTGAATAGTGCTTGTGTGCACATGTGGCACACATACATGCCCTAAGGACTTTTATGTCTGCCACATGGCACTGTTGAAAATGCAAATTTGCATTTTCAAAGGTATTCGGTGTTTACCACCAACTTATAGTTGGTGGTAAATAACGAATCCTTAAAGCACATAAGCACTCTTAAAAGTGCTTCCTACCTGCCATTTACCGATTCGGTAAATAATGATTCGGTAAAAACAGAATCGGTAAATACCGATTCGGTATTTACCGAATCCTCCCCTACATAAGAAATGGATCAATACCGGTCGGTAAGCCTGAAATTTACAGAATTTCGGGTTTACCGACCGGCAATGGGCCACCTACATCGGGCCCTAAATCTTCCAGAGGCTGACTTGTGGTCTACTGGTGCCAGTCTCCATTTGACTCATTACTCCAGCAGCCTCTTGTGGCCTACAGGAGCATAGCCAGCATGTCAAGGACCTTAATTCAAGGAAGGAAATGGACCCTTGGCTTCAGTAGCTGCCTTCTGAAATAACCCTGGCTTTCTCTTATCTGCACCCTTGGAAAGGCCAGTGCCAGGTGACACTGCACCCTGGATGCAGGCGCACCCAGAAATCTACTCCTACTCCTAGCTCTCTCTACCTAAATATCAGTGCTAGCCCTGCTTCTAGGAGCTACTCTAAATGAGCCCAAATACCAAGATGATACAGGCCTGTTTCAAATGTTCAAGTATGTCTGGCTGCATCCCTAATGTATCCTTCTGAATCCAAATAACTCACTAACCTATCCACCACTCAAATTACTTTCATATTTGACTATACTAATCCTTTATGGGTTCCAGAGTAGTGTGCTACTCGGCGAAAAAGCGCTTTGACGCCTCGTCAGGGGTAGTAAGCACTATATAAATGCAATTACAGTACAATACAATGCGACTGGACACACCAAATAACCCGACTATGGAACATATATTATTCACTTTACTTGTAACTACTGGGCCTGGTCAGAATTTTCAATTATTCTGGTGGAATCAGAGAAATATTGGTAATTTCGCATTACTCTTGTACTGTAGAATCCCTGCTTACTTGAAATTTCACCGCTTCGTTGGTGGAATTGAAAATCATGCAGTGTTTTTTAAAGTTTAGAAATCACTGCGTGTCATTTGGCGGCAGCACCATTCCATACTCTGCAATGATTAAGGGTCAGATGTAGGAGCCCTAATACCGGTCGGTAACGGCTGAATTCGGCTGTTACCAACCAGTATTAGGGTTTTCTAATGTAGGGGGCCTATATTTTATCGATTCGGTAAATTTACCGAATCGCTAAATACCGAATCGGTATTTCCCATTGATTCCTATGGGCTTCAAGGCCCATAGGAATCAATGTGAAATACCGATTCGGTATTTACCGAATCAGTAAATACCGAATCTGTAAGATTCGGTAATTGTAAAATTAAAATTACCTACATCTGCCTCCTTCCTATTTACCTACTCTTAAACACCGAATCGGTAAAATTCGGTATTTAAGGGTAGGTAAATCGGAATTACCTACATCTAGCCCTATATGTTTTAATCCCTGCAGAGTATGGAGGGCACCGAGGGGTATTTGGCTGCACAATTTTCTTGGCGCAAAATGTATCCTTGCATTCATTTTTGGACACAAGAAAGCATTTTGCACGAAGAAAATAGAGCCAAATGTCCACTCCGCCCTGTCGTAAAATTCAGCAGAATCACAATATAATTTCGAAAAATCAAAGTCCACCGATCCTTAGAGATACCAGCCTCTGAAGTTATATTTTTGGCATCTAAGGACAGGGTAACAATTTGTGTTTTTCGCAGTTTGATACACCGCATATTCCCTTGAAAGTATCGGAGCGCTATACACGAGCACCAGTTGCATTACAGGCGGACATATGCATTTTTAGGCACAGGTAGATTGAGTGATTTGCCCGGAATTCCCGCCCGACTCGAACCTTGGGCCATATTATCAAGAACAGGCGATAAAATTATCGCCGCTTTATCGGCAGGAAACTTTTGCTAAACTGGCGATAATGGGCTTGATAATATGTCCTTGTGAATTCCCATAGCAGCCCAGGTTCTGGTGTTAACCTGGGCTGCTATGGAAATTCACAAGGGCATATTATCAAGCCCATTATTGCCACTTTAGCGGCAGTTTCCTGACGATAAAGCGGCGATAATTTTATCGCCTGTACTTGATAATATGCCCCCTGGTTCCCCAGCTACAAAGTCAGCCGCTCTAGTCGTTAAGTCACATCCTCTGCCTCAGTTTAAGCCCTTCTATGCAAGTTTCAGCCACAAGATAAAAAGTGTAAATTAAAAAATTGCATTAAAACTCATGCACCTGCACAGTTTGCTATTTTTCTCAGAAACAAAGCAGTTTTTGTTGCACACTGTGCCACTGCTGGTCATGTTTATGCTTGCCACTAGGTGGAGCACACATCATTACCATTTTCTGAAATGCCTGACTCGAAGATCTTTGTTTTGCAAACTGATTATACAAAAGCTAGACGCAGGCTAGAGGGAAAAGACTTCTGGAAGAAATCAAATCACAGAAAGCTAATAGAAAAGAATGGAAATTAGGTGAATACTTTACTCCCACTGAAGGGGAAACAAAAAAACTCCCATCCTAAACCTCTCTCAATATATCCTTTACCTCTTCTCTGACTCATTCCAAACCTCATCTTAGTACTATGATCTCCCAAATAATTATTTCTGAAATCTTCCTTCCTCTATCCCTTCTTGGCTCACCCGCAACCTCAATTTACTGCTATGTTCTCCCAAATCACTCTTTCTAGACTCTTCCCTCTTCTATCTTTACTTTAACTCATCCCAAACCTCTTTTTACAATTAAGATCTCAGAAATAACTATTTCTAGACTTCCACCTCCTCTATCCCTCATTTATCCTATTCAATCAAACTAACAGACTCATATGTCCACTGCTCAAATTAACAACTTATATTTCCCTATATTAAACCACCACTAATCCTTTTTTGGTTCCAGAGTAACACGCTACTCGCCAAAAAGCGCATCAATGCCTGGTCAGAGGCACTAAGCGCTATGTAAATATGATTATAATTACAATTACGATAGAGGGAGTCTTAGTTCAAGCAAAGAAGCATTTTTCTGTCCTACTGTTTTTGTTTTGGTGTCAGTTCTTTGTAGTTAGAGCATCCCTATTCAGATCTTGTTCTTGTTTTCAGTTTTTATGCCCTTCACTTTTCCTGCTGCAGAGTAGCAGGGAGTCCATGGGTGCTGATGCAGGTAAGAAAAATTGCAGTTTTGACTGCAGATGGTGTAATAGAATACAGCAATAGTCAGCTTCAAACGGCCTATCATGGCTCTGGGCCCCAGTGCCACTGCACCTGCTGCACCAAAGGTAGCCACGCCCCTAGACTGAACATGCAAGGAGGCAAGTTTTCATGTGTTCCAGTGCAGGATTCGTTGGCAGACATTACCAGAAAGTGATTTAAATAACTCGGATGAGAAAAAATTGCATTTTTTTTCATTACCCCAGTGCCTTATTGTCTGTGTTTGTTATGGTGATGGGCACTTTGAATTAAGTAATTCAGGGGCATATTACCAACAAGTAGCGATATTTATCGCTAAATAGGCTTAGCGACGATTTTTTTATCGCTGCCTATCGCTGGATATGTTAGCGGAGAAAACATGCTATTAGCAACGTTTTTCTTCATTGTGCTAAAATATCCAGCGATAGCGGCGAAATGCGTGAATTTAGCTGAGAATACAGCGATATTCGCGCATTAGCGACGAAATGCTCTTAGCCATGTTGTCCACCTCCCATTGGATAGCATGGCTAAGAACTGGTCTGGGCAGGTGTTAGTATTTGGAGATATTCGCGATTAGCGCGAATATTTCCAACGCTGCGCCTGCCTTCCTAACAGGCGATAGCGACGTTAGCAACTGCTTTCAGTCGCTAACTGGTTGGGTACGCCCACTTTGCATGTCATTAGCGATAAACCTCGCTGACATGCAAAGCGGGCCCCAAACCGCTCGCTATCGCCTTGCTAATAGGGCAATAGAATTATCGCCGCTTAGCGGCTGAAAACGGCCGCTAAATCGGCGATAATTGCCTATCGCCCCCCTTGGTAATATGCCCCTCTGTGCTCTTCGGTCTACGCAAAATTGCAGATCTGCTTCAGAGTTTGGCGAATGTCCTGGTTTGGATTTTCAAAAGCTGGCAAGCACACACAAGGAGCTTTGGCAATGCAACCTAATTCTAATGTGCTGCACCTTCTCCAGTTCTCATACTTGGATAATTACACACAGCTCTGCCAGACTTCTGACTCACTCAATCTCCCTCATTCTTAGTCAGTCTCACTCATTCTGATCCAATCATCCCTGATTTTTGTATTGACTCATTCTGTCTCGCTCGTTCACTCTCACTCTGACTCACTCAGACTATGTCTCACTCAGTCTCACACACAGTAATACTTAGTTACACTGACTGTCATTCTCCCTCCTCTATTCTCATTCATTCTCACTTGTACTCTCTCTTCCTATCACTCATTCTCACTTAATCTGACTCACTCCTTCACTGACTCCCACTTTCACTTACACACAGATACGTAGACACACAGAAATACTCAACCCTACACACGCTCTCTCACAAACACTCACTGTTACCCAAATTCACACAACATTTAAAAACTTTTTACTTACCTGTGCCTGCGCTGGTCCCGTTTGCACTCCTGTTGCTATCTGCTACCCGTGCTGGCGCATGAAACTGAATCCTCGAACCTGCACAGCCGCAGAGGCCAGGGTTCAGTCTCCGCTGTTTCACCCCTCCCTCTCTCAACTCTGTGATGAGTTGTGAAAAGGTGGCATGACAGGGTGATTGGCGTGAAGCCATTGGCCCTGCAAGGCTTAATCCTGAAGCACCCCTGGCTAGCTTTAGCTTTGACTCTTCAGCACATCACAGATGGGGGAGGCACTTGTAGAAATAAGGAGGGCATAGTGAGGAAGAAATGGCAGCGTTTAGTTTTATCTGTAAAAAACTGAGGTCGGCACCGCAGACCAGATACAGATGAGGTCAACATTGCAGAATGGATACAACTGAGGTCGGCTTCGCAGAACGGATACAACTGAGGTCACATCACAGAACGGATACAACTGAGGTTGGCATCGCAGAACAAATGCAACTGAGGTCGGCATCCCAGAATGTATACAATTGAGGTCGGCACTGTAGAAGGGATACAACTGAGGTCGGTGCCTCAGAATGGATACAGCTGAGGTCGGTACCGCAGAATGGATACAGCTGAGGTCGGTACCGCAGAATGGATACAGCTGAGGTCGGTACTGCAGAACGGATACAGCTGAGGTCAGCACCGTAGAACGGATACAACTGAGGTCGGCGCTGCTGAATGGATACAACTTAGGTTGGCACAGCAGAACTGATACAGCAGAGGTCCCCACCACAGAACGGATACAACTGAGGTTAACACTGCCGAACGGATACAACTTAGGTCGGCACCGCAGAACGGATACAACTGAGGTTGGAACAGCAGAATGGATACAACTAAGGTCAGCACCGCACAATGGATAAAACTGAGGTTGGCACAGGTGAACGTATACAACTGAGGTTGACACTGCAGAACGGATACAACTGAGGTCGGCACCGCAGAGTGGTTACAACTGAGGTCAGCACCGCAGAACATATACAACTGAGGCCGGCACCGCAGAACGGATACAACTGAGGTCAGCACTGCAGAATCGATACAACTGAGGTCGGCACCACAGAATGGATACAACTGAGGTCAGCACCGCAGAATGGATACAAATGCGGTCGGCACTGCAGAACGGATACAACTGAGGCCGGCACTGCAGAATGGATACAACTGAGGTCGGCACCACAGAATGGATACAACCAAGGTCAGCACCACAAAATGGATACAACCGAGGTCAGCACCGCAGAATGGATACAACTGAGGTCCAGGGCCGGACTGGCCATAGCGGGCACCGGGCTTTTCCCCGGTAGGCCGCTAGGGTTGGGGCCAGTTTTGGGCCCCTGGGGGGCCGTTTTTGTTACCGGGGGTCAGCAATGTTGGCCCCCGGTAACAAAATCGGCCGAAACCGGCCGTCGCAAACTGGTCACCTGCACTCCGCCTGACCCCAGGGGGGGCCAGCTGAGCAGTTTGCCAGGGCCAGTTTCTGTTCTCAGTCCGGCCCTGCTGAGGTCAGCACTGCAGAAGGGATACAATTGAGGTTGGCACCGGAGAACATATACAATTGAGGTCAGCACCGCACAACATATACAACTAAGGTCGACACTGCAGAACGTCATTAACTGCCACAAGAAACGTTAACTTCATTCACCATTCCCAAGCAAGTAGCATTGTGCAGGCTAACTTAGGGAGGAACAAGGAGAGGGGAAGGATCGGGGGAAGATTGGAGGGAAGGAGAAAACTGAAGGGCAAGAACTGCGTCCTAAAATAACTTAAGAAACAATGCAGAGATGATATATAAATAAATAAAGCGAGTGTACAAAAGCAATGAGGCGCGCCAGGGCCCTGAGACCTGGGCTGGGAGTTCATCAACCCTCAACAATCATTCTGATGACCGGTGCAAGCACCATAATGAGCCTGCATCAGCAGTCAGATCATGTCATAACAAGCTGCCTCAGGCTGTTTGAGTTTGAGTTTAAAAGTTCTTATGTAGCGCTCTTACACCAGCGGTTTCATGGCGCTGTAACTGGCAGATCTCCACAAGGGACAAAGGGAGGAGGACAGGTGACAGGGGACTAAGTAAAGATTTTGCTGAAAAAATAAGTTTTAAGTTTCTTTCGAAACTGGGAATATGGAGTTAGGGATTTGAGCTCTAAGGGTAATGAATTCCAGAGAGCTGGGGCAAGGGTCGCAAATTTTGAACCCCCCCACTTTTTCCGGCGAAACCGGGGGACTGTCAGCAGAAATTGAGAAGAGGATCGGAGCTCCCTGGCTGGCAAATAGGGGATAATCTCCGAGGAAATGAAAGTAGGGGCCGTGCCCAGTCGAGCCTGGTAGGTGATAGTCGCAAGCTTGAATTGGACACGTTCCCGAACCGGAAGCCAATGTAAGATTTTCAGGAGGGGATTGACATATGAGGATTTGGGAAGGTTAAAGACCAACCGAGCCGCCTGGTTTTGAATCATCTGCAACCGCCTGAGGCTATATGCAGGTATACCTGCATATAGGGCGTTGCCGTAATCCAGGCGGGAGATGACCATCGCAAGGACGATCAGTTTCAAGGCCTCAAAGGTGAAAAATCGAGAGACCTTGCGGATGGTACGAAGAGAAAGAAAGGAAGAAGAAACCACAGAACTAACCTGGGAGTGAAGGGTAAGATGGGAGTTGAGTTTAATACCTAGGGTTTTGACAGAGGTAGAGGGGACCGGAGGGAGACCAAGGGAAGGGGGCCAAAAAAGTGAAGACCAGGGACTGGAGCAACCACCCGTCAACACCAACTCGGTCTTATCGGGGTTGAGTTTCAGGTGGTTGAAATCCATCCAGTCCCTGATAAAAATCATAGTAGACTGGAAATTAGAAATAGAGGCAGGAGAAGAAGACAGGTTGAAAACAAGTTGGAGGTCATCCGCATAGTTATATACGGCGACCTCCATTTGTTCTAAAGAAAAAATGAGGGGAGAAATGTAAAGGTTGAAAAGAAGAGGTGAGAGGGAGGAATCTTGGGGGACCCTGCACTGAACCTTCCGGAAATCCGCAGAAAAGTCACCCAGGCGAACTGCCTGGGTGCGGTCCCTCAGGAAGGAGGATAACCATACCAGGGCCGTGCCCCCGATCCCCGCCGCCGCGACACGGGAGAGTAAGATGGTTGCATGGCAGGATTTTGTATTATATGCAAGAGTGAATAATAAATAATAGATTATTATTCACTCTTGGTATAATAACAAAACAGGTCTGAAAAAACAGGAGGGCATAGCCCTGGCGCCCATAAGGAGGAGCTGCCACTGCCCTTTCACCCTAGCCCTTACTCCACCCCTGAAGGACCTCCACTTTTCACTGTAAGGTGTCCCAAATCTTTTCTCAGCCACTCCAAATGTGACACTAACCCCATCGACGAATCTCCATTCTCACTGTCTGCTTCTACTCAAAATGTTTCACAAACTATTTGGTTTGAAATACATTACATTTGAACCTATTGAAACAAACTAGTCACTGATTACCTAACTTGAGAAACCTTGTCTTTTGCCCTTTTTAGGTTTCACCTGCACAGCCTTTGAGCTGTGCTTGCAAAATCTCTTGCATTAAAATAAAAATCTCAAAAAGGGTCTTAGAACATGCCTAATACTTCCCTGAACTTACCATTCATTGATCCCAACGTCGCTCTAATGTTCATGCTTCTGATTGGCCAACCTGTCCCATATACGTTGTCTGCATTCACTTCATGATCTACTCTGTCATCCATGCTGTGGAGCTTGGCCCAAGTACAGCTTCTGGCCAGTGGCCAGTGGCCAGTGTCCTTCCACTGGCCATAAGTACTCTTTTTTTAATTCTAGACCTGCAATCATAGAGAGTGCATGTGCCAGCAGTCTCTCTCATTGACCCCTGCATTCTGCCATTTCTTAACCCACCCCATCGTTATTTTTAAACCCACTCCACCCTCATCCTACTCTCTTTCTGCTCTCTGTTGTTTCTAACTTTGTGCCTGCAGTCTCTCTCGCTAACCATTGCCCCCGCCATTGTTACATACAGCGTGCTGCACATGTTCTGCCCCTACAAATAATACCAATGGACTGTAAAAACCCCACATAGAACTAGTTTGAACAAGCATTGGCAAAGCCAACAAGTTTCACCTCTGCAAAATATATTGGTTTTGCCAATTTTTTTAGACATGCTACACAACAGCGCAAGCTGCTGTGCCGCATTGCTTAGAGTTAAAAACGCGTGAAATCTATTGGCTTTGGCAATGCTTGTTTTATTTTTAAAAAACATTTTGTAACACATTTTTTGCTCGTAGATGGGTATACACAGCTTGCAGCCTACAACAAGTATTTAGCTGTGCTACTATTTTGTCCCACAGGCAGTTTTGGGGCATTTAATTCACACTCACACATACAACACCTTTGTGAAAAGGGAACAGTGTTAGCAACTCAACTCTACCAAAGAGCCTTTGGGGTACCGTGAGCCACCTTTATCAGCAGGAGAAGGGTCTGTAGGGGGTGGTAGAAGAACAGGACATATGAAACAAAAAACAAAATTATTTAAAAACTCTTTCATTGCAAGTGTGCAAGTATAACATAAACCCTGCAAGATGGAAAGAAACGTGGGCTCACAATTTTGACGAAAGCATCCATCTTAAATCACCCTTTGCATCTGGAGTCTGCGGTGGGTGGGGGTGTCCTGTACTCTGTAGCTGATAGAGAGAAAAGGCTCAGTGGGACCCATCATTGGTATATGTCAAACAACTAACCTCCAATGGACAAAGAGAGTGGTCATGGTGAAGTTCTGGGTGGGAGACAAAGTTTTTATTTTTACTTCGGAATCTTTGTCATCTTATCAAGTTTAAAAATATTGAGAAAATGTCTGCTGAAGGTAGGTTTGTGGGAGAAAAAGATGGCAAAAAAACAGTTTTAGTGCCAAAATTCTAACTTAATATGTTTTTGCAAAAAAAACTCTTGAAAAAACGTTTTCTAGGTGGAAAATATATCTGACGACCTAAGTTGGTAACTCAGCACGCATGGCAAACAGCTTGAGGTGTAAAGTTTGCCAACTACGCCAATTACAATGGTTAAGTATCACCTCTGAGCAGGGCCGGCTTTAGCTCTGGTGCGACAATCATTTTTTGGCGCCCCTTAGCCTATGACTGCCTTCTTGAATTCTGTCACTACCACCAGGCAAAAGTATCCCTCATCTCTCCAATCATAACATATTCATAAACACAGCAACCCCCCTGAGGTCAGCGTCCCCTATACAGGTCAGCGCCCAGTGCAGCCGCACCAGTCGCAGTGTCCTAAAGCCAGCCCTGCCTCTAAGAGTGCAGTTGCTGGGAAGGATTAAAGAAAAAAAACAGGGAATGTAGGCTAAAATGTTGGGTAGAGTAGAGCACAACACCACTGCTCTACACCTTGTTTTTTTTAAAGAGACACTGGCTATATTATCAAGAATGGCGATAACATTATCGCCGCTTTAGCGGCAGGAAACTGCCACTAAACGGAGATAAGGGGCTTGATAATATGCCCTTGAGAATTCCCATAGAAGCCCAGGTTCTGGTGTGAAGGCCCACTGCTCTTAAAGAGGGCAGTGCAGGACATTGGTGGTTGACTGTCATTAACCTGCTCCAGAGATTAGTTCTAGCGTTCCACCAACACTTTTTTTGCTAAGTGGCCAAAGTGTGCCCAGATGTGGGTCATGTACTCACTTAACCACTGGAACCAAGCTGCACCCTACTGAAGTGTCTAAATAGACCGAAACTGGTCTACGGCTTCTTGTGAGTTGGTTCATATGCGACCTGGCCGGTAGTTTTGGCTGAACTGTTTCTATTCGAGCATAAACAAAGGCTGATTTGCATATCGTTGGGTCCTGTCTGATGGATAAGGTGGCCAAAAAAGAAGTGGACTGTAGTGCTGTCCAAGTAATTATCAATAGTTGAGATTATTTCAAGCATTCCACCCATCACTTTTTTGTATCCCTCAGTGCTTATCAAAGGCATCACAGGGGCTTTCCCGGACACTGTGCAGTTCTTATTCAGGTGGAAACAATTTTGTGTGTGAATTAGGATTTTCAAGATACTTGTAATTATTTACTTCCAAACATTTTCTCATACATTATTTAGAATTAAGAAAGTATGCAATATACATTTTGGTAGAAGTCATGGCTTTTACATTTATGTCTCAAAGCACCAAACTTCATAACTTATAAGTTTTCCTTAGACCTTTTGGAAGATTGTATGAAAACATCTTTTTGTACCCCTAAACAGAACCCATCTTCAACTGGATTAGTTATCAGTAATTTGAAACATTGCAAATGTTACTAGGATACTATGTTACTAGGAGCCACACATGGTTCTTAGTGTTAAGCGTATGGTACAGTTTAATGAAACTAAGTACACGTATAACCAATGGAAATGCATGCATCTTTGGAAAGTCATATTAGTAATTAGTGGTATGAAAAATTCACATAATTTGCTTTTGTTAAATTACTTTACATTTTGGGAATACTTTGCACAAAAAAATATTGCCCAAACCACAATTGCAGTGAACAGCAACATATTCTTGCTGCTGGTGTTCCCACACATCCATACTCTGATTTGGACATTTGATGTAATTTAAATTTCCTGAAATCACACAAATTACACCAGCGTAATTTACATTTTGCCCAAGCCTAACTTTAATTTATCAGAGGGAAATTAAATGGGTGTCTAGATGGATCATAAGACAGAAATAGACACAATTAAATGGGGTGGTCACAATACCATCAAAGCTTGTTTTAGAAGACAAATAAACAAAATAGCGGGATAAGTAGTTTCTTACTGAAGGAGCAGACCCAGCGAAGACCACCATATCTGATTTGAGCATCACGTTTTTACTTTGGATAGCGAGCTTTTTCATTAAAATGTTCTGATACTTAGCATCACTGCAGGTATGTTAATCCAACTCCAGTCACCACACTACATAACACAACCCACACACCCACACTTCACCTTACGGCATTCATAAGATCTCTGGCAAAGAACCCACCAGTGGGTGCCCGTTGGGCATTGCAGCGCCGGCCCAATGAGGAGCATGCCCAAATGATGAAGCATGACAGCCTTTGAGGTGGGTGAGGGCTCTTGATCCTATTGGGGTGTTTTCCTTTAACTTGGAACAAAAGAACCATTTTTTCCCCCCTTCATTCGCCTGTTTGAGAGGAACGGCTCGCCCTTGGTTTTGATTAGTTTTCAAGACACGCATGCCCGTTTTCGGAGAAAGGTGTTGGGTTAGAATTAGTAAAACTGACAGGGAATTTGAACAAAGTGGATTTAATACTCAACACTTTTATTAAGGCTAAACAAATAAATAAATTGTAGTAACATAGGCCTATGTTTGATTCTACTAATAACAACCAGGGCCCCTCTTGGCTGCACCCTTATCGTAGGGCCAACCCTGCTGCTCAGGGTTGTATGTCAGGATATTGTTAGCAGAACTATCATCTTACAGAAATGTTGTGTCCTAAAAGTGGTACACATATACATTGTCCCATTGGTTGTAAGTTTTCCACTATTAAACTCAATGGAGTGATGCTTCTATCAACAATATTTAAGTCATCAGACTACATTATGACGATATTCTAGTACCAGACCCTGTGCCATATTATCAAGAACGGGCATATTATTATCACAGCTTTAGCGACAGGAAACTGCTATTAAAGCGGCGATAAGGACCTTGATAATATGCCCTAAAGAATTCCAATAGAAGCCCAGGTTTGATGTCCTTCCCACCAGAACCTGGGCTTCTATTGGAATTCTCTAGGGAATATTATCAAGCCCTTTATCGTCGCTTTAGCGGAAGTTTCCTGATAATGTTATTGCCCGTTCTTGATAATATGGCCCCCTACTTTTAATAAAAGCCATACAGAGGTAGCACCAGGCCCAAATGCCCTGCCACAAGGCCTATTTAAAACACACCGGAAGTGTTGGTCAAACAAACTAACCCCTCTTCAATTACATCCTGGGAACGGACCAAGTTCCAGATTCTTGGCGGGGCGAATATCCGCCCAATTTTCCAGGGCTGGGACAGTTCTGATCTAGCTAACTACCTATGTCACCCTTCTTCATCACAAAGCAAAGTACTTCACGTCTCTTACTTGACGATCTTGAGACCCAGGCGTCGGAGCAAGAGAGAGAGTCTGGATGAGCCGAATAAGTTTCAGGGAAGGAATGGGCACAACAGCAAATTTTTGGGCTATTTCTCTACTGATGGATAAAACAAATATTGCCCTATCATTGTAATATTTCTGCCCTGTGGATTTCAAATCTATCTTCGACCTGGTTCCTACTGTTACATTATGGGGCAAACTTACCATTTTGAGCATTCCATCGAACGTACTGAAGGGAATTCTTCTGCTATACAACTAAACGTGGATATGAGGTAAAATTACGGATGATAATCTGGATTCATGCGAAACCTTAACCAAGATTGGCCTCAAATAGAGCTGCATCCATTATTATTTATCATCTTCTTGAAGGACCTACCAATGGAACGAGAGAAGGTCGGCGCACACGCCCCAAAGATTGGTGGCCAGCCAAGCCTCCTCTACGCAAATCGCGTTCTGTCAAATAGTCAAACAAACACTGGATTGCAATGACTGCTTAACTCAATGCATGATTGTACCGAAACCAATAAAACGAAGATCAACCTCAGCAAAACAAAAACTGTGATTATGGCTAAAACAATCAAAAACCCTTGCACTTGGTATTGAGAGTCCACCTGGTTGCAGAAGAGCTTGAATACAAATATCTCAGAGTTATAAAAATAATGGCAGATTTTTCTTACCACATAAATGATCGATAAAATCAAGAGCTGCTGCCTTTGATTTTGCTTTTGTCGCACTCTAGAAACATCTTTGGCGGCCCAACTATGGAGCCCATGCTGGAAGTCATCCGTGCAAAAACTAGTACCAATGATAGCTTATCGTGCCAGATTCCTGTGCGAGAGAGGCACTTTTTTCGTGCAACATCGTTTCTAGCACGCATAGACAAGATTTCTAATCTTCCAAGACACTCCTCCTTAGCCGAATACGCTAAGAGCTAGGACTTATCAAGCAAACAATGCGACAAGGGCATTTGTGAAAATGTGTTTTAAATTCAGAGGAACCAAACACAACACACAAGAGGGCATATTTACAAGGGGTTATTGCCGCCAGAACGTCCTTTTTTGGACGTTCTGGTTGCGATAACCCCTTCGCCTTATTTACAAGGCAGCGTTAAGCCACTTAACATGGCTTACTGCTGCCTTGTGAATAATGGCCCTTTTCATGCAGCACTTAGTGTGAAAGGGGCGGGAAGTGGGTGTTGCGGTGGGCGTTCCGCCTCAACACCCATTGCTTTTTTTACGCTGCCCCCTAAAAAATGGGGCAGCACCAAAAATAGAGCCTGGGAATACCTGGTCTTAAACTGGCTCAACAAGGAGACATTTTTAATTTCTCCTCGTTTTTGCTGTTTCTATGTATGCTGCATTCTGCAGCACACATAGAAAGAGCCAATCGCCATTAGTGATTGTTCACGTGCCGGAAGGTGTTCCTTTCTGCACCTAAGCAATAATTAGATAATGACGATTTATGCAACTTCTATATGTGCCGCATTCTAAAGCGCACATAGAAGTAACAAATCGCCATTAGTTATAGTTTATGTGCAGGAATGGTCACCTTCCTGCACTTCAACAATCTTTCACTGCAATGCAGGCATCCTTGCACTGTGATGCAAGGGGGTCTGCGTTGCGCTACAGGCAGCTAAATTTAGCACCAGCGCTAGGGGGAACGCAGGGGTGTGCCGTTACGGCGCACCCCTGTGTTTTCAGAATGTTGGAGGGTAGCATTGCCAATTGTGGCGTGATACCGCGCTCCACCATTCTGTGTGAATATGCCTTTAGATCATTTGATCTGGTTAGAAATTGTAAAGTTGGGAAAGAAAACACCATCACACTTTTTTTTAAGAATCCCTGGACAACTTGCAAATCAGTGAGCCAAGGGCAAAGCCAAACACCTCTTATATAAATTAACTTATTTGGACGAAGTTCTATTTTAAGGTGAATTGGTTTTATACGCAATATTTTGTATTTTCTCTGCGCTCTTCTTAATGTTTTAACAGCTCTATACACAATGATTTTAATTAACTAAGCATGAAGTAAAAGTAAAAAAAAATGAAAATTAGAAATTTGGTACCATAACATTTAAAGTTGACGTTAACAGAAGGGAATATAATGGAAACAAATCAAAAACGAAAATTGTCCCAACATCACAAAACCACACACAGGCAAAATAGACTGTGCTTATTAGATGAATCTTTGTTAAGCAAAATTCAATATTTTATTTTGACAGTACTTGTATATTTATCTATTTTACGTATTTTAGATTGAAGCATCACAGGCCTTGTTTATAAGCCCCTTGTTCTACTTTTGCGTTTTTAACAAGGAAAAGTGACTTACGGGTGGCGCAAGGGGCTTGTAAATCTGCCCCCACCACTCTTTTAGGGTGACGCAGAGGACTGTAGCGCATTCTAAGTACACATTGAGTGAGTAATAAGACTCATACACTAGAGACACTCACTGCCAGCAGGAAAGACGCGGACATGAAAGGGATGGTGACGCTAAATTTGCTCCTTCCCTTCCCTACTAAATTCAAGGTAGATGGTCTTTATTCCTACTAAATAAGTGTGGAGGGGAGTAAAACGATTTAGAATTATACCTTTTAATTAGACATCCTTCAAAAGACCACAGACTACAAATTCCAGTTTAGTGGATTTATTATAAGGCCAAAAATAACTGAATATAAACACACCTCAATATCAGAATATATAGGTACATAAAAATCAATACCGGGCCTAGTCTACCTATAGAATTCATTCGGCACAAAAGGCATAATATAATGGACTCCAAAATCAAAACGCAGCAAAGTAAAGATGCTGAGTCCAATTCTCCTGTCATTTGAGATTCAAAATACAAAAACATCTTTCCCTACTCTACCATAAATGAGAGTCTTACCTATCTCTTCATTCTCCTTTCCCAAAGGTGTCAGCATGTGTTGACTGCCTAAGAAGTATATTCACGTCAAATGGGTCTGATAGCGTAAAGTTATGGAGCTCGTTCTAAGATGCTCCTTCTCCAAACTAAGCAGAAGTCTCTGGCAATCTGTCCCTGCGCATCATACAAAAGGACAATGTTCAACCCTTAAAACATCACATGATGAACTTTTTCAATTTCAACAGCCTTCAGTAAGTTTCCACAGAAACTTTAATTCATTCAACTCTTCTTTCAGTGGCCTCAGTTCCCAGATAGGCCAGACACGAAAGGCATCCTCCCTTCTCGCCTTCAAAGACATTCCGGGTATCTCCTAAAATCTAAAAGTAACAAGGTCGAATTCCTGCACCTGCAGTAGGATGAGAACAAACTGTCTCAGTGCACAAAATAATCTATTTAATTACGATTCTTGAGCAACCAAGGAGAATCGAAACTCAAAACAACCAACAGCTGGGTCTACAGATCAGTTAACTCAAAACTGAATACAAATTGAACTACACAAGCATAATTTCAACCTGCACATTACACTTACAGAAATTCATAACTCTCTTTGGTACATACAGAGGCCTACTTAAATGTGCACACTACACTTCAATGCTAATATAACGAGATAATATTGTTCTAATAATGTGAACCTCTTTCAAGCAATAAAATACATTCAAGTGCATTTGTGACATGAGTATTATGCACCTATACAAATTTAGAGTGCGACAAGCACTCTATCATGGACAAGCAGCACAGAGGGTCCCGGCGAGCGTCACGGCAACATCAGGGCCTCCCCAAAGGCCCATCACTGGAAGTCAAAGTTAGTTACAAGAAGCCATAGTAGGAACTTTCTTCAAAGAGGGGTGGTAGTGTGACGTAGTATCTACAGACTGGCCCTTGAGGCCTCCCTGGACACTGAGCCCCCAGCCAGGCCGGGAACCTGCCTTTAAAATTCTTCACACTGTCAGAATATGTGATTTACGGTTCTTGTGCATCTGTGCGGCTGCAATTTTCAGCAGTATCCTGAGTGATTAATAATGCCAGAGTTTTGACATTTCCAAGAACTGTAAATAACAGGTGTTTTCCTGGATGTGTTTACTAAGCCTGTAATGCCTGTTGGGGGACTTGATTCCAGTAGCTCGTTTCCTGCTTTCATTTCTTGTGTTGGACGCATGAGCGTCGCCTCACCACTGCTTTTAAGCAGTGCAAAGAAGCATGAAATTATAATTACTTCAAGTTATTATCCTTTTATGCTTTGTTACATGTTCTGCTGCTTTGCGGGCGGGTGGGCGGAGCTGCTCTGCTCACGGAACATCCCACTTCTAAGTGCGCAATGACTGTTTGGTCGGCCCTCTCGGGCTGTCCAAACCAGTCATGCGCACTTCCCCGTTCTCCAAGCAGGCTTCATTACATCCTGCGTGGAGAACAAGCCCAGGCCCCCATTCTCTGGTTGAGCATCCAACCAGGATGCTCACAACCAATCGCAATGCTGCATTGCAGTGTAGTGATTGGCCAGGGGAGCCTGGCTGCCTACCAATCACAACGCTGCATTGCCTGACTGTGCTTCCATCCGGAAAGAGCAGTGGTGAAGACGCGGGACCAGGCGCAAAAGTAAGAGTTTTTAATTTTTTTTAAATTCGCTACCCTTCAACCCCCCTTCCCGTGTGACCCACCTGCCCCTCCACCCGCGAGTTATGCCGGCAGCGACTGATTGGACGTACAATTTTCTCAACTCTCAGCTTTGGGAGGGAAGTGAAAAATTTCTGAATCTGGGGAAAGGAAGATGAGAGGGCACGGGGGACTCAGGCTGCTTAAAATAAATTTCCTCGGGCCCTATGTATTAATACAACTTACACTTACTGCTTCACCCTTTGTGTATTTTGTACTTGTTTCTCTCTTAAAGGTTGACTTCCACCAATGACCTGGCCGAATCCCAGGTCTCCATCCCCTCTTTCCCAAATTCAACATTTATTGGCACCAAATAAAAGAGATATGAGCTACTCCTTCTTCTTAAACCAGGGTGATATGGCAGAGAGTCAAATCATCTCATATGCGGACGAAACCCAGTTGCTCTTTGCTTTCGATGGCTCCCAGGCATCTATTGCTGCATCTTTAACTGACTGGATGCAGGGTAGCCAATGCAACCCAGAGAAGACGGAAATTACCCAATTTGGTTCACATCTGTCTAATTGAAAGAAGACCTTTGGCCCCCGCGATGCCAGGCCCTCCCCCTCCAGTTACAGTGCCTAAAAACGTAGGGGTGAAGTTGTACTCCGCCCTTTCCATGCGGCTCCTGATCTCGATGTTGGTGGGCAAATGTTTTGCCATGCTCTGCACTCTGAAAAAAATTCTTCCGCTCCTTCCTTGTGAAGCTAGGAGAATGGTGATTCATGCATTGATCAATTCACGTCTTGATTACGCTAGCACCCTTTACTTAGGAATTGCTGAGGTGTTGGGAAACCACCTCAGGGTGCCCAAAATGCAGCATCTGGGCTTTTTCTGGGTCTGGCCAGGCGTTCTTCCATCTTGTTGGCTCTGACAGCTCTCCACTGATTGCCCGTCAGTAAACGGATCCTATTTAAAGCCGTGGTCCTGGTTCATAAGGCAGTGTACCTCTCTAGGCCCAGATATCTGGCAAAGATATTTAGTATCTTCATATCAGAGTGCGGCGCTCTGCATCAGCCTCACTTTTGTCGTTTTCCCATTTCAAACGTGTCCGATGGGATGGCAAGGCTTTCTCCTTACAGGCAGCTAAAGTCTGGAATGAACTTCCACGTGATCTGCGTTTGATTCCCCTTGAGTATTCCGCCGGAAACTTGAACCATTTTTTCTGTGAGATAGTAAGGGCCTGTGTTTTGAGGCATGTACCTAAGGGCTCCTCCTGTTTAGCAGCGGGGCACTCCTTGGAGTAGCCGTGCACTGTATAAATCCCTCATTCCTTCATTCATTCAGTGCAAAACCAGGAAACCAGATGTTGAAACCACTGGAAACATGACCATGCAACACCAGCCTTGGCACTTCTCCACCTCCTTCCAGGACCACATCTCAAACTCTTTGTCTCACCCACAAGGCAGACAGGAATAAATTTCTCTTGGCTGATTGCCAAAGTTGGGTCCCACTATAGACTCCAGCCAGAGGCCTGCGATTGGCTGGCTTGCAGCTTATTCTTAAATGTGCCTGCAGATATAAGAACCTTGGAGACAAATCTCTTCAGATAGAAGGTCCAAACAAGCTTGAAACACATTCATCTCACCATGCAAACAGAACCCCATGACCTCCCATCCATGGAACACCAGAAAACAGAGCTCTAAAGTGGCTCTGGCTGAAGACCCCGGCTTACGTGGATAGCGGATGACGCGCAGAATGCCAAATCAGTATATTTGTTCCAGCACTTAATTGACTTTATAAGCCCTTTTTCTGTGCTCACAGGTCAAACTTTGTGTGCTTGTTCTACTCATCCCCACCTCCATGAGGGGGAGAGGGTGATATGCTGTGCTTTACAAAAACTCAAAATCAATAAACATGGCACTGGGGAGCACAGCTTCTCTGGGGACAGGAGCCAGCCAATCCATGCCAGCCTGTTAAGAGCTGCTTCCAAAAGATACCAAGCTCCTCTCATTATGTCTAGAGAGGCACTAGGTGGAGGCGGCAAGAGAGCCGGACAAAGTGGAAGCAGAGGACACTGGAGAAAAGTGGCTCACCTGGGAGCCGAAAGACGGATTTGTCAAAATAATGGAGGGATTAATCACCACAAAAGCATCTCACCCAGGGGAGCAGGTATATTGTCTGAGCATTATGTGCGACAGAAGGCCTTACCTGCAGATAACTGCCTTCTCTTTAGCTCCTGCGCGAGGAAGAGCTCTGGAAGGAGGCACGGACTGCACTGTGTCACTCTGGGATGGGGGTTCTGTGTATCCCATAGCAACATGAACATCTCTGTAGGGCTACATGGATTTATCATCTCCCTTTTGAAAAAAGTTTCTTTTTCTGCTGCAATTTTAAGGAAGAAGGTCAAGCTTCAGGATGTTGGTCCATGTACTATACAAAGTCTCAGAAACCTACAACCAGCAGCACCCCGGTCACTGGAAGTCAAAGGGTAGGGGCCGAGTGGCAACCACAAGCCGCTCTTTATGCAGACAATCTCAGAGCCCTCCGCCTACAAGAGCAACAAAAGAGCAGCAAACCCCAAGAAACATAACATGTATATATTTGTAAGGTGCACATTCAGCCAAGGGTATCTTGGCACTGAATAACAGATGTATATTGTTACCCAACTCATTGGTACTCATTCTATCGACCTCGAAAGGATGAGTTAGACCTGCTGGGATTAGAACCTGTGACCATGAGGTCGAACACAGGCTCCTACAGTGGATCATTTAGTCCACTAAGCCAATAGACCTAAAAGTGGTCAATCATTAGATCCATCTACCAACAAACCCAGGGCCTTCCCCATAAAGAATGAGCGTTGGCCCTCCATCGTAAGGGCATTCCGTTGACGCCTCGGCCAATGACAAGGCCGGGTCGGGTTTTCTTGAGACTTGACAGGTGATAGTCAATGTCTTAGACCTCTCCTATCACTTCTTGTATTATTTTCTTAATTAAGGAGGTTCCAGCCCAACAGCAGCACTTCAAGGAATTGCATGAATAGGGTATCCCAATAGAGAAGGCACCAAGGACATCCTTTGAGAAAAAGGATGGTTTATGGCAGCACAACCTTGTGTGTAAGACAGCTCCAAGTTGACTGAACACCCAACAACACCTCCACCAACTTGAGGATGCATGAAGTTTAAGACAAGGGGATAGCGCCAGTTGTACAACAATTTGTCGCATACCCTTGTTTCTATATTTCTAGAGAAATCATTCTACCTCGTTTTCCACTCTGATTCCTTCAGCTCAGTCCAGAAGGAGGATTCTCACTGGTGCATATGTGTGCACTGAGGAGTGAGACCACATGATATGAGAAGTGAATAGAAAGATGGAATGGTTCCCTTTGATCCTCTTCATTGATTGTACGTCAGGATATTGAGGTCACAAATATCGACCTACAATATTACAAAACAAAGGTTAAAGTGACATTATAGTTAGGCAAACCCCCCAGTCCCAACAGACACTAACCCCCGCCTATTAAAAAATAAATGTTTTTCTGATCTCACTGGACTCTTGCAGGAGCCGAAGGACCGTGCTAATTCCCAGGGGATTTTCACAGAGTTAATTTGTGGTCTTTCTGGTGCAGAGGATCAGTGTACCCCCACTCTACCCCCTTATAACCTTGGGCCATATTATCAAGCCCCAGCGATAATTATCGCTAGGCGCACTTAGCATTAGGATAATTATCGCCGGGTAGCGTGGATTTGTATCACTGAGATAGCGTGCTATTAGCAACGCTTATCTCAGAAGTGATAAAAATCCTAGCGCTAACTGCCAAATGAGAGATTATCGCTGGAAAACCAACGATAATCTCTCGAAGTTTGGCGTTAGCTTGATGATAGGGGCTCACAAACTTAGCTATGATATCCACCTTCCATAGGATATCATATCTAAGTCAGGAAAATACCAGGTGTAAATAAAGCAGCGCAAACCGCGGTTAGCGCTGCTTTTTTATCACTAACAGGGTTAGCAATATCCTTGATAATAGGAGAAATGTCACTTAACAACATTTCTCCTATTATTTTTTTCTGGAACGCCCCCTTTGCATCTCATTAGAGATGCAAGGGGAAGCGTAGAGAAAAAGGGTGCTAACATGTGAATTTGCCTGTTAGCACCCTGTTGCTGAAAGGGAGATAATTTTATCTCCGCTTTCTTGGCTTTTAAAGCCAAAAAAGCAGAGATAAATCCCTTGATAATATGCCCCCTTATTTTATTTGTATTCTCAGGAAATGTGCACCGTGTCCCTGAGTCCTGTAATGTCGGCCACAGAATTTTTGTTCAGTTTGTGGCAAGCCAGTTCGAGTGCAAGAATCGCTGGAGCCTCCTGCTCCTGTGGAAGTGAAGGGCCAAATGTAAAAAGATTTTTTTTGGTGTGCCACGATCTTACAGGACTTGCGGAGGAACAAGTAGGTCTCCCCTGCCCCGTGAGAGTCCCATGGGAGTGCACTGGCTCTCACGATAGTCCTGCAGGATTGGAAAATCGTGAATGTCTGTGGTGGGTTGGCCGTGTACCGGCGGTTACCCTGCTGCTAACCCACGCTGCGTAACGCAGAAGGAAATGGATGTCTGAGGGGGTGACTGCCCATGAAGGGTTGGGCACAGGTCGTATGCATTAGGAGGTTGGCATAGCTATATATGTTAATAAAATATTACTTTACGTAAAAAAGAAAACCTAGAAATTTACTGAAGAAAAGAACAGCTAAAGGGATGTTATAGTTAGGTATGGTAAAAATGTTTTATCTTGCAATAAAAAAACTTAGAAATTCACCAAAAGAACCAAAGGTGACATTATTGTTAGGTGAAAATGCCAGTTTAGACATAACATTTTAAACTTAAAAAATAAATGAAATTCACAAGTTATAATTATTTAATGTAACTATAACTCTCACCGTTGGCATGCACTGTTCATGACCTCCCATATTACATCAATCATGCCATACACTATCACAATATTGATAACATTAGTACGACACCTGAAATTAAATCATTGACCACACTGTGCGTGATATAGTTGCTTGAAATAGCTTTAACTGGTGAATTTCTGTGTGTGTGTTTTTTGTCTAAAGGTTTAAAGCGTTACGTTTAAACTGAAATTTTCACCCAATTGTAACGTCACTTTAACCTTTGTTTTTTCAGCCAATATATTATATATATATTTTTTCTAAGATACGTAGATGCAGAGCTGAGAATAGCAAACCAATACTTAACTATATATGATGACCTCCGTGCCATAGTGGTAGTTGATATTATGGATTTGATCTTGTAAAATCTAGATAATTTGACATACAACCCTTACTAGCCCCTGTAAACGATGGCCAGGCTTTTCAAAAATATCTCCATATTGTTCAGGTCTCTCCTATATTTGTCCAGTGTTTTCCTTAATTGCCAAACACTTCCTGGTTTGCAGATAGAATCCATTATAGGCCATCATTTGCTTAATTACCAGAAGAACTTCCCTGACCCCACTTTGTGGCCAGGCAATTGGCTGCCTTTTATTTGCTCTGCACACTCTGCAACCTGCTCTGTTAGTGACCAGTCTGTTTATTGCTGCTGCTGCTGCTGGCTGTTTTCATGAATCAGGCAATGTCCCCAGGGTTCCTTCAAGGATACCGCTCGCTCTATTAATTTTATATGAATACGAATCGCTATCTGTGTTGACCCTATTAAATGGATTTGGAGCTCTATCCTCTGAGGACTGCACTGTACTTTTTACCATATAAACCTTTAAAAGCCATCACCATCAGATCCCCTGCATTCACTGGTACCTTGCACACACAGGGAGCATACTCCAACAAATAGCTTGCACCCACACATCTCTTGTACTCTGCACTCTTCTGGACCCACACATAGCCTGTGGAAGCCATGCCTTGTAGGAGCACTGGGCCCCCTTACACGTCAGCAGATCAGCACTAGAGGAGGAGTGTCTCCAGCTCCACACATCACTGGAGCGCCTTGCAATGCACAGCTCCAAAGGAGTATAGGGACCCAGTCTGCAGTATCAGTGGTGACTTAATAATCCCCGGCCGCGCCTGACTCCAACATGGCGCACATGCTGCTGCAGCTACAGGAGGGACAGTGGTGGCCCACTCCAACTGATGTTCCACTTTCTTCACCACCAGGGAAGCTCATGATTGCTGATAAACGCAATTCTGGGAACTAGCTTATCTCCAACAACAAGGGGCATGAGCATCACTCTGCGCCTGACCCCAAAATGGCTGCCACTGATCCCATCCGATCAGGATACGGAATCTGTGAACCTAGTGGAGTGGTGTGGAACACTGGTTAGAGGCGGCAGACCCGGAAGCAGAGAACGGCCTGGGACCAGGGTTCAATTCCCGACGCGGCAGGGTCGTGGACCAGGGTCAGCGGACTCGATAATTCTCGCCTCAGTGACTACTCTAACCAGGGATCACACTCGGCAACTCTGGGCATTAGCTTGCCTCATCTCTACAACGGCCCCCCACATTCACCGGGGACGCCTGGTTGTACCTTGGAGATACCCAGTAGGGACCATCTCACAGGGATAGCCAGGACGGGTTCCCCAGCGATCTACAGCGCCACAACGGCTCAGGGCAGCAGTGCGCTTTACAAGACACATACATACCTCTGACCGTGGAAACCTAGCTTTTTGACCGATGCCCGGTGGAGCTACTTGATAGCTAAAGAGGAGATGGGCTGTGGACTACCCCTTCAGCCGTCACCTACCCAGCCGGTCTTTGGACAAAACTTATTTCGTCTCTCCGTTGTATTCTCCCTCCTACCCCTTTATTCCACCCCTTTCTCCTTTACGCTCCATTTATCCCTCCTATTTCTTCTTTAAGTGTTTTCCCATTGAGACCTAGCTGTTTGGCTGATGTCCGGTGGAGCTACCCGATAGCTAAAGAGGAGATGGGCTGTGGACTTTCCCCTCGGCTGTCACCTACCCAGCCGGTCTTTGGGCAGACTCTCCTTTGTCTCTCCATCCTATCTACCTTCTACGCCTTTACCCCGCCCCCTTACCCTTCTAAGCTCAATTTATTTAGTCTTATACTCTCTCGAAATGTTTTTCTAGTAACTGATGTTACTTGTAACTGATATAATTTTGTAATTTCTGTGGAACCTTATGTAAAGTGCTCTGATACCTCTGGGTCTGGCCAGTGCTATATAAAACTCTCAAAAAAAAATAAATTAAATAATCTCTTGTACTCTGCACTATCTGAACACACACATAGCCTGCACACACATCTCTTGTACTCTGCCCTCTTCTGAACCCACACATAGCCTGCACACACATCTCTTGTACTCTGCACTCTTCTGAACCCACACATAGCCTGCACACACATCTCTTGTACTCTGCCCTCTTCTGAACCCACACATAGCCTGCAGCACACATCTCTTGTACTCTGCCCTCTTCTGAACCCACACATAGCCTGCACACACATCTCTTGTACTCTGCACTCTTCTGAACCCACACATAGCCTGCACACACATCTCTTGTACTCTGCCCTCTTCTGAACCCACACATAGCCTGCAGCACACATCTCTTGTAATCTGCCCTCTTCTGAACCCACACATACCCTGCACACACATCTCTTGTACTCTGCAGTCTCCTGAACCCACACATAGCCTGCATGGGATGTATGTCGTTACTACGCATGCTTTTACAACGCATGCCTTTACCACGCAGGTTTTACCACGCAAGTCGTTACAACGACTTGCGTTGGGGTGCGCTGGATGGTGAATAGTTTAATTTACTATTCCAACTACAGTCCCCGTGGATAGTAGGGAAGGTTTTAGATAGTAAATTAAAGTATTCCCTATCCTACAGCGCCCCCCAGCGCAAGTCGTTGTAACGACTTGCGTTGTAAAAGTTGCGTGGTAAAGGTACTGTGTGGTAAAAGTTGCGTTGTAAATACTGTTCCCCGCCTGCACGCACATCTCTTGTACTATGCACTCTCCTGAACCCACACATACCCTGCACACACATCTCTTGTACTCTGCACTCTTCTGAACCCACACATAGCCTGCACGCACATCTCTTGTACTCTGCCCTCTTCTGAACCCACACATAGCCTGCATACACATCTCTTGTACTCTGCCCTCTTCTGAACCCACACATAGCCTGCACACACATCTCTTGTACTCTGCACTCTTCTGAACCCACACGTAGCCTGCACACACATCTCTTGTACTCTGCCCTCTTCTGAACCCACACATAGCCTGCACACACATCTCTTGTACTCTGCACTCTTCTGAACCCACACATAGCCTGCACACACATCTCTTGTACTCTGCCCTCTTCTGAACCCACACATACCCTGCACACACATCTCTTGTACTCTGCAATCTTCTGAACCCACACATAGCCTGCACACACATCTCTTGTACTCTGCACTCTTCTGAACCCACACATAGCCTGCACACACATCTCTTGTACTCTGCACTCTTCTGAACCCACACATAGCCTGCACACACATCTCTTGTACTCTGCCCTCTTCTGAACCCACACATAGCCTGCACACACATCTCTTGTACTCTGCCCTCTTCTGAACCTACACATAGCCTGCACACACATCTCTTGTACTCTGCACTCTTCTGAACCCACACATAGCCTGCACACACATCTCTTGTACTCTGCCCTCTTCTGAACCCACACATAGCCTGCACACACATCTCTTGTACTCTGCCCTCTTCTGAACCTACACATAGCCTGCACACACATCTCTTGTACTTTGCACTCTTCTGAACCCACACATAGCCTGCACACACATCTCTTGTACTCTGCACTCTTCTGAACCCACACATAGCCTGCACACACATCTCTTGTACTCTGCCCTCTTCTGAACCCACACATAGCCTGCAGCACACATCTCTTGTAATCTGCCCTCTTCTGAACCCACACATACCCTGCACACACATCTCTTGTACTCTGCAGTCTCCTGAACCCACACATAGCCTGCATGGGATGTATGTCGTTACTACGCATGCTTTTACAACGCATGCCTTTACCACGCAGGTTTTACCACGCAAGTCGTTACAACGACTTGCGTTGGGGTGCGCTGGATGGTGAATAGTTTAATTTACTATTCCAACTACAGTCCCCATGGATAGTAGGGAAGGTTTTAGATAGTAAATTAAAGTATTCCCTATCCTACAGCGCCCCCCAGCGCAAGTCGTTGTAACGACTTGCGTTGTAAAAGTTGCGTGGTAAAGGTACTGTGTGGTAAAAGTTGCGTTGTAAATACTGTTCCCCGCCTGCACGCACATCTCTTGTACTATGCACTCTCCTGAACCCACACATAGCCTGCACCCACATCTCTTGTACTCTGCCCTCTTCTGAACCCACACATAGCCTGCACACACATCTCTTGTACTCTGCACTCTTCTGGACCCACACATAGCCTGCACACACATCTCTTGTACTCTGCACTCTTCTGAACCCACACATACCCTGCACACACATCTCTTGTACTCTGCACTCTTCTGAACCCACACATAGCCTGCACACACATCTCTTGTACTCTGCAATCTTCTGAACCCACACATAGCCTGCACACACATCTCTTGTACTCTGCACTCTTCTGAACCCACACATAGCCTGCACACACATCTCTTGTACTCTGCCCTCTTCTGAACCCACACATAGCCTGCACACACATCTCTTGTACGCTGCCCTCTTCTGAGCCCACACATAGTCTGCACACACATCTCTTGTACGCTGCACTTTTCTGAACCCACACATAGCCTGCACACACATCTCTTGTACTCTGCACTCTTCTGAACCCACACATAGCCTGCACACACATCTCTTGTACTCTGCAATCTTCTGAACCCACACATAGCCTGCACACACATCTCTTGTACTCTGCCCTCTTCTGAACCCACACATAGCCTGCACACACATCTCTTGTACTCTGCAATCTTCTGAACCCACACATAGCCTGCACACACATCTCTTGTACTCTGCACTCTTCTGAACCCACACATAGCCTGCACACACATCTCTTGTACTCTGCACTCTTCTGAACCTACACATAGCCTGCACACACATCTCTTGTACTCTGCACTCTTCTGAACCCACACATAGCCTGCACACACATCTCTTGTACTCTGCCCTCTTCTGAACCCACACATAGCCTGCACACACATCTCTTGTACTCTGCCCTCTTCTGAACCTACACATAGCCTGCACACACATCTCTTGTACTCTGCACTCTTCTGAACCCACACATAGCCTGCACACACATCTCTTGTACTCTGCACTCTTCTGAACCCACACATACCCTGCACACACATCTCTTGTACTCTGCACTCTTCTGAACCCACACATACCCTGCACACACATCTCTTGTACTCTGCAATCTTCTGAACCCACACATAGCCTGCACACACATCTCTTGTACTCTGCACTCTTCTGGACCCACACATAGCCTGCACACACATCTCTTGTACTCTGCACTCTTCTGAACCCACACATACCCTGCACACACATCTCTTGTACTCTGCACTCTTCTGAACCCACACATAGCCTGCACACACATCTCTTGTACTCTGCAATCTTCTGAACCCACACATAGCCTGCACACACATCTCTTGTACTCTGCACTCTTCTGAACCCACACATAGCCTGCACACACATCTCTTGTACTCTGCCCTCTTCTGAACCCACACATAGCCTGCACACACATCTCTTGTACGCTGCCCTCTTCTGAGCCCACACATAGTCTGCACACACATCTCTTGTACGCTGCACTTTTCTGAACCCACACATAGCCTGCACACACATCTCTTGTACTCTGCACTCTTCTGAACCCACACATAGCCTGCACACACATCTCTTGTACTCTGCAATCTTCTGAACCCACACATAGCCTGCACACACATCTCTTGTACTCTGCCCTCTTCTGAACCCACACATAGCCTGCACACACATCTCTTGTACTCTGCACTCTTCTGAACCCACACATAGCCTGCACACAAATCTCTTGTACTCTGCCCTCTTCTGAACCCACACATAGCCTGCACACACATCTCTTGTACTCTGCCCTCTTCTGAACCCACACATAGCCTGCACACAAATCTCTTGTACTCTGCCCTCTTCTGAACCCACACATAGCCTGCACACACATCTCTTGCACTCTGCCCTCTTCTGAACCCACATATAGCCTGCACACATAGAGAGTTTGCACCAATGGTAGCCTCTGCTCGGGCTTTCATATAATTTAGATTGAGCCTGCGTCCGCAGGAAGCCTACACCAGGATATCCCTAGTACCATCTGAAAGCCTCAACCCACTGATACCCCACTAGTGAGCATGCAAACATCAATAGCTTACACCTACCTTTCCACTGAAGACACAGCGAGTCTGCATCCACAGAGAGCTTGCACACATATACATCTGCACCCCTGCATCAACAGGGTCCCTGTACCAACAGATAGCACACAGAAAGTCTGCACTCACAAGGAGGTGGTACTCACAGATAGTCTGCACTCACAGGGCCCCCCTGTACCAACAGTTAGTCTGCTAACACAGGGAGTCTGCGCGCACAGATAATCTGCTCTCACAGGGAGCATGTACCCACGGCGACTCCACCGACAGGAAGTCTGCATTCAGAAAGACTCTGCTCCCTGTAGCTGCCACCTCATACTCCCTGCAGCAAAGCATATCTAGCCACACTGCTGGATCTCACACCATCTGAATGCTTATGTAGACTGCCACCAGCAGTGGCGTAACAATAGCCCCCGCAGCCTCTGCGGAGTGTGTGTGTGGGGGGGGGTTGGGGTGGGGGGGGGGGGGGTGTTAAAGTTCCAGGGAGCCCCCTCCGGCACTGTGCACATGCAGTGGACCCCTGGCCTGGGAGCTCCTGGTTGGGTCCGGAGCTTGGGGGCCCCTTGCATGTACTTTTCAGGGTGTCCCCTCAACTTTTGTTGCGCTACTTGTCACCAGGTGACCCTACACCTATTGCTGTGCGAGGCCTTTTCTCTGGACGCCGAGTCACTCACTGGTTACTGCTCATGGTGTGTGCTGTAGTTTCCCACTGCTTGGGGTTCACTCATTGCTTCACCGGTGAATGTTGGGGTGTCAGCTTAACTATTGCGAGATTCTAACCCTGAAGTTGGGGCATCGATTCTAACGGTCCTCCCTCACGGAGGTACTTGTGTTCATCAAAATAAATCACCTTGAATACAAATTCAAAATTCGCTTTATTCGATTTTCATTTTGATAAAAACCATAAAAGCATAGTACACAAATACAAATGTATACATTCTAAATATTCTATTTCAAATTCATTGTTAGGAAAGTATCAAAACCACTTTATATTAGTACTTCCTTGTTCAGATTTACCCAATAAAAAACATTTATTCTTAGACCATACTGTTCGTTAAAAACAATGTGTCCGACTAAAAACCGTACGTTAAAATTTACAACTGTTTCCGAACCTTAATTACTGTTTTTAACGTTCGCGAGAACCCAATAACCATTCTGTATGTGCCCCCGCATCACTACTGTACTGTACTGTACTGTATTTTTATTATATCTGTAAAATTTTCAATAAAAAAATCTTGAACTAAAAAAAAAAAAAAAAAAATAGTGCAATATTTCTAGCATAACATTCATTGTCCAGTAGTTGTAGTGCACGATAGGCAGGGCGACATTGCCGCAACCTCCACATTTTTAAAATTGGAAGTAAACAATGTGAATTGTCGATTGGAACCCACACCATCACAGGGGCAAACACCTAGGTTTTTTGACCAATCTGTTGTTTTAGGGAACAATACTAAATGATAAAAAGAATCTAATCTAAAACGTATAAGTACGAATCTGTCGTACCCAGTTCCATAATTAGTCAGATAGGGTTGCATTTTAGGGGAAGGGAGGATCATCTGATGTAAGTGAACGGATGTATGTCAGTACAACGCGGTTGTTTTCAACGCGGTACTTTACATCGCAGATTTTACAACGCAAGTCGTTACAACGACTTGCGTTGGAGGGTGCGGATTTCGGAATCTTATAATTTTATATTCCAACACCAGTCCCCGTAACAGTAGGGAAGGTGTTGGAATATAAAATTACAAGATTCCCTATCCCACAGCGCCATCCAGCGCAAGTCCTAGTAACGACTTGCGTTGTAAAAGACGCGTCGTAACAGCACTGTGGGGTAACATCCGCGTTGTAAAGGATGTTCCCCAAGTGAACCGTTGGTTTATGGGCTTCACTCACGTATCTAAGCTCTTCCAAATGTGACATAAATTGTTTCTTAAAATCTTTCCTAGAGATATTCATCATCTTTGCTGGATTATGGAAAAATTCAGGCTGTCCTAAGTCCCCCATAAAATCTTTCATGTACTTCAGCCATCTAATGGCTAGGGCTTGGTCCAAATTAAGAGAATCTTTTATGACCTGTTGGTTGAAGGTTGTTTTTGTTGAGGTCCAGATTCGGTGCCACAATAAAACTGGCTGGACCCTTATTTTATCCGTAATATATTGTAGCCCCAGCTCTGTGTGACAGACGAAGGTCGAGGTTGAACGCGGGACAGCCAGTATGTAGCGAATAAAAGCGTTTTCCACCTTCTGTATGTCTACTACGTTACAGTGTCCCCAAATCCCAGCCCCATATAATGCTGCACTAACTCATTTTGCCTGGTAAATTTTTATCACTTCCAATGGTGGCCTTTTTCCTATTTGTTTGCGCAAAATTTACAAGGGCAGTTGTTGTTTTCATGAAGATCAGTTTTTTTGTCCTCATGGCCTGTTGCCAAGTGACCTTATTATTCACCAGGATACCTAGATATGGGTACGTTTTTGTATTTCCAAGTTTATTGTTCCCTATAAAAATGGGTCTTTCCTTCCTGCTACCTTCCCACAACTCATTACATAGGTTTTACTAGCGTTAATCTTTAAGTCTAGACTTTCCATGTAATCATTGTATCTACTCAAGGCACGCTGTAACTCTAGTGGTGTTTGGGCCATTATCACAGCGTCATCAGCGTAGAGTAGGGTGGGTATAGGTCGATTTTGAACTTGTGGTATGTCCTGAAACCCCTCCAACATCACCCGTTCAAGACCGTTGGTGTACAGAGTGAATGGAAAGGGTGCCAGGACACAACCCTGTCTAACCCCCCTCTCTCCTACAAATGGAGCTGTATCTTCCCCATTTGTCCCATACCGTACTCTGGCTCTGGCATCGGAATATAGTTCTCTTACAAGTTGGATTAGTGGTAGTTCGACTCCCATTGGTTCGAGGATTTTCCACAATTTATTGTGGCACACAGAATCGAACGCAGTGGAGAGATCCACAAAGGCTATGTACAGTTTCCCTTTTTTTGCCTTCGTGTATTTCTCCATCAAAATTATTAAGTTGAGGCCCTGTTCTAAGGTTCCCAAGCCTTCCCTAAATCCAAATTGTAGATTGGTTAAAACATTATTATCTTCAGCCCATTCCTGGAGACGGTTTAAAATGATACAACCTCACATCTTTCCCACCGAATCTAATAGGGAAATTGGGCGGTAGCATGTAGGGTTTTGTCTATCACCTTTCTTAAAAATTGGGACCATTAGTGACTCAGACCAAGATCCTATGAGTCCTACCTTGCACGCTGATGCAAGGACTTGTTTTATTATGGGGCCCCATAGCCCCATGTTTTGTTTGAATATGTCTACGGGTACCCCATCTAGTCCGGGTGCCTTTCCCCCTTACTAGCTTTCAAGGCAAGTCGAACTTCGTTTAAGGTAAAATCTATATTGATTGGGAATGACTCATTTGTGGAGCTAGAAGAAATTGGACTTTCAATTCGTTTACTAAGCTTCTTTTTCTTGGCATACATTTTGGAGAAGTGGTCTACCTACTGTCCTTCGTATATTGCGATATCCAATCTTGGAGTTGTATCAGACCTCTAAAAAGGAGAGTTGACCATGCGCCAAAATGCAATGCTGTCCCCTTCTATTGCTTTATGTAAATCGGCCCAAGCATTCATTTTTAACTCCCTCTTTCTGGTGTTTAAAGCTAGATTATATGCATGCCTGCATCGTGTTATTTCTGCTTTATCCCGTTCCTTTTTATGTAAGGCCTGCTTTAAGATGTTATATGCTTTTGTACAGTTGCTGTCAAACCAGCCAGCGTACTTTCCCTTCCATTTTTTTACTTCCCTTTTCAGTGTATTCCTTATAGTGTCTGTTATGGAAATATAGGACCCTAGTATGTCATCATGTGGTGTGGTCTCATCGAGACACTTCAAAATATCTTCCATACTAGTTTCCACCACTAATTTAGTGACTACAGATAGTTCAACCTGGGACCATTTTAATGAGTATCCATGTATTTTATTTATTTCTAATCCTTGTATTTGTTGAATCCTTTCGGAATGTCTTGACCTTATTTTTGACGCAACTGATATCCCCAGGCTTCGTGGTAAATAGCGAAAAAATAGAAAAAAGCACTTTAGTGCATTTTTCTCTGTTGCATGTTACACACACACATGTCCTTTGGACATGTGTGTGCGCGACACCTGTGTAAATTTGCCTTTCAGGGGTGCTACAGGGTGTCCTTTGGACACCCCTGGCACCCTTGAAATCGCTATCTTATTTGCGATTAGCTAATTGCTAATCGCAAATAAGGAATACTCCCCATTCATTCCTATGGGCCTTTAGGCCCACAGGAATGAATGGGGAGTTATTCCTTATTCCTTATTTGCGATTAGCAATTTGCTAATCGCAAATAAGGAAGATGTAGGAATCGCAATATTTTTTGCAATTCCTACATGAATCCCGTTTTGCAAGTCCTTAATAGCGATTCCTTATGAATCGCTATTAAAGACTCGCAAAACGGGTCTTTGATGAATCTAGCTGTATATATTTATATAACAGAGGCAGCCATTGGCCCTCTGTAGTTATGGTTTGGTTTAACTTCCCATTGAAAGGCTGTGGTTGTTTCTCTAATCTCTTTTGTGCCTCTCCACGATTCTGAAGAAAACCTTCCACCAAGAATGTTCATCCAATTTTTGTTTGTCTTGGAAAGAGAAATTCAGATCTATCATGCAGGGGGCAAAATTAATCAAAAAAGTGACATTCCTCATGTTAAGTCCCATAGGAAGCTGCAGATGGAGTCTTTTAAGTTGTCATCAGTGATGTCATAGAACAAGTCATGAGTGATGTCACGTGAGGTCATAAGCAGTACATGGCGGGGGCGTAAGTTATAGTTAGTACTGCTTCCTATAACTGGTGAATTTCTTTTTTTTTCTTTAACATTTGCGGTCTCTGCCAAAAGTTGTTCATATTCATGAAACTACATCAAAGATATCCCGAACTTTAAATTCTCACGCATGGGGGATGTATGACATTAAAACGCATACTTTTACAACGCATACCATTACAACACAATATTTACAACGCAGGATCTTTTACAACAAATACCTTTACAACGCATGACATTACATCGCAGATACTATTACAACGCATGCCATTACAACGTAAGTATAGGTAAGTGTATTATTTTTAATATTATTATATATTTTTTTTTAAAAATGTAATTAATAAATATTTAATTGATTTTATTTATTAAATATATTTTTTATTAATGTCATTGTAATTTTAAAATTATATATATACTTTTTTTTAAATATTAAAATTACTAAAATAAATGTATTTAATTTAATTTAAGTATTTTTATGAAACTGAACCCTTAAAATACCCCTGTACCCCATAACCCAAACCTAGCCCTGAACCCTAAAAATACCCCTGTACCCCATAACCCAAACCTAGCCCTGAACCCTAAAAATACCCCTGTACCCCAAAACCCAAACCCAGCCCTGAACCCTAAAAATACCCCTGTACCCCAAAACCCAAACCTAGCCCTGAACCCTAAAAATACCCATGTACCCCAAAACCCAAACCCAACCCTGAACCCTAAAAATACCCCTGTACTCCAAAACCCAAACCCAGCCCTGAACCCTAAAAATACCCCTGTACCCCAAAACCCAAACCCAGCCCGAACCCTAACAATACCCCTGTACCCCAAAACCCAAACCCAGCCCTGAACCCTAAAAATACCCCTGTACCCCAAAACCCAAACCCAACCCTGAACCCTAAAAATACCCCTGTACCCCAAAACCCAAACCCAGCCCTGAACCCTAAAAATACCCCTGTACCCTAAAACCCAAACCTACCCCTGAACCCTAAAAATACCCCTGTACCCCAAAACTTAAACCCAGCCCTGAACCCTAAAAATACCCCTGTACCCCAAAACCCAAACCCAGCCCTGAACCCTAAAAATACCCCTGTACTCCAAATCCCAAACCCAGCCCTCAACCCTAAAAATACCCCTGTACGCCAAAACCCAAACCTAGCCCTGAACCCAAAAAATACCCCTGTACCCCAAAACCCAAACCCAGCCCTGAACCCTAAAAATACCCCTGTACCCCAAAACCCAAACTATATATAAAATTACTTTAATTAATTTATTTAATTTATTTTAAATATTTTGGTAATTTAAAAAAAGGTTAAATAAAATGATATACTTACCTATACTTACGTTGTAATGGCATGCGTTGTAATAGTATCTGCAATGTAATGTCATGCGTTGTAAAGGTATGCGTTGTAAAGGATCCTGCGTTGTAATGGTGTGATATGTAACAGTATGCATGGTAAAAGTTGCGTGGTAACGGTTGCATACCCGCATGGGTGACCAGTCTTTCTCTTATTTGGGTCCTACCTTGTGGAATTCTCCACCGCTTTCCCTACATAGGGTGACTGACTATGGTCTTTTTCGCAAAAGTCTGAAAACTTGGTTATTCAACTCTTAAACCTCCTGCTAACCTTCTGATCTCTGATCTGGTTGGCGCTGTGAAACCCCTTGGGGTAGCTGTGCGCCTTATAAATTTAAATAACATAGGCAAATCATTGATTTTTTACACCTCTCCCTTGACATGGCCCCCACTTGTCAGTTCTGCTTTAAAACTGAATGTCACTTGCTTGCTAACAACCTGTAATTTTGCAACACAGATTCATAGACCAGGACAAATGTTATTGACAAATGGATGGGTTTGTTTTTCGCCCCTTTAACTTCCCCGTCCCATGATAGAAAATTGAAATATCACCAGAGGACTAAACTTGCTTCTCGTTTCCAAAATTGAATGTGAATTCCTCAAAGGGTACCACTTTTCTTAGCAAATTAACCCTTTTTTGATCCCCCTCTTTTAACATTTCAACTTGAGGGAGCTGCACAATAATAAAAAATAAAAACAACACAGTGAACTAAATACGCTCAGGTGCAGATTTATGATGCCCTTGCGCCGCAATTGCGTCCCTTTATTTGACGCAACTGCGGCGCAAACAATGCGCCCTATTTACAACGTGACGCATCTAGGAGATGCGTCACGTTGTAAAGCCCTGCGCCATAAGGAGGCGTTCCTGCGCAGGGGGGGGGGGGCGTTCCTGCGCAGGAACGCCTCCTGAAAGTGGCTGAGTGAAATCTATGAGATTTCACTCAGTCACTTTCAAGCCAATGCTGCGTCAAAATCCTGCGCCTGCTTGAAGCAGGCGTAGGTCTTGATGCAGCATTGTGTAGATGCGGCACCCCCGAGCCTTGCTGGAGCTGCGTCGCGCTTGCGAAGCAACTCCAGCAATGCCTCACATTTCCGGCACAGATGCGTCACGCATCTGTGCAGTTTTTGCACCATGGTGCGCGGCATTATAAATGCGGCGCACCATGGGTGGCGGAGCTGTGGCGCACTGTGGTGCACGTTAACTGGAGCATCCCTGGGGATGCGCCAGTTAACATAAATCCGCCCCTAAGTGTATATGTTGTCATGTTGTTGGTATCGCACTATCATCCGCGAGTGTATTTTGGTGATGAGCGAATGTCCTAGGGGAAATTGGTTAAAAACCAAGCCTTCGGCTTCTTTCAGAATTCAAGAAGATAGCAGGAGGCTCTGATGTGGAGCGGGAGGTTGTTCCTCACTTTAGGAGTGATGTAAGAGCGATGTAAGAGAACGCGTGTCCTCGTGATCGGGTTCTGTGTATGTGCGGGATGCGTGCAAGTAGGAGTCCCGTGAAGCCGAGGTGTCTGAGTGGTTAACGGAAAGAGATGAGAATGTTCAGATAGGTGCGGCTTAAGTTGTGTAGTGCCTTGAATGTGTGTATGGGGTGTTTGAAATGGGTATGTTTGTGTACCAAATTTTGTACAAATTCCCCACATTTTGCTAACGTTATAGGCAAATCAAAAAACAAATTTTCAACTGTCAAGATAGCTCTAACATTTAAACATTTGAGTACCACTTGACACCTCATAAAATTGCTATTGTACCACATACAACTGAAGGAGTTGCATCAAAGCAAGCAAAGGCTCTCTTCTATGTAAAGTTCTCCTTTCAGTCTACATTTGATATATTTGTGTTTAGCAGTTTATTCTCCATGTGAGAGGAAAGTTTTGTATGGCCGTTGAAATGTAAAAATGTAAAAAGTTACTTTTATGAACCCTGTTTATTTTTTAGCTACCTGGATAGATCCGCACGTAATTTAAATCTCAAAACTAACGCTGTTTTACTTTGTTTTGTAAAGTTTTGTGCAGATTTGTCAAACAGAACCATAAACAAAACAAAATGGTCTATTCTGTAGAAACTCAGATCAATTGGCACACCTAAGGCCCGATGTAGGTAGGGCTTTACCGATCGGTAACGGCCGAAAATACCGATTTTTGGCCCTTACCGATCGGTAAACAGCCATCGAGATGTAGGGAACCAAAAACAGAACGAATCGGATAGAAAACCGATTCGGAATGAGCACCGAATGGGAAAGAATCCGATACGTACATACCGAAAATCGGATATGTAACGAATCGGAAAAACACCGAATCGGTTACAAAGACCGAATCGGTCCATGTACCGATTCGTTAGTGACACCGATTCGGAAAATCACCGAATCGGTCCAAGTACCGAATCGTTAGTGACACCGAATCGGAAAATCACCGAATCGGTCCAAGTACCAAATCGTTAGTGACACCGATTCGGAAAATCACCGAATCGGTCCAAGTACCGAATCGTTAGTGACACCGATTCGGAAAATCACCGATTCGGTCCATGTACCGAATCGGAAAAAATACCGATTCGGACATGAGCCGAATCGGAAAACATGCCGATTCGTATGATTCTCCGATCGGGAAATTCCCCGATTCCGACAGTTGGGGAGATGTAGGGAGGCACAGAAACACCGAAATCGGCTCAAAATCGTTAGAATTCACTCGGTATTTACCATGGATTGCAATCAGGTGGTAACCAACTCCAACCCATATAAACAGTCCCAAAATGCATTGCAACTTGCAGGATGGCAGCTTTCTATGTCATTGCGAGGCGGCTACGGCTACAGCAAGAAGGACAGAGGGAATGGCTAAGAAATGAACAGGTCTACAGACAGAGGATAACCCTGTTCATGCTCACTGAGGCTGAGATCCTACAGAGATACAGGCTGGACTCTGACACCATACTTGAGCTCATCAGGGACCTGAAGCCATACTTGGACCACCACACCCCAAGGGCACACGCCATCCCTGCGCACGTCCAGGTGCTATGCAGCCTACACCTGGTAGCGTCTGGCAGCTATCAAAGTGGAGTAGCAGCAGCAGGAGGGGTGAGCCAGAGCAGCCTGTCAAGGTTCTTCCACATATTCCTTGACGCCATGATAGACAGGATGGACCAATACATCTCATTCCCTGCAACCCACGCAGAACTGCTACAAACCAAAGCTGACTTCTACCAGATGGCACAATTTCCCCAAATCATCGGTTGCATAGATGGCACGCATATTCCGATTTGCCCACCAGCGGACACCGAATACATATACCGCAATCGGAAATCTACACACACCATCAACGTGCAGGTGATCTGCAATGCCAAGTGCACCATCACAGACCTGGTAGCAAAATTTCCAGGAAGTACCCATGACTCCTATATATTCCAACAGAGCGGCATATATGCACGGCTGATGGCTGGCGAATTTGGAGAAGGATACCTCCTAGGTGAGACACATCATCAGACCCCCATAACACATTGTAGGTAGGTGTAATACATGTATGCATGTGTCTAATGTGACCCCTTTCTCTTCCAGGCGACAGTGCATATGCCCTCCGCTCCTTCATACTCACCCCCTACCTCAACCCCTCCACACCCAGCCAAAGGAGGTATAACCGGGCCCACATACGCACCAGGAATGTTGTTGAACGGACCTTTGGCATCTGGAAAAGTAGATTCAGATGCCTGCACAAGAGTGGAGGTGCAAGGCAGTATACCCCCATCACCTGCTGCAAGATCATAGCTGTATGTGCAATGTTACACAACCTTGCGGTCAAGAAGGGCACTGAGGTGGAGTTGTCTGACTACGAGGACTATGACGACGACGAAGCTGTGCCACTGACACAGCCAGCTGGGGTGTGTACGCCAAGTGATGGCAGATACAGACGTGAGGAGATCACTGAGAACTATTTCTGACTGAGTACAGATGCAAAGACAGCTAAATGTTGGTTGGAAAACAAATTTTAATAGTGATGCACCACAGTTACAGCACTGATGTGCATCAAAAAATGGAGATTGTAAACTCAAATAAAGTCCAGGGTTCTGGTTTGCTCATCCCCCCTTGCCAGGCTATTTTTTGGCCCGCTTGCCAGACCCACTGGGGTGTCCCTCGGCCCCCTCCGAATGCCCAGCAGCATCAGCGGATCGCCTGGTGCTCCTCCGTGGCTCTGATGCAGCGCTGGCCGGGCTGCTGCGGCTGCTGCTGTCTCCAGCATCACCCAGGTCCAGGGCAGGATTGGAGGCGGTGTTTGATATTATCATGGCCTCCATGGCCGTGGTGATCCTGCCCATCCCCCTAGTCAGCTCAGCCGTATGCTGACTGAGCACAGATTCCTGATTGGAGCTGCGATGGCACAGTTGTGCGGTCGCCGCTGCAAGGCGGGCCATGGCCCGGTTGAGCACCCGGGCATCCCTCCTGCGCGCAACCTCATGCTCCTCCTGTCTGGCAGATGAGTGGGTGATGGCAGTGGTCAGCCTGCCTAACCCTGCTGCCACCTCCTTGTTGCTGTCCACAACAGCCTGGAAACCCTTCACCAACTCCCCCATCTGCATGTTGTGCTGCAGGAGCTGGCGTTGGCAGGCCATGGTGGATCTGGCCTGTTGGCGCTGGATTTTAACCATCTGTCCCTCCAGGCCCAGGAACACACTGCCCTCCCGTGCTGGTGCTGCAGTGGTGGTGGTGGTGGCACGGCGTCGGGCACTGCTGCTTCCGGCCTGCTGAGTGGGCTGGGGTGCCACTGGTGGGGGTGTGGTGCTGGCCGGTCCCTGAGCCCCTGCTCCCAGGACTGGTTGGACAGGTGGCAAGGCCACGATTGTGGCAGGAGCTGGTGTAGGCGGAATGGCCTGCCTTGTAGGGGAGTTGTCTGGTGAGAATTGCAAGGGGGGTGTGCTGGGCAGTACTGGGGAGTGCACTGCTTGGAAGTCAATGACCAGGACTCCCTCCATTCCTAGCCCTGGGGTGTCTCCTTCCTCATCCTCCTCCTCCTCCTGGCCAGCCTGGCTGGTGCTCGGCCCTGCGACTGCAGTGTTGGACGTTGCTGCTCCCTCTGCTGTCACAGTTGTGCCGCCTGATGGTGCCCCTAGGTACAAAGAAGCATTTGTAAACTGAGTGCCGATGTATTACAGTCAGTACAATTATGGCATTCCACATGTCCTTGCATCTCCTTACACCGTGTCACACTGTTTCCTGTCTTGTGATTCGGCACTGACATATTTGGCTAACTTCTGCTGACTACATGTACCATGATGCTTGTTTCTCGTATGTTGGTGACAGTACAGTGCTGGTGTTTGCCTATGCATTGTGTCTAATGGGGAGGTGTCTGGTAGGGTGTGTCATGATGCGCATGCTTCTTACCTGTAGCTGTGGCTCTCGCAGAGCTGTCCAGGGTCCCGATTCCTACGATGCTCTCCCTCTCGATGGTGCTGGAGACAATTTCCTCCAGCTCGGTGAGGGGTGGCGCCGGGTTGTTGCCTCCTCCGGTGAGTCCAGCCTGCCTTTGAATGTCAGCCAGCTTCCTCTTCGTGAGGCTGCGGAGGTCGTAAAACCTTTTTTTCAGTTCCTCTAGGGACCTGGGGGTGACACCAGCAGCATTGACCTTCTGGGCGATGTCGGCCCAGATTCTCCTCTTGGTGCTGTCTGGCACGTTGAGGGACAGCTTGCCAAACAGCTGGCGGTGCACCCTCACCACCTCCTCAACCAGCACCTGAAGTTCGGTGGTGGTGAACTTGGGCTTCCTCTTCTGGGAGGACTTCTGGCTTCCTGACTGATCTGCCATTTTCTCCTGTTCAGTTTGCAACCTCCTTCTCCCACTGCTGCTAACTGTGTGTGTTGGGCTCAGGCAGGCTTTCCAGAAACTTCTTAATTAGCTGCACCTGCCAGGGTTGCCACTCCCTGTTTGGGTGGGGGAGGGGGAGCCACCTCATTGGCTGAATCGCCTATTGCCGAATCGGCTTTTACCGAATCGGTATTATCCGATTCGGTAAAAGCCGAATCGGTATTATCCGATTCGGTAAAAGCCGAATCGGTATTATCCGATTCGGTAAAAGCCGATTCGGTTCATTCAATGCATTCCTATGGGCTTTTTCGCCATGGGTCTGTTTTCATGGCTACGAATCTATGATTGCCGATTCGGATTTTACCGATTCGGCTTTTACCGATTCGGTATTCGCCGAATCGGGAATCTCCGATTCGGTGGTAGCCGATTCGGTGATTTCCGATTCGTTGTTGGCCGATTCGGTACTTTCCGATTCGGACCGAGCTGAATCGGAACGTACCGAATCTCATTACCGATGCCGACCGATTCGGTATTCATTCGTTTTTTTTTTCCTACATCTCGTTTTCCGATTTCAGAATACCGATTCGGCCCGCCTCGGTATTTTAAAATCGGAAAATCGCGTTTACCTACATCGGGCCCCTAATGTATGTCACTATACGTGTGTGCGTCACTGGATTCTTAATTTTCCTCTTCTCCAATCCATAGCCTCCTGGTCACCAAGTGACTTCATCTCAGTTATGCTCTATTTAACACAATCTTCCGAGAATACAACTCAGCTTCATCAAATGCGGGCCATGCATGAAAAGCACAAACTCCGCGTCTGCACAGGAACGTGGTATATATACCCTATAGTGATTTCCCTCTCAACAGAGGGTCTCATGAGGCCTAGATAGGGGTCAACGACAAGCCTACCTCCTCAGAGAGCCAATAGAAGAGCTTGACATTTGCACCCTGGTTCAAACTCACGTAGACTTTGATGTGAATTTCGGGGAACTCCTCCTGACTTACACCTGCCATTGAAAGGGAAGTCACACCTGTTCATAGCAAAATCTTTGTAAATTGTGTCCTTGAAATCAGAGTTTGAACACTAAACACCTACACAATCTAGTACTTTAGAGGCATGACAATTTCATGTGTAAGAAATCAAATATCAGCAGCCGGACAACTAGGTAGTTATGTCTTGTCCTTAACGCTGACTCAGTACTTGAGAGAAGATATGGACATTGCTAGATCTCATTGCATCTCACAGGTATATCTCCTTCACACAGCAAGCTTTTCAGGATTTTTAGGTCGAGCCTAGCGGCAGCGCGCATGCGCTGCTCGCTCTGCGAGACTGCTGTCGTTGAGTATGGGAGAGAAGCCATACCCACTCTCCGCTGAAAATGTTTTCATTGGTTTGTGTCATTTTCTTTCGTAAATGCTGCCTTCGGATTTGTTAATATGCTTGTTAGTCCCTCTTTAGTACAGCCTTGTCTTCATTTGGAACCTCCTAAGGCTATTGGCCCCTTTTCTTGGCTATTACACAGTACGTGTACCATTTTCTTTATTGAGTATCTCCTATGTTAGGCACGATGACGTGCTTTGCTTACATTCAGCTGGCCATGTCCGCTTTTACTTTCCACAATGGACAATGGCGGCCCCTTGTTAATAACAGTAAACATATTTTAACTATCAGCGTAGCGCCCTTTCTACAAGCGACACGTTTTGTTTTACTTTATTGCGTCATATTTTCTTCAGGCGCTGCATCTTCGCGTGATGTGACCTCCCTGGTGCAGGGAGAGCTGTGTCGAGTTCACACTCCTGTCTCCAAAACTTTCTGTTCCGGTGCCTTCTCCCCAGCTTTCGATCATTCACATTGCTGGCCATACTCTTAGACGGAGGACCTTTCCCCATAAACAGCCCTAAAAACTCTTTTTTGTAATTGCTGGCTTTATCTTTAGCCGCACCTTTCTTTTGTTCCACTCGGCGCTGCTCTATTTTAAACAGCTGTAAACATATTTTAACTATCTGCGCAGCACCCGTTCCACTAGCGCTACTTTTATGTTTTACTTTGTCATGTCACCCACTCTGTATATGCTGGAGGTGTCAGTGGATATTTGACACTCTTAAAAGCAAGGCTATAAGTCCCAGAACGCAGCGTGCTGGTGGTGAAATATGGTACTGACATCAAGAGCCACGCCTGACTTTCAATTTCCCTGGCATCTCTCGCCAGAGTGTACTGGTGTGGTGGTCAGTTATATGAGTCTCTGCTTGAATGGCTTTCAGCTTCTCTACTTTTAAGTTACACCTTGGGTTCAATTATTTGTTTCCTGGTTGACAGGATCCTACTTTTTGAATATTTCATTACTTCTATGTTTGCAGCCGTTTTTTATAATAACGCCCTGAGTAAGAAATTTTTTAACGCAAACTGGCAGAGACACAAGTGTGTGCAAGACGTTGTTTCACTCGGGCTTCCTTTGTACTCTGAGTAAACCAGCTAGTCCTTCTGTATTGTCGCCCCCTCACTCCCTCCAAAAAGCCACCACCCAAGTTCTACCCATTGCCACATTTTTATTGTGCCCAGATTGAGTGCCTTGCAAAGTTGCTGTCCTTGTTCCTTAAACTCAGAGGGCAGCGCCTTTAGATCATTTACCTAAAGGCCCACGCTTCCTGTATGTGCTGGGTGTGTTTTAGGAAAGCTTCAACTTGCGGCTCCCACTCTGTCATTGTTTGTCATTGAAGCATACGAAAGTATTTCATTATTCCACAGCCCAGCCGATTGGCTTTGTTAAAACTTGTGTGGCAAATCCTTCACAATGCGATGTGGAATTTTGCTGGCGGAGTATATGTTAGCGTTCATTCCACTTTTAGTCGTGTTTACTTTTTAACAAGGTCTTGATCAGGTCCTAAAAATAGATGTTACTCGTCACTGGCTTTTTATCCAACTGCATCTTTTGTACTGGGCTCATAAAGTGCAATGTGCTGGAGATTGAGAACTTGGCGCTCTTAATGACAGTGGCCTCTGCATTGAAAGAACTGCTAGAGCTGCCGACATTAGAGCTGGGAACCAGGTTCTAGGCTCGGCGTCGGCTCAACATCCTGTGATTCTGGGCAAATAACTCAATCTCCTCGTGCCTACCAAAAGTGGATGTTTCCTTGTGTAACGTAACTGGCGCTCGTGTAAAGCACTCCCAATACCTTTGGGTTGAGTTTGCACTTTACAGTACACAACACACAATTACAGAACTAAGAATTGTAATACAACCCACATAATTCCACAGCATATCATCCACCATACTCCAAAATCAAACACATAGGTAAAAAACATTATCGTTTACAATGGTAATTGCTCTTACTCTCACAGATGCGAGACCTATTGTATTGCAAATGCTTGTTGTTTCCAGGTGATGCTGTTCTTTCCTGCAGGCTGCTTCAGAGAACCTGCATTCCAGAGATACTGATGGAAGTGCTGTAGGACCCTTCAAGCACTGTCTGTATTCCAGGACACAAGTCCTAAAAAAGAAGTGGGGGGACGCTGACGTCACAACAGGAAGTGACGTCACGAAAGGTGGCTTGCACTCAGTTGCAGTTTATAGTTATCGAGCTCTCGGTAAAATAAGTGGGGGGACGTCGTCCACCCCCGTGGTACCCCGACTCGAGCCCTGCTGTATTCACTCTTACAAAATGGGATTTTGTTTTACAAATAGGGACTTGGGAGGGGTATTGCATCTGCTGCTGCGTGCACATCTTTTTTCAAACTCTGGGCCTCAATTATTCGTTTTTGCCGTAGGGCAGCGCCGCAGGCCTTCCTGCAGCGCTGCCCTATGGCAAGAGAAAATGGCAAGCACCGCATTCTTGTCCTGCCGTGCGCCAATGCAGTCACCTTTGCTCCATGGTGCAAGGGTGCCTGCATTATAGGGGGATGATTATTTGTGTGCAGGAAGGGAAACCTTCCTGCACAAAAATAATAACAAGAGGCTTTTTCCTCTTTCTATGTGTCCTGCAGAAAGCAGCACACATAGAAAAAGGAAAAACGAGGAGAAATATATATTCCTCCTCGTTGTGCCTCCCTTACGCCTCCCATGGAGAGGCTTATGTTTTAGGCGCTGCCTCAGATTTACGATTTCTCATAAATGTGGGGCAGTGTCAAAAAGCCGTGAATGTTGCTGGGAACACCCCCAGCAACACCCATTGCAGCCCCTTTAACGCAGAAACCTGTGTTAAAGGGAGCAATATTTATCAGGCAGCATTAAGCCAAAATAAGTGGCTTAGTGCTGCCTGGTAAATATCATGCTGGCTTCTGCGCCACAGAACGTCACAAAAAGTGACGTTCCGGCGGTGCCTGGGGCCTCATAAATAAGGGCCTCAGTGTTTTTCCTCAGTGGGTTAATGCACCTGCACGGATCTGCAACATTCAGGTCATAGTCATAGATTTTTCAACTGTATGTTAACTTTTAAGGATTAATAGGATGAATTCACCTGCTGTAGGGATTTTCTTGTAACCATTATATAACAAGTTCATACATGGTTTTATAGATAAGGAGGGGTATTGCATATGCGGAAAAGAGCTGTGTGTAATCTGCATTTCAATTTGTATTCCTGGAGTGGTCACTAAGGAGGTAATTTGGACTTGTAATTGTATTTATATAGCGCTACTACCCCTGATGAGGCGATAAAGCACTTTGAGGCAAGTAGCATGCTACTCTAAAACCGAACGTTAGAGCTAGTTCGTTTTTTTTGCCAATGCTCTACAGCACCAATAAAAAGTATATATATTTTTTATATACAATGCCAAAGCTGAAAAGCATTGGGAAAATGCATTGTCAAAGCATTGCCCGCCTAAAGGCTAGACCTGTTGGCTTTGCCAATGCTTGTTTAAATATTACAGTTGCATCATGACGTTAGAGCACTCCACTAATAAGAAATGAAAAGCTGGGTGCTATTATAACAGAGGTGAGGGGTCTTTATGTGAAAGCAGAAGATTGGCATGCCACCCTATTGGAGCCAGATAAGCCCCATGTCCGCGAAGCCTTGAGTACGATGGTAGCTATGTTAGGTATGGATGGCACCCTCCACAGGTTGTATCCATTAGAATCGGGGTACAGTCTGCCCTCCTTTCGAGGGCTTTTTGTTCCCCTGCTTACCTAGAACAGGAAGGTTTAGGACTATCATTTATGCAAGGCGCCTTTCGGATCATGCAGTGATACTTCTGAAAGTGACACAGGGTAGAAGAGGGCCAACGCTGGGGAGGTAGAGTGGCCCCTAAAATCACTTTCCACCTGCCTTTTCATGGTAGGTGAACCACCATGAAAGGGCATGTGGAAAGGGAAATTGTAATCCCTATGGCGGTGCCTGCACCGCCTCTGTTGTAGAGATTACTGTCCCTCCGATGGTCCTTGAACCTGTCAGAAAGCGTTGGATGGTCCCTACACCTACTGCTGCCGACCGCTCGCATTGTAATGCGGCTGTCGGACTACAGCAGCAGATGTCGATCGGACCACAACCGACAAGCCGTCTGTTGCAGTACAACCAACATCAGAATGAGTGCCTAGGTTTTTTTATAAAAATGCTGGCTCAGCATCAAGTAAAATAATATTAAGGGGTTCCTGGGAAGTCTCGATGCAAGCTATTGGCGAAGTAATTAGATTTGTATGAGAGGTCGTATCCTTCCCTGGAGTAAAGCCATGCTAGTCCAGCGATAGAAGCTTAGAAATACACATATTAACACCTTAATATTATCTCACTTGATGCTGAGAAAGCATTTGATATTATATCTTGGAAGTTTCTCTGGGAAGTGCTTGCCCAGTTCAATTTTACCTCTAGATCTGGTAAAATGGTTTATTCCATTTATAAATCCCCTAAAGCTCAGATTAGCATACAAAGGAGCTAACACCCTTCCTTTCTATTTCCCAGGGCACTCGACAAGGCAGCCCGCTCTCCTCCGCTCTGTATGCATTATATATGGAGCCATATATCAGGTTATTACGCAAAAATGTTCAGAGTAACCCGTATGTGTCATTGTCCTCTCCACTGCCGTCTACGCAGATGATGTTTTGATATTTTTCCATTGCTCTTAGACATCTATCAAGAGTGTTGAGCTAGATTTCGGCCAGTTCTCAGGGTATAAATAAATGCTCATAAAACACAATTGATCCTTGTGGGAGGTGCGACTAGCTGTGTTCAGAGGGTGACGACTGGAGCAATGTATTTAGGTGTTATTTTGGCACCTACGATAAAGTTGTGCTATGAATATAATTATGCTGCACAGCTAGGTCTCTAAGACTATTATTAGGTAAATGGATGCATTAACCTATTCCTCTTATTGGACAAATTCATTTAATTAAAATAAACTTTCTCCACAATATTTTTTATCTTTTTCGTTCATTACCTTTGTACGTTCCTTATAGGTATTTTAAAATGCTAGACTCTAATATTAGAAGATGCATATGGCAGAAAAACAAAGAGCGGCTATCTTAAAAAATTCTAAAATGTTCAATAGTTGAAGATGGGTGGGCACTTCCTGATTGGTGTTTTTATTATTGGGTTGGCATGGCTAACCGTATTTGCATGCTGTATTACTTTTATCTGGATAACTGGCTTCCTGCCATCTTAACCAGGAAGGATCCTGGTAGCAGTAGAACGAAATTTAAAAGCACAAAAAAAAAAAAATTTCAAGACCGCAATCGCTCTTGAAAAGATTTGGACTAATTTGAAAATACCAATCTTTCATGCCTATACACTTTTGCTGGATAACCCTGACTTGCCAAAGTGCTTTACCTCTTCTTATTTTGGTGTTTGGTTGCAGCCGAGAATTAAGGGCCAGATGCATCAAAGGGTTTTGCCCATTCTGTGTCTATGGGAAAATGTGTTCATGCATATGGCCTAAGTGGCTAGGTGACCTGAGGGATGGATGCCTGCAGATTTGGACTTTCTTACTTAGCGGTAGTAGTAATTTAATTGCCCCGTTGGCCCAGTCCGACATTGCACTAATTATATTTGGTAAACATTCATTTAGCATTTCGGAAAAAAATAGCTGTCTTATCCATTACACTTTCAATGATTTGGGAACTAGGGCTGATAAATTGACCGCTAGCTTAAATTAGGGTGCTTTGGTTCAAGAACTCTCCAATATTCTTGCGGATATTGTAAAGTTGTCACCTCTACTAGACCATGAGTCCAGACTTAAGTTATCGCACAATGTTCCGTTATTTCATTGGTCCTTCCAAATTCTCTAAATGGTAATAGTTCATACAACTAGCTGGCCATGGTGGGCTCCTGAAGCAGCTGATGACACCCATCTGCTTGCTACATGTCCTAAACTGATACCATTTTGATATTTGATACAAGGGCAGATATCTTTAGTACAACTTTATGCAGGGATACTTTCTTCAAAAATGATCCTTTTTTCACAGGGGGTACTCACTGGGATCTTTATACTCTTCCATAGCAAGACTTAACATTGCAAGAAGCTGGAAATCCTTATCCTCACACCAAAGCATGAGGAGTGGTGGGAAGAAGTAATGCAGGCAAGTGAATTAGAAATTCAGATAGCTGAGGCCAAAGGCTCTACCCTGAAATTTCATCCTATTTGGAGGAATCTGAAAGATTATTTGATGTCAGATTAGATATTGTTGATTATGCAAATGTGTTTTTTTGCCTGGCTTCAATGATTTACTCAAATCTTTTGAAGTAATTATTAATTATTATATATATGATTAATTCATGCTTTTCTGATTTATGCATTATTATGGAGTTTCTTGGTACTTTGTTGCTTGCACTCTCGACAATAAATACAATATAAAAAAATGCTGGCTCTGCTCATCCTGCAATTGTATGTGTTGTAGCTAAGGCATACTTTAGGGGCTACTTACTCAACGAGGGCTCTGGCAGAAAAAATCTCAAACTTTAGTAATTTGTCTTCAGAGTTTGAAAATGAACATCGCATGGCAGTTTCAGTGGATGCAAGGAAGAGGTTACTCACTCAGACCCAAGCCCTATAAGACAATATGGGCCTGGTCATGAGTGGGTCGGTTAATTGCGACTCTTGTGTTAACCCCTGTTTACGCGTGGGCTGTGCTTAATTTGAACCTTTGCTTTCCGGTGCTCAGCACTCGCACTTACTAGATCACCAACACCAGCGCTTTTCATGAGCACCAGTTAAGAACATATTCATTTACGGGAGATTACGTGATTTACCCAGAATCACAGGATGTTGAGCCGACACCGAGACATGAACCTGGTTCCCCAGCTCCTAAGTTGACAGTTCTGGTCATTAGGCCACACCCTCTCCAAACTTTCATGGCTAGTAGTTGGATCAGTTTTAGCGGGTGCTAACTTGAGAAATGGGCTTGTGTAAGCTGCCTCGTGACGAGAGCCCTGGCACTTTTTGTTTTTTAGTAATTAACCGCTGAGCATGGGCTGGAATTACAAGCTAGTTGGAATTTACCCCATCCAATAATTATCGGATGTGTTAAATAACTGAATCTTCATTACATTTCGGCGGGTTAAACCCTTTACAGAAATGTAACGGGTGAAAAGCATGTGGTACTACTGTATGATGCAGAATTTGGCACGTTACCTCCAAAATCCAAGTGTTATTCCCATAGACTTGTTATAGGTGTTATTTATCGCACCTCATAAATAACTTACCCTGTGGTATTATTATTTATCAGGCGTGATAAATGGCACCTAAAGTCGTAATCAGGCCTACAAGTCTTTGAAGTTGTCTTCGAGGATCTTAGGTATTCAGACAGAGATCTTGAAAAAATGGATGATTAACACATTTGGTCACATAATGCCCTCAAAAATTGTCTGTGGTGTTGCCAAAATCCATCAGCGCCTTGGTTCCCCACTTAAGTTGCAGCAACGAAAAGTTGCTGAAAGGCATTGGAAAGATGTTGGAATAAAAGCTATAGAGATGGGTCAAAAAAGGCCTACACAAGCGAATTGCATTCTTATAAAAGAACTCATCAGAACAGCATATTCTCTTTATTATCAATAACTTACTAAATATTTCTCAAATCCCACAAGAGAAATGTGTGTAATTGTTAACCAACTCAGAAAATCTACCAATTCTCCCACACAGTCACTCTGTGACGAATTGTTCTGACTTTTTGGAAGAGAATATTGTCACTTACCGCCTCCATCTCACCCTGTGCCAGGTATGTCCTTAAGACTATTGCCGCTATAGTAGCACTAGTCCTGAAAAGTAATATGTATTCCTATATCTCCACTGGATCTGTTTTTCTGGACTGGAAAAGGGACCTAGTTATACCCATACTAAAAAAAATAGATGCTGATCCTACAACTTTATCGAATTTCCATTATTTCTCTACTGCCGCTATCGCAAAAGTAACAGAGCGCATTGTTAACTTGCAACTGTGGCAAATTTGGGTGGAACTTAGGAAGTACTATCACATTGCGTTTTTTTCTAAGGAGACCTATTGGGTAAGAAATGTGGATGTCTCTTTTTACCAGATGAACCCCAACTTGACAAGTTGTTTCGAGGTATGCCTTGTAGCAGAAATGGAAGATGAATCGGAATGGGTATGAGCATCCAGTTCTACTGCCATATGGGAAAGGAAGGATTGAATCTGGGGATGAGGTCTTAGTGCAGGAATTAAGCTATTCTAGATCGGTCCCAACAAGGAAATATTAAAGGGGTAATGCAGTCTGTTGAGAAACACAAAGGTGGGTGAGTGTTCACAGTGGTGATCAAAGAAATGGAAGTCAGCCTGTTACTGGCAGGAAAAAATACATCAGTGATTGCATCATGCACAGCATCTCTGACGCACCCATTCACACCCCTATAAAATACTTTCTACACCCACTGCCACTCCCACGCAATCATTAACAAACCCATTCACAAAGCCATACGAGTACTTACGCACCCATTCACTGATTCATAGATCAACACACACATCCACTCGCTCACCCATACAGCTACTCATACACCCACTCACTCACTAATGCAGCCATTGACATATCCACTCATACATCCATACAAATACTCACACACTGAGTGAGTCACTCACATAGCTACTCACACACCTAGACACTTACCCATACAGTCAATCACACAGCCACTTACTCGCCTGAACAGTTACACACACACCCACTGTAGCAAGTAAATTAATCCAGGAAAACATTGAAGGTTAGAGTGTACGTTTATTCATAAAGGTAACTCCACCCAAGCGCGAAGTGTCCCTCCGATGAGAAGCCAAACGGTGACTGATCGACATCGTTGGAGCTTCCACCGAGCGAACCCACTGCGCGTGGATGCACATTTTGAAACACAACATAACACATGCGACATGCACGTGAAACATTCTAAGAATGACATCGCGCTAACACTGCGCGATGCATTCTAACCATTACACCACCTCCCCCTTACAACAAAACAACCAAAATGCAAAATAGCAAAACAGAAATTACTACATATAATCTGACATCTTACAAACTACAATTCAATAAAAATGTATATTCCTTAATATCTCACAAATCCGTCAAATCTTTTGGGTACTTTAATAGTACGACCACGGGAAGAACATGCAAAAACATTTTGAACATTTGAATGAGAAGAGGAAGGAGAAGGAGTTGGAACTGAAAATGATTGGGAAGGAACGTTAATGTCCCTACATGACGAGTCCAGCCAATGACTCCAATCTAAGTCTTCTTCCCCCCCTTACACCTACTCTGCATTATCTTCACCTGAACTGGAGATACCTTAACCAGCTGTCTTTTATTCCACCAACCTTTCCTGTCAACAAAAACGGCTCCTCTACTGACTTTTACTACTTGAGCTGGATTTAAAAATTTTGATTCACCTTTCCTGACTTTGCACGGTTTCTTAATCAACACCCAATCACCAGCCACCAAATCAGTACAAAATGAATTTTGTTTCTTATCAAAGTTTGCTTTCATTTGTCTTTGTTTCTCACATACATTCTCTCGGACCGTTTCCAAATTAACTTCTTTCACTCCAGTGATACTTTGTAACCATGATGGGTACAAAACAGAATGAATTTCTCTCCCTCTCAATAAAGAAAAAGGAGAAACCCCTGTGGTACAATGCGGAGCAGTGTTATAACACCAAACCTTTTGTTTAACAAAATCTTGAACATTTAGATTAGAAGATAAAGCTGTTTGGATCCCCTCTTTTATCACCTTATTTCCTCTCTCCACCAAACCGTTTGATGAAGGAGGATATAAGGCGACCTTAAGCTGTTGAATATCTAGTTCACCAAAAAATCTACACATCTTCTTAGATACAAAATGTGTACTGTTATCCGTAACGATGACCTTTGGAGACCCTTCTAAATGAAAAATTTGACCCAAAAACGCAATCGTAGATTCAGTATCAGGCGTCTCCACAAACTTGTGATACATCCATTTAGAATAATAATCAACCAAAAGAATAACAAACTTCTTATCCTGTTCTAACGTACAATATGGACTGGAAAAATCAACTCCAACCTTTTCCCAAGGAGCATGAGGAAATTCCGTTGGGTGCAAAGGCACTTTCAACGTTTGCCAGTGTTTATCCGAAAGGAGACATTCGGGACAATCATTAATACCTTTCCTCACGTGAGTATCTAAAGAAGGCCACCAGTAGTGTTGTTTTATTTTCATGGTCGTTTTTGTAACTCCCAAATGACCCTGATGTGCCTCATTTATAATTAAAGGACGCAAACCAGCTGGAGGCACAAATTTATCACCTCTGCGAACAATACCATTCTCAACTGAAAGTTCTTCTGCAACCTGAGAAAATAAACGCAACTCCCCTGACAAACACCTAGTCTCAGGCCAACACTTCGTGGAATAATCAATAACCTGCCATAAAATGATATCCTTCTCACAAGCCGCATTCCACTCCTTTTCAGACAAAACAGAATCATACTTGCAAACAGCATCCACTAGTGTACACATTCTATGTCATCAAGAATATCTTCGTCATCTTCTCTCGACATGGATAACCTAGAAAGGCAGTCGGCCCGAAAATTCTTTCCACCTTGGATATGCTTCACTATAAAATGAAATTCCTGTAGCTTAGACACAAGCCTCATTAATCTGGCTGACAAACAAGAAGTGTTAACCTTATCAAAAATATAGATCAAAGGTTTATGATCGGTAATCAGTTTGAACTTCCATCCCCAAATATACATTTAAAATTTTTGGACAGCCCATACGCATGCCAACGCTTCCCTTTCGATAGTACTATACCGTTGTTCGAACTACTTGAGAGATCTAGATGCGAAAGCCACTGTTTGTTCGCTACCATTTACCCTTTGATTCAAAACTGCCCGAGGCAGAGAGGCTAGCATCAACCGTTATAATGGAAGTACAATCATCTCTAAACACATGCAAAGCTTGAGCAGAAACAATCATTTTCTTAACTTGGCAGGACACATTTTCTAGCTCAGGAGACCAATTGAAACTCATACCTTCCTTAATAGCATGCGTAGGGGTTAAACCACTTGAGCATATGAAGGGGCAAACCTGGCGTAATATTCAGCCAATCCCAAAAAAGATCATAACGAATCTTTATCTGTTGGGTGTTTGGCATCTTCAATTGCTCGAATGACCAAAAATTTGGGCTTAATCCCTTGACTAGATACTGTGTGACCTAAATACTCCAACTCCTGAACCGCGATTTTGCATTTGTCCTCACGCACTGTCATATTTTTAGACATCAGAATTGCCAACACCTGTTTCAAGATCACATTATGCTCCTCAAACGACTTTGCATAAATCAAAATATCGTCTAAATAGGCTTGTACACCCTTAACCTCACAAAAAAGCGAACCCATAAGCTTCTGGAAAACGCTCCCAGCTGATGCTAGTCCGAAAGGGAGACGTAAAAACTTGTACGCCCTAAAAGGAGTAACAAAAGTTGTTAACTCTTGCGAATCCTTGGACACAGGCACCTGATGGTAAGCAGATCTCAAGTCGATTAGGGAGAACCATTTAGCCCCACCCAAATTAGCTAATAACTCATGGATCTTAGGGATCGGATGGCAGTCTACAATGATGTTTTTATTCAAAGACCGCAAATCCGCACAAAGCCTAATCTCGCCCGACTTTTTGCGTGCGACTACGATGGGGGCGACCCATTGTGAAAAATTAGTGGGTTCAATAACACCTTGTTTACCACAAATTCTCTAATGTGACTTTCAACTCATTCTTCACGCTCAAAGGACTAGAGCGAACCTTGTGGGTGATGGGTTGGGCGCCAGGAATTAATCTAATACTATGTTCGAAAACCTTAACCGAACCAACGGAGTTGCAGAAAACTGGTTTAAACTCAGACATAACCTCATTTAAAACTCTTGAATCTGATTCAGACATGCAGCATTCAATATTACATACAGGAAGATCCCCAACCTTAACTGGATTTTCATCGCCAGGTACTATATAAAGACCCATTCGAGCAAGATCCTTCCAGCCAATAATGTTTTTCCCTTTTTCTGCAATGTACATTTTTTTAATGGTTTCCCTTCCCAGACACTGCACTAACCCAGGGAAATACCCAATCATGTTTATATCCTTTTCCCCGAATGCCTTTGGGTTCACATCAGACTGGATGACATCAACTTTCCTGGTCCAAAGCTCATAAAAAGTAGTATCTCTTAGTATTGTGAAAGGAGAGCCAGAATCAGCCATCACCTGTAAAGGAACGTTGTCAATAATGGCAGAGCATAAGGGCCCCTTTATGGAGTCCTTATCATCAATACAATCAACTGTAACAACTATGTTGCTGAAAGAATTACTACAGGAATCGACATCTGGATCAATACAATTCACAGAGAACCTTTTGGCATTTCTGCAGACACCTTGAAAATGCCGAACTTTCTTACAAATAATGCATCCTTTGTTGATAGCAGGACAATTGGGTGAATTCCCTATGTGATTTTTAGAACCGCACCAATAACAAACAAATAACTGTCTCTTTTGAATGAATTTAGAACCTTTGCTTTTAACATTTACAGCACATATAGAACCTTCACGATCCCCCTCGGAAGAAGAGACAATGTTCCCTCGACTCTTAGGTGTAACTAGCATTACTTTGCTTGACAAAGTGGAACATTCGATGCTCAAAGCCAAGTCAATCACCTCGGATAGGGAAGGGTTTTTGCACCCTAAAATCCTCTGTTTGATTTTGCGTGAAGCACAATTGAAAACAAATTGGACCCTGATGTAGATATCGCATAAAGGACCAAAACTACATGTGGTTGCCAAGACTCTAAGTGCAGATATATATTCCTCAACTTTCTCTTCTTCCTTTTGCATCCTGAAATAGAAATTATGTTGCTCTAACATAATGTTTGGTTCCTCAGAGAACTGTTTTTTTAAGCGAGCGACTGCTTCAAAATACACATTCAATTGACCATCACCAGCATGTGAAGCAGGCAGAGGAATTGAAACAATACTGTGAAAAATTCTTTGTGCAGCTTGACCCAAACATCCAAAAAGTAATGCAAATTTACGAGGAGGAGGGTAATTTACTGCATCAATAGCAACCAAATTGTTCTCAAATAATCTAAACCATTCTGACCAAATAATCTCAGGGGTACCAGGCTTGCTCAGAAAAGGTGGTGGTTGAGTAATTTGTTGGACTTCAACATTAGCCATTGAAACAAGAACCACAATACACACAAAAAAAGAAAACATAACTAATCTAATTTAAATTGTGCTGCTGAAAATAGAAAAAAAAAAGATAAATAATGTGCACTGACTGAAGTACCAAAAACGTGTATACTAATACTGGAATTTAAATGCACAGGCCGGTGAACACGAAAGTACAAGTGTGTGTATCACTGAAAACAAGCAGGACGCACTGGAAGAATGTTTAAATAATAATCAATCCACAACGATCAATAGCTGTTAACAAGCCGAAGATAGGAATGACTTCAAGCGTGCGTATCGCTGAATTGAAGCAGAACGCACAGGCAGGGGATCGTAAAGTATTTAAAGCAAGCGCATCGCTGAATTAAAGCAGAACACACAGGCAGGGAATCGCAAAGTATTTAAAGCGTGCGCATTGCTGAATTAAAGCAGAACACACAGGCAGGGAGGCGTAAAGTATTTAAAGCGTGCGTATCGCTGATAAGCAACGAGACGTACTGTGGTTGAAATGTAGATCAAAAGCGTGTGAATCGCTGAAATACGATGCACACTGACGGAACAAAGTGTGTAAGCTGACCAGTTGCCCAATACAGCTACACTGTATCCAATTGAAACGAGTCACATGCAGGGGAAGACCCAAAATGAAAGTTGGCCAATCACAAATCGTCTCCCTTAATAAAGAATGAATGTCTTCCAATCCGCACTCGGAATCAGAGTGTTGGCCAATGGGACCGTAAAAAGACAATTTCCACGTACCTTTTCCAATGAAAACCTCTTACTTGAAGAAATAAAATCCAACCAGCGAACTTGTAACGGAGCCTAATGTCGAAGCCGGATTTACAGATCTTCGACGTCGATGAGGAGATGAAAAGGATTAATCTTTCTGCGTGGGTGTGGGTGGAGTTTCCGATCATCGCCAAATGTAGCAAGTAAATTAATCCAGGAAAACATTGAAGAATGACATTGCGCTAACACCGCGCGATGCATTCTAACCATTACACCCACTTACTTAATCATACAAATAGTAACACGTAGTCACTCATCTATACAGTCACTGACAGAAGCATGCACTCATCCCTATAGCCGCTCTCACATTCACTCACTCATGCAGTCACTCATATAACCAGTCACTCACCTATACTGCCTTTCACATACCCAGTTATTCACCCATACTGTCACAAGCTCTCATTCACAGACACAGCCATACATACGCTCACTCACCCATTCAGCTTCTCACACATGCACTCACTACCCCATACAGCCACTGACTCACCCACTCACTTATCCAAACAGGCAGTCACACACATCCTCACCCACAAACACAGATACCCAGACAATCATAGAGGTAGTCAGGCAACCAATCAATCACCCATATAGACATTCACGTACCCACTTACACACTCATACACACACTTAGACATCAACTGACTGACAGATACACATATTCACACAACCAGTCACTCATCCATACATTCACTGAGACACATAATCACTCACTTATACAAGCACACACTCACAAGGGCATCCGCAGGGGGGGGCTAAGGAGGGGCGCTTGCCCCCCCCCCCTGGAGCGACCCTCCTTGCCCCCCCTGCGGACGGCCATGAAAACCGTGACTTCAAGACGGGGTTCTCACTCTCTTTCCTCTCCTTTCTTTTATTTGCTTCCCTGTGAAATTATTCCAAAAAAGAAAGACGCTTTTGCTGGAAATGCCGTATTTTTCTGACATTTTAATTCCAAAGTGCAGCATTGGGAATAAAAGGCTACAAATATGAAAAATAGATAAATAACTAAATAAAGTAAGACAGAGTGGTAGCAAACTGGCCAAACTGATTTTATTCACACTGAACACATCAGCGCCACTTTTATAGAGTTTGCCAGTGAAGCGCTATTTTTGTTTTCTTGTCTTTTTTTTCACTGGACTTGGAACTAGTGCACCAATCCGGGAGGTACTGCAATGTGTGGATTGGAAAACAAAGTGTGTGCTGCGGCTCTGCGTCCAGGGATATGGCCTTTTACCATACTGCTTACGTTTTGTAAGGATATAAGCAAAGGCCATTGAAATGGGTCAATTCAGGGCCCTGTAGTCGTGTCCTTAACTTTTCAGGCAAAAGCACTCACTGATTTCTGAATAGTGAGTGTCAAAGTATTAAGGTAACTATGTTGTTCCTGCTTACATTTCCCATGGTTTGTTAAAATTTGCATTCCCTATAAGTGTTTGCTTTTTCCAGGATGTTGTTACTTTTTTTTTGTAGGCCTGCATATTGCTCTTGTCTAGTGCGTAATTTAAATTGAGCCGCATCCAGGTGTTTATAGCGGGCAACAATTGGGTTGTAGTGGAAGACAGTGGGAGTTTTTCTCAGTGGGGCAGTACGGTGTTCAGTGGGGGAGAGGATGTGGCACTATGGTCAGAGCTGCTGAATTAGGAACTGGGAACCAGGTTCAGCCTTAATAACCAGCCCACCAGACCACTCTCCTGCGAGAGCACAATCACATGCTAGACCTTAGAAGGCTTTGCAACACCTTAGAAGTCCTGGTGTCTTCGTACCAGCAGGTGGACCCTAGCATGACAAGTGTAGGTTAACCTTCAAGGCTTGTCCACCACTATCCATACTGAAGCTAACCTCCAGTCTTGCGGGCAGGCCTATGAAGCAGCACACCGTAGAACAACAGTCACCGAGGTCACAGGACCCTTGAGAAGGGCCAGCTCTAGGGCGGTGCAACCAGTGTGACCGCACCGGGTGCTGACTTTAGGTGGAGGCATCATGTTTGCAAGTATATTATGGTTTTAAAAACGCTTGCTGCCTCCTTCCTGGCCTCCAGCAATTTCCGGCATCAATAAAAATGTCATGATGACTCTGGTGATTAATGTTCTTCCTAGAGAGAGATCGGAATTTTGTCTAGTAGAAGTTTTGACTCATGGAAAGGTAGCTCAGAGGGTTAATGTACCGGCTGCAAAGAACATGCGCTATGCAGATCACAAAGTGCACATAATGTAAATAGGTCAGTGGGCTACTGCTTTTGTCAGAGAGATCCTTTTGTTACTTGCAGTTTATAAGTTAAAATCCTAACTTAGTACAGTGAGCTATTAACTGTCATCTAAGAGCTGCATACAAACTGCAAGGTATAAATTAGAGTGTTAATCCCCCCCCCCCACCCCAGTCTTTGATTATCCTAATGTACCAAAAAGTGTTCTTTTGGACATAAATCAATTCTGATTATTAAGGAGAACCCCCAACCATGGTATTACATTTTAAATTCCGGGTATTGTGTTTCTCCAGACCAAGCACTATAATACTATACGGGCTGCTAGTATGGTTGTCATGTGACTCCTACACCCTGTAGTCCTTAGTCTTATGTAACATTTTCTATACAATGATTTACACACATATTGATTGTCTCTGTGTAATGTGTTTGATGTAAAGTGCTCTGACACCCTACAATGGTATGAGTGGCGCTGTAAATCAAATTAAATGCATCTGAGAGAGAGTGGTTATGGAAACTTGAGGGGCACAGTTAAAGGGTGGTAGTGAGGGAATCCATGGCAGAGGTGGTCATTGGGGGGCACTAACAAACATTAATGCACAGGACACCAACGGTGCTATGGCTGGCCCTGCCCTTGAGGCCAGTCTGCCTCACCCATGGGTACCTCCATTGGCCTTGTTTCAGCAGTAGTAGCTGCAACTCACCAGGGATTGTCAATGCAGGATTTGCACGCACACCAAACTAAGTTCCCAAACTTCACAGTCTCCCTGCTTCATTCACAAGCACTTTTAACATGTGCTGCCTGCTGTGGAGCCACTGGAATTAATTATGCAGCAAAGAATGACAACATTATGCCGTAGTGTTGACTAAATTATGCATTAAAAAAAAGGCTGCAGCGAAATGAGGTATATTTTCAGATATTTTATTATTTTGACGTGTGTACACATGCTAACAGTCTCTGGAAATATTTTGCCTTATTAGTACCAGTGTAACTTACAAACGCAGCAGTGAGAAAGGTGACCAGTCAACCTTTACAATAGGCCATCCACTCCGCAGCAACACAAGTCACATTTTATATTAACTTTTGAGCTACAAACAATTTATTAGTTTAAATGGTCAGATCATGCAGCAGATCTTGCATTATGAGGCAAATATGGCAGAGCCATCATTTTAGAGAAAACATTTGCAAACTAGGATATTTTGCTATTCATGGTTGAACTGCTGTTGTCAAAAAAGGGAGTAGTGCTGATGACAGAAACTCCATGGCTCTGAGACAAATAGCTTGTGTTTCCACATGTTATCGTATTTGGTACATTCTGTGATTAGAAGCATATCCCACTTTGTGAATATATTTTAATGTCAATAACTCATTATAACCTTAAATAATCATGCGTATTCATTGGTTGATTAAACTGGGCAGTGAAATGTCAAACAAATACTAAAAATTGCGATGTCTGCACATTCTGGCCACACCTCTGGCTCCACCTACAGATCCAATCCTTGGGTTATTCCCGCCCTCTGATTCTCCGCCCACTGTTCCCCTACTTTTGTTTCCCCACTTCGACCACTGTGTAAGACTCAGCATCCCTGGACCTGTGATGTGCCGCCGCTGCGGGCGCCGCATGTGCCACACATTTACGGTGCCGGGCTTCCGCATAAGGGAGCTGGCCATTATTGTATCCCTAAACGTGCGCACGTTGTCAGTTTGACATGGACTACACGTAGAGGGACTCTAAATTTCTTTTAAAAAATATAGCTAACATTTGGACCTATACATGTTCTTGTGTATAAATTAATTGAATCTGTGTAAAATTTAGCAATGCCCGTGGAATTCTAGTAAAGGGAGCACCCATTGGCGAATCACTAGCGTGTGTGATTGCTGCAATATTTATTACTAACTTTGACGTTGTGCTTTAACTTTGGATAAAGGTTATCATGAATTCTAGCACCAAGAAGCCAATATTGGTAAATATGTGTGCTACAAATAATCCCTAACATACACTGTGCATATAGTATATTTAATCTGGTGCTTTAATCATAGGCTGTTTTAAAGTATTCTGATAAAAATCGAATCGTGCTGAAGACAGCCTTGATTGGTGTCGGATCGAGGACCCGGAAGTCTGCACACCTAGCAGCCCGAGATAAAGCACCTTGTCAGAAAGTTTAGCGTTTTCCCTACAGGTTGTGTTTGTTGGCCTGTGGCAGGGTCAGTCACATGTCCTGGATTCCTGGCATTTAATTGAGTCTATTCCAGTTCTGCGCCCCAGTGTTTCTTGTGCCCCACCTGGCACACATCAAATCAGAGGATGGTGATGACGTTAACATTTTGCCCCCCACTGGAAAAATATCTGCGGATGCCCATGCACACTCAGTCATCCATACAGTCACTCATACACATACACTGAATCACCAATACACCTTGGTATATACATTTAACACTCATAAACTTTTTTAAAACACTCAGTCACCGGATGATGTAATCACTGATGTCATCAGTGATCAGTGATGTCATCAGTGATGTAACTGACCATGTCATGAGTGATGTAATATGTGAGGTCATAAGCAGTGCATTTCGGGGGCACAAGTTATAGTGAACTCAGGTAATAACGGCTGAATTTTTCTGGTTTTGTACGAGTAAAATCTGACCCTAACTATAACATCCCTGCAATCTTTGTTTTTTTTGTGAATTTCTAAAGTTTTTTAAATTCTATTTGCTAACTATAACATCCTTGTAACCTTTGTTTTTTTCAGTGAATATATATATATCTATATATACATATATCTATATATACACAGACATTTTTTGGGTCACAAATCCTGTGCATATTACAGTCATAACAAAATGATATGTGACTTGGTTCAATGGTGCCTCGACAACAATTATTTTCTGTTTGGGAAAGACATCTGGAGACAAATACGCGGTGTTGCCATGGGATCCTGCTTCTCCCCCAGCTACGCGTGCTTGCACGTGGGGCTGTGGGAGGAGCGGGATCTGCCTGGTGTTCCGGGGTTTGAACGCATTAAGTATTGGATGCGTTTTATTGATGACATTGTTTGCATATGGGAGGGAGATGTTAATAGTGCTCAAACATTTGTTAATGCACTCAACACCAATCAGTTCAATTTATTTTTTACATCTAACATCAGTATTACATCTGCTGAATTTCTTGATGTTTGTATCAATGTTAATGGTACTATGATTGGCACATCTCCACACAGGAAACCCACTGCTGGCAACAGTATATTACATGCCAGCAGTGGTCACCCAAAGCATGTCATAACAAGTATTCCTCTGGGTGAATTGTTGCGCTTAAAAAGAATCTGCAACACACAAGAGAAGTTTGAGGAGGGTTCCGCTGTGATGCTAGTTAGACTCCAGGCAAGGGGGTACAGCAAAAGCTGTTTATCTCAGGCATTAGAAAAGAGTAGAGAAAGATCAAGAGTCTCTTTATTGACACCCAAACCTCCAGAAAACAATGCCAATGCTGACTCGACCCGACTAATAACCACATATAGCAGACAACACCGCAAAATCAAATCCATTATGAACAAACACTGGGCAATCTTAAAAACCGATGGTGTTTTACGTGATATGACTCCTGACAAACCTGTAATCACATTCAGGCGTTCATTCAGTATACACAGCAAGCTGGTTAAATCCAGCCCTGAATTACCGAGAGTCAATCAGTGGTTTGGTGGCAAAGGCTTCCACAAGTGTTCCTCATGCCGAGCATGTAAATTTGGGCAGAACATCACCCATTACCGCACTCCATTCTCTGACTGTGAAATACCAATTCGTGGCAATTACAACTGCCGAACGGAGTTTGCGGTTTACGTACTAACATGTACCTGTGGTCTACGCTATGTGGGCAGTACCGGTGCCCAGGTGCATGTTAGGATACTGCAGCACCTTCGTGCTATTGTTAACCACGACGGTGCTTACCCGGTGGCGCGCCATTTCAACAGCAGACATAACAGGGATCTGTCATGTCTTACATACTATGTCATCGATGCTGTTGCTCCACTTAGACGCGGTGGAGACAGCGATAAATTATTACGCCGTCTGGAAACGCGGTACATTATGAAGCTCGACAGTAAACAACCAAATGGGTTGAACGCGACAGAGGACATGCACAATTTTTTGTAGGAACAATGATCAAACGCATACACTCTGCACTGAAAATATATGCAGCATATTTCAGGGTTCTGATGGTTCACTACCGAGTAAAGAATGTCTAAATATACACGTCTTGAACTTCTATGAAAGTCACAATAATGCACCTATTTTAGGTGATCTGCAGTCCGATCTTTGTTTCTGAACTGACTGTACAGGTTTCTGAACAGGGCAGTCTTTTAAATAATCATTGGTTTAAAAGAAACTTCTTTAGGTGGTTCATTTACACTGTGAATATATTTGAGCACTTTTTTCATGTTTTGTACATACAAAATTTTTTTGTAAATAGTCCTGCATGTTTATGTAATATAAAGTTTATAAATGTATAAATTTTAAATAAATATATAGGACTGTAGCTCAATATCATGGTTATACACTGAGGTGCATTTTTGGTGACATATTTTCCTTTTTTCACATGTTCAGTCAAGCTCCATATCACTCGTTAATAGCACTGTTATCAATTTCAACACTAAAAACCTTTTTATAATGCTTTATGTATATATACGATTGTTCTACTTTTTGATTTAGATGTGAATTATGCATTCAAGCATATCACTTTAACAATCGTTTTAGAAACAATTTCCAACGCATTTATGCAGTTATGATGTGCAGTATTTTAAAGTATTTGTACAGGAATATACGTAAAAATTACCATGATGAAATCTATTTCAGATAATATTTGATGAAATGTGGTTTTTTAAAAATATGTTCAGTGCAACTACAATTCACAATGTTAAATAGGCACTGTGGCTTTAAATTGTGTAATCAGGCTATAGGCTGAATCATGTGATGCACGTGTGGTAGGTGTGGCCCATAGGTGGGGTCAGAACTGCAATTATAAAAGAAATCTCCAAATAAGAATGTGGTGTGTGAACAAGAGTACGCTAGTACTCGAAATGTTACATTTTTTGGAAGGCACGTGAATAAATATAACTTGCCTGGATAACGTGGGGTCTGCCTCTTCTTTCGCCGCTTGCAAGTGGAGGTTTGAAGATTACGCGATATATATATATATATATATATATATATATATATCTATATATCAAAACAAAACCCTTTCAGGCATAGAGTGACGCATAAATTATGCGAAAAGAAGGGGAGAACTCTGGGTAGTTCTCAAGTTTAGGTGGAAAGCAGCCCCTGTTAGAGCACTCTAAACAACAGCGACACTCTAGATCTGCTCACCTCAAATGTCTGTTTTTCTATCAAAGTTTTTAAGCATAGGATTAGCACAGTGCTATCCTCGCCGAGATAGAAAATGACAAAGTCTTTTGCAATTTATACAGCAAAGTCTTTAAGCATAGGACTAGTACAGTGCTGTCCTTGCCGAGCTGTAAAATTACAAAAGCCATTTATCACTCCAGGCACAATATTACAGCTTTGAATTAGTGAAATACCAACTCAAGCCAACCTGAAATGAGTAAAAGCAACCCCTGACACAGTGTTTCACTCTAATTAGAGCTCTTCAGAGAGGTATAGCTTTGTCCAGACACAAGGGAGCACCCAGTATTAAGTCAAAACAAAACCCTTTCAGGCATAGAGTGACGCATAAATTATGCAAAAAAGAAGGAGAGAACTCTGGGTAGTTCTCAAGTTTAGGTGGAAAGCAGCCCGTGTTAGAGCACTCTCAACACCAGCGACACTCTAGATCTGCTCACCTCAGGTGCTCTAGTTTTTTCACTTATCTGATTGTGCAGGGTGTCTGCTGAATCTTATGTTCGGTCCCACCATAGCGCCATGATGCTCCTTTGAGTCACAGTTGCGCTCCACAAATACCTTATACATACATACACAGCCCCCAAGCCCTCAATATAGAACCCTTAGTGAGCATTAGAATCAGGAGACCATTTCACAAAACTTTTTCTGTGCGTAAGTGTGTCTGCGCCATGACTCAGGCCTTCATCACACCAACGCACCTTACTCATAGTGCCCAAAAAACACACCGTGAGATGTTATTAGAACACTATCGTCTCCCAATTGGTGCAACGGGTAAGCTCGTGGAAGGAAGAATAGGGACACAGAAGGACAATGCCAAAACAACATGCAACTTCCCCGAGCACCGGACCACCGAAATGCTGCACTGTGGGACTAGTAGTCTCCTGAATTGGCGCAAGTCGGTTGAATGGGAAGCAGGTGAGGCCCCTATACCACTGGGAGGAGGAGCCAACTTAAACAACGTGAGATGGGAAGCACGCAATTGTGGACAGGCGCATCTGATGAAGGCACACGCTGAAACCGGTCATGCGAAATCCATTAAAGCAACCTCTGTGAATCCCCCTGTGTCCTTTGGTTTTCTTGCACCGTTTGGGAAGGAAAATTGGATTTGTATATATAGCGCACTGCCTGTGGGCGCACAAAGGACCCTTCCGCTAAAAGATGGTCACGGACACATGGGCAATATTTGAAAGTAACCAAGGTATTGGACTGAAATCCGTGACCCGCCACGATCACTAACCTGCCCTAAAGCTGTGATTACACTGCGGACCCGGATAACTGGGTGAGACGTTATTAGAACACTATCATCTCCCAATCGGTGCAACGGGTAAGCTCGTGGAAGGAAGAATAGGGACACAGAAGGACAATGCCAAAACAACATGCGACTTCCCCGAGCACCGGACCACCGAAATGCTGCACTGTGGGACTAGTAGTCTCCTGAATTGGCGCAAGTCGGTTGAATGGGAAGCAGGTGAGGCCCCTATACCACTGGGAGGAGGAGCCAACTTAAACAACGTGAGATGGGAAGCACGCAATTGTGGACAGGCGCATCTGATGAAGGCACACGCCAAAACCGGTCGTGCGAAATCCATTAAAGCAACCTCTGTGAGTCCCGCTGTGTCCTTTGGTTTTCTTGCACCGTTTGGGAAGGAAAATTGGATTTGTACATATAGCGCACTGCCTGTGGGCGCACAAAGGACCCTTCCGCTAAAAGATGGTCACGGACACATGGGCAATATTTGAAAGTAACCAAGGTATTGGACTGAAATCCGTGACCCGCCACGATTACTAACCTGCCCTAAAGCTGTGATTACACTGCGGACCCGGATAACTGGGTGAGACGTTATTAGAACACTATCGTCTCCCAATTGGTGCAATGGGTAAGCTCGTGGAAGGAAGAATAGGGACACAGAAGGACAATGCCAAAACAACATGCGACTTCCCCGAGCACCGGACCACCAAAATGCTGCACTGTGGGACTAGTAGTCTCCTGAATTGGCGCAAGTCGGTTAAATGGGAAGCAGGTGAGGCCCCTATACCACTGGGACGAGTAGCCAACTTAAACAACGTGAGATGGGAAGCACGCAATTGTGGACAGGCGCATCTGATGAAGGCACACGCCGAAACCGGTTGTGCGAAATCCATTAAAGCAACCTCTGTGAATCCCGCTGTGTCCTTTGGTTTTCTTGCACCGTTTGGGAAGGAAAATTGGATTTATATATATATATATATATATATATATCGATATTGATGTTGATATCTTGGCGAATTTGCTATCTAGTAGGTAAACTTGACACCCTAAAGAGAAGGCTGGACTTAGGAACATAGGGCCAAATCTATGACACTTTTTAGCGGTCGCAAACGGGAAATCTGCCCGTTTGTGACTACTAAAAAGGTGTGTGAAATGTACAAACCCTATTTTGCGAGTCAGTAACCTATTGCCGACTCGCAAAATAGGGTTTGGGAGTTGCTATTAGGAAGAGGTGTGCCAAGTGTGTCCTTTCCTATAAGCGAGTCGCGCTAGTATGTACAATTGTTTTGCGACCGAAAACACAGTTACTTGCAGTTTACCACCAACTTCAAGTAGGAAACACAGGGGAACCCTTCCCCTTTGTGTTGGACAGCAAAGATATTTTTTAAGAGCAGGCGTGGTCCCACCGACCAATGCCTTCTCTTAACAAATGAAGCAGAACCGTTGCCTTTTTCTTTTTTAAACGCATCCCATTTTCCTTTAAGGAAAATGGGCTGCATTCTTTTTTAAAAAGAGTGCTTTATTTGAAAAGAAGTCACAGACATGGTGGTCTGCTGACCCTAGCAGGCCACCATCTGTGAGAGTGCTGGCCATTTCCATTGGGTGGCAAATTGTAATCTGCCTCACAAATATTAATGAGGCAGGTCCTTTGCTACCAGACTCCGTTGTACATTTCATTTTGCGAGTCGCGAAAAATTGCAATTTGCGACTCGCAAAGTGGAATGGTCTTACATCTGGCCCATTCTCCCTTATGTATCATTCAATTTTCCTATAGGCATAGAATTGGCAAAATCCTTTGATACATCAGGCCCATTAAATCTTTAAAAATCCCTTTCATGTTAGCCAGAGCTCATTTTTATAAACACAAATTGTCCATCAATGACTCATGGATTAGATAAGTAAACTGCTAATTTTAATAGGGCAACAGATCCTATTAACAATACTTTGGCCTATCTTTCCAGCTACAAAAAAAGTATATTTCAATCCCTTATTGGGACTTACAAATAAAGTAGAATTTAAAAAATGATCCTGCAACCAATTGGGGCCACATCACCCTTACTTCGCCACTGGTGAGCCCCACCTGTCTAAGGATATCAGCCTAGACTGTTAAGGACCCTTTTGTCTGATTGGGGGATCCTTATGTTCTCTTGAAACCTTCCACACATTGATATATCTTGCCTTGCCTCCTTCATTTCTATACAGTATCATCTCTGCAAGGACACTTGATCGATCCTCATCGCGTAGCTGTTACTTGCCGGGAAAGGCACGACGGAAGATTCAATGAGCAGGTCAGATGGCCACACATTACCATATCCAGACCAGTGGCAAGTATTCATTATTGAGCTATTAGGCTGAGTGCCAATAGCAATAACCGTTAATGTGGGATAAATGCACTTGGCCTGCCGCGAGCGCATGCCGTGCTCCGACAGCTTCCCGGTTGCTGAGTTGCTTTAGTCGGAGGAGCTCAGATGAGGATAAAGGTGCCAAGAAATAACTCATATCATGTGCTGAGAGAGGTGCCTGACTGTTGAGTAAATCTGCGGTGTAGAGTTAAAAGTGTGCCTAAAAGATTTTTTTATAGCTGTCATGCCGCATGGAACACCTTTTGTTAACCCTTTGCACGCGGGCCGATTTTTCACGCTGTGCAGGCGAAATAGAGAGTGGGCGGGGTCAGACGACCCCCAGCCGTCGTTAGCACACGCCCACTGTGAAGCGCTGCTAGGAGCGCAAGCGCAGAGATATCCCTGCCGGGATTGATTCAGGCGCTATACAAGAACATAAATAAATAAATAAATAAAGCGTGACGGCCGGGGGCCGTCCGCAGCACACAAGGGGTTAAACTGGAAGTCAACAGTTGCGTACAGAGACGTATAGTGTTTCTCGTAACACTGTAATCCTAGGGCTAAACGTTCTGGGCACAGTGCTATTGACTTAAAAGTCAGCTTAATGTGCCACTGAATTGTTGGATCGAGGAGTGCAAAGGCCCCGAACTGCCCTCCCCTTGTGACTGCCCTGCCCACAGCCAGGGTCGGACTGGCCTACAGGGCAATCGGGCAGTGCCCGAGGGACGGGTCTGACAGATCAGTGTGTCGGCTGGTTTTTTAATCAGGTGTGGGCCTGTTTTATCGCCAGGTGGCCCCCTTTTCCTGTTGATTTCCCTTATATTACCACTTTTTTAGCTTTTTCCTTCACTAATGGCAGCCACTTTTATTTTGGTGGCCTAAAGTTACCCTTCCTCCTCCCATCACAGTAGATGTAGTAAAGAATCTGAGAGTAAAATTTCACAACTCACTATCCTTCCATCAACAAGCGCTCACGGTGTCCGGCACGTGCTTCCACCTGATAAAGTCTCTTAAAAGGTTTTTCGACCTACTACCTTGCATAGATAGGAAGGCAGCGGAAGTGGCCCTGTTTACGTCTAGACTTGATTTACTGTAACAGCTTATATGCAGGAACCAATAAGTCCGTCCTGAAGAAACTGCAGATAGTCCAACATGCAGTCGCACGCCTAGTCCTAAAATTGCCTTGTGGCTCCTCAGCATCAGCAGCCTTAAAATCCCTACACTGGCTACTCATCCATAAAAAAGTCCTTTTTAAGATCCTGGTAATTATCTACAAGTGCCTTTAGATCATCAGGACCTATGTATCTTAGGGCCAGAGTTAAACCGTATGTGGCATAGCGCCTCCTCAGATCCTCATCAGCGAGGTACATCAAGGTGACAAATCAGTGGCAGCCCTAGGGATTAAAGCCTGGAATTCTCTGCCCATCCACCTCCATTTTTCTCAGACATAACTAAGTTTCAGGAAATCTCTGAAAACCTGGATCTTTGGAGCCTCAGGCGCTCTAGTTTTTTCACTTATCTGATTATGCAGGGTGTCTGCTGAATCTTATGTTCGGTCTAACCATAGCGCCATGATGCTCCTTTGAGTCACAGTTGCGCTCTACAAATACCTTATACATACATACACAGCCCCCAAGCCCTCAATAGAGAACCCTTAGTGAGCATTAGAATCAGGAGACCATTTCACAAAACTTTTTCTGTGCGCAAGTGTGTCTGCGCCATGACTCAGGCCTGCATCACACCAACGCACCTTACTCATCGTGCCCAAAAAACACACCGATACTATGGTTTAGTGTAAAAGGCCATTTATTAGGACACCGTGGCAAACCGTATTGAAAATTAATCAACCTATAACATTTATCTTGGAATTATGAACCATCCCAAGCCGACGTACCTTGTTTCACATTTCACTTTTCCACCCTGGGGCTCTTGACTTCTAGCCAAACTCTCCTTCCTTTTTCACCCAAACACCCTTGAAACTCTTTCTTCACTCAACAAAACACCACATACTGTCTTCTGTCATCTGTACTCTGTTCTCCTTTCCCCGAGAGTGTGGATATGCCCGCGCGTGACTCTCCACCAACCAAAGTACCGCCACTGAGGTACTGGGTTTTTCAGAACCGGTACTAATCCGGTAACCCAGCGGTGTCAGGGCAACACCCAAAGACCCCGGATTCCCCTGTCTTGGCAAACAGAGACACGGGATACTTCTTGATGACGTCAAAGACCAAAGTTTATTGGTTGCAACCAGGGACAGAGATCTACGAAGTACACACAGGTAGTTCGTCAGAGACTGCACACTTAGATAAACGGAGCTCTGTCTTTTATGCCGAAAATCATGCCTCAGGCAGCATTACAATTTACATTTGGTGTATACAAACTGACCAATGGCAATATAGCATTTCAAAAGTAGCGAATGACGACAGTCAAAGACAATCCCATTTTCCGTTGTCCAGCCCACCAAAACAATCGCACACATGCTTGGTTTCCTGTTAGATTAGGCCGGACAAACCCATCACAAACCCTTCAACCCAGATCGATGATCAAGTCGTAAAGGAAAGGCAGAAACAGATGGAAAGGAGATAGAGGAGTGGGAACGGTGTACCATAAACTCGGACACGTCCTGCCCTTTGATCTTTATCAGACCAGCTGCTGAACAAGGAACTGGCTCAGCGGGATTCGCCCCAAGCGAGGAGTCAGTTCGGCCAGGTCAACCAGAAGTCAGCTAAGGCGTACGTGTCTCAAGGATTTCTCGGCCGCAGTCATCGGGCCTATGTTAGGGCAACCACACAAGATGGCTGCCACATACAAAATGGAACCCGGAGGTTCAGACTAAATCCTCGAATACAGAGTGTTCTCCTATATCGATTCATACGAAAACACTCAGACACGTTACACTCGCCATTTGCGGTCTGCTAAGACCAAAATCGTCCATTTCCGACGATCTTTATAAATAGGGTTCGGAACTTTCGAACCTCATTCAGAACCACGGAACCACAGACCCTCCTTTTGCCCTATCATAGGCAACGAACCCAAACCCATTAATCCGAATCTGGATCTATATTCATCAGGTCATTGATATGCTGCTGTAGCATCATCCTATTACTAAGCATCTATCTCTGGACAGGTTTCCGTACACACAAGGTAGCACAAAGGCCACAAATAGCCGGAGCACACTGTACACAGAGACAGAACATGAGCAGGATTGCTAAGACCATCCCAATAACCATCAAAATCTTCCAGCCCCAAGTGGATATCAATCCCCATAACCATCCCATCAAAGACCAATCTCCTTTGTCCAGATGGACAGAATCGGAGATTTTGTGCAATTTGGAAATGGCCTGGAAGACTGATGGAGCGTTATCTGGAATACAAACGCAGCAGCTTGATTGAATCAGTCTACATACTCCACCTCGATCTGCTAGAATAACGTCTAGGGCAACTCTGTTCTGAAGTGTCATAAGTCTATCCGACTGGAGCTCAGCAGTCAAGTTACCAAGGGCACCGGCAGTCTCAATTATGGTGGACTCAACCACTCTCGTAAGCTGACGAATATTCCTACTGTTAGCCATAGGTCCCCAAAACGGCAGAAAACCCTTAACGAAATCTCCCAATTCTTGACCTGCAGTGTCTTCTTGGCTAAAGACACCTCTAGCAACTCTCGTCTTATGGTAATCTGCCGCAGCTGTAAAAGTGGGAGGTAACAGAAAGGAAACAAAACATGTGCCCGAGAAGTCGGGGGGCAACCATGTATATGCTTTGTCATAGCAAACAAAGTAGGTACCCTTAGCAGCTAAGAACGCTGGGGAAGACTGAGATGGAAACACATAAGTCTCAGCGCAAACACTCTTCCCTAACTGAGCCTTCGGATTCTTACCGTTGCCCTGCAGACAATAGTAGCCTTTATGGGGCACTATCCAGATCGGTAGAGGACTTTTCGCTCGCTGGTTAATACTCAGACTAACTCCATATCCAGTGACGTTCCAACCACTATATGGTTGCCTCTTATCTTTCGGAATAGTCTCGACTGCATTAGTCCCTTTAATCATATCGACTATGCCTCTAGCTAAAGGACTTTTCTTCGGATTATCTTTCGGTGAACGTAGGGGGTGGACACTATGGGCATAGATGAACATGGTTCTGTAAGCTCGAATCGAACCGTTTAAACTGAAGGGCAAAACCAAATAAGGAATACCTTTATCGGTTGTATGAGGCATCAAACCACAAATCCAGCAGTTCGTTGTATTAATCACTAACTGATGCTGGTGCAAAAGTTGTATGAAGGAATTATTAGAAAATTCCAATCGTCTGACTACCTCGTATTCAGGCAAAGGATGAAAAGAATGAGAAGAAATAGTAGGTGAAGGTGTAGGTTGCACAGTGGAATTAGACGTCATTTTGAAAACAAATGCTACATAACCAGCTATGAACATTACGAAACTCAATAGCAAAAACAAACATGCTATCAAAAAGCATTTCTTTGACATTATTTTGCATATTCTTTTCCCAAAAGTCAGTGTCTGTACAGGTCTCTCCAACTCAAAGAAATCCATCCTAAACTAAATGCGATGCCCGCGGTGGTTGGTTGATTCTGCTTGAGAGTGCCTCTGCTGCACCCAGGAAGGCTGCCTCGGGCCAACAGAACCCTCGACCTAGTGTCTCAGGCTTGCACTCCCAAGACTGGTAGCAACCGCGACCCTAGCAGCAAGAACCGATGGCAGTTCAAGAAAAACAAAAATGAGTAGATCCTTGGTGGAGAGTTAACCTGCAAACAATAAAAAAATCAACTTTATTAATATTTTTATCTGTCCGTAATTCTCGATCTCAGATTATATCGATCTCTTCCAGATTGTTCTTGATCAGTAAACAAAAGGTGAGGCTCTGTAGTGTCCAATCGCTCTGCAGGAGATATTGATGCTTGTAAAATTTGATCGCTCTCCTTTTCTGAACTAGTTCCAATCAAACGGGCATCGCTGAACGGCAAGAATCGCAGCACTGCTTCCGTCTCAGAGTCCGCAAGACCTTCCTGGACCCACTTGTCATAGGGCAAAGGCAAAGGTGCCTTTTTGGTGTGCGAGCCGTGAATCCAGTTGCGTTTCCCACGCACTCGCACCGCAGATCTTGTAGACAAAAGGACCTGATAGGGCCCAGTCCAGCGGGGTTACTCGTTCTTCGTACGCTGGAAGTTCCGGACAAAAACCCATGCACCGGGCTCAATAGAGTGCCCTGGATCTTCTGTAGCTTGAGGAAGACTATTGTGTACCTGTTAGCGTAAAACACTCATTTTAGTTGTCAATTCACGCAAATAGTCAAGCAAAACAGGGTATTCAAGGTCACTAAACCTCGTCGGTCTTGGTACGCCCCAAATATTCGCCGGGCGACCAAACACAACTTCGTACGGACTCAAACCCATTCGTGAGTGCACAGTCATTCGGGTGGACAAAAGTGCTAATGGTAGAGCATCTGGCCATTGCAAACCAGTGCTTTCTTGAATTTTGGCCAACTTTAACTTAAGGGTGCCATTATAGCACTCAACTAAACCAGCTGATTGGGGGTGATTTGCAACGTGGAATTTCTGCCTAATCCCGAGGCCCTCACACACTCTCTTCATAACTTGACCCACAAATTCACTTCCGTTATCACTCCAAATAATTCTCGACATTCCAAACCTCGGGAAAAACTCTTTTATCAAAACTTTTGCTGTGGACAAAGCAGGAGAAGTGTGGCTCAATTATTAGAGCGGCAGACCCTGATGCAGAGGTCTAGCCCGGGACCAGGGTTCGATTCCCCGCCTCGGCGGGTCTTGGGCTCAAAATTCCACGGACCTGATAATTCTCCCACTCTGCAACTCTGGGCAATAGCTTGCTTAATCTCCACAACGGCCCCCACAACGCTAAGGATGCCTGGCCTCCACCTTGGGGGTGCCCAGGAGTGGACGCCTCACAGGGAAAGCCCTGATGGGTTCCACAGCGGTATTCGTACAAGCGCCTTGAGACCCTTGCGGGTGAGTAGTGCGCTATACAAGTATCAATTTACATATTGTCCTTAAGGGGGTAAGCTTCTACCCATCTAGAAAAGGAGCAAACAACCACTAACACATATTTCAAGTTGTTGCATCTCTCCATATGGATAAAATCTAGCTGCAAAGCCTCGAACGGATACGTAGGAGGAGCAAAATGACCAGCTGGTGTTGGAGTTCCCTTACCAGGATTATGCATCAAACACACCATACAGTTTTTGACTAAATTTTCTGCACATCTGGGGATTCCTACATTCTGCCAAACCGGAGCCAACAACTTGCAAATTCCTTTCACACTAATGTGTGCCATTCCATGTGCCATTGTAACAACTGGAAGCACATACGCGTTAGGCAACAACCATCTCTGATGTTCAGACAAACAGTCCAACAACCATTCGAATCCAATCTACCCTTACTCTCTCTCCATTCATCCAACTCTTTCTCTGTAGCCTCACTCTGAATAGTTTTCACGCTCTCTATGGTGTCTTCACACATGCTCTTCTCTGGAACCCATCTCGCCGGACCCACAACATACATTCGACTCATCAGGTTTCTAGCAGTTTCTTTCGCAACTTCATCCGCAAACGCATTACCACGACCAACGTCATCCGTAACCTTTTTATGGGCACTGCATTTCACGATCGCTATTTGCAAAGGTAACGTAAGAGATTCAAGGAGTTCATTCACCAATTGTCCATGCTGGATCTTCGTCCCATGCGATGTCAAAAACCCACGTTCACGCCACAATCGTCCAAAACTATGAGCCACACCAAACGCATACTGACTATCCGTATACACATTCACTCGTTTTCCTTTTGCTAACACACACGCTCTCGTAACTGCAATCAACTCAGCCGCTTGTGCGGAATTATGTGGGATACGTGCAGCTTCGACGACCGTATGCAAAGTCGTCACAGCATATGCTGCAGTCGTATCACCATTCGGTAATTTAAAACACGAACCATCAACCCACAAGGCATCATCACAATCAGGAAGAGGAGTATCTCTAAGATCTACTCTCCCTTTAGTGTCTTCTTCGGTTCTCAGAAAACAATCGTGGTGCTCTTCACTATCCTCATCTGTCTCAAGCGAAATCGGCAATAATGTAGCCAGATTCAAAGTATTGCACCTCTTGATGTGCACATGGCTCGCCAACAACGTAAGTTCATACCCTGACAACCGAGCACTAGTTAAGTGCTGTGTCTTCGTACGATTCAACAAGGTATCCACTGCATGTGGAACCATAACCACTAACGTATTGTCCATAACCAAACCCGCAGATTGTCGAATCGAAACAGCCGCTGCCGCAGTAGCTCTCAAGCAACTCGGCAACGCTCTAGCTACAGGATCTAAAGTCGACGAAAAGTACGCACATGGGCGTTGCTTCTCGCCAAACTGCTGAGTCAAAACCGATAATGCACATCCCTCTCTCTCATGGACATACAATGTGAAAGGCTTACTGTAATCGGGAGTACCCAACACAGGAGCCGAACACAACGCATTTCGTAATTCAGAGAAACTCTTTTGACATTCGTCAGTCCAAGGAATAGGATTTGGAGTATCCTTAACCGTAAGCGCTATCAAAGGCTTCGCTAGCAGAGAAAAATTAGGGATCCACTGTCTACAGTACGACGTAATACCCAAAAACGCGCGTACTTCTCTCTGTGTCGTAGGGACACTCATTTTCGCAATAGCTTGAATTCTTTCTGGGGTTAGTTTCCTTCCCCCCTTCGATAAGAGGTGACCTAGGTAGGTAACTTCTTGTCGGCAAAATTGCAGTTTCGAAAGAGAAACTTTATGCTGGCAATCAGATAAATGAGACAACAAGGACACAGTGGCATCCTTACAGATGTCTTCAGTATCAGCAGCGACCAACAAATCGTCGACATACTGAATAAGGGCTGCACCATCGGGAAGAGCTAGTAAGTCAAGTTGCGTCTTCAAAGCTTGACTATAAATCGATGGACTCTCGCAATAGCCTTGAGGAGCACGCTTAAAGCGGAAACTTCGTCCTCCTAAAGAGAATCCAAAGATGTCTCTACTCTCCACGGCAATCGGAATGCTGAAGAAAGCATTCTTCAAGTCGATCACCGAAAACCAGGTAGCAGAAGCCGGAATCAACGTCAATAATGCAGTAATGTCGGGTACAACAGGGAATTGCGGAACAACAATCTTGTTCACTTCACGGAGATCGATAACAAACCTATATACAGGAGGCTGTGAAGAATCAGTTCTCTTTAAGACAGGCAAAACAGGACTATTACACACATTACCTCGTGTCTCTTCAATAACGTCCTTGTCAATCAGATCATAAATGATCGCCAAAAGCGCTCGTTCACCATCACTTGAAATACGATATTGTGGAATGCGCGGTAACTTAGCATTCGCCTTCAATGTCACAACATATGGGGGAATGTCTAACCGGCCCACATCGTTTGGACCCGTAGCCCACAATGAGTCAGGTAGCGAAGACAATTCCAATGGAAGACAATCTTTCGAGATATATATTGGAGAGATCACATTCTTGCCCAAAGTAAGATGTACTCCTGTCGGAGAACAGTACAAAGTCGCATACAATCTCTTCAACAAGTCCAGACCTAGCAAGTTCTCATTACAACCTGTAGTCAAAAGAACGGGTGCTTCAAACCTACGAGGACCAACAGAAAGAGGCAATGGAACGGAAATCGGATTCATAACGGGGGCGCCAGAAAAACCTATAGAAACATTATTAAAGCCAGACAAGGGTGCGCCAGGGAGTTTAGAACGCATAATAGAACTCTTCGTAGCACCAGTGTCCAGCAGAAAAGGCTCTGACACACCAGATGCAATCACTTCAACGTAGGGTCCACTCTGATCTACCGGAACTGAAACAACTCCCTCTCTTTGTCTATGGCTGTCCTAACAATCATTACCTTGCTCTTCGTCGCCTTCAACATAGTAATCATCCACGTAGTACTGTGTAGACCTACCAGACGAATTCTGCTGTTGGTCAAAACTGTTCATTGAATTCTGCGAAGGAAAAGGGCGCCCAGTCTGTCCGCGACCTCTACCTCTAGGCGCTTGCTGAGCACCTCTACCTCTAACGCCAGGAGCACTATTTGCACGTTGCAACAGAACCGGACAACTATTCTTATAGTGACCCTCTTCTCTACAACACGCACACTGATTAGGCCCATACTGAATACGCTGTTGAGGAACCTCGTCTCTTTGCGTGTTCCTCGAATATTGTGGTGACTGTGGATAATCACGCTGATTATTAACACGGGGTGGATAAGCTTGTTGTAGAAGAACTTTAGTCTTCAATTCCTTAGTCTTCTTATCCGCTTTCTCTAACTCGTCCTTACGCCTATTCTCATAGTACTGAGCCGTAGCTAGAATCTGCGCCGAAGTAGAAACAGACCAAGCACTCTCGGAATCCTTCAACTTGGTACACAACTCAGGAAGAAGATTGTGCACAAATTTATCAACGAATAATCTCTGGCCACCCTCTGTAGCCATATCCTGACCACTATGATCAACAAAAGTTTCTTCGAAACGCGAGAAGAAGTCTGAAACAGACTCATCTTTTTTCTGCTTACACGCAGACAACTTGTCCCAATTCACACGTACTTCAGGCATCAAAGTTTTCATAAGAGTAATAATTCTACCAGGAAGTTCAGTAATAATATTTTCAGGCTTAGCACCTCCAACTTGTCTATCATTCGCAGCAACAAGATTCACCCACGAATCACCTAATTCATTATCATGATCCGTATGTCGAATGACATTCCAGATGGGCTGTGGAACAACATTCCCAAACAGCATGTCTATGTCCGCCAAATTCATGACGCACGAACTCACAGTTTGCGTAAGCTCTTTATAATATCCCGCAGGATTTTTTCTCGGATCAGGCAAAGTTTGCTTAAGAGCTAAGACTTCTGCACGCTTCCAAGGAACATGTACCCACACTCGCTGAAAGTGCGCTAAAACAGGTGGATGAGCATTTGGATCAGCAGGTCTCCATACTGGAGGAACCTCTCGCATTGGATATTGACGCGCTTGTCTCCTAATCGACGAATCGGGCTCAAACAGCCGTTCAGTAGGGACATTGCTTCGAAACGACAGTAACGTCGACACCGCTTTCTCGATGTCAAGTAGACTCACAATCGTTCCTTTAGCAAACTCGGAACGCAATCGGAACAATTCGTCAGGGGCTTTACCCACTTCGTCCGTCCATTGTTCATGGAGGAACGCACACATGAGCTAGAAAACATAACGTTGCTTCGGTGCTTCCCATTGCCGGAAAACATCCATAATGCCCTCTAAATCGTACTGGGACTTATACGTCACCCATCTACGTGCCATGTGGTCCAAAACCACTCGCTCATCTGTATCGGGCAATTGGCTACGTAGCTGTCTACGCTCACTCACAGGAGACATACCCAATTGTCCCAACCAAAGAGTCAAGAAACCAGAAAAAGCAGCGGTCATCCGCTGTCTAGGAGAAGGAGTAGTCGGAAGGACAAGAGCAGACGAAACAGTAATAGAAGAATTCATAGTCGGAGCAGGCATGGAGGCAGTAGTAGCAGGAAGAGACAAAGTTGGCGGCCCCTGAGGAGGCTGCGCCAAAGGGACAGTAGCCAACGAAGGAGCTGGCTGTGGAGGAATTACAGGAGGCAAAGCAACCGGCAGTTGCACGGCCACAACTGGTGGCGGTGGTGCCGTAGCATTCTGCACATAAGGTGGCGGTGAATTTAACAACTGCGACATTAAAGGATCTTTCGCAAGATCCTTCTCGTCTTTCTGCTCTTTAGATGGCAGTACTGGGTAGCATCTGTCTACCGCTAACTTCCTCACTCTAAGCATCTGTTCACTTTCCTGCTCTTCTTCATTATCTTTGTATGCAATGGCAGCTTGCACCATAGACATACCCCTCTTATTCTTCTTCGCTAACTTTATTTCTTTCTGTTTGGCTTCTTTGCGCCATATGCGGAAAGAGTCAAACATCGCCGGCCGGGCTTTCCTCTTGAACAATTTCACTTCAAGGTTATCCAAAACTTCTGTCTCAAAACTACCATAACGGGGCCACTGTAGGACACCGTCATTCTTCGTGTATTTAACCCAAATCTCATTATAGCTAATAGGACCCACCCCATGCTTCACATATAGGTCGTAGGTAGGAGTTCCAATCGGAGGAACCGGACACGAATCCTCTAACTGGGAGTCCCTCAAAGTACCACAACTAAACAATTTCCTAAAACTGCTAAAACCAGGCAACTTGCTCACTAGTCTAGCTTCAAACAACAAGGGTAATCTGAAATCGATAATCTCGTGAATACACGAATCCCTTGGCTTTGGGGCCTGCAGGTACCAAATCAAAGCTATCCACTAAAGGATATAAACAAACTAAGAACTAGGAGACGCTCCGTTTATACTTAACTGAATTGTCGATGGCGTCACCAGAAGACCCGTCAATCGTCTCGCTCTACAAACGTCTAAGGCTCCAAAACAGGGCAACAGTCAGGGCAGCAGTCCTTCGTAGCCGTCGGAAAGCGGGAAACCTCGCAGCAAAGACTTTTGGACCACGACGACATACAGGGGTCGATAAAGTGGCTGACCTTCCTCCAGAATTTTCTCACGAAGCTTCTCACGAACCTCTGGCTTGGACCGGTACCGCTGAAGTCGCCCCACGATGGGCGCCAATTGAGGTACTGGGTTTTTCAGAACCGGTACTAATCCGGTAACCCAGCGGTGTCAGGGCAACACCGAAAGACCCCGGATTCCCCTGTCTTGGCAAACAGAGACACGGGATACTTCTTGATGACGTCAAAGACCAAAGTTTATTGGTTGCAACCAGGGACAGAGATCTACGAAGTACACACGGGTAGTTCGTCAGAGACTGCACACTTAGATTAACGGAGCTCGGTCTTTTATGCCGAAAATCATGCCTCAGGCAGCATTACAATTTACATTTGGTGTACACAAACTGACCAATGGCAATATAGCATTTCAAAAGTAGCGAATGACGACAGTCAAAGACAATCCCATTTTCCGTTGTCCAGCCCACCAAAACAATCGCACACATGCTTGGTTTCCTGTTCGATTAGGCCGGACAAACCCATCATAAACCCTTCAACCCAGATCGATGATCAAGTCGTAAAGGAAAGGCAGAAACAGATGGAAAGGAGATAGAGGAGTGGGAACGGTGTACCATAAACTCGGACACGTCCTGCCCTTTGATCTTTATCAGACCAGCTGCTGAACAAGGAACTGGCTCAGCGGGATTCGCCCCAAGCGAGGAGTCAGTTCGGCCAGGTCAACCAGAAGTCAGCTAAGGCGTACGTGTCTCAAGGATTTCTCGGCCGCAGTCATCGGGCCTATGTTAGGGCAACCACACAAGATGGCTGCCACATACAAAATGGAACCCGGAGGTTCAGACTAAATCCTCGAATACAGAGTGTTCTCCTATATCGATTCATACGAAAACACTCAGACACGTTACACTCGCCATTTGCGGTCTGCTAAGACCAAAATCGTCCATTTCCGACGATCTTTATGAATAGGGTTCGGAACTTTCGAACCTCATTCAGAACCACGGAACCACACCACCCAGAAAAACTCCAGAGGGCATTATTCTGCACCCTCCTTTCCACTTTCATCCACTTCGAGGAGGATTTCGCCTCCACGAGATGTTCTCCTGACAAAATTGGCTAACTACATCCAGCAATTCCACCATATAATAGGCAATCCCCATTCATGAAAGGTGTACTCAATCCTCCAGAAAAAGACAAATGTCCCCTTCTTTAATGCTCCTATGCAAGATCACCGTGAGACACCTGTTTTTGCAGAAAGCCCTCATAGCTCTGTTGAGCTTATGTCGTGCCTTATCAATTGCCATATGTCTCATGGCCCCCCTCCAGACCCGTCTTGGCAGCAATTCAGTCTGCACAATACAAGTCTCAGGAATGTTCAATATGAGCCTCCATATCCCTTTGCCCCTTTGTATATGCTGTGACAAAGTTATTCCAGACAATTGCACCAAATTGTTTTCTCCTAGGTCAATCAGGAGCATGTCTTAACAGCCCCTCTGTGGAATCAATTTAATCAACCAAGGCAGCAAACAACCCCAGCACATCCTCGCTTTACCACACCATAGCACCTCATGCTGCGGAGTCCCAGGTTCCGTCCGAAATTGTTGGTCAGCATATTTCGTGGCCCAATGCACAAAAGAATGTCCCATGATACAGGTCACTATCTTGGATCCGTGCCCGCTCACACATTCTGCATTAGAAGAAAACTGTGTTAGGTCTGTCCTCCTGTATCAAAACCTAGAACCCTCCAAGGGCACAAGATCCTCCTAATTTCTTCACATATCGTTCACAGCACTGAGACCTGCAGCTACCAATCTGTTGAATTTGATCCCAACCCCACCCATAACCTGCTGCTGCCGTTGCCCCAATCTGAAAGGAGTGTGTTCCAAAAGCAGTCGAATCCTTTCCAAAATGGTGCAGACCCATGAGAAGCACCATCAAAAGCTGAAAAGCCAACACCGTACGGCCTTCCTTGTGACAACAAATTGCACAATAGCGCCACCATGGCAGCTCCTGAAAATTATGCCATTCGCGTACCAGGCTTGCTGTACCTCTACCACCCAAGCACAACCATTCCCACTTTCCTCTACCTTGCTGATCAGTCTTTGACTGGCATAACCCGATGCCCAAATGAGCCAGGTCTGAAAGCCCTTCCTCATGCAGGACCCCCATCACCGACTTCGAACCCAATAATTCTGAAACCCGAAAAGCCTCAATAAACATCCAAATCATGCAGAGACGAAAACAGCCACTTCAAAAACATTGTAACAACATGCAGGCAACACCACCCGCAAGTCCGTCAACAACTCAAGCATTATAGCCTCCCTCAAAACTGTCCCCCCCACCACTAGGTTTATCCCACCCCTTCAGAACCCGGTCCCAGGATCTCCTCACTATCAGGGTCAAAACCCCAGTACAGTTTACCAAAGAATGAGATCCCAGACAACGTGCCCCAAATTGTTGTGGGCGATAAACCTTTATCAATCCAGAACAAAAAAAGTGTAAAACTCTCCTTTCTACTGCTACTTGCTCTGGTGCCAATCCTGCCGTGGAAAATCCTCAAAGTCCCTGAACTCTTTTCAGGCCGATCTGTAACTTTTCCTCGTAGATTCAGCTAACAAGCCCTCCACCAGACCCACAAACCTCAGTTGCCCAGTTCACAGATGTCCGTCGGTACTGATGTCTTGACCTCGTCCGCTCCCGGACCAATCTGCAAAACTGTTGCAACGGCGAACGAGATAAGGAATCTGCAATGTCATTATGTGCCCCAGGTAAGTGTTTTGCCCTGAAGACAATATTCAAACGCAAGCAAATCTACATCAACAGACGTAACACTCTCAAGTCTCTGACCCTCTGCCGGTTACCCAAACCAACCACAGTTATGTTGTCTACATTGAACAACACCGTCCTGTTTGCCAGCTCTCTCCACCACATTTCCAGTGCCACCAACAACGGGAGGATTCTAAAAAGGCTATACTCCACCCCTGACTCTCCCAGTGTGCTGGCCAGGGCTCAGCACACCTTCTCCCATCCCAAAACAGCCCGAAACCTAAAGCTCCAGCTGCATCAGATAAGATCTGCACTTGCCAGATTGAATTTGCGTCCAAAAACCCATAGGTACTCCATTGAACTCCACCAAGAACATCCTGCGGCAATACTGCGTCTGACATAGCCATACCTAAGCGCCCACGGAACGTCCATCCTGCTCTGACCACTCGACATGCAAAGTAAAAAAAAAAAAGCATTGTTTCTAAATGTGCCTCATTTCAATCCTCCTCTCCACATCACTTCTAGTAGAGCACCTTGAATCTCCCCCACCTTCATATGTGGCAACCGCGCCACCCTCTATACCATATCCAACTTAATACCAAGGAATGTCAAAACCTCCAGTGGACCCTCCGTTTTCCCCAGCGCCAGGGGCACCCCAAAACAATTTGTCATGTCCTAAAATTGCTGTAAAGCCTTGCTGTATTCCCCAGAGTCCCTCCTGACAACCAACAAATAGTTGTCTAGAAAGTGGGACACCTCTCTATGACTGCTGGATTTCGTGACCACCCACTGCAAGATAGTGCTAAAGTTTTTGAATAAGGCACAAGAAATGGCACACCCCATTGGCAAGACGTTGTCCACATATATGAATAGGTAACAACCGGAAAGCAGACTTAATGTTGCATTTTGCCTGCTCTGTGCCTTGAACACACTGTCACACTAGGCAAAGAGCGTCGTCCACTGACGCATAGCACTTTGGAGAACTCCCCAGAAATGTAGTCACTCTCTGATGTACCTTCAGAACAAGACAGATGATGTATCAATCGAAAATCCCCCTCCACTTTTTTCAGCACCACACCCAAAGGAGAAATAATTAAGTCAGGGATGGGCCAGTCCCAAAATGGTCCCGAACTTCTCCCTTCAGCCACTTCTTTTTAATTTTTTCTGCCACCACCCCAGGAAATTCCTTAGCAGACCGCAAATTGTCCACCCTCTTCTGACCCTCGGCCCCTGGTACCAGATCCTAAAACCCATTCTAGCCTTAAAGCTGCCTGCCGTATCAGGATATAAAGCGAGCCAAGGTCATAAAGCGTCGGCCTTAATGGGAATAGTTGCCTCTTGTGCGGGGTGACTATGCTGACCCCTTCCCCGGGTAGCCTTCTATTGCTTAGCTGGGCTGGCCAGCGTAAATCCTTGAGTGATAGGGTGTCGCCCCCCACACTTGGAGCATTTTCGTTTAAAATTGCATGTGTGGCGGGAACAATCCCCTTTATTAAAGTTTCAGCATGCCCCAACAATGGGACCGCTAGTTTTGGCACACATCCCGCTCCTTGGGGAGCGGGCTTCAGCTGAAGAGGCCGGTAAGTAATGGACAGGCCACCCGCTGTGTGCACAGAGGCCATGGATTGCGTGGATGACATCCATTGCATCCAAAGTTCATAGTCCACTTCCCCCAAGGCTTATCCGGATTAAGGCTCACCCATGCCCTAAACACCTCGTCGTAACTGAGCCATGCAAACCCCCAAAATGCACCTGTGTCTTACGAATAATTTCCATATACTTGTACAAGGTTATCGCCCTATTGCCATGGTTCCGACAGTAAATGCTGGAATATATCGAGAAAGCAGACATCCAATTCTCTATGTTAATCGGTACAATGTGCCACCTAGTGAGCTCCAACTCTTCTTCCTTGGACCCCTCCTTTGCCTTGAGTACCTTATGTAAAAGTTTGAAAACATCCACACGTTCGTGTTTCCAAATTCTATTCTTGGTCTTCTCAGAAAGGTGGGACCCCAGCAGCATTGCCAGACCAGTGTAGGGCAATCGCTTCATATGCTTGTTATCCTCTGAATCCTCGTCCCCTTTCTCCGCCTCAGAATTATCTGAACCGTCTGAATGACACCGTTTCCCCTCCTCAAATCTTTTTTTCACTTAACACACTTGAGTGTCTCCTTGTCTTTCCAGTGTCTTTTATCTGTGCCCACCCCATCACCCACACCTACAGACCTGCAGGCGACTGTACTCGTCTACCGCTCTTCCCAAATGGGCCACCACTCCCTGATACCTGAAGGCAGTGGGTCTGCGTCTTTCCGTTCTGTGCGATGTCAGCCACTCCTCTTCGTCCCCGAGCTCTTGGTGCCTCATTTGTCTGCACTTGACTTCTGTAAAACACCAACTGCTCCACCCGTTGCACCCACATTCCCCTTCGGATGCACTTCAGGCACTTCTACTTCAGCAACCTCCCGCAGCTCACCTTTTTCCCACTCATCGCTTTCTTCAACATAATCCAGTACCAATGCACCCTTGCACTCTCCATCTTCAAACTTGCTCATTTGCTCCACTGTCTCACACTTCCGCTCACTCGTAACTGTGTCCCTCCGTGACCCATGATCCTGTGCTGCAAGCCTTGCGAGAGACCTCGGTATAGGGGCGGACGCCTCAGACCTCCCCATCTCTTCCTGCCAGAATCTTGGGGCCGTAGTGTGCCACGCTGGATTAACCGCCATACGTCATACTGTCAGCCTACGCTGTTGACTTCAACTACATTCCCCCTGCCTTTCTGCACGTGTGGCTTTGTCCCCCAGCCCACCCTTACCTTTAGGCGATGTACAGGCAGCAACCACTGTAACCAGCCTGACCAAATCGGAACGCGTTGGGCTGGTCACCCCGACCTAGGCTGGCATGAGTAGATCCTTTCGGCTGGCTGAACCCAACGTGTGCAGCACAGCCCTTACCTCTGCTGTCAAAGGCATGGCCATGCCTAGCAGCTTCAAACTTGGCTTCCCACAAACTTTGCTCTCCCCTACAGCCGCTCCCTTCCACCCGGTGGAGTCCAGAGTCAAGAAGAAAGCGGTACCGCTTTGTTCGCCATATGTTGGCAGGGTATGCTCAGACGTGAGTCCCTTGCTCACTTTGCCACTGGATTCAAGAAAGCCGGGCTGAAGACGGCTGAAATGTCAGAAACCGGTCCTTGGAAGCTTGTTTCCGGTCCAGGGAAGGCATGGCTTGGCAGTTCTGGCTGGACTGTTCCCATGAGGCACAGCGTCAGAATGATTTACATATGGCCATGTTCTATCTCTGCCTACTTCCTCTTTGGGGGCACACAGTGTTCCGGGGGGAAGACTAGCTAGTCTGCGACCCACTTCCACCAGCGGCTATCACTGTATAAGTAGCTGCCAAGAAAAACATTTTGTAGGGAAATTTAGCTTTAGAACAAATTTCTTTTCTGCTAGAATTCAGTATACAATGTTGGTGAATGGCACTTAAATCACAGCTAGAGAACAATACCGTGAAATGCATACCCGCTATAAAAGGTGACGTCACTTGCCAGTCTGCGATACGTCTTACAAGCTGGTGAACATTCTAACACTATTATCAACCCCTTTGAAAGACAAACTGACATATTATACATGATGAAATGCATTTATAACTCAGAATTGGGTACAGCACAAGAAGTCATTGTTCTCCTCTCTCTGCAAGGCAGCCAGAAATTCAAACTTTCTGCTTTAACTTTTGTTAGAAATGTATAAGTTTGTAGATGAGGTCCTTGGATCAGGAGAGAGGGTGTGTGGCTTCAGGGATGTAGGCAGGGTTCTCTTTAGAAAAGGAAGTGCTCATAATTAGCACATTTCCTTCCTGAGATCCGAGGAGTATGAGATGACAATGGGCTCAGATCACATTAAAGATGATTTTTTGTCTGGGAGATGAAAGATAAAGCGCTGTGCTGAAGGACTGCTGAGTCTGCTGGCGCAGAATTGGAAATGGATAAGCAGTGCTGTCTGGTGATCAGAAAGGGGCTGGATAGCTTCAGGGGAAAGAGATTCATATCTAGAGTTAAAAAGACTCCCAAGTCAGAGAACATCCTATCTGTCTCCTCCAAAGAGCTCAGTTGTTTTTTAACATCTAGATGAATTTCCAAAAGTTGGCAAACTCGGCGCCTGAAGGCAAATGGGGAGACTTTTTTTAATTGTAACTCAAGCCTCAAATCTTCTTAAAGCAACAAGAATATTCTTAAAAGATGTTCTATGTTCCGTGTGTTGATGTACGGCTGTGTCCCATGTGAGGCTGATAAGGTGTCTTCGGCTCAGGAAGGAGTTTGTGGGGTTCCCGGCTGCACCGGTGTCTTGCAGGCCCATAGGTGTGAGTTTGCACTGACCTTTTGTAGTAAAGTGCCTCTCTTGACATGGTTAGCTCCCACTTTTTGCCTGTTGCATGATGTGATTTTGAACTCTACGTGCACTGGGTACCTGCTATCCAGGTTCCCAGTACCAGATCTCCTTCACAAAAACTGTACCATAATTGGCACAACTTCAGATGCCCTGCAAGCCCATAGTAAGTGCCATCTCTGATACCTAGGGCATGGGTACTGAAGAAGGGCCTCTGGGGCTGCAGCACTGGTTATGCCACCCCAGGGACCCAACACGAAAGCTATGCTCTCTGCCATGGCAGGCTGTGTGTCTTGGTGCAGAGAAATCCGAAGAGTCAACATGGCACACAGCTGTGGGTGCCGTGCTCCCATACACTACATAAAGTATAGGTAAGTCACACCTGCTTCAGGCCTTTGACCCTAAAGCGGGGTGCACTGTATCCTATGTGAGGGCATATCTGCATGAGAAGATATGACCCTACAATGTAGAATCCATTCTATGATGTTGTAAGTGACGACAGAAGCCATAAAGAGAACATGGGCTTGATACTTGTCAGCACACGTTTCCTAGCTCCATGATGGCTTCACTGAATTTGGTACCAAACACCTTGTCTTAATAAATCCAAACTGATGCCAGTGATGGATTCATGAATACAATCCCACAGGATACCCTTTTAGAGGGGCATTGAAAACCTACCAAGCTCAGGTGTGGTCTCTGACTTGCTTTCACCAGTCTGTCACCTCTAGACATGCTTCTGACCTCCTGGGGTGAGAGCCAGCGCTCTCGGAGGACAGAGGCAAAGCCTTCTCTGGGCAGAGGTGTAAAGCACCTCCTCCAGGAAAGGATGGAATTCCTGGGCTGGTAGTTTCGGAGGTGATGCCGCCTTTGAAATCCAACCCAGGAACCTCCAATTAGTGGGGGAGGCGAAACCCTCCTTACTGCTCCACCTTTGGCAGTAGGAAAGCTGCGAGAATTAGTTAATTCAGGAGGAGGGTCTCCTCTTAGCCTACACCACCCATAGGGCGGGCCAGGTGATATGAACTCCTCCCATGAAACTCCACCATCTTGGGATGGTAGAAGAACAACCTATCAGGGCTAGGTTAGTGCCCCTTGCCACAGGAAGTGGTCACTAGAGGGAGTAGACACCCTAAAGGTAAGCAGCCCATTGGCTACTACTTGTCTCTCCTTGTAATGCCCCTAAATTAAGTATCCCCAAGACCTGAACATCAGATTAGATGGACAAAAAAAAGAGCAGGACAAAGAAGTCCCGCTGCACGAGAACTGAAGCCCTGAGGTAGAAGAAAAAAGTGTCAAACCCTGCCTACTCCCCAAGAACTTGACAATCGCTGCCTGCTGTGTCGTACTGAAAGGACTCCAAGTACCCTGGAGCACCTCCAGACTTTGAAAAATTGGCAAGATGCTCCCTTGGAGTGAAGGTACACTTCCCCTGCACACAGCAGGCACCAATACAGTGAATTCCGGTTTGTCGACTTGCTTCTCCCCAACAACCTCGATGCTGCTCTAAAGCAAGAAAAGGTACAAGAGTTTTGGAGGATCAGATCCGTCTCCTCACCAGATTTTGAGGCACCAGGACCTACAGGAGCTGCAGCATACCAATAGCTGGGGTATCTGACCCTCAAAGGCAAACACCAAGAAGAAGTGTCCACACCGGGCTCCCAAAGCACCAGAAGCATGAACCCATCAAGGGACATAGAGATACCTGAGATCCACTTCCTGAGAGGCCCAGCTGTCCCGATATCACCTGTCTTAGTTGCGTTCTTCTGACCACGAGGACCGCAAGATGCACAATGCCTAGCTGACCTGTTCTCTCTGCACCTGGCCCCATCAGCCTCAGCATCGACTAAGCAGCTATGCTCCCATGGTCCCCAAGCCCTTGCAGCCTCCCCCTTCCAAGGAGACCCACAGCACTTACCTGTAAGTCCTCCTGGGCAGTGTACTTTCAGGTAGCCCCCTTCATCTTTGCGAGTCAGCTTCCAAGACCCTCAGCACACTGCTGACCCGGGATGATCCCGAACTTCTGCTGGAACTTTGGACCTGGTCCCAACATCAACCTACAACGAGAAGGTGAACTTCGTGAAAGCATTGTCTGAATTTAGATGCATTTTTTGACTTTTTTCCTCTTTCTTTAAATGGTGCGTATTTGCGCACAAAAGTAATATATTTTCCAAACTTTGGAAAATCATAATTCCAAAAGTACTTACCTTAGAACTGTGTTCATGGACTTAAAAATAACATACAAATCATTATTAGTTTTAGAAACTTGTCACAGATTTATTCTTTTATGTGTGTCTCATATATTAGAGTAAAGAACATGCTTAGCACACCACTCTGATAAGCCTAACTGATCGTCCATGCTACTCCAAAAAGAGCATTAGTGTTATCTACTTTTACCTCTATATACCAATTGGGAATCCACTGGGCTCTTTCCATAGTGACCTTCATTTTAGTGCACTATACAGAGAGCCGGCTTCCTACACCTTTCACTCAGGTTGCTACAGGAGTGATGCTCTTTTCCATCTCTCGCCACCTCCACCTGTCACAGATACAGGAATATGAGGTTGTGTGTAGAAGCTGCAAAAGGGGAATGTGATAAGAGAGAAACAAAAAATAGGAGGTGTATTTTGAGGTTTCAGGTTGAGGATTGCAACTACAAAAGGTAAGTAGCATCAGCGTCTTCAGAGGAAGGGTTTAAGTAACGAGTGCAGTTGTGAAAGAAAGAAGTCATGCACTGTGTACTCATTTTTAATTAAAAACATGACTGTTTACTTGTTGATATTACAAGCTGTCCACTCAGTGGAAAAGTTGAGTACTCTCATCACTTTCATGTCAAAGAGGCGATGACCCATTTAAACTTTGACAAGTTCAGGGTTGTGTGACAGCCAGTGATGCATGACGGGGAGGTGGGGGGGGCACTGGACTGGACTGGATTCTGCTGGTGAGGGACTGGGGCAGGGCCTTTGGGGTGTTGGTTGTCTAATCTGCTATGGTAAGTTTCCTTGCAAAGAATTTCAACCTTCACTGGTCTAACTCCAATGACCTCGCTGTATCCTGCCTTAAGTATTTCTTAAATTATCAAGATCTGACTCAGCACTCTGAACAACCAACTCATATTAAAGGAGAAACTTTAGACCTCATTCTCTCCAAGGAGCAGACCATCACCTTGGATTCCATTACCCTGTGTGACTGGTCCGACCACCACTGCATCCTCTTCTATATCAACAGGGAGATGTCGATGAGGTTGGCTCAACCAACGAAATTAAAGATATGGAAAAGGGACCTCAGATGAATGGACTCCAGTGAAATAGCGACCCACTGAAATTTGGCCCTGGCCGTCCTAGCCGACCTGGTTGAGGTGCAGTCACTCACTGACTCCTACAATTCGACCATCTCCAACATCATGGATGACATTGTTCCAATCCAACAAAAAAATGCCTCAATAAAAATATCCAAACCCTGGTATAATGACAACTTAAACACCGAACGCCGCAACCTTAGAGCACTCAAACATTCGTGGCAAACCAACCCCTCTTCGGAACAACTAAAACTCCTTAGAGAGGCTAGGAGCCTCTACAACAAGCAAATCAAGAGCGCTAAGTCCGACTACTTCAGACACCAACTGGACCAAGTGGCAAACCGTCCCAAGAAACTCTTCGAGTTGGTCAAACAGCAATCCGTAGTAGGTCCTAACCACTCTGACTTTGGTGCCACCCCGCCCTCTTGCGACAAATTTGCTGCTTTCTTCACGGAGAAAGCAAAACTCATCTCCATTGACCTTCCCTCTAAGAAGGCTCTATTGCCTTCCTCCAGGGACATACCATCCCATGACCTCCCAGGAAATCACAGATCTACTGGCCTGTTCCCCAAGAATAATGAGTCATGGTGCACTTTCACTCCACTTAGTGAAAAAGACATCTACAAGATCATTCTGAATATCAACCCATCCAACCACTTCAGTGACCCGTTAGCCCCGGACATCTTCAAAGAAATCAAGAATGTACTCATCCCCACCTGGACGAGGATTGTAAATGCCTCGCCTTTACATGGTACGATCCCTGACAGCCTTAAAGCAGCTCAGGTATCACCTATACTAAAAAAAACTAACACTGACAAAGCGGATCGTAATAACTTCCGGCCTATCTCCAACAACCCCACCATTGCGAAACTCATAGAAAAATGCGTACAATCCCAGCTCTGTGCGCATATAGAGAATTTCCAACTTCTTGACCAACATCAATCAGGCTTTCGAAAGGGGCATAGCACTGAGTCAGCACTCACTCACGTCATGGATGACTTGTTAAAAATGCTTGACCAAAACGAATCCTGCCTCCTGATCCTCCTTGATCTTTATTCCGTATTTGACACGGTTAATCATGACAACCTCCTCGCCACTCTGAAAAATAGGATGGGTTTTTCTGGTCAGGTGCTACAATGGTTCTCGTCTTTCCTCCACCACAGATCTCAAAGGGTCAAGGCAAACCACTCTCTCTCCTAGCCCTCTCCAGTTCTCATTGGGGTCCTCCACGATCCTCCTTATCTCCGATCCCCTTCAATCTGTTCCTGGAACCTTTCGCTAACTCTTTAAACTCTTCAAACACTCTCTTCCATATGTATGCAAATGATATGCAACTCTATTTGAAAATCTCTTCCCCCGAAAACATCATCTCTCTCAACTCGACCCTAACGTCTACTCAAAACTGGTTAACTGAGAACCATCCGCTGCTCAACACCTCCTAATCTGAATTCCTGGTCATCTCCCCTCCGAACCACACCCCCAAGCTTACCTCTAGTTGAGTCACCTCACTGCCTTCAACTGCACCCCTCTCATCATAGACTCCGCCAGATCGCTTGGAGTCACCTTGAACAAGCACCAGAATAGGTCAAATCACATCAGTAAGGTATGCAAGGGTGCAAACCACTCGATGAGGACACTCAGAAATATCAAACCTTTCCTTCCACAAAATGATTTCAAGCAGGCGGTGCAAGCACTTGTCCTGCTTACTGCAGCGCGACTCTTTGCGGCCTTCCCAACTACTCCCTGGCTCCACTAAGAGCATCACTGAATACAGCGGCTAGACTGGTTACAGGCACTAAGCGAAACAAGCACATTTCTCCAGTCCTAAAATCTCTCAAAGGGTTGCCTTATGAAGCACGTATTCAGTTAAAGATTGCCATCCTGGCGCACAAAGCCCTTCACTTCTATACTCCCAAGTACCTGGCGTAAAAACTGGAGCTCTCTTGTGGTGTAAGAGCCTCAAGAAACGCCAAGACTTTCCTCTTGAAACCACTCATCTTTAGGAAAAAGAGAACTTGTCACAGAGCCTTTTCCGGCGCTTCCCCAAAGCTATGGAACTCTCTTCCACCGGAAGTACGCCAAATCTCTTCAACGACGGAATTCAAATTGGAAGTCAAAAAATTCTTTATGAATAAATTCTTATCCTAATTGGGCTAGGCGCATCTGCTCGACGACAATCGCTCTTACTTCCATTGGACAATCATTTGTTATGGTTCTTTCTTTGCAACGGTCCTTGAATATGCGATCATTCCTGTTTTTTTTAATCCTACTTGTTGTCGATTTTGCATTGATGTCCTTCCTCCCATCCTACTGTAAAGCGCTCCGATATCCCTCGGATTCTTGTTCGCTCTATATAAAACTTTACAAATAAATAAATTATGTATCAATCTACATTTCTGGCCCTTTCCTCCCTTGGAATACGGTACAACGCAGTCTCTGTCTTTCTCTGTACACTCTGGGGCAAATTTATTAAAATCCCATTCAACGCAGCGCAGCAGGCAAAAAAGCTGTTCTGCGTTGCATAGGAAGAAGAGTGCAGGGGAGCACCATATTTACAGAAATATGGCACTCTCCTCCCCTCTCCCTAAAATTAGCTGCCGTGCTCCACAGAGACACATTTGCAACATAGTGCAAGGGTGTCTGTGTGACTCTAGCATAGGCTTTTACACTGGCAGGATGGTCTTCCTTCACAAAATACCATGCTCAGACTAAATCATTTCTCCTTCATAATGTCTATTTGAAATGGGCGCTATTTCGCACGCTAAACCCTGTCAACTGTTTTAAGTAAAAGGGTTGAACATCAAAAACCTTGGGGGTTGAATGGGAACGCACAGGCACCACCCATGGTATGCCCCCTTGGCGCTAAGTAATGCAAAGCATCGCTATGCGTTTCTTTGTGCTACTTTTGAGCATTTTCCTGCATTTAGCGCTCAAAAGTAAATTCATAAAAAAAGATTTAGCATAGTTTTGCGGCACTTTTGTGATGCAAACACGGCATTAAATCTTAGTAAATAGACCCCTCCGAGTTTTACTGTTAATCGCCTTCAGAAATTCTATGTTTGCCATTTCCTCACACTCCCACCCGTTAGTGCATTGTGTGCCTAATATTGCTACCATTCCTAAAGTAAATTAGCACCCACCACTTATTCACGTTTTACGTTTCTGAAAAGATTGAGACATAATGCTTAGTTGCTTAGTTAGAACTTTGAACAAAATTATTTTTTTATATGCATTTTCTGTCTTTGTTTACATTAATTATCAATCCAGGGTCATTAAGGCTGCTCTAGAACACATTTAAAGCGCTTTCTTCTTATATTTACTGTTTAGCCTATGCACCGATAAGGGGAAAAATCCTAGCTTTAAGTGATTTTCCAAATTTTTGTACCAGCTGGGACATTAACCCGTTGGCTGCTGCCGTCGGCCATTGGCCGACGGCAGCACTGCCTCGCTGGTGCTGCCGTCGGCCAACGGCCGACGTAACTGCGTCCGTTTTTTAAAACGGCCGCACTGCCGCAAAAGAGGGAAAGCAGCCAACAGGTTAAAATACTGGTCAATCTAGTAAAAAAAACACAACAAGGGGCTGTATTACAAAAAGAGTCTTGTGAGTGCAACGGGCATGTGCATCCGCTTTGTATGCTCCTGGGGCGCTTTGGTATTACAGAAGGGGCCGCAGATGTTTGAGCAGCACCTTTTGTGAAACAGATCACACTAGCGCTCATGTACCGCCAACGTTATCTCAAGCCAGCATTCTCTCATTTTCATGGAGGCATGGCCAATGCAAGTGAGGTAATCTCTTTATCTCTGTGCCTGCACTTTATTATGGACGTGGGCGCAAAGGCAAAGAAGGTGTCAGGAGGCTCACTGAAAAGTGGTGCACTCCCAGTGCGCCCCCTAATGGCAGCCCTATGGAAGGGTTAAAGTGGGACCGAAAGAGGATACAAAAAGACACTGGCCCGGCTCATGCTCTTACTTGGCCGCTGGTGAGCCATCAGAATGGTGAATGTTACGGCTCGAGCTGCCACCCGCTCCTTTTTTTATTAGCATGACCCGAATTATAATGACCTGGCCGATATTTTAATGTCCTCGTTGGTATTTTAATATCATGGTTGGTATAAAAATTAGGAAAACCACCTGAAGCCTGTATTTTTGTCCCCTTAATATTATTTACTTAAAGCAGTAAATATAAGAAAAGGGCACTTTCAAATGTGTTCTCGAGTTGTATTAATGCCCCTGGCTGATAACAAAGATTGAAGAGCCATTTTAAAATGAATTCAGTTGCTTTTTTATAAAGTTCTATTTAAGCATCATTTCTGGGCCTTTGCAGAAACTTATACTCTGAACAACTGTCTGTTTTTTAGGTCTGGTGGCGTTAAACCACGCGTAGCGCGGTCTCGCCAGAGACCTATTGTTAGGGATTCTTCTTTCCAGGAGAGGGGACAGGAGCTGGCCGCGCGCTCAGAATTGAGCAGGCCACGCGCACGCGAACGCGCTCGCTGTGGCCAGCTCCTGTCGACTCTCCTGGAAAGCTGTATCACACAGCCACACCTCCCCCTGCACGCATGCGCACAAACAGAGACACACACACACGAGCGCACCTACACACACGCACGCACACACACATACAGAGACCCCCGCCGCTGCACACACGCCGCCGCACACACGCCGCCGCACACATACACACACAAGCACGCGCACACACACATAAGCGCTCCCCCCCCTAAATAAGCCCCACTTACTGGCATTCTGGACTACTGCAGACTCCGCGGGGCTCTCCCTCGGGCATGAGAGCCCCGCGTCACCAGCACTGCTTCTCTGGCCATCCATGGGCGCGGGCTTCCGAAGGCGGACGTCCGACTCCACGTAAAGTTTCTGTTTCGTGTTGTGGGAGCAGAGAAAAACTTATTGTAAGTGCCTGCGTTTAATGCATGCTTAGGATGTATTCTGTCTTTGTGCCTCAAAATCTGGGCATGTGTGTTACTCATAAAGCAAATGCTTAGTTAGATTCTGTCAGCTCACTATTGCTCGAAGGCCAGGGGTTGATTATCAAATACATGTAATGCAGAAAGGTTAAATACTCACATTTGGAATTTCTCTGCACACGCATACCAGAAAGTAACGCTTGGACCTCAACCTTCTTAATTTACACTGTCCTGTTTTGCCGTCTTTTACCGCAGGCTTTTAACTTCATCCCGGTACACCTTGGGAACTGTTCTGCACGCACATTCCAGAGAGCAATGATCCTTGCCCCTCACCTTTTACTTCGCTCCTATAGTGATCACGCTCACTTAGGCTTAGCCCGGCCGGCACTAGGACCTCCTCTAATTACATTGTGGACTCTACCTCACTCTCTCTCTCTATGGAAGCCCCTCAAGACCCCACAGAGCGAACTCTTCACTTTCCTTACCAATCCGCAAGGTGCCCCCAGCCGTATGCGAGCTACGATATTGGTCACTAAAACCTCCAACTTCGATATCCTGTGCTACCCCCCTGCTCACACCACGATTATTCACACTGCTCACTATTATTGACTCCAATCCCGGGCTACACCCTCCCAATTAGTGTACGAGTTTACTTTCTTTTGTTGCCGAATTTTAAGATGTGATTTAATTTTGTAATGGGACTTCAATTACCACTTGTAACGCTTGGTTTTTTTTCTTCCATGCTCGCTGGTTGCTGCGGTGGCTGCTGTCTCTTCTTTTATTTTTTTTATTAATTTAATGCGTTTTTATATAGCGCAGACTTTACCCGAAGGTGTCAAAGTGCTTGTTTAACTAGCCGCCTCTTCCCGGCTAGCCCCGGACTCCTCTGTGATCCTTGACAAAGAGCAGTCCTAGCACAGCCACGATAATGGAAAACAGGGTGTTCTGCTTTTCCGCCTTCTACGCGTCTGCTCTGGTGACCCCCTCCTGACCTGTGTATGTGATCGAGCCTGATGGACCCTGCCCTCTTCCCGCACCCCCCGTATCACTGGCCTAACACCCCCTGCTGGCATATGTGAGTAAGTGTGATGGACCCTCACACCCCCTGTGGCATGTGTTCCTCGGTGTGATCGACACTGCCCCCGGCTTGTGCCCTTGCCCCCCTCATCCTGCCCTACCCCCACCCCCCATTGACTGATTCTTACCAAACTTCGCCGAACTTCGAGGGGACCATTAAGAGGAGACAGTTCTAGCTGGCTACATTGGATGTGAGGTATTGCGGGTGTCTGATGTGTGTTTGTCCGTGTGTTCGACTGTACATGCCTCTACGTGCGTTTGTGTATTTCTTTCTGTCTGCCTAGTTGTGTGCCTGTCTGCGGGAGTGCATTCGGACTGTGTGTCCCCATTTGTTTATCTGTGTGTGTGTGTGCGTTTGTGTATATTCCCCATCGAGACTCTTATCCAGTCTTTCCTCAGCCTGCAGCCGATTGTTCCTTTCTCCTGTTTGTTGGTTGGCTCTCCACAGTACTCCCTCTCACTTTTCAAGATTCTGTATATCCCTAAAAAATCACAAAATTGCTTTAAAATGCACCTTTTTGCCATATTAAATTTTTTTTAGATCAACACCCCAAAACCCATACAGTCACTATTTGTAATTTTCTGGCTATTACCTTGCTTATTTATTTGTTTTCACTTTTATATTGCACAAACTTTACCCGCAGATATCAGAGCGCTTTAACTCAGCATGCTTATAACAAGCAAGACTATCAATCTATATTACTGTCAATTCAGTTTAGCATAAGCAACAGCTAACCGCTCACAAACAATGTTTATATACCAATTGTAAATTTAAAAAAAAATTAATGCAAAGCATTGTCATTTACAAGGCCAGTAACTCAAACTTTAATGCTGCCAGACCTATTGCATTGTAAATGCTTGTTTTCTCTGAGAATGGTGGAAACCCTAGTTAGGGCGCAATGCCTTGAAGGACCCGACAGTCTTGTAACATGCCGCGCGCGACAGGCGTCTGGCAGGAGGCAGCGCGCGGCTCCCAGAGGCGGCAGGTGATTGGATGGGACAGCAGCTGTCAGTCACTCTGCACGCGCGAGGCCTGCTGCACAGTCATGCAGCTGCAGAGGTGCTGGCGGGCGAGCCTGCCCTGAGTGACAGGTCAAAATAAGAAGAGGGAAGATTGCCTTCGCCCCCACTGATGGGGAAACCTTGGCCCCCGGTGAGTGGAACGGAGATGAGTGAGGTGCAGAGGGAGGGAGGGGTGTGGAACACACATATTGCCTTTATTTGATTTGCTTTGGTTCCCACTCAATTTCTACCACCTGCTTCAGGAAACCATTGCAGAAGCCCAGCGAATGCTCTCATCTTCAGGACTCGTGCCCCAGTTGAGAGCTCAGGCACAGCACGGCCATGGTAAAGCACCTCTTTTATTCTCTCCCACGCACAATCAGTCTCTCTCCTCTCTCTCTCCCTCCCTCCCTCTCTCTCTCTTTCTCTCTCTCTCTGTCTGTCTCTTTCTCTCTCTCTCCCTCTCCCTCTCTCTCTCTCTCTCTCTCTCTCTGTCTCGCTCTTTCTCTGTCTGTCTGTCTCTCTCTCTCACTCTCCTCTCTCTCCCTCTTCTCTCTCTCGCTCTCTCACTCTCACTCTCACTCCCTCTTCTCTCTCTCACACTCTCTCTATCTCTCCCCTGGTCTCTCCTCTCTCTCTCTCTCTATTCTCTCCTCTCTCTTTTTATCTTTCTCTCTCTCTCTCTCTTCTCTCTCACTTTCCTCTCCCTCCCTCTTCTCTCTCTCTCTCTCTCTCTCTCTCTCTCTCTCTCTCTGTCTGTCTGTCTCTTTCTCTCTCCCCCCTCTCTCTCTCTCTCTCTCTGTCTCTCTCTCCTCCTCTCTCTCTTTTCTTTCTCTTATCTCTCTCTCCCTCTTCTATCTCTCTCTGTCTGTCTGTCTCTCTCTCTGTCTCTCTTTCCTCCTCTCTCTCTTCTCTCTCTCTCTCTCTTTTCTCTCTCTTATCTCTCTCTCCCCTCTTTCTCGATCTCTCTCTCTCTCCCTCTCTCTCTCTCTCTGTCTCGCTCTCTCTCTGTCTGTCTCTCACGCCCCCTCTCTCTCTCACTCTCCTCTCTCTCTCTTGCTCTCTCACTTTCCTCTCTCTCCCTCTTCTCTCTCTCTCTCTCACTCTCTGTCTGTCTCTTTCTCTCTCTCTCCCTCTCACTCTCCCTCTCTCCCTCTCTGTCTTTCTCTGTTCCCCTCTCTCATTTCTCTCTCTCTCTTATCTCTCTCCCCTTCTTTATCTATCTCGATCTCTCTCTCTCTCCCTCTCTCTCTCTCTGTCTCACTCTCTCTCTGTCTGTCTGTCTGTCTCTCTCTCTCTCACTCCCCCTCTCTCTCACTCTCCTCTCTCTCCTCTTCTCTCTCTCGCTCTCTCACTCTCTCTCCCTCTTCTCTCTCTCTCTCTCTCTTTCTCACTCTCTCTATCTCTCCTCTGCTCTCTCCTCTCTCTCTCTATTCTCTCCTCTCTCTTTCTCTTTCTCTCTCTCTCTCTTCTCTCACTTTCCTCTCTCTCCCTCTTCTCTCTCTCTCTCACTCTCTCTCTGCCTGTCTGTCTCTTTCTCGCTCTCTCCCTCTCTCTCTCTCCCCCTCTCTCTCTCTCTCTCCTCCTCTCTCTTTTCTCTCTCTTATCTCTCTCTCCCTCTCTCTCTCTCTCTCTCTCTCTCTCTCTCTCTCTCTCTCTCACTCTCTCTACCTCTCCTCTCCCCTGCTCTCTCCTCTCTCTCTATTCTCTCCTCTCTCTTTCTCTTTCCCCCTCTCTCTCTCTTCTTTCTCGCTCTGTCTCTCTTCTCTCTCTCACTCTTTCCTTTCTCTCCTCCCTCCTCTATCTCTCTCTATCCATCTCCCTTTCTCTCTCTCTGTTACTCTCTTGCTTTCTCCCCCTCCCTCTTAAGCTCTCCCTTACTCTCTCTCCCCCCTCTCTTCTCTCTCTCTCTACCCCCTTCTCCCTCTCTCTCCCTCTCCCTCTATCTCAGTCTCTCGCACCCTCTCTCTCTCACTGTCTACGTCTGTCTCTTTCTCTCTCTCTCTCGCTCTCCTCTCTCTATTCTCTCTCACTCCCCTTCTCCCTCTTTCCCTCTCTCTCTCTCTCCCTCTCTTTCTGTCTCTCTCTCCCTCTCTCTCCGTCTGTCTCTTTCTCTCTCTCTTGCTCTTGCTCTTTCTCACTCTGTCTCTTTCTCTCCTCTCTCCCTATTTCTCTCTCTTTCTTTCGCTCCTCTCTCTTTCATTCTCTCTTTCTTTCTCTCTCTCTCCCTCTCCCTCTCTCTCCCCCCTCTCTCTTTCTCTCTCTCTTTTCTGATACACACATCGTTTTTATCTCCATCATACATACACACACTGTCTCTCTTGGTTCTTTCTCGCTCACATACACACACATTTTCTCTTTCACACCATCTCCCTCTCGCTCTCTCTCCCGCCCTCCCTCTCCCTCTCCCTCTCTCTCATTCACTCTCCCTTTCTCGTGAGGTAGGTCTCCACATGGAGTAAAGCAGTCTAACCTCTACACTTGGAACACAGCAGTCAAACATATTTTTGATGGAGACCACGGTCGTAGCTTAGTCAGTGAGCTACGAGGGGTGGGGGGGCGAAGGGGAGGGGGGGGGTGAATTTTAAATTTCCTAATATAAAAAAGTGGTGCCCCACAGGGTGAATGTGTGAGGAGACCAAGGTTCAGGATGGACTGTTCCTACCTCGAGCATGGTTCAGTGGCCGTCTAGGGACTGATTTACAATTTGGCTGACAGGTACTCTTTGCAACGGAGTACGCGGTCTGTCAAGTTTTACACGGATGGCGTATTTGTCAGTGTAAAACTTTCTACCATGGCGCAGCGGAGTAGGTGGGAACTGGGTTCGAGTCTCGGCAATGACGCTGAACATCCTGTGATTCTGGGCAAATCAGTTAATCTCCCCGTGCCTATCAAAAATGAATGTGTGTCCTCATGTAACGTAACTAGTGCTATGTAAAGCGCTCTGATACCCGATTCGGGTCAAGTTTTCGCTATATAAAACTCTGCAAAAAAAAAAGAGGCACAAGGGCCACACAAGGGTTGAGAGGTATTGTCTACACAACAAGAATGATATTTGTGTAGGACCTCCAGGAAAAAATACGTCCTCCTAAACAATATGCACTAATCAAAAGGTATCCAGCCCCATAGAGAGTAAATAGGAAAGGTATAGACACATTTCTCTATCATGAGGTGAACTTAATTAACTGCTACTACCACTATTGGGAGCAGTACCTCTTTTTTATAATAACCCTAACACACTCTAGTAGTGTCATGCTTCTTCATCGGGTTCACCCTGGCTCCTAAAGGCCAGGGTGGGCTCGGCCATGTTTCAGGGACCACTTAAGAGAAAAAGCCAGGGGGGTTTAAAGATTAAAAAACCACCAACAACTCCCAGTATCCCTTTAACCCATTTCATTCTATCGTATTATAATACACCAAATCTACCCCTCTCCAATGTACCCCACTCCCCTCCAATCTACTCGTCTCCACTCCAGTCTACCTCAGTCCACTCCACTCTGCTCTTCCCTAATCTAACCCACTCCACTCCAATCTACCCCAATATAACCCCTTCCACCTTATCCCAATCTGCCCCCATCTATCCTACTCCTTTCTGCCCCTACTCCAATCTACACCACTTTAATCTACCCTAATCTACTCCACTCCAGTCTACCCCACTCCCCCAATCTACCACACTCCACTCCATCCCATTTTACCCCACTCCAAACTACACCAATCTTTTCCCCTCCACTCCATTTTATTCTATCGTATTATAATCCACCAAATCTACACCTCTTCAATGTACCCCACTCTCCTCCAATCTACTCGACTCCACTCCAGTCTACCTCAATCCACTCCACTCTGCTCTTCCCTAATCTACCCTACTCCACTCCAATCTACCCAATATATCTCATTACACTGTATCCCAATCTGCCCGATCTATCCTACTCCTTTCTGCACCACTCCAATCTACACCACTTATCTACCCTAATCTACTCAACTCCAGTCTACCTCACTCCACCCCAATTTACCCTACTCTGCCTTAATCTACTCAAATTCAATCTACCCTACTTAAGTCTAGCATGCTATACTACCCATCACCCCACTCTAATCTACCCCAATATATACCACTCCACTGTATCCCAATCTGCTCCGATCTACCCTACTCCTGTCTGCCCCACTCCACTCTACCTCACTCTACCTCACTCTTATCTACCCTAATCTACTCCACCCCAATCTACCTTAATCCACCCAATGTACTCAAATTCAATCTACCCCACTCCAATATAACATGCTAAACTACCCAAGTCCCCATTCCGATCTACCCCAAATCAACCCACTCCACCCCACTCCAATCTCCCCAACCTACCCCACTCCATTCCACACCAATCTAGCCTGTCTCAATCTACCCCAATTTTCCCCATTCCACTCTACCAGAATTTCCCTCACTTCAGTCTACCCACCCCACTCCACACCTCTAACTTTTAGCCACGTCGGACTGCAGTCACACTGGTGTACATAACGGCTAAAACACATTGCCAAAGCCAATAGCTCTTCCATAGGCGAGACCTATTGCTTTTGCCAATGCTTGTTTTAAATATTATCAATGCAGTAATGTAAACTGATGCACTAGAGAGAAAAGCTTACACATGTTAAATAATCTACATTTTTTTCAGTTTTGAAGCCCGCCACTTAATCATATTTTTACTTGATGTTTATTGCTTGAATGATATACATGTCAAATATTTTCAAGGCTCCGCTCGTGCACAAACTCCTGCAGCCAAGCCAGACCCCTGGCTCGGCTCTTGCTCAGCTCTCGCCGTCAGTTTTTTGGCTCGCCCACCTCTAATGTTGCATTAATGATAAAGGCCTTTTCACTTTACAAAAGCCAGACCTATGAGCCCAGTTGATACTTTTTGTACATTTCTGCATTTGACTGCATCTGCAGCTAAAGTGACTTTTCCAGCATGTGAGTTAGACACAGTGACATAACAGTCTATATCTTTCCTCTCTCTCCATGATAATAGGGAGGAGCTGCAGCACGCGTCAGGACCGCCTATTGCACAGACCAGCGGTCCTTAACCATTGACTTACACACTGATGGGGACAACTGACGGAAGCAATGACTCGCAAGCCAATAGGGACAGTTCATAAAAACATTGATTTGCAAGCTGATAGGAACACTTGACTTGCAAGTCGTTATGGACCGTAAAATGGTCGATAGAGATGTCGAGCACACATATTGACTCACATATGGCAAATGGCACATGATGGGGTGATTCAAGTCACTGTGGTATGGTTTGCTGAGTAAAATATCAATGTACATATTGTATTGTATTGTACTGTATTGTATGGTATTGTAGAGTTATTTGTTTTACGTTTAAGAAGTTTATTTGAAACAAACACAATTACAAAGAGTAAGCCGTAAACGTAGCATTTAAAATATAAAGTAACAAAAGGGAGGAAGGCGAGTTATAAACGTAGTAGAAAGCTGTTTACATTGTGATCATTCTTATCATGGGGAGGAGGGGTAAGAGGGAACATAATATAATTCTATAATGGAAAATTGAGTATCATTACATACTAGTAGTAAATAAATAAATAAATAAAATACCTAAAAAACAATCCAATAATAAATAGTAAAGAGGAAAAAGCTAAAAAAAGAACGATTTTTTGAAGTTTAAAATTTTCAGAACGTTTACAGGATACATGCGTTCTTGCAGCTTTGTTTAAATAGTTAATTAATGGTAACCAATATAAATCTCTATTTACAAGTGGCTTGTAGGAGGAGAAGAATGCAATATTCAATCGGTTATAATGACAAACATTATTCCACCAAGACTAAACTGAGAGTTTAGCTGAACATTTCCAATTTAGAGTAATTTGTTGAAAAGCTAAAGCCAACATAAGGTAAAATAATCCCTTCTCATGTAAAGATAACCCCAAATACTTGAATAGACTACATGCAAAAAAATAACATTAGATAAAGAAATATGCATATTAAAAACATTGGATATACAAGACCATATATTCACCCAAACAAGGCTATTTTGGGCCAGGAAAATAAGAGCTGCATCAAATCAGATAAAGGAGAATTACACGGCCAGCAGGAGTTGTTATTAGTGTATGAAAATGTAGCTATTGATAGAAGCGTAAAATACAACCTAAGATATAGAAAAAACATAGATTGAGTGGTGGATGCGGATCTAGACATTTTTAACAATCTAGCCTAGATCTTGTTCCAGAAGTCAATGCTCCAGACACAGTGTGAGTCCACTCCCGGGTCCATTCCAAAGTAGTTTTAGAAAGGACAGAGCCTGGGGCGAAAGGGATGCTTTTGGAAGTAAAGTCAACATTTTGAGAAGCGAATCTTCTGAAGATGTAGAGGCATCTGAAGAAAAGGAATAAAAGACGTCTAAAATTGTTTCCATTAGAGTTGAGACGATATGCCAAAATGAGCATGGACACTTACATTTAGCCTGAGAAATTGAGGGAAAGAACAAGAAATCATACCATCAAACATATCTAGGACCGAAACTATTCCCCAGAGTCTCCGGGACTTCCAATAAAGAGGCCTATTAATAATTGTAATGAAACGGATGTACCAAAGAGGAGATTGTAGGAAAAAAATCTCAAAAAATTATCTTTGACTGATAATGAAGTCTGAACAAGGAGCTTATGTGACTAAATAGAGGAACAGACATGATATTTGCCTTTGCAGTAAAGGCAAGAATGTCCTTTACAGAAAAAGGTGCAAGTAAAGATCATTCAACTGTAACCCATAAAAGAGTGAAACAGGAGAGGTCTGTAAGACGCCATTTAGATGCCTGTCTAAGACAAAAGGCCTTATGATAAAGTCAGGAAATGTTACTCCTCCGTTTAGAAAGAAGGGATTCAAATGTTTTAAAATACATGGACGGAATATGAATGGGTATCATTGAGAGAATATACAACAAATTAGGAGTAATCATCATCTTGACAGAATCAAGACGATCCCACCATAAAAGAAAAATTGGGTTCCAGGAGAAAAGGAGTTTAGAGATACGATCAAGCTCTTCCTTCATATTGATTTTAACCGAATCCATTCTGGAATTATTAAACCAAATGCCTAAGTATTTAATTTTAGAACTACGCCATCAGAATCCAGGATTAATTTTGTAACCAGAGACCAGAGAATTCTTGCAATAAAGAAGGAACAGAGGTTTCAGGATTGGAAATAAAAAGTAAAATATCATCTGCATAGGTGGACAACATCAAATGTTGATCCCCATAAAGAAATCCAGAGATAGAGGTATTCTGGCGTATACAAGACAAAAAGGATTCAATAGATAAAATAAACAAAAGAGGGGATAGGTGACATCCTTGATGCACACCACGCTGCAATGGAAAGAATTGAGAAATAAGACTGTTAATTAAGACAAAAGCTCTAGGGGTTGTATAGAGCAAAGAGATAAGAGAGGTTAATCTGGGACCAAAACCATGCCAATGAAGGGCTTTAAATAAAAAAGACTAATCCACTCTACCAAATGCCTTCTCCGCATCGATAGAAACTGCGGCTAAAGAATAAGAAAGAGTGGAAGCCTTGCTCAAGACATTAAATAGTAGCTGCAAATTACCAGAATTATCAGAGGTTAATCTGCCTTTAACAAAGCCACATTGTTCTGAACCGATTAGAGCAAGCAAGAGAAGCTCAAGACGCAGTGTAAGCAATTTGGCAAAGACTTTATAATTTACAGGGGAAATAGGGCGGTAATTTTTACATTGCTTAGGATCACACAATTCTTTATGGACTGAGCATATTGTGGCTTCTAAAAAACTACTATCCGCCTTGCCGGTAATATAAAAGTGTTGGAAATGCTGAAAGAGGTTCAGAAGTAGTAGGGTTGAAAAATGAAAATACAATTCTACCGTAAACCCATCTGGACCCGGGTTTTTCGTATTTTAAGAAGTCTTAAAGATTTAGACAATTCTGTAATTGATAAATCAGACTCCAGAGCTGCGCAGTCAAGATGTCCACCTGAATGAGGGGCAGTGTGACTAAGATAGTTATCAATAACATCTTTATATTGGATATATTCTTTGATTATTAAGCCAAAAAGAATAATACGGTTGAGTCGGACCATGAATAATAAACACAGTCAAAGATATATTGTGAACAAGTAACTTAACTAATAACCATCTACGTTCCGAATCCATGTCTTGAGAAATAACTGGCCATCCTCAAAGTGGTTAACAACATGCTGTGTTTATAATATTGGGCCAACTCACGCTGTGGAATAAAAAGTTGTGAGTGTGTATGTGAGTTGAACTCAATTTTATTTGAGACTTCTTGTGTCTCATCTTTCATGGGGTCTTGTTTTTTTCTTTTCCAATTTTCACACCTTTCCCACACTGAACACATATTTTATTTTATCTGAGAAAGTTATCGATGATGACAAGTACGTGGGCAAGCTGGTGAGAACCTGCAAGTGGCTCCTCCAGTGGTGCGCACGTGAGATACTTTCTCATTTTCCTACACCTTTTTGCACCATTCTGTCTTTGTGGCACATATACACTATATTGTTGACTGGTGCTGGTTGAGTGAACTGACTGTTGACTGGTTTTCTCCCCGCTATGGGAGTCTTAAGTTATTAAGTATTGAGGTACGGCTATTAGGTCAGAGTTCATGAAAAGAACTACTGAGCCTGGGAAAAGATAAAAAGATCGCCCTATAAGTAATCCCACGCATTTATGTATACAAATTGATGAGAGTGCCTAATAATGGCAGGTCCTTGTTGTTAAATTATATGTTGATTGGAGGGTGGCCTGGCATATGGATTCCCTCTACAGCTCCTTGTTGGATTACAATTGAGAAACAACAGAACAATTTAACTTTTTGTGACATAGGATAATTACACAATTTTTCTTAGTGGAGGTAGGAGAAACAAAGACTAAGCCAACTCAATTCCGTTTCAGCTTCAACGCCTCTGTCTCCGTCAAATGAGTTTCTAGTAAAAGAACTAAGTCAGGATTATAGGAGGCTAAATGAGAAAGTATTCTTTTCCTTTTTATAGGTTTAATACAACCTTTCACATTCCAAGATATGACTCTGAATGTAGAAAAATAGTACCAGATATGAAACAACACAATCAACAGTAATACACCAACTGGAATGAAGTAGTGAAAAAGGAAAAAAGAACTGTGAAAAGAAAGAAGATAGAGAAGAAAAATGGGAAAGAGTAAAAGGGACGTTCAGAGAGGATAGTACATGTACATGTGTAGACGTTAAGAGAGGATAGTACATGTCAACAGCTGGCAAAATGTATGACTGCAAAATAGGAATAAAAAGAAGACTGATGACTGTTATACATACCTTCAGGGGGGAACAACAAGAAACAAAATACAAGGAGTGGCGAGACGCAAATGAAGACGACACATCCAACAAGGGGGAACGCACCACAGCGTGATGCCATATAGGATGAGCAGTAAACAGATAAACAAGAGATCCAAGAAATCTGCTAAAGTATGAAGAGAAAAGAGTAAAGTAAACATGTTATAAGTAAATTATTAAAAAATAAATTTAAAAAACCTGCAAAAGAAAACAGTAAATTAATCAAAGTGTACCAATCATGGTTAAAATAAAAAGATGAAAAATAAAGTTATAGAAGTCACAGAAGAAGGACTAGCAGTTTCAATAGAAGACACAGAGTGTGAGTGGATACATTTCCTAAGGTTCAGAGTATCCTCAGAAGTAGAGGTGCTGTTTTGAAAAGTAACCTTAAACAGGCATGGATGAAATAACCCATAGCGCGCAACCAATGCGAGTAAAGCAGGTTGAAGTTCAAGGAATTCCTTCCGTTTTTTGGCTGTTGCACAGCCTGGAAATAAGGAATTTAGTACCAGAACAAACTAGCTGCTTTTTAAGTTTAGCTGCATTCAGAACTTGCAAAAGGTCAGTAAATTTCAAAAATAGAAGGATCACACCACATGGGTTTTGATGGAGCAGATGAAGAAGACAGGCGGGGCCCAATCTATGAGCACAATGAATATTCAGATTTGTAGAAGCTTTGAAAGAAAGGCAGTGAAAAAATTAACGGGTCGTCAGCTTCCAAAACCTCCGGAAGACCATATAAGTGGAGATTATTGCATCTGTTTCTATTTTCAAGGTCTTCAGCAGATTTCTTTAGCAGGAGGACCTCCCTCTCTAAGGTAACAATTTTGGTAGACACATCCTGTAAATCACCAACATACTGTTCCACCAAGACTAGACGGGTTTCCATAGATGACCAGTTAGTGCCCAGAACCTGCTTGCGAGTATTGGTTTCCTCAATGAATGGACGTAAAGCACATATTTTCTCTAAAACAGTACAGGAGAAACAGACTTAAGTTGAGAAGGAGAGTCCTGTTTAAGACGTTTATTGGCAGAAGATGGAGTCTGCAATTTGACTGAAGAAGATGTCGAAGCCATCGGCCGTGAAGAACCAGATTGAGCCATACTACTGGTATTGTACATTGAGGAACTAGCATTGGAAGAATCAGATATAGGAACGTGAGCGGTGTACTTCTTGGTAGTGAGCAACAATTTCTTACTTCTACCCATAGAATCTGTAGGAGCAAGAGAAATCCAGAAGTAGATAAACTAAAATTCCATAGAATCCCTCAAATAACCTTCCTCTCAATTCATTATAAAAGCCATAGGCCAGTACAAAATTATTAAAGGGTAATAAAAGAAGTGGTCAGTAGACCGCAGCTGGAGGGATTTTGGAGAAAAAGAAGAGAAAAGACAGTATCTCAGAGAAATAGCTGCGTAAGGATCCTCACTGCAGAAAAGCTGTGCATCACTGGACACAACTGGTCGAAAAAATAAGAAAAAAGAAAACAGTAACTGGTAATGCAGTAAAAAACATAAGCTGTGCAGAATATTATAAAAAAATTCCCTTCATTATTGATGTGCCTGAGGAAAACTCGCCATCACAGAAAAAAATCCAAAATGGCGGCCGCAAGACTGCTGCTGGAGTTGTTCAGGCGTTTCTCAGGGTAGATAGCATTAGGAAAAATGTCAGAAATAAAGACTTACATAGGGGGTCTTCCAAAATAGAAAAAAATCTCTATTTCAAAGAGGAGAAGGTGCAGGTACCGCAGGTTTCACGGCGGCATTGGCCTCTGGCGTACGGAGCTATGGAGTCAGGCGGCCATCTTGGATGGCGCTGCACGTGCTTTCCATTGTACAGTTATTTATATTGCACTTTTCATCCCCATTGCAAGGCTTTTATCAATGCCTGCACCTGACACAAATATACCAGTTAACTCTGGAGAACAGATGAGGTTATTGTTGGAGACACTTAGTGGAAATAGGCTTGTATATCACTGGGGACATCCGATGGAAATTGATGTACAATATACTTTTCTATTCTCCCATTTCGCTGTAGAGATTAAACCAACTCTATGATTCTAACCCATGTTCCTTTTCAGTCCCTGCTTCTAATCTAGATCAAGCCGCTCGATGTTGTAAACCAGGGCTCATTATAAAACTATTCCTTGTGAAAAACACTTGAATAAAAAATACATATCTTTAGCTACATCCAACAACATGGATGTCCTTTGAAATCAGCACTTCCTGGTGCTTGATCATCGTCCCATCAGAGAACTTCATGCTGCTTGTTTTCACTGTTACATGGTCCCATCATTGAACTTCCTGTTGCTTGGTTTCACGATGACATTGTCCCATCACAAAGCTTCCTGGTGCTTTCACTGTTATACGTACTCTCACAGCGCTTTCTGGTGCCTGGTTTCACTGGTACCACGTCCCATCATCTGGTGCTTGGGTACACTGCGACATCGTCCCATCACAGAGCTTCCTTGTGTTTGGGTTCACTGCGACCTCGTCCCATCACGGAGCTTCCTTGTGCTTGCGTTCACTGCGACATCGCCCCATCACTGAGTTTCCTTGTGTTTGGGGTCACTGCGACCTCGTCCCATCACGCAGTTTCCTTGTGTTTGGGTTCACTGCGACATCGTCCCATCACGGAGCTTTCTTGTGCTTGGGTTCACTGCAACATCGTCCCATCACAGAGCTTCCTTGTGTTTGGGTTCACTGTGACATCCTCCCATCACAGAGCTTCCTTGTGTTTGAGTTCAATGCGACATCGTCCCATCACGGAGCTTCCTTGTGCTTGGGTTCACTACGACATTGTCCCATCACGGAGCTTCCTTGTGCTTTTGTTCACTGCAACATCATCCCATCACAGAGCTTCCTTGTGTTTGGGTTTACTACGACATCGTCCCATCACAGAGCTTCCTTGTGCTTGGGTTCACTGTGACATCCTCCCATCACAGAGCTTCCTTGTGCTTGGGTTCACTGCAACATCGTCCCATCACAGAGCTTCCTGGTGCTTGGGTTCACTGCGACATCGTCCCATCACAGAGCTTCCTGGTGCTTGGGTTCACTGTGACATCGTCCAATCACAGAACTTCCTGGTGCTTGCCTCGTCAGAGCCCTAGTCATGGCCTTGTACCTGGCTTTGCCAGACAAGATGTGAAATACGGTCCCCTTTTTTGCCACACAAGATACGAGAAAAGAACGGGATTTGTGGTTACCGCCTCTGATCTGATGCTTTTTCTCAAAAGTGATTTTAACCTGGGACTAAGTCCTCCAATTCAAAAATAAAGGATCATTTGCTCATGTTTTACGCAGCCTTTATCTATTTGTTTTGGAGTTTCATATCTTGTTGAAAATCCTAAAAGTGCTCATTTGATACAGTTTGAGTTAAGAACATGAACATTTATGGTAATTAAGCTCCAGAGGCAGCAGTGAGAAACCATGTACTTGAATGATTTATTTTTCTAGAACAGTGATTCTCTGTGGGATGGAAACTTCAAAAATATGTTAATAAATCATACTTGATCAGGGAGAACAGACGGAGGATTTAATTTGATTTTTGAGATTATTGTTGGCCCTCCAGTTACTGAAGTGGTCTCCGGGCACCTCTTGGAGAAATATTTCAAAACCAACCATAAACTAAGGAAATGTTAACTGACTTGAAAACTAGCCTCATAAAAAGTAACAACAATTGATGTATTGCTCTCTGATTATGGATAAATGCAGAGTTATCACATTTAACAAAAAAGAATGGCAGATAGGAGCTAGAGTAAATAGATTTAACAAAAACGAGGTAACACATTACCTACTGGAATCACTGGATTCAGAGTCATCAAATATACTTTTTTAAGTCTCTTGTTTCATTATGGGGTTCTGAGTGACATCAAACAAACAGTGAGAGTTGGACTTCCCAGCCAGAGCTGAAATTAGAAAACATTTACTTCCAGAACCCTTAAATTGGGGTAAAGGTGTGGCAAAGGAAAGGGGATGGAGTCATAAGGGGCGGAGCTTGAAAAGAGCAGTCTACTTATCAATTTATTTTTAAAAATCTGCTACCAAGAAGTTGGCAGCAAGGTGATAAGTGACAGGAAATCTGTTCTACCTTATTTAATTGGTCACAAAGAGGCTGCAACTAAAAATATCCCACAGGATTAAGACACCTGAAGCATAAATCTTTGTGTGCCCAGCATTTTTGAGGGGATTATGACAGTGGCATGATAACTCTAGTGGTTAAAGCAGTTCTGGGAGAGCTCTTTGTTTTCTTCAGTCACAGTTTTGACTCATGAAGTAGCATAGAGGGTTGATGCGCCTGCTGCAAAGCACATTGCGTAATATGCAGCTCACAGATTTGTATTTTATGTAGATAGGTAAGTGCCCTACTGCTTTTTGACACTGAAATTATTTTCTTACTTCCAGTTTATAAGTTGCAACCCTACTAATATAGCACAGTCATCTATTTATAGTCTTCAAGGAGCTGCAAGAAAACTGTAAAAAAAATGGTTTTAGATCCTACTGCTTTTTGCTCAACTTGTCACTATTCTAAGACTAAAGAAGGCTCATTTGGGAAGTAATAAAGTCTTGCTAGTGCAGACACACCGCGTCACATTTTATATTCAGACCTTGTGTTTCTCCCAACCATTCACTCTTAACAAAGAATGCCTACAAGAGGGACGTAATGTGATTCCTACTTCTTATAACCCTATTGTCTTATGTAACATTTCCTGTATATTGATATAAACATTTATTGTGCATCTGTGTATGAAGTAAAGCGCCCCGACACCCTGCACTGGGATGACTAGCACTTTAAAAGGATTAAAAGAAAATGAGTCGGTGGCATTTACATGATTGTTTTATATAATTACGCATGCGCACAGATAAACCTTGCATTCTTACAGTGCAAGCACTTGTCTTATACAGGGGGATGAACAAAGTCCAAAACCTGCCCCCAAGTCCCAGTTTCTATAAATTACTTGTGAAGTGATAAGCTGTGCGCCTTTGTTTCCTTCCCTTCTATTAGCTTCCAGGTAATAGGCTCCGGATAGCTTTTAGCCATGGTGATATTGGAAGAAAAGAAGGGCTGATTGCCCTTTAAATCATGCCCTTGCTGCCTGCAGGTTGCTGCTCCCACAGAATGCAGAGAAGGTGCGGACGCTGCAATTTTTTTTCCTGGTGAATGGATGGGAAATGATATCAGAAGAAACTCAGTATGTTTCCCTGGGCCAGGTGGATCCCAGATCCAGCCCAGAATAGCTGCTGGAACTGGGATCCGGTGGGATCCCCATACCTTTCAGCACTGATCCCAGCGAATGTAAGAAAACACCTCCTACTTGCAGTCACTTTCAACTAACCTACTTCCTATATCCACTAAACCTACAGGGCAGCTGGCTCTCATTATAGAAAGCCTGGAGCTGCAGGTGTAGTGGCATAACGGCTAGAGCGGTCGATCTTGAAGCTTGGGAACCGGGTTTGAGTCTCAGCAGTGACGCTCAACATCCTGTGATTCTGGGCAAATCACTTATGCTAACAAAATGAATGCGTCCGTCAGCGACACAACTGCTGCTCCTGTAAAGCGCTCTGATTCCTTCGGGTCAAGTTTGCGCTATATAAAACTCCCCCAACAAAATGAGAAACTTAAAATGTGTACTTGCGTTTTTTTCTTGACATCTATAATGATTTTCCATGTGAAAACTTTTCTTTCCCCACAACCCTTTTATGCTACGGGTGCAAAATGCCCTCTGTCATTATAATTGTGATGGTTAAGTCTGTGAGGGGACTGCGTAACTTTGGAGAAAAATCAGGGGCCTCATTTATGAGGCCTTGCGTCAGTTTTGCGCTGCTGATGCGTCACTTTTTGTGACGCATTGGCGGTGTATAACATGCGCCTTGTTGCGCCATATTTAAAAAGTGACGCATCTAGGTAGATGCGTCACTTTTTAAACCCCTGTGCCACATTATACCTGCGTCAGGTATAATGTATGCAGAGGGGGCGTTCCCCCGCAAAAAGCCTCGTAATAGTGACGCAGTGAAATCTATGAGATTTCACTGCGTCACTATTAGGACGCTGTTGCGTCAAAATCTTGCGCCTGGCTCACAGCAGGCGTAAGACTGATGCAAGCCCGTTCACATGGGGCTTTCCCCATGTGAAAGGACGCATTGCTGGAGTTGCGTCACTTTTGTGACACACTTCAGCAATGCGTCACTTTTGCGCTTACAGATACGTCAGAAATACTGACGTATCTGTAACTCCTTGCGACATGATGCGTCATACATTAAATATGACGCATCATTGGTGTCGCAAGGAGTGCGCAGTGAAAAGTGACGCATCGCTGTTTTCACGCAGCGATGTGTCACTTTTCATAAATAAGGCCCCAGGTGCGAAGCGGCAGTACCATGGGTCCAACAATAGGCAGAGAGCATGGCCCCTCTGACTGCTTGTGGGGTATTTAAATACTGGTTAAAGGGGTTCTTATGTCTTGGGGTCCTGGTGCCACTGCACCTTCTGCACCATTAATAACTGCGCCCCTGCGACGCATGGATGTGCTGAAAACATACTGTAAATGTTGTTGCCTTTAGGTGTGTTCTCCACAGTTCTATGGAGCACTCCCCTGATAACACCCCCACCCCTCCGCTCCCCCTGGAGTCATGAGTGTGGAGCTCAGGAGACAGGGGCAGTTATGGAGCCCTAACTGCCCTCTGCATGGAACATTCCACCCATCCTGTCTCTAAGAATCAGGATTCTGTCAGCAGAATGCGCACTCTTTCTGTGATGAAGTCAGACTTGTTTGAGCAGATAATTCTGAGAATCAGGAGCCATAAAGTCAAAAAAAGCCAGATTTAGAAAGATTGGGAAACACAAGAAAGAGGAGTTCATGGGGGAAACCAAGAATCAATCTCGCAGGCGTTCTTTCAAAAACATTTAATTGGTTTTAAAAGCACCAGGAGAACAATTTAATGATGGCACTCAAGGGTTGTGGCAGGAAGCCAAAAGTCATCGAGGGCTGCTAGGAAGAAGTGCCATAAAGTCATCAGGAAAGTGCGTGTGTCTGTAAAACCAAAGGTGTTCCGGTAAAACAGCAAAAGAAGGAAAACGGGCTCAAATCAAATCAGACAGGAAGAGCAGAAGAAAAAGGGAAGAAACTGTTTTCTTACTTATTTTCTGGCAGAAGGATGGATCAGTGGGTGATTAAGAATGTATTAAAATGACAAGCAGTGTAAAAGCATCAGGTGAATTATTGAACGAACAGGTTTATGTAGTATTTCAACTAAAGGGTATTGGCACCTATACACATTTCTATCACAGAAATACTAAAGACGGAAAATTAAAATAAATGAATCGAAGCCACAGTGGGCATATTTACTAGAAATTGTCAGCGTGCAGTGTTACGCCAAAATTGGTAACGCCGCGATCAATCAGTTTAAAAATGCAGGGATGCGCCGTATTTACAAGAATGTGGCGCACCCCTGCGTTTCCCCTAGCGCTGGCACGAAAGAAGCTGCCTAGCGCCAGCCCAGGCACCCATGTTGCTATAGTGCCTGAGCTGCAGGGATGATTGTTTATGCGCAGGAAGGGACACTTTCCTGCACATAAAGAATCTTTACAGGCGCTATACTGTTTCTGTGTTTGCTGCAGGACGCAGCACACATGGAAAGAGCAAAATACGAGGAGAAATGAATTTTCATGAAAGCATATAAATATCGAGTACGCGGAGACATCCTCCTTTTTTATTTGCTGCTCTTCAACAAGGTAAGTACAGCTATTTATCTCTTTCTAATAATTTGTTATTACCTTGCAGTATGTTATTAACCCCTTGCATGCTTGTGACGGCCCACGGCCGTCATGCGTAACGGTGTGTGTGTGTGCAGAGGACGGCCGGGGGCCGTCCGAATCCCACCCACTTATTAAAATCCCCGCACAGCGCGAAAATTTGCGCCGGATGCAAGGTGTTAAGGTTTGTTTCTATCTTATATTATTCAAAATATTTGTATTTAAATGTATTTTCCTATGTGCCCATCCAGTTTGTGGTTGGACTAGGAGGCTAGGTAAGTTTAATTTAAAGTAGGTGCCTTAATATTATTGTCGCCCAATTTATTTATAAAAAATAAAAACAATAAGGAAGGTGAAATTTGTTTTTCCCTTACCAACAGTTTTGGGACATTGTTTGTCGTGTTTTCACACGAGGTACTCCTCCTGCCAACATATTTTTTAAGATGAGCGTTGAGGGCGTGAACGCTTTAGCTCTGTGTTGCGGTCACACCCACCGTAGACATTAAAGGTGGTTTACTTTGTTTCCCTTAAAGGGATTGCCATTACAGCCGCTTATAGCCACAGAGGGATCCCAAGACGTCCCATAGGTTAACTTTTTTATTTTTTTATTTCAAAAGTTTTTAATTAGAAGATTTTCCAATACAGTACAGTAGTAATGCAGTAATGCAGGGGGGGGGGGGATTAGCCCTCGTGAAGGTTCAAGGCATAACTGCAATATCGACTATAATGCATCAATCGAAGACCTTCCGTATATTGAAAATGAATCAATCCTCAGGCCTCAGGGCAGCAGTGACACTGTTGAACAATTTACAACTAATCTACATTTAAGTACAAGTACAGATTTGCTAACAAACAACATTAATAGTACTACTAAGATCATGCCCTTGATGAAACATCAGTTAACACCATGTCCGACCGGTATACCCAGTGATATTGATTTCCCAATTGGCACAGATACCTATGGGTGTACACCCATAATTAATAATGAGGCAAATAACAGTTTAACAATAATATCGTGGAACCCTTGCGGGTATCCACTCTAAACTAGAAGACCCAGATTGGTTTTCCTACATAGAGAAAAACGATATTTGTGTCTTACAAGAGACTTGGGCCATAGATAGGGTACTTGCGGCCACATGCATCAAAGGTAGCATTTGCGATTTCTTAATTGCGAAAATTAGGGACTCGCAATTAAGAAATCGCAAATTGCTATGCATCAAAAAATCGCATTTTTATTTGCGATTTCTAAAAATTCCTTAATTGCGATTCACAATTTGCGAATCACAATTAAGGAATCCCTTCATAGGAATGAATGGGAAGGCATTCACAAATTGCGATTGGCATTTTGCGAATCGCAATTTGTGAATGCATTTTCAAGGGTGCAGAGGGGGTCCAAAGGACCACCCCCTGCACCCCTGAAATGTAACTTTAAGTGCAAATTTCACACACACATGTCCCAAGGACATGTGTGTGTGTAACATGAAACTTTCAAAAATGCATTTTTGTGCATTTTTGAAAGTTTTCGCAAATTAGCATGAAGGTCAACTTCATGCTAATTTACCCCTTCCTATTTGCGAATTCGCAAATTAAAAATGTTCATGCATTGCATTTAAGAAATCTCAAATTGCGATTTCTTAAATGCAATCGCAATTTTAGAAATCGCAACATGGTTGCGATTCCTAAAAATGCGAAAAGCATGATGCATCCCAAATTTGAGAATTGCATTCGCAAACGGCCGAAAATTGCGATTCGCACCATTTGCGAATGCAATTCTCAATGATGCATGTGGGCAATAGTAACGGCTACACCACTTATAGTGTGGAAGCTAACCCGCCCAAGATGACGGGCAGGGCCAGTGGTGCACAACTAATGTTTGTGAAAAACTCTTTATCTTGCAAATATAAGCATATACCAATTGATTCTCAAGATATTATGGGGATACAGCTTGTTTTTCCAACCGGCTCAATTTTGACCTTGTTTACTGTTTATGCTAGGTAAGAATGATTTAACAGCGATGCCTCTGTACTCTCACTGCTGGACGATTTGGTCAGAAAACATCAATCTAACTCTAAAGTTATTGTTGCGGGGGATTTTAATGCTGCATTTGAACCATCTATTTTATTGAGCACTCTGCTCGATGAAGAGGAGGAGTTATGGGGTATCCCTAATTTGGTTGCTGGCGAACAAAGCCCAAGCCATTCAAATGTCTCCTCGGAGATTGCTTCTCTAACCACAGGTAGGAGCTTGAGAGCCTGTAATGGGAGAACTGCGTCTGATTTAGGGAGAAAAGCCACCTTTAAAAGGGGCGCCTACTCTAGTATCATCAACTATATATTTGTTGATGTAAGAGTGTGGTCTCTGGTCGAAGATATGAGCATTGAGCAAAGGGACGTTAGTGATCATAATACTTTAATATTAAAAATGAGGGGTACTGATTTGTATAGGAATTTGTTAAGTCACATTTCTAAAAATGAGGAGCCACGTGTCACGAATGTATGACGTTACAACGCATACATTCACAACGCATACCATTACAACGAAACTTTTACTACGCAAAATCCATTACAACGCATGCTATTACAACGCATGCCATTACCCCGCAGGTGCTATTACAACGCATGCCTTTACAACGTAAGTATTGGTAAGTAATTTTTTTTTTATTTAAGTGAGCTTTTGGGTTTAATTTTATATTTTTTATCTGGATCTGGTGGAAGTTCCTGTATAAGAGGTAGCCAATTATGTAGTGGATCTTTTTAACTCAGAGCTTTCATATAGGATGATTCATTGCAATAGATCTGCAATTTCCTCTGGTCATACAGTTAATGATTTGGCAATTGGGAGTAATCCTTTAATAGGAAGAGTGATGAAGGGAGTCAGATTGAGAAGACCCCCAAGGGCTCATAATGAGTCGCTCTGGGATGTCAATTTGATTTCCAAACTCTTTTCTTCCTGGCTAGCCAATGGCTTCCTTTCTCCTAAACAAATATTCATGAAGACGACAACCATGTTATGCTTGATGTCCTTTAGGAGAGTCTCGGACATCAAAGTTCAAGTGTTGTTTAACAGATTCCATTCACCTGAAGATGTACATGTTGGCATTTGGAAAAGAACGAAAACGATTTCACGTTCAGTCTTCTATCCTTTTATTCATGATTGTGAGAAATTGTGCGTGGTAAGTTGTATGAGTGTATCTGAGAACGAGATCCTGGAGTTCAGAGCACATGGTGTTGATCAACTGCTTTTATCCTGTGTAAGGTTTTATAAACCTGTATTCACAGCCACATTTGCAAGATAGCATGCATGGTTATGACTATGAGTGAAGCCGATGTTGCTCTTTCGAGGTTTGGAGCGATGGCTAGTACGGTTTTTTGGGCAGGCGGTTCCCTACCTGAAATACCTAAACAGCAGACTGATCAAATGCAAATACTTTTGCAAATTTTTTTCTGTGACCAGAAGAGCATGTTAGTACTATAGCTTTACATGGCTTTAAACATGCACAATGGTGGCCTCCGGTCTTGTAATGAAATGGTGATTCTCCAAGGGAGGGAGAATCTTGATTTCATTAAAAACAATGAAGGCTAACATTATCCCACCCTCCTCACCCTTGAGGAGAAGTATTAAGACGGTGAGTACCTAAATATGGTGTATTCCATTAATATCTCTGTGGAAGTGTTTAAAAAAATATATATATCTAAAGCGTCTACTTTTTAAATCTCAGAGGTTTTTAGTTTTTCTTAATTTATTGTGATTTTTTTCCCATTCTTTTAGATCACGCTACATTGAAATTCAACAGAAGTCCGTGATATGGCTCGTTCCCTGTTTTGCCGCAGCCTAAAAGAGCAGGATGTCTCCGTGCACCGGCTATTTATACGCCTTCATGAACATTCTGAGTGCTTTATGATATATTGCCATTCTTTATAGGGCTGCATGTTGAAGCAGAAATAAAATCAGAACAGAAATAAAGGTTACTGCATAACGTTAGCCTCCGCTGTCTTCAATGAAATCAAAATTTGCTCTAAAATCGCCATTCTCGCCTTCTTCATCCTGAAAGGAATCTCCTCCTCCTCATTAGACATCTTGAAAGCCAAAAATGCCACCAAAACCAGTACTATTGTCTCTTAAAGAAAGAAGCATTAACGCAAATTACATTTTAAGAATGAGAAAATCAGGCCCTCGTTCCAAAGACGTGAATAACTAGACATGGAAGAGTTGAGCAACGAAGACCGATCTTGGGAGTGGTCATCATCTGAGGTTGACCTACAGAAGATTCTACTTGTGGGTTAGTTGCTGATGAAACAACTAAACATTGTATGTGTACAGTAATTTAGGAAAAACCCTTATTGAAAAGATAAAAAAAGGTAATCCGTAATCTCATTAGAATGTGTCAGAAATCGATCAAATTTCAGTTAACTAATATTGACCAGATCTCAAAAAAATGTGCATCTGGTACCTGGGGCCAAAGATCTAATGATGAAAGGATCTGCTTCAGTTGAAGGTTCAGGGAGTCGTCAGGATCTCTTGAAATCAGACAGGCAGTCACGCGCTGAGACTAGGGGCTGAGACTAGGGATGTCATTTATGGCATTTTGCCGTAAGGTATCACAGCAAGTCACTCGCTGTGCTGCCCCACTCCAAAGTGAAAGGGCAGTTATATATCTAAACCGGTGCATTTCTGTCCTTTCCTCCTGTGCTGGTACCTTTTCGGCAGCCTAACGCCAACGCAGGCACCCTTGCACCATATTGATGGCAGGATTGTTTAAGTGCAGAAAGGGGCACCTTCCTGCACAAAAACAATCCATTCAAGAGTGTTCCTTTTTCTATGTGTGCTGCAGAATGTGAATGAGGTTATTTTCCTTGATACGCCCCACCTTGGGAGGCGTAAGGTTTTTACGCATCCCAAGGTTTACATGGTCTTCTAAATCTGGAGATGCGTCAAAATCCATGGCTGTTGCATGGAACCACCGCAACGCCCGTGGAACTCCTCCCTTGCGCAGAGTAAGGAAACGCTGCACTTTGCGCTGCCGTGCTTTACTTCATATCTACGAGGCCATTCAATGCCACACAAAGTGGCTTTGTGTGGCCTCATAGATACGATTTGAAGGTTGCCCTGCCGGAGTGTCAGAAACAGTGACGCTACATTGGCGCAAGTGGGCATAAATATACCCTGTGTCCTGGTGAATGATGGAAAAGTGCGCTGGATACCCCGTACCTCATCTTGCAGGAATGCCTTGGTCATCACTGGCACTGAGATATAGACAGAAGTAGGGGTGTAGTGAACATTGCAATTGTGGGGCCAAATGGCATAAAGTATGGTGCGGTTGGGTGTTTGTTTGCTCTGCGTGGTTGGCGTGAATATTCAGGTGGTTTTGTGAAAAATGCTAGTTGTGTAAACCCTCTAAATTGGACAAAACATGGTTGAATTAAACACCAAATTTGCAGAGAGTTTAACATTTGTAATTAAGTGATGTTAATAGGATAAAAATACCGCTGGAGATGGCGACTAGACTTATCCTAACAAACTTTATGAAAACATATGGAAAGAAACCACATAAAAGATCCTAGTCTCCTGGGGGAAACAGAGGTCTCTCTAATGATCTGTTATCAATTAATTAGAGAAAATGTATCCATAGAAGCAGTACTTGTCATGCAACAGGAAGCAGTATTTGAGCATAAAAAACAAGAAAAACCTATATTCATCGTAATTATCGGTCAATGCTTCATTCAGCATTATTTGAGCTATGCCTACTGAAGGCGTAAGGATGACCCTTAACATAACAATGCTTCATTCAGCATTATTACAGCTCTGCCTACTGAAGGCGTAAGGATGACCCTTAACTTAACAATGCTTCATACAGAATTATTACAGCTATGCCTACTGAAGGCGTAAGGATGACCCTTAACTTAACAATGCTTCATTCAGCATTATTACAGCTCTGCCTACTGAAGGCGTAAGGATGACCCTTAACTTAACAATGCTTCATACAGCATTATTACAGCTCTGCCTACTGAAGGCGTAAGGATGACCCTTAACTTAACAATGCTTCATACAGAATTATTACAGCTATGCCTACTGAAGGCGTAAGGATGACCCTTAACTTAACAATGCTTCATTCAGCATTATTACAGCTCTGCCTACTGAAGGCGTAAGGATGACCCTTAACTTAACAATGCTTCATACAGCATTATTACAGCTCTGCCTACTGAAGGCGTAAGGATGACCCTTAACTTAACAATGCTTCATTCAGCATTATTACAGCTATGCCTACTGAAGGCGTAAGGATGACCCTTAACTTAACAATGCTTCATTCAGCATTATTACAGCTATGCCTACTGAAGGCGTAAGGATGACCCTTAACTTAACAATGCTTCATTCAGCATTATTACAGCTCTGCCTACTGAAGGCGTAAGGATGACCCTTACCTCAACAATGCTTCATTCAGCATTATTACAGCTATGCCTACTGAAGGCGTAAGGATGACCCTTAACTTAACAATGCTTCATTCAGCATTATTACAGCTATGCCTACTGAAGGCGTAAGGATTTTAATGCTGCATTTGAACCATCTATTTTATTGAGCACTCTGCTCGATGAAGAGGAGGAGTTATGGGGTATCCCTAATTTGGTTGCTGGCGAACAAAGCCCAAGCCATTCAAATGTCTCCTCGGAGATTGCTTCTCTAACCACAGGTAGGAGCTTGAGAGCCTGTAATGGGAGAACTGCGTCTGATTTAGGGAGAAAAGCCACCTTTAAAAGGGGCGCCTACTCTAGTATCATCAACTATATATTTGTTGATGTAAGAGTGTGGTCTCTGGTCGAAGATATGAGCATTGAGCAAAGGGACGTTAGTGATCATAATACTTTAATATTAAAAATGAGGGGTACTGATTTGTATAGGAATTTGTTAAGTCACATTTCTAAAAATGAGGAGCCACGTGTCACGAATGTATGACGTTACAACGCATACATTCACAACGCATACCATTACAACGAAACTTTTACTACGCAAAATCCATTACAACGCATGCTATTACAACGCATGCCATTACCCCGCAGGTGCTATTACAACGCATGCCTTTACAACGTAAGTATTGGTAAGTAATTTTTTTTTTATTTAAGTGAGCTTTTGGGTTTAATTTTATATTTTTTATCTGGATCTGGTGGAAGTTCCTGTATAAGAGGTAGCCAATTATGTAGTGGATCTTTTTAACTCAGAGCTTTCATATAGGATGATTCATTGCAATAGATCTGCAATTTCCTCTGGTCATACAGTTAATGATTTGGCAATTGGGAGTAATCCTTTAATAGGAAGAGTGATGAAGGGAGTCAGATTGAGAAGACCCCCAAGGGCTCATAATGAGTCGCTCTGGGATGTCAATTTGATTTCCAAACTCTTTTCTTCCTGGCTAGCCAATGGCTTCCTTTCTCCTAAACAAATATTCATGAAGACGACAACCATGTTATGCTTGATGTCCTTTAGGAGAGTCTCGGACATCAAAGTTCAAGTGTTGTTTAACAGATTCCATTCACCTGAAGATGTACATGTTGGCATTTGGAAAAGAACGAAAACGATTTCACGTTCAGTCTTCTATCCTTTTATTCATGATTGTGAGAAATTGTGCGTGGTAAGTTGTATGAGTGTATCTGAGAACGAGATCCTGGAGTTCAGAGCACATGGTGTTGATCAACTGCTTTTATCCTGTGTAAGGTTTTATAAACCTGTATTCACAGCCACATTTGCAAGATAGCATGCATGGTTATGACTATGAGTGAAGCCGATGTTGCTCTTTCGAGGTTTGGAGCGATGGCTAGTACGGTTTTTTGGGCAGGCGGTTCCCTACCTGAAATACCTAAACAGCAGACTGATCAAATGCAAATACTTTTGCAAATTTTTTTCTGTGACCAGAAGAGCATGTTAGTACTATAGCTTTACATGGCTTTAAACATGCACAATGGTGGCCTCCGGTCTTGTAATGAAATGGTGATTCTCCAAGGGAGGGAGAATCTTGATTTCATTAAAAACAATGAAGGCTAACATTATCCCACCCTCCTCACCCTTGAGGAGAAGTATTAAGACGGTGAGTACCTAAATATGGTGTATTCCATTAATATCTCTGTGGAAGTGTTTAAAAAAATATATATATCTAAAGCGTCTACTTTTTAAATCTCAGAGGTTTTTAGTTTTTCTTAATTTATTGTGATTTTTTTCCCATTCTTTTAGATCACGCTACATTGAAATTCAACAGAAGTCCGTGATATGGCTCGTTCCCTGTTTTGCCGCAGCCTAAAAGAGCAGGATGTCTCCGTGCACCGGCTATTTATACGCCTTCATGAACATTCTGAGTGCTTTATGATATATTGCCATTCTTTATAGGGCTGCATGTTGAAGCAGAAATAAAATCAGAACAGAAATAAAGGTTACTGCATAACGTTAGCCTCCGCTGTCTTCAATGAAATCAAAATTTGCTCTAAAATCGCCATTCTCGCCTTCTTCATCCTGAAAGGAATCTCCTCCTCCTCATTAGACATCTTGAAAGCCAAAAATGCCACCAAAACCAGTACTATTGTCTCTTAAAGAAAGAAGCATTAACGCAAATTACATTTTAAGAATGAGAAAATCAGGCCCTCGTTCCAAAGACGTGAATAACTAGACATGGAAGAGTTGAGCAACGAAGACCGATCTTGGGAGTGGTCATCATCTGAGGTTGACCTACAGAAGATTCTACTTGTGGGTTAGTTGCTGATGAAACAACTAAACATTGTATGTGTACAGTAATTTAGGAAAAACCCTTATTGAAAAGATAAAAAAAGGTAATCCGTAATCTCATTAGAATGTGTCAGAAATCGATCAAATTTCAGTTAACTAATATTGACCAGATCTCAAAAAAATGTGCATCTGGTACCTGGGGCCAAAGATCTAATGATGAAAGGATCTGCTTCAGTTGAAGGTTCAGGGAGTCGTCAGGATCTCTTGAAATCAGACAGGCAGTCACGCGCTGAGACTAGGGGCTGAGACTAGGGATGTCATTTATGGCATTTTGCCGTAAGGTATCACAGCAAGTCACTCGCTGTGCTGCCCCACTCCAAAGTGAAAGGGCAGTTATATATCTAAACCGGTGCATTTCTGTCCTTTCCTCCTGTGCTGGTACCTTTTCGGCAGCCTAACGCCAACGCAGGCACCCTTGCACCATATTGATGGCAGGATTGTTTAAGTGCAGAAAGGGGCACCTTCCTGCACAAAAACAATCCATTCAAGAGTGTTCCTTTTTCTATGTGTGCTGCAGAATGTGAATGAGGTTATTTTCCTTGATACGCCCCACCTTGGGAGGCGTAAGGTTTTTACGCATCCCAAGGTTTACATGGTCTTCTAAATCTGGAGATGCGTCAAAATCCATGGCTGTTGCATGGAACCACCGCAACGCCCGTGGAACTCCTCCCTTGCGCAGAGTAAGGAAACGCTGCACTTTGCGCTGCCGTGCTTTACTTCATATCTACGAGGCCATTCAATGCCACACAAAGTGGCTTTGTGTGGCCTCATAGATACGATTTGAAGGTTGCCCTGCCGGAGTGTCAGAAACAGTGACGCTACATTGGCGCAAGTGGGCATAAATATACCCTGTGTCCTGGTGAATGATGGAAAAGTGCGCTGGATACCCCGTACCTCATCTTGCAGGAATGCCTTGGTCATCACTGGCACTGAGATATAGACAGAAGTAGGGGTGTAGTGAACATTGCAATTGTGGGGCCAAATGGCATAAAGTATGGTGCGGTTGGGTGTTTGTTTGCTCTGCGTGGTTGGCGTGAATATTCAGGTGGTTTTGTGAAAAATGCTAGTTGTGTAAACCCTCTAAATTGGACAAAACATGGTTGAATTAAACACCAAATTTGCAGAGAGTTTAACATTTGTAATTAAGTGATGTTAATAGGATAAAAATACCGCTGGAGATGGCGACTAGACTTATCCTAACAAACTTTATGAAAACATATGGAAAGAAACCACATAAAAGATCCTAGTCTCCTGGGGGAAACAGAGGTCTCTCTAATGATCTGTTATCAATTAATTAGAGAAAATGTATCCATAGAAGCAGTACTTGTCATGCAACAGGAAGCAGTATTTGAGCATAAAAAACAAGAAAAACCTATATTCATCGTAATTATCGGTCAATGCTTCATTCAGCATTATTTGAGCTATGCCTACTGAAGGCGTAAGGATGACCCTTAACATAACAATGCTTCATTCAGCATTATTTGAGCTATGCCTACTGAAGGCGTAAGGATGACCCTTAACATAACAATGCTTCATTCAGCATTATTTGAGCTATGCCTACTGAAGGCGTAAGGATGACCCTTAACTTAACAATGCTTCATACAGAATTATTACAGCTATGCCTACTGAAGGCGTAAGGATGACCCTTAACTTAACAATGCTTCATTCAGCATTATTACAGCTCTGCCTACTGAAGGCGTAAGGATGACCCTTAACTTAACAATGCTTCATTCAGCATTATTTGAGCTATGCCTACTGAAGGCGTAAGGATGACCCTTAACTTAACAATGCTTCATACAGAATTATTACAGCTATGCCTACTGAAGGCGTAAGGATGACCCTTAACTTAACAATGCTTCATTCAGCATTATTTGAGCTATGCCTACTGAAGGCGTAAGGATGACCCTTAACTTAACAATGCTTCATACAGAATTATTACAGCTATGCCTACTGAAGGCGTAAGGATGACCCTTAACTTAACAATGCTTCATTCAGCATTATTACAGCTCTGCCTACTGAAGGCGTAAGGATGACCCTTAACTTAACAATGCTTCATACAGCATTATTACAGCTCTGCCTACTGAAGGCGTAAGGATGACCCTTAACTTAACAATGCTTCATTCAGCATTATTACAGCTCTGCCTACTGAAGGCGTAAGGATGACCCTTACCTCAACAATGCTTCATTCAGCATTATTACAGCTATGCCTACTGAAGGCGTAAGGATGACCCTTAACTTAACAATGCTTCATTCAGCATTATTACAGCTCTGCCTACTGAAGGCGTAAGGATGACCCTTAACTTAACAATGCTTCATTCAGCATTATTACAGCTCTGCCTACTGAAGGCGTAAGGATGACCCTTAACTTAACAATGCTTCATTCAGCATTATTACAGCTCTGCCTACTGAAGGCGTAAGGATGACCCTTACCTCAACAATGCTTCATTCAGCATTATTACAGCTATGCCTACTGAAGGCGTAAGGATGACCCTTAACTTAACAATGCTTCATTCAGCATTATTACAGCTCTGCCTACTGAAGGCGTAAGGATGACCCTTAACTTAACAATGCTTCATTCAGCATTATTACAGCTACGACTACTGAAGGCGTAAGGATGACCCTTAACTTAACAATGCTTCATTCAGCATTATTACAGCTCTGCCTACTGAAGGCGTAAGGATGACCCTTAACTTAACAATGCTTCATTCAGCATTATTACAGCTCTGCCTACTGAAGGCGTAAGGATGACCCTTAACTTAACAATGCTTCATTCAGCATTATTACAGCTCTGCCTACTGAAGGCGTAAGGATGACCCTTACCTCAACAATGCTTCATTCAGCATTATTACAGCTATGCCTACTGAAGGCGTAAGGATGACCCTTAACTTAACAATGCTTCATTCAGCATTATTACAGCTCTGCCTACTGAAGGCGTAAGGATGACCCTTAACTTAACAATGCTTCATTCAGCATTATTACAGCTATGCCTACTGAAGGCGTAAGGATGACCCTTAAGTTAACAATGCTTCATTCAGCATTATTACAGCTCTGCCTACTGAAGGCGTAAGGATGACCCTTACCTCAACAATGCTTCATTCAGCATTATTACAGCTATGCCTACTGAAGGCGTAAGGATGACCCTTAACTTAACAATGCTTCATTCAGCATTATTACAGCTCTGCCTACTGAAGGCGTAAGGATGACCCTTAACTTAACAATGCTTCATTCAGCATTATTACAGCTCTGCCTACTGAAGGCGTAAGGATGACCCTTACCTCAACAATGCTTCATTCAGCATTATTACAGCTATGCCTACTGAAGGCGTAAGGATGACCCTTAACTTAACAATGCTTCATTCAGCATTATTACAGCTCTGCCTACTGAAGGCGTAAGGATGACCCTTAACTTAACAATGCTTCATTCAGCATTATTACAGCTATGCCTACTGAAGGCGTAAGGATGACCCTTAACTTAACAATGCTTCATTCAGCATTATTACAGCTATGCCTACTGAAAGCGTAAGGATGACCCTTAACTTAACAATGCTTCATTCAGCATTATTACAGCTCTGCCTACTGAAGGCGTAAGGATGACCCTTACCTCAACAATGCTTCATTCAGCATTATTACAGCTATGCCTACTGAAGGCGTAAGGATGACCCTTAACTTAACAATGCTTCATTCAGCATTATTACAGCTCTGCCTACTGAAGGCGTAAGGATGACCCTTAACTTAACAATGCTTCATTCAGCATTATTACAGCTATGCCTACTGAAGGCGTAAGGATGACCCTTAACTTAACAATGCTTCATTCAGCATTATTACAGCTATGCCTACTGAAGGCGTAAGGATGACCCTTAACTTAACAATGCTTCATTCAGCATTATTACAGCTATGCCTACTGAAGGCGTAAGGATGACCCTTAACTTAACAATGCTTCATTCAGCATTATTACAGCTCTGCCTACTGAAGGCGTAAGGATGACCCTTACCTCAACAATGCTTCATTCAGCATTATTACAGCTATGCCTACTGAAGGCGTAAGGATGACCCTTAACTTAACAATGCTTCATTCAGCATTATTACAGCTCTGCCTACTGAAGGCGTAAGGATGACCCTTAACTTAACAATGCTTCATTCAGCATTATTACAGCTCTGCCTACTGAAGGCGTAAGGATGACCCTTAACTTAACAATGCTTCATTCAGCATTATTACAGCTCTGCCTACTGAAGGCGTAAGGATGACCCTTACCTCAACAATGCTTCATTCAGCATTATTACAGCTATGCCTACTGAAGGCGTAAGGATGACCCTTAACTTAACAATGCTTCATTCAGCATTATTACAGCTCTGCCTACTGAAGGCGTAAGGATGACCCTTAACTTAACAATGCTTCATTCAGCATTATTACAGCTACGACTACTGAAGGTGTAAGGATGACCCTTAACTTAACAATGCTTCATTCAGCATTATTACAGCTCTGCCTACTGAAGGCGTAAGGATGACCCTTAACTTAACAATGCTTCATTCAGCATTATTACAGCTCTGCCTACTGAAGGCGTAAGGATGACCCTTAACTTAACAATGCTTCATTCAGCATTATTACAGCTCTGCCTACTGAAGGCGTAAGGATGACCCTTAACTTAACAATGCTTCATTCAGCATTATTACAGCTCTGCCTACTGAAGGCGTAAGGATGACTCTTAACTTAAATGCTTCATTCAGCATTATTACAGCTCTGCCTACTGAAGGCGCAAGGATGACCCTTAACTTAACAATGCGTCATTCAGCATTATTACAGCTATGCCTACTGAAGGCGTAAGGATGACCCTTAACTTAACAATGCTTCATTCAGCATTATTACAGCTCTGCCTACTGAAGGCGTAAGGATGACTCTTAACTCAAATGCTTCATTCAGCATTATTACAGCTCTGCCTACTGAAGGCGCAAGGATGACCCTTAACTTAACAATGCTTCATTCAGCATTATTACAGCTATGGCTACTGAAGGCGTAAGGATGACCCTTACCTCAACATCGCTTCCCTCAGCATTATTACAGCTATGCCTACTGAAGGTATGAGGATGACCCTTAACTTAACAATGTTTCATTCAGCATTATTACAGCTCTGCCTACTGAAGGCGTAAGGATGACTCTTAACTCAAATGCTTCATTCAGCATTATTACAGCTATGCCTACTGAAGGCGCAAGGATGACCCTTAACTTAACAATGCTTCATTCAGCATTATTACAGCTCTGCCTACTGAAGGCGTAAGGATGACTCTTAACTCAAATGCTTCATTCAGCATTATTACAGCTCTGCCTACTGAAGGCGTAAGGATGACCCTTAACTTAACAATGCTTCATTCAGCATTATTACAGCTCTGCCTACTGAAGGCGTAAGGATGACCCTTAACTTAACAATGCTTCATTCAGCAATATTACAGCTCTGCCTACTGAAGGTATGAGGATGACCCTTAACTTAACAATGCTTCATTCAGCATTATTACAGCTATGCCTACTGAAGGCGCAAGGATGACCCTTAACTTAACAATGCTTCATTCAGCATTATTACAGCTATGCCTACTGAAGGCGCAAGGATGACCCTTAACTTAACAATGCTTCATTCAGCATTATTACAGCTCTGCCTACTGAAGGCGTAAGGATGACCCTTAACTTAACAATGCTTCATTCAGCATTATTACAGCTCTGCCTACTGAAGGCGTATGGATGACCCTTAACTTAACAATGCTTCATTCAGCATTATTACAGCTCTGCCTACTGAAGGCGTAAGGATGACCCTTAACTTAACAATGCTTCATTCAGCATTATTACAGCTCTGCCTACTGAAGGCGTAAGGATGACCCTTAACTTAACAATGCTTCATTCAGCATTATTACAGCTATGCCTACTGAAGGCGCAAGGATGACCCTTAACTTAACAATGCTTCATTCAGCATTATTACAGCTATGCCTACTGAAGGCGCAAGGATGACCCTTAACTTAACAATGCTTCATTCAGCAGTATTACAGCTATGCCTACTGAAGGCGCAAGGATGACTCTTAACTTAACAATGCTTCATTCAGCATTATTACAGCTCTGCCTACTGAAGGCGTAAGGATGACTCTTAACTTAAATGCTTCATTCAGCATTATTACAGCTATGCCTACTGAAGGCGTAAGGATGACCCTTAACTTAACAATGCTTCATTCAGCATTATTACAGCTCTGCCTACTGAAGGCGTAAGGATGACTCTTAACTTAAATGCTTCATTCAGCATTATTACAGCTCTGCCTACTGAAGGCGCAAGGATGACCCTTAACTTAACAATGCTTCATTCAGCATTATTACAGCTCTGCCTACTGAAGGCGTAAGGATGACCCTTAACTTAACAATGCTTCATTCAGCATTAATACAGCTCTGCCTACTGAAGGCGTAAGGATGACCCTTAACTTAACAATGCTTCATTCAGCATTATTACAGCTCTGCCTACTGAAGGCGTAAGGATGACCCTTAACTTAACAATGCTTCATTCAGCATTATTACAGCTCTGCCTACTGAAGGCGTAAGGATGACTCTTAACTTAAATGCTTCATTCAGCATTATTACAGCTCTGCCTACTGAAGGCGTAAGGATGACTCTTAACTTAAATGCTTCATTCAGCATTAATACAGCTCTGCCTACTGAAGGCGTAAGGATGACCCTTAACTTAACAATGCTTCCTTCGGCATTATTACAGCTCTCCCTACTGAAGGCGTAAGGATGACCCTTAACTTAACAATGCTTCCTATAGCATTATTACAGCTCTGCCTACTGAAGGCGCAAGGATGACCCTTAACTTAACAATGCTTCATTCAGCATTATTACAGCTCTGCCTACTGAAGGCGTAAGGATGACCCTTAACTTAACAATGCTTCATTCAGCATTAATACAGCTATGCCTACTGAAGGCGTAAGGATGACCCTTAAGTTAACAATGCTTCATTCAGCATTATTACAGCTCTGCCTACTGAAGGCGTAAGGATGACTCTTAACTTAAATGCTTCATTCAGCATTATTACAGCTCTGCCTACTGAAGGCGTAAGGATGACCCTTAACTTAACAATGCTTCATTCAGCATTATTACAGCTCTGCCTACTGAAGGCGTAAGGATGAACCTTAACTTAACAATGCTTCATTCAGCATTATTACAGCTCTGCCTACTGAAGGCGTAAGGATGACTCTTAACTTAAATGCTTCATTCAGCATTATTACAGCTCTGCCTACTGAAGGCGCAAGGATGACCCTTAACTTAACAATGCTTCATTCAGCATTATTACAGCTCTGCCTACTGAAGGCGTAAGGATGACCCTTAACTTAACAATGCTTCATTCAGCATTAATACAGCTATGCCTACTGAAGGCGTAAGGATGACCCTTAAGTTAACAATGCTTCATTCAGCATTATTACAGCTCTGCCTACTGAAGGCGTAAGGATGACTCTTAACTTAAATGCTTCATTCAGCATTATTACAGCTCTGCCTACTGAAGGCGTAAGGATGACCCTTAACTTAACAATGCTTCATTCAGCATTATTACAGCTCTGCCTACTGAAGGCGTAAGGATGAACCTTAACTCAACAATGCTTCATTCAGCATTATTACAGCTCTGCCTACTGAAGGCGTAAGGATGACCCTTAACTTAACAATGCTTCATTCAGCATTATTACAGCTAAGCCTACTGAAGGCGTAAGGATGACCCTTAACTTAAGAATGCTTCATTCAGCATTATTACAGCTAAGCCTACTGAAGGCGTAAGGATGACCCTTAACTTAACAATGCTTCATTCAGCATTATTACAGCTACGCCTACTGAAGGCGTAAGGATGACTCTTAACTTAAATGCTTCATTCAGCATTATTACAGCTCTGCCTACTGAAGGCGTAAGGATGACTCTTAACTTAAATGCTTCATTCAGCATTATTACAGGTCTCCCTACTGAAGGCGTAAGGATGACCCTTAACTTAACAATGCTTCATTCAGCATTATTACAGCTCTGCCTACTGAAGGCGTAAGGATGACTCTTAACTTAAATGCTTCATTCAGCATTATTACAGCTCTGCCTACTGAAGGCATAGGGATGACCCTTAACTCAACAATGCTTCATTCAGCATTATTACAGCTATGCCTACTGAAGGCGTAAGGATGACCCTTAACTTAACAATGCTTCATTCAGCATCATTACAGCTATGCCTACTGAAGGCGTAAGGATCACCCTTAACTTAACAATGCTTCATTCAGCATTATTACAGCTCTGCCTACTGAAGGCGTAAGGATGACCCTTAACTTAACAATGCTTCATTCAGCATTATTACAGCTCCGCCTACTGAAGGCGTAAGGATGACCCTTAACTTAACAATGCTTCATTCAGCATTATTACAGCTCTGCCTACTGAAGGCGTAAGGATGAACCTTAACTCAACAATGCTTCATTCAGCATTATTACAGCTCTGCCTACTGAAGGCGTAAGGATGACCCTTAACTTAACAATGCTTCATTCAGCATTATTACAGCTCTGCCTACTGAAGGCGTAAGGATGACTCTTAACTTAACAATGCTTCATTCAGCATTATTACAGCTCTCCCTACTGAAGGCGTAAGGATGACCCTTAACTTAACAATGCTTCCTATAGCATTTTTACAGCTCTGCCTACTGAAGGCTTAAGGATGACCCTTAACTTAACAATGCTTCATTCAGCATTATTACAGCTCTGCCTACTGAATGCGTAAGGATGACCCTTAACTTAAAAATGCTTCCTATAGCATTATTACAGCTCTGCCTACTGAAGGCTTAAGGATGACCCTTAACTTAACAATGCTTCATTCAGCATTATAACAGCTCTGCCTACTGAAGGCTTAAGGATGACCCTTAACTTAACAATGCTTCATTCAGCATTATTACAGCTCTGCCTACTGAAGGCGTAAGGATGACCCTTAACTTAACAATGCTTCATTCAGCATTATTACAGCTCTGCCTACTGAAGGCGTAAGGATGACCCTTAACTTAAAAATGCTTCATTCAGCATTATTACAGCTCTGCCTACTGACGGCGTAAGGATGACCCTTAACTTAACAATGCTTCATTCAGCATTATTACAGCTCTGCCTACTGACGGCGTAAGGATGACCCTTGACTTAACAATGCTTCATTCAGCATTATTACAGCTCTGCCTACTGAAGGCGTAAGGATGACCCTTAACTTAACAATGCTTCATTCAGCATTATTACAGCTCTGCCTACTGAAGGCGTAAGGATGACCCTTGACTTAACAATGCTTCATTCAGCATTATTACAACTCTGCCTACTGAAGGCGTAAGGATGACCCTTAACTTAACAATGCTTCATTCAGCATTATTACAGCTCCGCCTACTGAAGGCGTAAGGATGACCCTTAACTTAACAATGCTTCATTCAGCATTATTACAGCTCTGCCTACTGAAGGCGTAAGGATGACCCTTAACTTAACAATGCTTCATTCAGCATTATTACAGCTCTGCCTACTGAAGGCGTAAGGATGACCCTTAACTTAACAATGCTTCATTCAGCATTATTACAGCTCTGCCTACTGAAGGCGTAAGGATGACCCTTAACTTACAATGCTTCATTCAGCATTATTACAGCTCTGCCTACTGAAGGCGTAAGGATGACCCTTAACTTAACAATGCATCATTCAGCATTATTACAGCTCTGCCTACTGAAGGCGTAAGGATGACCCTTAACTTAACAATGCTTCATTCAGCATTATTACAGCTCTGCCTACTGAAGGCGTAAGGATGACCCTTAACTTAACAATGCTTCATTCAGCATTATTACAGCTCTGCCTACTGAAGGCGTAAGGATGACCCTTAACTTAACAATGCTTCATTCAGCATTATTACAGCTCTGCCTACTGAAGGCGTAAGGATGACCCTTAACTTAACAATGCTTCATTCAGCATTATTACAACTCTGCCTACTGAAGGCGTAAGGATGACCCTTAACTTAACAATGCTTCATTCAGCATTATTACAACTCTGCCTACTGAAGGCGTAAGGATGACCCTTAACTTACAATGCTTCATTCAGCATTATTACAACTCTGCCTACTGAAGGCGTAAGGATCACCCTTAACTTAACAATGCTTCATTCAGCATTATTACAACTCTGCCTACTGAAGGCGTAAGGATGACCCTTAACTTACAATGCTTCATTCAGCATTATTACAACTCTGCCTACTGAAGGCGTAAGGATCACCCTTAACTTAACAATGCTTCATTCAGCATTATTACAACTCTGCCTACTGAAGGCGTAACGATGACCCTTAACTTAACAATGCTTCATTCAGCATTATTACAGCTCTGCCTACTGAAGGCGTAAGGATGACCCTTAACTTAACAATGCTTCATTCAGCATTATTACAGCTCTGCCTACTGAAGGCGTAAGGATGACCCTTAACTTAACAATGCTTCATTCAGCATTATTACAGCTCTGCCTACTGAAGGTGTAAGGATGACCCTTAACTTAACAATGCTTCATTCAGCATTATTACAACTCTGCCTACTGAAGGCGTAAGGATGACCCTTAACTTAACAATGCTTCATTCAGCATTATTACAGCTATGCCTACTGAAGGCGTAAGGACGACCCTTAACTTAACAATGCTTCATTCAGCATCATTACAGCTCTGCCTACTGAAGGCGTAAGGATGACCCTTAACTTAACAATGCTTCATTCAGCATTATTACAACTCTGCCTACTGAAGGCGTGAGGATGACCCTTAACTTACAATGCTTCATTCAGCATTATTACAGCTCTGCCTACTGAAGGTGTAAGGATGACCCTTAACTTAACAATGCTTCATTCAGCATTATTACAGCTCTGCCTACTGAAGGCTTAAGGACGACCCTTAACATAACAATGCTTCATTCAGCATTATTACAGCTCTGCCTACTGAAGAGTAAGGATGACCCTTAACTTAACAATGCTTCATTCAGCATTATTACAGCTCTGCCTACTGAAGGCGTAAGGATGACCCTTAACAATGCTTCATTCAGCATTATTACAGCTCTGCCTACTGAAGGCGTAAGGATGAACCTTAACTCAACAATGCTTCATTCAGCATTATTACAGCTCTGCCTACTGAAGGCGTAAGGATGACCCTTAACTTAACAATGCTTCATTCAGCATTATTACAGCTATGCCTACTGAAGGCGTAAGGATGACCCCTAACTTAACAATGCTTCATTCAGCATTATTACAGCTCTGCCTACTGAAGGCGTAAGGATGACCCCTAACTTAACAATGCTTCATTCAGCATTATTACAGCTCTGCCTACTGAAGGCGTAAGGATGACCCTTAACTTAACAATGCTTCATTCAGCATTATTACAGCTCTGCCTACTGAAGGTGTAAGGATGACCCTTAACTTAACAATGCTTCATTCAGCATTATTACAGCTCTGCCTACTGAAGGCGTAAGGATGACCCTTAACTTAACAATGCTTCATTCCGCATTATTACAGCTCTGCCTACTGAAGGCGTAAGGATGACCCTTAACTTAACAATGCTTCATTCAGCAATATTACAGCTCTGCCTACTGAAGGCGTAAGGATGACCCTTAACTTAACAATGCTTCATTCAGCATTATTACAGCTCCGCCTACTGAAGGCGTAAGGATGACCCTTAACTTAACAATGCTTCATTCAGCATTATTACAGCTCTGCCTACTGAAGGCGTAAGGATGACCCTTAACTTAACAATGCTTCATTCAGCATTAATACAGCTCTGCCTACTGAAGGCGTAAGGATGACCCTTAACTTAACAATGCTTCATTCAGCATTATTACAGCTCTGCCTACTGAAGGCGTAAGGATGACCCTTACCTTACAATGCTTCATTCAGCATTATTACAGCTCTGCCTACTGAAGGCGTAAGAATGACCCTTAACTTAACAATGCTTCATTCAGCAATATTACAGCTCTGCCTACTGACGGCGTAAGGATGACCCTTAACTTAACAATGCTTCATTCAGCATCATTACAGCTCTGCCTACTGAAGGCGTAAGGATGACCCTTAACTTAACAATGCTTCATTCAGCATTATTACAACTCTGCCTACTGACGGCGTAAGGATGACCCTTAACTTAACAATGCTTCATTCAGCATTATTACAGCTCTGCCTACTGAAGGCGTAAGGATGACTCTTAACTTAACAATGCTTCATTCAGCATTATTACAGCTATGCCTACTGAAGGCGTAAGGACGACCCTTAACTTAACAATGCTTCATTCAGCATTATTACAGCTCTGCCTACTGAAGGCGTAAGGATGACCCTTAACTTAACAATGCTTCATTCAGCATTATTACAGCTCTGCCTACTGAAGGCGTAAGGATGACCCTTAACTTAACAATCCTTCATTCAGCATTATTACAGCTCTGCCTACTGAAGGCGTAAGGATGACCCTTAACTTAACAATGCTTCATTCAGCATTATTACAGCTCTGCCTACTGAAGGCGTAAGGATGACCCTTAACTTAACAAGGCTTCATTCAGCATTAATACAACTCTGCCTACTGAAGGCGTAAGGATGACCCTTAACTTAACAATGCTTCATTCAGCATTATTACAGCTCTGCCTACTGAAGGCGTAAGAATGACCCTTAACTTAACAATGCTTCATTCAGCATTATTACAGCTCTGCCTACTGACGGCGTAAGGATGACCCTTAACTTAACAATGCTTCATTCAGCATCATTACAGCTCTGCCTACTGAAGGCGTAAGGATGACCCTTAACTTAACAATGCTTCATTCAGCATTATTACAACTCTGCCTACTGACGGCGTAAGGATGACCCTTAACTTAACAATGCTTCATTCAGCATTATTACAGCTCTGCCTACTGAAGGCGTAAGGATGACCCTTAACTTAACAAAGCTTCATACAGCATTATTACAGCTCTGCCTACTGAAGGCGTAAGGATGACCCTTAACTTAACAATGCTTCATTCAGCATTATTACAGCTCTGCCTACTGAAGGCGTAAGGATGACCCTTACCTCAACAATGCTTCATTCAGCATTATTACAGCTATGCCTACTGAAGGCGTAAGGATGACCCTTAACTTAACAATGCTTCATTCAGCATTATTACAGCTCTGCCTACTGAAGGCGTAAGGATGACCCTTAACTTAACAATGCTTCATTCAGCATTATTACAGCTCTGTCTACTGAAGGCGTAAGGATGACCCTTAACTTAACAATGCTTCATTCAGCATTATTACAGCTCTGCCTACTGAAGGCGTAAGGATGACCCTTACCTCAACAATGCTTCATTCAGCATTATTACAGCTATGCCTACTGAAGGCGTAAGGATGACCCTTAACTTAACAATGCTTCATTCAGCATTATTACAGCTCTGCCTACTGAAGGCGTAAGGATGACCCTTAACTTAACAATGCTTCATTCAGCATTATTACAGCTACGACTACTGAAGGCGTAAGGATGACCCTTAACTTAACAATGCTTCATTCAGCATTATTACAGCTCTGCCTACTGAAGGCGTAAGGATGACCCTAAACTTAACAATGCTTCATTCAGCATTATTACAGCTCTGCCTACTGAAGGCGTAAGGATGACCCTTAACTTAACAATGCTTCATTCAGCATTATTACAGCTCTGCCTACTGAAGGCGTAAGGATGACCCTTACCTCAACAATGCTTCATTCAGCATTATTACAGCTATGCCTACTGAAGGCGTAAGGATGACCCTTAACTTAACAATGCTTCATTCAGCATTATTACAGCTCTGCCTACTGAAGGCGTAAGGATGACCCTTAACTTAACAATGCTTCATTCAGCATTATTACAGCTACGACTACTGAAGGCGTAAGGATGACCCTTAACTTAACAATGCTTCATTCAGCATTATTACAGCTATGCCTACTGAAGGCGTAAGGATGACCCTTAAGTTAACAATGCTTCATTCAGCATTATTACAGCTCTGCCTACTGAAGGCGTAAGGATGACCCTTACCTCAACAATGCTTCATTCAGCATTATTACAGCTATGCCTACTGAAGGCGTAAGGATGACCCTTAACTTAACAATGCTTCATTCAGCATTATTACAGCTCTGCCTACTGAAGGCGTAAGGATGACCCTTAACTTAACAATGCTTCATTCAGCATTATTACAGCTCTGCCTACTGAAGGCGTAAGGATGACCCTTACCTCAACAATGCTTCATTCAGCATTATTACAGCTCTGCCTACTGAAGGCGTAAGGATGACCCTTAACTTAACAATGCTTCATTCAGCATTATTACAGCTCTGCCTACTGAAGGCGTAAGGATGACCCTTAACTTAACAATGCTTCATTCAGCATTATTACAGCTATGCCTACTGAAGGCGTAAGGATGACCCTTAACTTAACAATGCTTCATTCAGCATTATTACAGCTATGCCTACTGAAAGCGTAAGGATGACCCTTAACTTAACAATGCTTCATTCAGCATTATTACAGCTCTGCCTACTGAAGGCGTAAGGATGACCCTTACCTCAACAATGCTTCATTCAGCATTATTACAGCTATGCCTACTGAAGGCGTAAGGATGACCCTTAACTTAACAATGCTTCATTCAGCATTATTACAGCTCTGCCTACTGAAGGCGTAAGGATGACCCTTAACTTAACAATGCTTCATTCAGCATTATTACAGCTCTGCCTACTGAAGGCGTAAGGATGACCCTTAACTTAACAATGCTTCATTCAGCATTATTACAGCTCTGCCTACTGAAGGCGTAAGGATGACCCTTACCTCAACAATGCTTCATTCAGCATTATTACAGCTCTGCCTACTGAAGGCGTAAGGATGACCCTTAACTTAACAATGCTTCATTCAGCATTATTACAGCTCTGCCTACTGAAGGCGTAAGGATGACCCTTAACTTAACAATGCTTCATTCAGCATTATTACAGCTACGACTACTGAAGGCGTAAGGATGACCCTTAACTTAACAATGCTTCATTCAGCATTATTACAGCTCTGCCTACTGAAGGCGTAAGGATGACCCTTAACTTAACAATGCTTCATTCAGCATTATTACAGCTCTGCCTACTGAAGGCGTAAGGATGACCCTTAACTTAACAATGCTTCATTCAGCATTATTACAGCTCTGCCTACTGAAGGCGTAAGGATGACCCTTAACTTAACAATGCTTCATTCAGCATTATTACAGCTCTGCCTACTGAAGGCGTAAGGATGACTCTTAACTTAAATGCTTCATTCAGCATTATTACAGCTCTGCCTACTGAAGGCGCAAGGATGACCCTTAACTTAACAATGCTTCATTCAGCATTATTACAGCTATGGCTACTGAAGGCGTAAGGATGACCCTTACCTCAACATCGCTTCCCTCAGCATTATTACAGCTATGCCTACTGAAGGTATGAGGATGACCCTTAACTTAACAATGTTTCATTCAGCATTATTACAGCTCTGCCTACTGAAGGCGTAAGGATGACTCTTAACTCAAATGCTTCATTCAGCATTATTACAGCTATGCCTACTGAAGGCGCAAGGATGACCCTTAACTTAACAATGCTTCATTCAGCATTATTACAGCTCTGCCTACTGAAGGCGTAAGGATGACTCTTAACTCAAATGCTTCATTCAGCATTATTACAGCTCTGCCTACTGAAGGCGTAAGGATGACCCTTAACTTAACAATGCTTCATTCAGCATTATTACAGCTCTGCCTACTGAAGGCGTAAGGATGACCCTTAACTTAACAATGCTTCATTCAGCAATATTACAGCTCTGCCTACTGAAGGTATGAGGATGACCCTTAACTTAACAATGCTTCATTCAGCATTATTACAGCTATGCCTACTGAAGGCGCAAGGATGACCCTTAACTTAACAATGCTTCATTCAGCATTATTACAGCTATGCCTACTGAAGGCGCAAGGATGACCCTTAACTTAACAATGCTTCATTCAGCATTATTACAGCTCTGCCTACTGAAGGCGTAAGGATGACCCTTAACTTAACAATGCTTCATTCAGCATTATTACAGCTCTGCCTACTGAAGGCGTATGGATGACCCTTAACTTAACAATGCTTCATTCAGCATTATTACAGCTCTGCCTACTGAAGGCGTAAGGATGACCCTTAACTTAACAATGCTTCATTCAGCATTATTACAGCTCTGCCTACTGAAGGCGTAAGGATGACCCTTAACTTAACAATGCTTCATTCAGCATTATTACAGCTATGCCTACTGAAGGCGCAAGGATGACCCTTAACTTAACAATGCTTCATTCAGCATTATTACAGCTATGCCTACTGAAGGCGCAAGGATGACCCTTAACTTAACAATGCTTCATTCAGCAGTATTACAGCTATGCCTACTGAAGGCGCAAGGATGACTCTTAACTTAACAATGCTTCATTCAGCATTATTACAGCTCTGCCTACTGAAGGCGTAAGGATGACTCTTAACTTAAATGCTTCATTCAGCATTATTACAGCTATGCCTACTGAAGGCGTAAGGATGACCCTTAACTTAACAATGCTTCATTCAGCATTATTACAGCTCTGCCTACTGAAGGCGTAAGGATGACTCTTAACTTAAATGCTTCATTCAGCATTATTACAGCTCTGCCTACTGAAGGCGCAAGGATGACCCTTAACTTAACAATGCTTCATTCAGCATTATTACAGCTCTGCCTACTGAAGGCGTAAGGATGACCCTTAACTTAACAATGCTTCATTCAGCATTAATACAGCTCTGCCTACTGAAGGCGTAAGGATGACCCTTAACTTAACAATGCTTCATTCAGCATTATTACAGCTCTGCCTACTGAAGGCGTAAGGATGACCCTTAACTTAACAATGCTTCATTCAGCATTATTACAGCTCTGCCTACTGAAGGCGTAAGGATGACTCTTAACTTAAATGCTTCATTCAGCATTATTACAGCTCTGCCTACTGAAGGCGTAAGGATGACTCTTAACTTAAATGCTTCATTCAGCATTAATACAGCTCTGCCTACTGAAGGCGTAAGGATGACCCTTAACTTAACAATGCTTCCTTCGGCATTATTACAGCTCTCCCTACTGAAGGCGTAAGGATGACCCTTAACTTAACAATGCTTCCTATAGCATTATTACAGCTCTGCCTACTGAAGGCGCAAGGATGACCCTTAACTTAACAATGCTTCATTCAGCATTATTACAGCTCTGCCTACTGAAGGCGTAAGGATGACCCTTAACTTAACAATGCTTCATTCAGCATTAATACAGCTATGCCTACTGAAGGCGTAAGGATGACCCTTAAGTTAACAATGCTTCATTCAGCATTATTACAGCTCTGCCTACTGAAGGCGTAAGGATGACTCTTAACTTAAATGCTTCATTCAGCATTATTACAGCTCTGCCTACTGAAGGCGTAAGGATGACCCTTAACTTAACAATGCTTCATTCAGCATTATTACAGCTCTGCCTACTGAAGGCGTAAGGATGAACCTTAACTTAACAATGCTTCATTCAGCATTATTACAGCTCTGCCTACTGAAGGCGTAAGGATGACTCTTAACTTAAATGCTTCATTCAGCATTATTACAGCTCTGCCTACTGAAGGCGCAAGGATGACCCTTAACTTAACAATGCTTCATTCAGCATTATTACAGCTCTGCCTACTGAAGGCGTAAGGATGACCCTTAACTTAACAATGCTTCATTCAGCATTAATACAGCTATGCCTACTGAAGGCGTAAGGATGACCCTTAAGTTAACAATGCTTCATTCAGCATTATTACAGCTCTGCCTACTGAAGGCGTAAGGATGACTCTTAACTTAAATGCTTCATTCAGCATTATTACAGCTCTGCCTACTGAAGGCGTAAGGATGACCCTTAACTTAACAATGCTTCATTCAGCATTATTACAGCTCTGCCTACTGAAGGCGTAAGGATGAACCTTAACTCAACAATGCTTCATTCAGCATTATTACAGCTCTGCCTACTGAAGGCGTAAGGATGACCCTTAACTTAACAATGCTTCATTCAGCATTATTACAGCTAAGCCTACTGAAGGCGTAAGGATGACCCTTAACTTAAGAATGCTTCATTCAGCATTATTACAGCTAAGCCTACTGAAGGCGTAAGGATGACCCTTAACTTAACAATGCTTCATTCAGCATTATTACAGCTACGCCTACTGAAGGCGTAAGGATGACTCTTAACTTAAATGCTTCATTCAGCATTATTACAGCTCTGCCTACTGAAGGCGTAAGGATGACTCTTAACTTAAATGCTTCATTCAGCATTATTACAGGTCTCCCTACTGAAGGCGTAAGGATGACCCTTAACTTAACAATGCTTCATTCAGCATTATTACAGCTCTGCCTACTGAAGGCGTAAGGATGACTCTTAACTTAAATGCTTCATTCAGCATTATTACAGCTCTGCCTACTGAAGGCATAGGGATGACCCTTAACTCAACAATGCTTCATTCAGCATTATTACAGCTATGCCTACTGAAGGCGTAAGGATGACCCTTAACTTAACAATGCTTCATTCAGCATCATTACAGCTATGCCTACTGAAGGCGTAAGGATCACCCTTAACTTAACAATGCTTCATTCAGCATTATTACAGCTCTGCCTACTGAAGGCGTAAGGATGACCCTTAACTTAACAATGCTTCATTCAGCATTATTACAGCTCCGCCTACTGAAGGCGTAAGGATGACCCTTAACTTAACAATGCTTCATTCAGCATTATTACAGCTCTGCCTACTGAAGGCGTAAGGATGAACCTTAACTCAACAATGCTTCATTCAGCATTATTACAGCTCTGCCTACTGAAGGCGTAAGGATGACCCTTAACTTAAGAATGCTTCATTCAGCATTATTACAGCTCTGCCTACTGAAGGCGTAAGGATGACTCTTAACTTAACAATGCTTCATTCAGCATTATTACAGCTCTCCCTACTGAAGGCGTAAGGATGACCCTTAACTTAACAATGCTTCCTATAGCATTTTTACAGCTCTGCCTACTGAAGGCTTAAGGATGACCCTTAACTTAACAATGCTTCATTCAGCATTATTACAGCTCTGCCTACTGAATGCGTAAGGATGACCCTTAACTTAAAAATGCTTCCTATAGCATTATTACAGCTCTGCCTACTGAAGGCTTAAGGATGACCCTTAACTTAACAATGCTTCATTCAGCATTATAACAGCTCTGCCTACTGAAGGCTTAAGGATGACCCTTAACTTAACAATGCTTCATTCAGCATTATTACAGCTCTGCCTACTGAAGGCGTAAGGATGACCCTTAACTTAACAATGCTTCATTCAGCATTATTACAGCTCTGCCTACTGAAGGCGTAAGGATGACCCTTAACTTAAAAATGCTTCATTCAGCATTATTACAGCTCTGCCTACTGACGGCGTAAGGATGACCCTTAACTTAACAATGCTTCATTCAGCATTATTACAGCTCTGCCTACTGACGGCGTAAGGATGACCCTTGACTTAACAATGCTTCATTCAGCATTATTACAGCTCTGCCTACTGAAGGCGTAAGGATGACCCTTAACTTAACAATGCTTCATTCAGCATTATTACAGCTCTGCCTACTGAAGGCGTAAGGATGACCCTTGACTTAACAATGCTTCATTCAGCATTATTACAACTCTGCCTACTGAAGGCGTAAGGATGACCCTTAACTTAACAATGCTTCATTCAGCATTATTACAGCTCCGCCTACTGAAGGCGTAAGGATGACCCTTAACTTAACAATGCTTCATTCAGCATTATTACAGCTCCGCCTACTGAAGGCGTAAGGATGACCCTTAACTTAACAATGCTTCATTCAGCATTATTACAGCTCCGCCTACTGAAGGCGTAAGGATGACCCTTAACTTAACAATGCTTCATTCAGCATTATTACAGCTCTGCCTACTGAAGGCGTAAGGATGACCCTTAACTTAACAATGCTTCATTCAGCATTATTACAGCTCTGCCTACTGAAGGCGTAAGGATGACCCTTAACTTACAATGCTTCATTCAGCATTATTACAGCTCTGCCTACTGAAGGCGTAAGGATGACCCTTAACTTAACAATGCATCATTCAGCATTATTACAGCTCTGCCTACTGAAGGCGTAAGGATGACCCTTAACTTAACAATGCTTCATTCAGCATTATTACAGCTCTGCCTACTGAAGGCGTAAGGATGACCCTTAACTTAACAATGCTTCATTCAGCATTATTACAGCTCTGCCTACTGAAGGCGTAAGGATGACCCTTAACTTAACAATGCTTCATTCAGCATTATTACAGCTCTGCCTACTGAAGGCGTAAGGATGACCCTTAACTTAACAATGCTTCATTCAGCATTATTACAACTCTGCCTACTGAAGGCGTAAGGATGACCCTTAACTTAACAATGCTTCATTCAGCATTATTACAACTCTGCCTACTGAAGGCGTAAGGATGACCCTTAACTTACAATGCTTCATTCAGCATTATTACAACTCTGCCTACTGAAGGCGTAAGGATCACCCTTAACTTAACAATGCTTCATTCAGCATTATTACAACTCTGCCTACTGAAGGCGTAAGGATGACCCTTAACTTACAATGCTTCATTCAGCATTATTACAACTCTGCCTACTGAAGGCGTAAGGATCACCCTTAACTTAACAATGCTTCATTCAGCATTATTACAACTCTGCCTACTGAAGGCGTAACGATGACCCTTAACTTAACAATGCTTCATTCAGCATTATTACAGCTCTGCCTACTGAAGGCGTAAGGATGACCCTTAACTTAACAATGCTTCATTCAGCATTATTACAGCTCTGCCTACTGAAGGCGTAAGGATGACCCTTAACTTAACAATGCTTCATTCAGCATTATTACAGCTCTGCCTACTGAAGGTGTAAGGATGACCCTTAACTTAACAATGCTTCATTCAGCATTATTACAACTCTGCCTACTGAAGGCGTAAGGATGACCCTTAACTTAACAATGCTTCATTCAGCATTATTACAGCTATGCCTACTGAAGGCGTAAGGACGACCCTTAACTTAACAATGCTTCATTCAGCATCATTACAGCTCTGCCTACTGAAGGCGTAAGGATGACCCTTAACTTAACAATGCTTCATTCAGCATTATTACAACTCTGCCTACTGAAGGCGTGAGGATGACCCTTAACTTACAATGCTTCATTCAGCATTATTACAGCTCTGCCTACTGAAGGTGTAAGGATGACCCTTAACTTAACAATGCTTCATTCAGCATTATTACAGCTCTGCCTACTGAAGGCTTAAGGACGACCCTTAACATAACAATGCTTCATTCAGCATTATTACAGCTCTGCCTACTGAAGAGTAAGGATGACCCTTAACTTAACAATGCTTCATTCAGCATTATTACAGCTCTGCCTACTGAAGGCGTAAGGATGACCCTTAACAATGCTTCATTCAGCATTATTACAGCTCTGCCTACTGAAGGCGTAAGGATGAACCTTAACTCAACAATGCTTCATTCAGCATTATTACAGCTCTGCCTACTGAAGGCGTAAGGATGACCCTTAACTTAACAATGCTTCATTCAGCATTATTACAGCTATGCCTACTGAAGGCGTAAGGATGACCCCTAACTTAACAATGCTTCATTCAGCATTATTACAGCTCTGCCTACTGAAGGCGTAAGGATGACCCCTAACTTAACAATGCTTCATTCAGCATTATTACAGCTCTGCCTACTGAAGGCGTAAGGATGACCCTTAACTTAACAATGCTTCATTCAGCATTATTACAGCTCTGCCTACTGAAGGTGTAAGGATGACCCTTAACTTAACAATGCTTCATTCAGCATTATTACAGCTCTGCCTACTGAAGGCGTAAGGATGACCCTTAACTTAACAATGCTTCATTCCGCATTATTACAGCTCTGCCTACTGAAGGCGTAAGGATGACCCTTAACTTAACAATGCTTCATTCAGCAATATTACAGCTCTGCCTACTGAAGGCGTAAGGATGACCCTTAACTTAACAATGCTTCATTCAGCATTATTACAGCTCCGCCTACTGAAGGCGTAAGGATGACCCTTAACTTAACAATGCTTCATTCAGCATTATTACAGCTCTGCCTACTGAAGGCGTAAGGATGACCCTTAACTTAACAATGCTTCATTCAGCATTAATACAGCTCTGCCTACTGAAGGCGTAAGGATGACCCTTAACTTAACAATGCTTCATTCAGCATTATTACAGCTCTGCCTACTGAAGGCGTAAGGATGACCCTTACCTTACAATGCTTCATTCAGCATTATTACAGCTCTGCCTACTGAAGGCGTAAGAATGACCCTTAACTTAACAATGCTTCATTCAGCAATATTACAGCTCTGCCTACTGACGGCGTAAGGATGACCCTTAACTTAACAATGCTTCATTCAGCATCATTACAGCTCTGCCTACTGAAGGCGTAAGGATGACCCTTAACTTAACAATGCTTCATTCAGCATTATTACAACTCTGCCTACTGACGGCGTAAGGATGACCCTTAACTTAACAATGCTTCATTCAGCATTATTACAGCTCTGCCTACTGAAGGCGTAAGGATGACTCTTAACTTAACAATGCTTCATTCAGCATTATTACAGCTATGCCTACTGAAGGCGTAAGGACGACCCTTAACTTAACAATGCTTCATTCAGCATTATTACAGCTCTGCCTACTGAAGGCGTAAGGATGACCCTTAACTTAACAATCCTTCATTCAGCATTATTACAGCTCTGCCTACTGAAGGCGTAAGGATGACCCTTAACTTAACAATGCTTCATTCAGCATTATTACAGCTCTGCCTACTGAAGGCGTAAGGATGACCCTTAACTTAACAAGGCTTCATTCAGCATTAATACAACTCTGCCTACTGAAGGCGTAAGGATGACCCTTAACTTAACAATGCTTCATTCAGCATTATTACAGCTCTGCCTACTGAAGGCGTAAGAATGACCCTTAACTTAACAATGCTTCATTCAGCATTATTACAGCTCTGCCTACTGACGGCGTAAGGATGACCCTTAACTTAACAATGCTTCATTCAGCATCATTACAGCTCTGCCTACTGAAGGCGTAAGGATGACCCTTAACTTAACAATGCTTCATTCAGCATTATTACAACTCTGCCTACTGACGGCGTAAGGATGACCCTTAACTTAACAATGCTTCATTCAGTATTATTACAGCTCTGCCTACTGACGGCGTAAGGATGACCCTTAACTTAACAATCCTTCATTCAGGATAATTACAGCTCTGCCTACTGACGGCGTAAGGATGACTCTTAACTTAACAATGCTTCATTCAGCATTATTACAGCTCTGCCTACTGAAGGCGTAAGGATGACTCTTAACTTAACAATGCTTCATTCAGCATTATTACAGCTCTCCCTACTGAAGGCGTAAGGATGACCCTTAACTTAACAATGCTTCCTATAGCATTATTACAGCTCTGCCTACTGAAGGCGTAAGGATGACCCTTAACTTAACAATGCTTCATTCAGCATTATTACAGCTCTGCCTACTGAAGGCGTAAGGATGACCCTTAACTTAACAATGCTTCATTCAGCATTATTACAGCTCTGCCTACTGAAGGCGTAAGGATGACCCTTAACTCAACAATGCTTCATTCAGCATTATTACAGCTCTGCCTACTGAAGGCGTAAGGATGACCCTTAACTTAACAATGCTTCATTCAGCATTATTACAGCTCTGCCTACTGAAGGCGTAAGGATGACCCTTAACTTAACAATGCTTCATTCAGCATTATTACAGCTCTGCCTACTGAAGGCGTAAGGATGACCCTTAACTTAACAATGCTTCATTCAGCATTATTACAGCTAAGCCTACTGAAGGCGTAAGGATGACCCTTAACTTAACAATGCTTCATTCAGCATTATTACAGCTCTGCCTACTGAAGGCGTAAGGATGACCCTTAACAATGCTTCATTCAGCATTATTACAGCTCTGCCTACTGAAGGCGTAAGGATGAACCTTAACTCAACAATGCTTCATTCAGCATTATTACAGCTCTGCCTACTGAAGGCGTAAGGATGACCCTTAACTTAACAATGCTTCATTCAGCATTATTACAGCTAAGCCTACTGAAGGCGTAAGGATGAACCTTAACTTAACAATGCTTCATTCAGCATTATTACAGCTCTGCCTACTGAAGGCGTAAGGATGACCCTTAACTTAACAATGCTTCATTCAGCATTATTACAGCTAAGCCTACTGAAGGCGTAAGGATGACCCTTAACTTAACAATGCTTCATTCAGCATTATTACAGCTCTGCCTACTGACGGCGTAAGGATGACCCTTGACTTAACAATGCTTCATTCAGCATTATTACAGCTCTGCCTACTGAAGGCGTAAGGATGACCCTTAACCTAACAATGCTTCATTCAGCATTATTACAGCTCTGCCTACTGAAGGAGTAAGGATGACCCTTAACTTAACAATGCTTCATTCAGCATTATTACAGCTCTGCCTACTGAAGGCGTAAGGATGACCCTTAACTTAACAATGCTTCATTCAGCATTATTACAGCTCTGCCTACTGAAGGCGTAAGGATGACCCTTAACTTAACAATGCTTCATTCAGCATTATTACAGCTCTGCCTACTGACGGCGTAAGGATGACCCTTAACTTAACAATGCTTCATTCAGCATTATTACAGCTCTGCCTACTGAAGGCTTAAGGATGACCCTTAACTTAACAATGCTTCATTCAGCATTATTACAGCTATGCCTACTGAAGGTGTAAGAATGACCCTTAACTGAACAATGCTTCATTCAGCATTATTACAGCTCTGCCCACTGAAGGCGTAAGGATGACCCTTAACTTAAGAATGCTTCATTCAGCATTATTACAGCTCTGCCTACTGAAGGCTTAAGGACGACCCTTAACATAACAATGCTTCATTCAGCATTATTACAGCTCTGCCTACTGAAGGCGTAAGGATGACCCTTAACTTAACAATGCTTCATTCAGCATTATTACAGCTCTGCCTACTGAAGGCGTAAGGATGACTCTTAACTTAAATGCTTCATTCAGCATTATTACAGCTCTGCCTACTGAAGGCGTAAGGATGACTCTTAACTTAAATGCTTCATTCAGCATTATTACAGCTAAGCCTACTGAAGGCGTAAGGATGACCCTTAACTTAACAATGCTTCATTCAGCATTATTACAGCTAAGCCTACTGAAGGCGTAAGGATGACCCTTAACTTAAGAATGCTTCATTCAGCATTATTACAGCTAAGCCTACTGAAGGCGTAAGGATGACCCTTAACTTAACAATGCTTCATTCAGCATTATTACAGCTACGCCTACTGAAGGCGTAAGGATGACTCTTAACTTAAATGCTTCATTCAGCATTATTACAGCTCTGCCTACTGAAGGCGTAAGGATGACTCTTAACTTAAATGCTTCATTCAGCATTATTACAGGTCTCCCTACTGAAGGCGTAAGGATGACCCTTAACTTAACAATGCTTCATTCAGCATTATTACAGCTCTGCCTACTGAAGGCGTAAGGATGACTCTTAACTTAAATGCTTCATTCAGCATTATTACAGCTCTGCCTACTGAAGGCATAGGGATGACCCTTAACTCAACAATGCTTCATTCAGCATTATTACAGCTATGCCTACTGAAGGCGTAAGGATGACCCTTAACTTAACAATGCTTCATTCAGCATCATTACAGCTATGCCTACTGAAGGCGTAAGGATCACCCTTAACTTAACAATGCTTCATTCAGCATTATTACAGCTCTGCCTACTGAAGGCGTAAGGATGACCCTTAACTTAACAATGCTTCATTCAGCATTATTACAGCTCCGCCTACTGAAGGCGTAAGGATGACCCTTAACTCAACAATGCTTCATTCAGCATTATTACAGCTCTGCCTACTGAAGGCGTAAGGATGAACCTTAACTCAACAATGCTTCATTCAGCATTATTACAGCTCTGCCTACTGAAGGCGTAAGGATGACCCTTAACTTAACAATGCTTCATTCAGCATTATTACAGCTCTGCCTACTGAAGGCGTAAGGATGACCCTTAACTTAACAATGCTTCATTCAGCATTATTACAGCTCTGCCTACTGAAGGCGTAAGGATGAACCTTAACTCAACAATGCTTCATTCAGCATTATTACAGCTCTGCCTACTGAAGGCGTAAGGATGACCCTTAACTTAACAATGCTTCATTCAGCATTATTACAGCTCTGCCTACTGAAGGCGTAAGGATGACTCTTAACTTAACAATGCTTCATTCAGCATTATTACAGCTCTGCCTACTGAAGGCGTAAGGATGACTCTTAACTTAACAATGCTTCATTCAGCATTATTACAGCTCTCCCTACTGAAGGCGTAAGGATGACCCTTAACTTAACAATGCTTCCTATAGCATTATTACAGCTCTGCCTACTGAAGGCTTAAGGATGACCCTTAACTTAACAATGCTTCATTCAGCATTATTACAGCTCTGCCTACTGAATGCGTAAGGATGACCCTTAACTTAAAAATGCTTCCTATAGCATTATTACAGCTCTGCCTACTGAAGGCTTAAGGATGACCCTTAACTTAACAATGCTTCATTCAGCATTATAACAGCTCTGCCTACTGAAGGCTTAAGGATGACCCTTAACTTAACAATGCTTCATTCAGCATTATTACAGCTCTGCCTACTGAAGGCGTAAGGATGACCCTTAACTTACCAATGCTTCATTCAGCATTATTACAGCTCTGCCTACTGAAGGCGTAAGGATGACCCTTAACTTAACAATGCTTCATTCAGCATTATTACAGCTCTGCCTACTGAAGGCGTAAGGATGACCCTTAACTTAACAATGCTTCATTCAGCATTATTACAGCTCTGCCTACTGAAGGCGTAAGGATGACCCTTAACTTAAAAATGCTTCATTCAGCATTATTACAGCTCTGCCTACTGACGGCGTAAGGATGACCCTTAACTTAACAATGCTTCATTCAGCATTATTACAGCTCTGCCTACTGACGGCGTAAGGATGACCCTTGACTTAACAATGCTTCATTCAGCATTATTACAGCTCTGCCTACTGAAGGCGTAAGGATGACCCTTAACTTAACAATGCTTCATTCAGCATTATTACAGCTCTGCCTACTGAAGGCGTAAGGATGACCCTTGACTTAACAATGCTTCATTCAGCATTATTACAACTCTGCCTACTGAAGGCGTAAGGATGACCCTTAACTTAACAATGCTTCATTCAGCATTATTACAGCTCCGCCTACTGAAGGCGTAAGGATGACCCTTAACTTAACAATGCTTCATTCAGCATTATTACAGCTCTGCCTACTGAAGGCGTAAGGATGACCCTTAACTTAACAATGCTTCATTCAGCATTATTACAGCTCTGCCTACTGAAGGCGTAAGGATGACCCTTAACTTAACAATGCTTCATTCAGCATTATTACAGCTCTGCCTACTGAAGGCGTAAGGATGACCCTTAACTTACAATGCTTCATTCAGCATTATTACAGCTCTGCCTACTGAAGGCGTAAGGATGACCCTTAACTTAACAATGCATCATTCAGCATTATTACAGCTCTGCCTACTGAAGGCGTAAGGATGACCCTTAACTTAACAATGCTTCATTCAGCATTATTACAGCTCTGCCTACTGAAGGCGTAAGGATGACCCTTAACTTAACAATGCTTCATTCAGCATTATTACAGCTCTGCCTACTGAAGGCGTAAGGATGACCCTTAACTTAACAATGCTTCATTCAGCATTATTACAACTCTGCCTACTGAAGGCGTAAGGATGACCCTTAACTTAACAATGCTTCATTCAGCATTATTACAACTCTGCCTACTGAAGGCGTAAGGATGACCCTTAACTTACAATGCTTCATTCAGCATTATTACAACTCCGCCTACTGAAGGCGTAAGGATGACCCTTAACTTAATAATGCTTCATTCAGCATTATTACAACTCTGCCTACTGAAGGCGTAAGGATGACCCTTAACTTACAATGCTTCATTCAGCATTATTACAACTCTGCCTACTGAAGGCGTAAGGATCACCCTTAACTTAACAATGCTTCATTCAGCATTATTACAACTCTGCCTACTGAAGGCGTAACGATGACCCTTAACTTTACAATGCTTCATTCAGCATTATTACAGCTCTGCCTACTGAAGGCGTAAGGATGACCCTTAACTTAACAATGCTTCATTCAGCATTATTACAGCTCTGCCTACTGAAGGCGTAAGGATGACCCTTAACTTAACAATGCTTCATTCAGCATTATTACAGCTCTGCCTACTGAAGGTGTAAGGATGACCCTTAACTTAACAATGCTTCATTCAGCATTATTACAACTCTGCCTACTGAAGGCGTAAGGATGACCCTTAACTTAACAATGCTTCATTCAGCATTATTAAAGCTCTGCCTACTGAAGGTGTAAGGATGACCCTTAACTTAACAATGCTTCATTCAGCATTATTACAACTCTGCCTACTGAAGGCGTAAGGATGACCCTTAACTTAACAATGCTTCATTCAGCATTATTAAAGCTCTGCCTACTGAAGGCGTAAGGATGACCCTTAACTTAACAATGCTTCATTCAGCATTATTACAGCTCTGCCTACTGAAGGCTTAAGGACGACCCTTAACATAACAATGCTTCATTCAGCATTATTACAGCTCTGCCTACTGAAGGCGTAAGGATGACCCTTAACTCAACAATGCTTCATTCAGCATTATTACAGCTCTGCCTACTGAAGAGTAAGGATGACCCTTAACAATGCTTCATTCAGCATTATTACAGCTCTGCCTACTGAAGGCGTAAGGATGACCCTTAACAATGCTTCATTCAGCATTATTACAGCTATGCCTACTGAAGGCGTAAGGATGACCCTTAACTTAACAATGCTTCATTCAGCATTATTACAGCTATGCCTACTGAAGGCGTAAGGATGACCCCTAACTTAACAATGCTTCATTCAGCATTATTACAGCTATGCCTACTGAAGGCGTAAGGATGACCCTTAACTTAACAATGCTTCATTCAGCATTATTACAGCTATGCCTACTGAAGGCGTAAGGATGACCCCTAACTTAACAATGCTTCATTCAGCATTATTACAGCTCTGCCTACTGAAGGCGTAAGGATGACCCCTAACTTAACAATGCTTCATTCAGCATTATTACAGCTCTGCCTACTGAAGGCGTAAGGATGACCCTTAACTTAACAATGCTTCATTCAGCATTATTACAGCTCTGCCTACTGAAGGCGTAAGGATGACCCTTAACTTAACAATGCTTCATTCAGCAATATTACAGCTCTGCCTACTGAAGGCGTAAGGATGACCCTTAACTTAACAATGCTTCATTCAGCATTATTACAGCTCCGCCTACTGAAGGCGTAAGGATGACCCTTAACTTAACAATGCTTCATTCAGCATTATTACAGCTCTGCCTACTGAAGGCGTAAGGATGACCCTTAACTTAACAATGCTTCATTCAGCATTAATACAGCTCTGCCTACTGAAGGCGTAAGGATGACCCTTAACTTAACAATGCTTCATTCAGCATTATTACAGCTCTGCCTACTGAAGGCGTAAGGATGACCCTTACCTTACAATGCTTCATTCAGTATTATTACAGCTCTGCCTACTGAAGGCGTAAGAATGACCCTTAACTTAACAATGCTTCATTCAGCAATATTACAGCTCTGCCTACTGACGGCGTAAGGATGACCCTTAACTTAACAATGCTTCATTCAGCATCATTACAGCTCTGCCTACTGAAGGCGTAAGGATGACCCTTAACTTAACAATGCTTCATTCAGCATTATTACAACTCTGCCTACTGACGGCGTAAGGATGACCCTTAACTTAACAATGCTTCATTCAGCATTATTACAGCTATGCCTACTGAAGGCGTAAGGATGACTCTTAACTTAACAATGCTTCATTCAGCATTATTACAGCTATGCCTACTGAAGGCGTAAGGACGACCCTTAACTTAACAATGCTTCATTCAGCATTATTACAGCTCTGCCTACTGAAGGCGTAAGGATGACCCTTAACTTAACAATGCTTCATTCAGCATTATTACAGCTCTGCCTACTGAAGGCGTAAGGATGACCCTTAACTTAACAATCCTTCATTCAGCATTATTACAGCTCTGCCTACTGAAGGCGTAAGGATGACCCTTAACTTAACAATGCTTCATTCAGCATTATTACAGCTCTGCCTACTGAAGGCGTAAGGATGACCCTTAACTTAACAATCCTTCATTCAGCATTATTACAGCTCTGCCTACTGAAGGCTTAAGGATGACCCTTAACTTAACAATGCTTCATTCAGCATTATAACAGCTCTGCCTACTGAAGGCTTAAGGATGACCCTTAACTTAACAATGCTTCATTCAGCATTATTACAGCTCTGCCTACTGAAGGCGTAAGGATGACCCTTAACTTAACAATGCTTCATTCAGCATTATTACAGCTCTGCCTACTGAAGGCGTAAGGATGACCCTTAACTTAACAAGGCTTCATTCAGCATTAATACAACTCTGCCTACTGAAGGCGTAAGGATGACCCTTAACTTAACAATGCTTCATTCAGCATTATTACAGCTCTGCCTACTGAAGGCGTAAGAATGACCCTTAACTTAACAATGCTTCATTCAGCATTATTACAGCTCTGCCTACTGACGGCGTAAGGATGACCCTTAACTTAACAATGCTTCATTCAGCATCATTACAGCTCTGCCTACTGAAGGCGTAAGGATGACCCTTAACTTAACAATGCTTCATTCAGCATTATTACAACTCTGCCTACTGACGGCGTAAGGATGACCCTTAACTTAACAATGCTTCATTCAGTATTATTACAGCTCTGCCTACTGACGGCGTAAGGATGACCCTTAACTTAACAATCCTTCATTCAGGATAATTACAGCTCTGCCTACTGACGGCGTAAGGATGACCCTTAACTTAACAATGCTTCATTCAGCATTATTACAGCTCTGCCTACTGAAGGCGTAAGGATGACTCTTAACTTAACAATGCTTCATTCAGCATTATTACAGCTCTCCCTACTGAAGGCGTAAGGATGACCCTTAACTTAACAATGCTTCCTATAGCATTATTACAGCTCTGCCTACTGAAGGCGTAAGGATGACCCTTAACTTAACAATGCTTCATTCAGCATTATTACAGCTCTGCCTACTGAAGGCGTAAGGATGACCCTTAACTTAACAATGCTTCATTCAGCATTATTACAGCTCTGCCTACTGAAGGCGTAAGGATGACCCTTAACATAACAATGCTTCATTCAGCATTATTACAGCTCTGCCTACTGAAGGCGTAAGGATGACCCTTAACTCAACAATGCTTCATTCAGCATTATTACAGCTCTGCCTACTGAAGGCGTAAGGATGACCCTTAACTTAACAATGCTTCATTCAGCATTATTACAGCTCTGCCTACTGAAGGCGTAAGGATGACCCTTAACTTAACAATGCTTCATTCAGCATTATTACAGCTCTGCCTACTGAAGGCGTAAGGATGACCCTTAACAATGCTTCATTCAGCATTATTACAGCTCTGCCTACTGAAGGCGTAAGGATGAACCTTAACTCAACAATGCTTCATTTAGCATTATTACAGCTCTGCCTACTGAAGGCGTAAGGATGACCCTTAACTTAACAATGCTTCATTCAGCATTATTACAGCTAAGCCTACTGAAGGCGTAAGGATGACCCTTAACTTAACAATGCTTCATTCAGCATTATTACAGCTCTGCCTACTGAAGGCGTAAGGATGACCCTTAACTTAACAATGCTTCATTCAGCATTATTACAGCTATGCCTACTGAAGGCGTAAGGATGACCCTTAACTTAACAATGCTTCATTCAGCATTATTACAGCTCTGCCTACTGAAGGCTTAAGGATGACCCTTAACTTAACAATGCTTCATTCAGCATTATTACAGCTATGCCTACTGAAGGTGTAAGAATGACCCTTAACTGAACAATGCTTCATTCAGCAATATTACAGCTCTGCCTACTGAAGGAGTAAGGATGACCCTTAACTTAACAATGCTTCATTCAGCATTATTACAGCTCTGCCTACTGAAGGCGTAAGGATGACCCTTAACTTAACAATGCTTCATTCAGCATTATTACAGCTCTGCCTACTGAAGGCGTAAGGATGACCCTTAACCTAACAATGCTTCATTCAGCATTATTACAGCTCTGCCTACTGAAGGCGTAAGGATGACCCTTAACTTAACAATGCTTCATTCAGCATTATTACAGCTCTGCCTACTGAAGGCGTAAGGATGACCCTTAACTTAACAATGCTTCATTCAGCATTATTACAGCTCTGCCTACTGAAGGCGTAAGGATGACCCTTAACCTAACAATGCTTCATTCAGCATTATTACAGCTCTGCCTACTGAAGGCGTAAGGATGACTCTTAACTTAACAATGCTTCATTCAGCATTATTACAGCTCTGCCTACTGAAGGCGTAAGGATGACCCTTAACCTAACAATGCTTCATTCAGCATTATTACAGCTCTGCCTACTGAAGGAGTAAGGATGACCCTTAACTTAACAATGCTTCATTCAGCATTATTACAGCTCTGCCTACTGAAGGCGTAAGGATGACCCTTAACCTAACAATGCTTCATTCAGCATTATTACAGCTCTGCCTACTGAAGGCGTAAGGATGACCCTTAACTTAACAATGCTTCATTCAGCATTATTACAGCTCTGCCTCCTGAACATGTTAGGATGACCCTTAACTTAACAATGCTTCATTCAGCATTATTACAGCTCTGCCTACTGAAGGCGTAAGGATGACCCTTAACTTAACAATGCTTCATTCAGCATTATTACAGCTCTGCCTACTGAAGGCGTAAGGATGACCCTTAACTTAACAACGCTTCATTCAGCATTATTACAGCTCTGCCTACTGAAGGCGTAAGGATGACCCTTAACTTAACAATGCTTCATTCAGCATTATTACAGCTCTGCCTACTGACGGCGTAAGGATGACCCTTAACTTAACAATGCTTCATTCAGCATTATTACAGCTCTGCCTACTGAAGGCGTAAGGACGACCCTTAACTTAACAATGCTTCATTCAGCATTATTACAGCTCTGCCTACTGAAGGCGTAAGGATGACCCTTAACTTAACAATGCTTCATTCAGCATTATTACAGCTCTGCCTACTGAACATGTAAGGATGACCCTTAACTTAACAATGCTTCATTCAGCATTATTACAGCTCTGCCTACTGAAGGCGTAAGGATGACCCTTAACTTAACAATGCTTCATTCAGCAATATTACAGCTCTGCCTACTGAAGGCGTAAGGATGACCCTTAACTTAACAATGCTTCATTCAGCATTATTACAGCTCTGCCTACTGAAGGCGTAAGAATGACCCTTAACTTAACAATGCTTCATTCAGCATTATTACAGCTCTGCCTACTGAAGGCGTAAGGATGACCCTTAACTTAACAATGCTTCATTCAGCAATATTACAGCTCTGCCTACTGAACATGTAAGGATGACCCTTACCTCAACATCGCTTCCCTCAGCATTATGTTTACTTTGCTCGCAGGAAGATCAGGGCCGGCCCATCACTACATTAGCAACACTTCCTACAGCATAAGTTTCCAGAACAGCTAAAAAATCAGTTGATTCCACTGTGTCTTTTTTTTGCTGTAAGAATGTTAACCCCTTGCATGCTTGTGATGGCCCCCGGATGTCATGCATAACGGTGGGCATGGGCGGAGGACAGGCGGGGGCTGTCCGAATCCCGCCCACTTATTAAAATCCCCGATCAGGTGTTAAGGTAGAAAGCCACCCTTCGTCTAGTGTGGAGCACATAGTTCATTAAAATAATTCTTTGAAATATTGTCAAAGATGATGATGCAAAAATTCCAAATTTGAGCATGAATTTTGAAGATCCTTTTGATTGAAAATTGCCAGCATACTTTTCCCAGAGTAGGATGGGTGATCAGTTGGTATGTCTGAGCAGACTTTGCAAAACTGCTAGTACCCAAACAGTGCCAGGTGAGCTTCAATGTCAACTGAATATACCACAGTCAGTTAAATAAGCTGTCATTCTATGGTAAATGAGAAGGCTAAAGACATTCAAGGATGGGACAGAGCTATAAACATTCTTAAGTGCTTCATACATCGCTGCCCTAATCTAGTCATAAAGGATGCTAATTACCTGGTTGTAAAACTCTCTCCTTGCTCCCTTGCCACACACTCATTAGGTTTTTCATTGTATTGTGATTTTCGTTTGTGTTTCTGCATGCTTGGAGTCTGGAAATGGTTTTGCTGCACACATTATCTTGTTCTACTGCTCACTTGCTGGGTTTTTTATTTTAATAACTCAAAGATACACGCCAGAGGCTGCAAAGGTGCCCATCAATCCATGTCACAAATTCTCAGATCACATTTGAAGCATAAATACAAAGTCACGTTTTGTTGAGTGATCGTGTCAATCCTGACCATCAATCAGCAGCATTTGTTGGTAGCCTCTCTCTGATTGACATCTGCTCTAGTCAAAGGGTTGAAGTCCATGTGGGGAATATAAGCAACGGCCAGCGATAATCATCGCTGGGCGTGCTTAGCGATAATTATATTATTCCAGGCTATCTCTGGTATTTATCGCCCTGGTAGTGCGTAATTAACAACTCGTTACTCCAGGGCGATAAAAATTCCAGGGATAGCGAGGTTATCGCCCTTTTGCAGGGAACATCGCTGGTTTTCCAGCGATGTTCCCTGCAAAAGGGTGATAACCTTGCTGATAAGACCCACAGGGTTGTAGCAGCATAATCCACCCCCTATGTTAGGGATGGCTAAGTCAGGATTTTAGCAGACGTTAGATTTTGGTGAAAACTGTAATTTTCGCCAAAATCTAATCTGTGCTAAAATCATGGGGCTGCCTTGTACATATTGCGATGTGCACATCAGCGATATTTGCAAGGTAGTCCTTCTGGGGTACACCTAGTAACGCCCACTTTACATCTCATTGGAGATGCAAAGGGAGGCTTAGGGGAAAAGGGTGCTAACATGCGATTATGCATGTTAGCACCCTCTTGTAAATAGGACACTGGTTTTATCTCCACTTTTTTGGCTTTGTAAGCAGAGATAAAGCCCTTGTAAATATGCCCCTGTGTCTTTTACCACTTTAACAGCTTCTCCACACCACCACCACCACCAGACTGCTAGACTGAAGCTCCAATGGGGAGCAAAAGAGACCCAAAAAGGTCTTGACTGAAAAGGCTTGGGCTTCTCAGAAGCACCGTAAGAACATATAACAGTATGGAAGATGTAACTTCAAGGGCTCTGACTGTAAAGCCAGAGGGTGAAAGACACAAATCCTCATATCCAAAACAAGCAGCCCGTCCCAACCTTGTCCGGGAGCAATCAGGCTTCCCGGACCCCTGCCCGCCCCGACATTGTGCAGCAGCTCAGACCCCCGCCCGCCCCGACATTGTCAAGCAGCCCGGGCCCCGCCTGCCCCGTCCCCCACCTGCCCCAACCCCTGCCTGCCCTGACCCCCGCCTGCCCGAAGCCTTACCTCAGCCGCCGCTCCTCCCCCGCGCTTCTCATTTCACCACTCCGCCGCTCCACGCCGCTTACCGCTCCTCCCGCCTGTCCGCCGGTCCTCACCACCATTCCGCCGTTCGTTACCGCTCCTCCCCCGCGCCATGTCCTCCGCTCCTCCCCCGCTCCTGCACGCCGCTCCTCCCAGCGCTCCTGATGTCACCACGCAGGTCGCGCCCGGCGCTACTTGCAAGGGACTACTTTTTTTTATCAATTTTTTTTTTAAATAACGTATATTTTTTTTATTTATATAGCCTATGTCCATCTGCACACCCTGCCGATTACAATGATGTATCGGGTGTGTGGATTGGCGCTGGGGTTCCCGAGTTTACCCGCCTCAAAGGTGCAAAGTTCTTCCTTTATTATAGTAGTATAGATATGTGTTTCAGGACTATACAGAGAATGGTTTAATTTCTTTATTGACAGATCAGGTAGGCATGACGTCTCATAACAAAGCACCCGGCCCTGCAGCCAAAAAGAATCTGGGGAAGACAACACAGATTTTTGACCTCATGGCTGTTTAAGATATGGGTGGCTGGTAATTTTTTCAGATATGCAAATCCCCTACACAAAAATACATGTCCATATAATGAACCTATTAAAAAGGTGAAACAATTATTGGTAGAAATGCAAAAATTATAGATAAAAAAATCAACCATCCTTCATTTTAGCACTGAATGGATTACCAATAGGATTTCTAGCTGACACAGCTTTGTGAATAAACGTCATAACCATATGTTAACATGATGGAAAGCGAGTGTTATTAAAAAAGATATTTGCCCTTGAGCATGTGCTGGGATGCCATTAGTGTTGAAGGGTACCATGAAGTAAATATACTTTAAATTCACAATGGTAAAGGAAAAATGTATATATAGTGAACATTGGGGATGGGATGTATTTTGTTTTTAATTTAGCAATGTGCCCCGCGCCCCCTACTGTCCCTCCCCTCGCCCACCACCCGCAAGCCGTGCCAACCGTCACTGTTGACAAGGTCATTCCAGCTAAGCCTAAGGTGAGAAACCTACCATTGTAAGCAAGTAAGGAAGTGGTACAGGTATTTCCAACAATGGTACAGACGGAGAACAATGGAAATAATTCTTAACTGTGGCTTTCACCAGTGGTGGGCGAAATGCAAACAGGGATGAATATAGACTTTGTGTAAATTTCCTCATTGCGAATAGTAACATATAGATAGGTTGTCAGCACTTTCCACACTTTAAAGAAATGTTAACCATTTTAGGGAAACCAAATATGCCACCAATCTGGAATTGCTGTAGCTTGGCATCAAATAAAAATAGTATACACAGCAAGTCCCGTTCATTGATCATTTCCATTGACCCGTGGGCGGCATTTAAATTCTGTTGCATGCGGTTTGAAGTGAGCACAGGAGCGTCAGCATGTAAAATATTTATGTACTTCCTGTTCAGAGAGGTGAAAAAAGTATAAGTTATGGAAGACAATTTATTGATCTATGTAGAAGCAGTTCAAGTGCAGAATACAATTTTGAGAATATTACTATAAAAACATTTGGAGGGAGTTTTTTTATTAAAACAAAACCAAGGCAAATTCCTCGAACATGATCTACAACTTGTAGGATGCATAACATTAGGGAATAATGAGACCCAAACTACACCTTGTGATAGATATAAAGAGGACCCATAACCACAAATAAGAAACATTTGAAATTCTGCTAGGATGTGAGAGAGTCCTAGGAAAAGTATCTTGAGAATTGCATATCTAACTTGGAATCATTGCGAGTTATACTTTAGAAGATTGTCGAGTAAAGATGTATTGATGCTTCATTAACACCAAGGAGTGTATACAAAAGAATTGTTAAGAGACACCAATTTACAATCCCTTAGTTAAGAGAATGTATCCACTTTGACAGTAGACAGAAATGGTAGTAGTAGTTTAGGTTCCACAATAACACATACTGGAGGAGAGAGGAAAGCCTGTTTCCTGTCCATTATGAGCTCTTTGTTGACCATAAAGCATTTGCTCTATAAGTGAACATGAGATAATAACTTATCTGTATATGGGAAGTACAGAAATCTTAAATGTTATTGTGTCAGTCAAAGGGAATTTGCCTTGAGAACTGATCCAATCCTCTTGTCCATATTGGAATGGGGAGAGGTGATCACAATGTTTCTGTGAGTTTATGACAATTAGCGACACAAGTAAATGAATGTGTCTTCAGACTCCGGCCCTATATACCATACTTTCAGATGTATGACATCACAACGCATGCTTTTACCACGCATGCTTTTACATCGCAAGTTTTACAACGCATGCCTTTACAACGCATAGTGTTGAGGGGTGCTGGATAGTGAATAGTTTAATTTACTATTCCAACTCCAGTCCCCGTGGATAGTAGGGAAGGTGTTGGATAGTAAATTACTTTGTTTAACATTTTAGGCACATTCCAGTCCCCTCCTTGTGCTGGCATACAATGTGCTGCCTAGCGCCAACGCAGGCACCCTTGCTTCATGGTGTAAGGGTGCCAGCATTGTAGGCAGGATTGTGTAGAAGGGACACCTTACCTGCAGAAAAACAATCCTCAGTGGAATTTTCCTCTCTCTATGTGTGCTGCCGAATGCAACACCCATAGAAAAGGGGAAAAAAACAAGAACAAATATAGATAATTATGCTCGTTACACCTCCCTTGTGGAGGCGCAGCATTTTGTCACATTCCCAGGTCTACCTCTAACAGTAAATCTGAAAATGCAACAGTACGCATGGGGCGATTTGCGCTTCCTTGTGTTACTCCGGATTTATCGAGCCGTTCAGGGCCACGCAGGGTGGACATGTGTGACTTGATAAATCTAACTTCATCAAACAAAGGAATACTGTAAAGGTGATTGTTAAACATTTGGGAATGGGTAGAAAACACTATTAGGCCCCTGAAAATGAGGAACAGTGAAACAATGCATTGAGATTCTTTCTATATCTTCCTTTGACTGATGACAAGTAGAAACTGCATCCAAGTTAGAAAAAGAGATGATACAGTCCAGTAAAACAGGCCATGTTGCCATCCATGAGGAAGTATGCATCTTCTCTGGACATAGTATTCCCCATAACACCACAGGTAAACCACAGTCAAATTTGTTGAGGAAAATTAGGATTCCTATATCAAAATTGTGACTTGGATGTATTTGCACGGGGTCAAAACCCCCTCCCTTTCAGTGGCTCACCTGAGATTATCTGATGCAAGTCTGCCCCCATTGTGAGTCTCACAATTCTGTAAAGCGTTAGCGTTACTCCTCTGTGCCAGTTTTGAGTCACATCGAAGATTCTGACTCCATAAAGAATTGCCTAACCTTTGCTACACCACTGCGCGTCTCAGATCTCTGTTCCTCAACGTGTTTGCATCTGAACTCGCCAGGGTACACTTCAATCACTTCATCAGGGTACTGAAGACCTGAGTCCATAAAGTGTACATATTCTGACACTAATAATTTACTAAAGATTCCTACACTGGTTATCACCTAAAACACTTTCAATCCCTCTCATAATTCATGTTTGAATGTATATTTATATAGGGAGGGCCTGATTCACAGAATGAACTTAAGACTCAATCCTAAACTTACTACTGTTTTGGTATTCACAGAATGCACTTACTACTTTTGGCATTCACAGAATGAACTTACTACTTTTGGTATTCACAGAAGTTAGGATTTTGTCTTAAATTCGTCTTAAGACAGACTTAAGACAGACTTAAGACAAAATCCTAACTTAAGTCTGCCTTAAGTCTGTCTCAAGTTTGTCTTAAGACAAACTTCAGACAAAATCCTAACTTCTGTGAATACCAAAAGTAGTAAGTTCATTCTGTGAATACCAAAAGTAGTAAGTGCATTCTGTGAATACCAAAATAGTAGTAAGTTTAGGATTGAGTCTTAAGTTCATTCTGTGAATCGGGCCCACTGAATCTAGTTGCAAGGCAATGGAGTGCTGAATATAATTATGGGGTGGCTGGGTGGGTTATTGGGGGAACAGGGCATAGATGGAAGGAGAGGGTACAGAAGAGAAGGAAGTTATAGGTAGGCATAGACATTTTATGATATGTCTGATAGATGGGCAAGTTACACAGTGGTGGGTTTATTGCTTAACTAGAAGGGGCTGTAGTGGGAGGTATTGGAACTGGATGGGAGGTATTTCCAAATGCTCTGTCCACAGCAGAAGGCCTCATCCTGCCTGTTCTTCATCCTGGCCATGCTGCAGGGGCTTTGAAGCCCATTGGAGATTGGGGAGCAGGTAAAGAGTGGTGCTTGGGCTAACCGTCTCCAAGGTAACACAGCAGACTCTGAAGATGGTGTTGAAGGAGGGAAGACTACATTGATGTTTTATCTTTTTGAGAGCCACACACTCTGTACTTTCCATCAGGGATGGTGCAGACATTTATGCCACCCAAGGTGACTTGACATTTTGCCCACCACCAATTCTTGCATAACAATATTATTAAAGTTTCTACTAGTAGTAGTAGTTAAGTGACTCTGCTGCTGGTGCCTTAGATATCACATTATTCTTAGCCCTGATCCTGTTTTCCATACTATGTTCTAAACTCAGAGTCTTCAGTACACTTTGATCAGCATCCTTTGAAAATCTTCATCCGATAACCAACAAACCTATTATCACAAGAAATACAAATAAAAGCAAATTCACCAGCTCTAGGGTGAAGCTCAATGAACCAGACTTGAAATACACTGGTATCGGGGAGTGTGGGGTGGGAGGATGCTTCTCGCAGTCCGCATCCCCCGTCAACAAGGTCTAAACTAAAAGCAGTAATCATGTTAAAGTGACTCAAAAACAGTGTGTTAATGATCCTAGGTAATGAGATTTTAGTAATGGGTCTCATTATTTCCACAAAGGTCCACCTCTGCTGGCCATGTCCTCAGTACGCGAGTCATCGCTTTTCGCATTTAGCGATAACTTCCCGCTGTGTTTTGCCTGTTTGTTCACCTCTATTTTCCAGCTGGCAGCACAGGGTTTGTTTTTTGTCACATGTTCTGAGGTTGGTCTCATCAAGACCTTTTAAAAGCCCGAGGGCATCCTTTTCTGGCAAATGATTATTATCACGCGGGTCAGTCGTGGTTCGCTGCAGCGCTGAGAGCTGTAGAGCGAAGACCTCAAACTGGCTGAGTTCACCACTAGTCATAATCTGCAGTATCCATGTGCTAGCACTTTGCATCCTTTCTCTTTCATTGTGAGTGCGCTGCAAATAAGGCGCGGGCACTAATTCTCTCATTAGTCATATAACTAATGACGTAATCATCTGAGGCGCTATGCAACACGACAGACCCTCAATTTCCAATTTCCTTGATGATGTGCTGTATTCTTGGTTTATTAGTGATATTAATATTGTTTTTTTTTTTTTTTAACATCATTTTTATTGCATCGCCAACATAAAAGTACAGACAAGATATTCATCAACATCAGTATGAACATGGACCAAGGCAATTGAGGAGTTCTGTGTCTTCCTTCCGGGGGTCTCTCCCCGCTTGTGATGCTGGCAGCTTCGTCTTCCATCTTGGTCTCGTGCTTCTTACATTGTCTGACTACTTCATCGTGCACATAACCCTGGAATGCTTTTTTGGTTTACGCCCCTCCCCCTCCCCAAATTTTGGTGCCCCAACATCCCTCCAAATCAGCTTCCTACCCACCCTCCCCTGTGGTCGCGTTGCGCTTGAGTAACCATGTGTCAGTGTCTGGTGTGTTGCAGGAGGAAGCAAACAATCGCTAAGGTGTGTTCTCCTGTATAGTGTTGGGGTCTGCTCCTGCTAGTTCGCTCTCGCCTTCCTGCTCCTCATCGCCCACATCCCTGAGCGCCTGCACCATCATCTCCCATGCAGTCGCCCTTTCCAGTGCTTTCTCGTCATTCGACCTCCAGGCCATCTGATATCGCAGGGTGCTATCACACGCGGCCCATCTCAGACACTCCCCATACCATCTTTTATACGTGGGCCCCACTCTGGACTTCCAATTTCGTGTGATCTCCCGCTTGGCCAAGATAAGCCCTAAATCTATAAATTTACTCGTCATCGTATTTCTAGGTGTATGTGGGAACCAGTGGAGGATGCCAACTGCCTTAGTATACTGAATATCCCTATCCGTCGCCTCGTTAAGGGCCCGCCCAACTTCCTGCCAATAGTCGCCCAGAGAGGGGCAATCCCACAGCATATGACAAAGATCCGCCCCCGCTGTACTACATCTAGGGCAAGCAGCGTCGGCCGCCCCAAAGTATTGTTGGATTTTCCCGGGTGTGAGGTATGCCCTGTGGACAACATAAAAGTGGATCAATTGGAACCTGGCATTCCTCGAGCTCTTCCGCGCCCTCCTCAGCAGTTGGCCCCAGGTCGTGTCTGGTATCTCCACCTGGAGGTCCAACTCCCACTTGGCCTTCAGGGCTGCCAAAGGTTGCAAGGCCTCCCGCTGCATTCTCGAGTACAAGCACGTGACGGCCTTAAAGGTTCCCGCCGCCATCATGGCGTACTGGCATGCCATTGAGGTACCCGGTTCCTGCTGCCCTTCCCCCCAATGGGCTCGCATGGCGCCTGTGACTGCCGCGTGCAGCAGATAGTCACCCCTCGGTAGGTCAAATCTCTCTTGTAGGTCCCGAAACGGCAGCAACACCCCATCTTCGTAGAGGTCACCCAGCACGTGTACTCCCGCCTCCTCCCACCCGAGCAGGCGCGACCAGTCACCTCCATGTGGGAGGGCAGTGATCATACCCAGCGGTATTTCGGGGGCGTACATAAGGCGGACACCCGCCCGCTTACGGGCCCGGTCCCAACATAGACGGAAAGTCTGCTCCTCAACCGTCAGGTCTCCCACTCGGAGTTTCTGGTGCAGCGTGATATACGCCAGAACGTGTCGCGGGGTGCCTTCGGCTCTTGCGCCCTCGGGACCTCTATACACCCTCGCCACCTCCTGAGTAAAAGTCTGCAGCTGGGCAGCGAGGTAATATCCTTCGAAGTCCGGCACTGCCATACCTCCCTCATCCTTGGGGCGTAACAGCGTGTCGAGCGCTATGCGTCTCCTGCCCGTGCCCCACAGGAACAGTATGATCAGTGACCTCAGGCGTTTGAAAATCGAACTCGGGATCCATACCGGCAGTGTCCGGAAATAGTACAAAAGCCTAGGCAGGGCTATCATTTTAAGCAGGGAAATTCTACCAGCCAGAGAGAGCGGTAGAGTCGCCCAGAAGTCCATAGATCCACGCAGGGCGTTAATACAGCGAGTTACGTTGCCATCCAGCAGGTCGGATGAGGTGTGGTAGATGTAAACTCCTAGATAATGTAGGCAGCGCGGCTCCCACCGGAGTTCCTGAGCAGTAAGTGGGCAAGGCACTCCCGGCCTCAGGGGGAACAGACAGGATTTGGGCCAGTTGACCCTCAGGCCCGATAACCTACCGAACTGCTCCAGTAGCCTCCGTGCCCCCTGGAGTTCAGCGCCGGCATCAGCCAAAAACATTAACAGGTCATCCGCATAAAGTGAGATGAGGTGTGGCCTCCCTCTAAAAGGCAAACCTGCGTAGTGGCGGCCCATTCTGGCTACCGCAGCGAAGGGTTCCATTGCTAACGCAAACAATAGCGGGGATAGGGAACAACCCTGTCTAGTGCCACGCCTGATCGAGTATTGTCTCGAGATCAGCGCACCTACCCGGACCCTTGCTACCGCCTCCGTGTAGAGGACCTTGGTCCATCGTATATATCCGTCTCCCAGTCCGAAGCGACGCATCACCTCATACAGGTATCCCCATTCGAGGCTGTCAAACGCCTTTTCAATGTCGATGGACAGGACAAAGGGGGAGATGGTGTCTGGCCAGTCCACACCCATCAGTCTCGTGAGTCTGCGGATATTATGAGTGGTGTTGCGTGTCGGTATGAAACCGCACTGGTCACCATGAACCAGGCTTGTCATATGCACTAGCAATCTGTTGGCTAGAATTTTACTGAGGATTTTGTACTCCGTCGTCAACATAGACAACGGGCGGTACGAGGACAGCGCCGTACCCTCCCTGCCCGGCTTCAAGAGTGGGATCATAAGGGCCTCGCACATGGAGCCCGGGAGTCGGCCCTTCTCCTGTGCCTCATTGTATACCTCGCGTAGCCGTGGAGCAAGATGCTCCAGGTATTTGCCATAAAATTCGATCGGTAGACCGTCAAGGCCCGGGGTCTTGTTTCTAGCCATCTGTTTCACAGCGCAACCTATTTCTCCGAGGGAGATGGGCCGCCCCAACTCCTCTGCCTCCGAGTCCTCCACTCGCGGCAACTCCAGCCCGTCCAAGAACTCCTCAAGCTCCTCCGTCCCTCCAGTATCACCACTCAGATAGAGCCCTTCATAATAGGCTCGGAACTTGTTCAGGATCCCGGGTTGGGAGTGGCAAGGCTCCTCCCCTGGCACCTGGATCCTCATGATCGGCCCTCCCCCCCGGATAGGGTTAGCAAGCCAAGCCAACATCGCCCCCGCCTTATCACCTTCCGCATGCGCCCTCGTCACGTACGCCTTGTGGTCGAAGCTACGCAGCCGCTCTAGCTCTACCGCCAGCCCCTCCCGCGCCCCGCTAAGCCCCTCCTGCAATTCTGGGTGATTCGGGCGTCTCTTCTCAAGATCCCTCAGCCGCGTCTCAGCCTTATCTAAGTCATCCAACAAAGTCTTCCGTGCCCCTGCCGTGTGCCCAATACAGTGTCCCCGCACCACCACCTTGAAAGCATCCCATTCAACCGCCCTCGTGGAAGCCGAGCCACTGTTCTCCTCAAAATATCTCTCAATACGGTCACTCAGGGCCTCCCTGAACAACAAGTCGTCCAGGGTGTCAGGTTGCAGGCGCCATGTTGGTACGCTGTTAACAGTCACCATCCATTCCAGAGACATCAACAAGGGGTTGTGATCCGATATCGTCCTTGCCAAGTATTCCGCCCCACCCACCGCAGGGAGCACACATTCCGAACAAAGAAACGCATCCAGCCTCACATGTAAATCATGCAGGTGTGAGTGAAAGGAGTAATCCCTAGTGGTGGGGTGTAACGCCCTCCACGCATCCGTGAGGGCCCAGCTCTCCTGCCATTCCAATCTACGCTTGGCGATCCTATGTGCTGGGGATGCGCGAAGCGGGGGATGGGACCTATCTAGTAGTACATCCTCAACCGAGTTGAAGTCCCCCCCCAGGAGGACCGGCCCTGCCAAGTAACCCGCCAATTTGCCCGAAACGTTAGATAAGAAAGCGGGCAGGTCTACATTAGGAGCATACACATTGCATAGCGATATCATCCTGCCTCTCAGCCTTCCTTCCACAGCCACATATCTGCCCTCTGGGTCTACCGACGACTTCGAGACTTGGAAGGGGACCCCCGCCCGTATCCAGATCAGTGTCCCCCTCGCAAATGCTGAAAATGTCGTGTAGAATAACTGCCCCCTCCAGCGCCTTTGTAGAGCCGCCCCTTCCTGCTTATTTAGGTGCGTCTCCTGCAGGAACGCTATGTGAACCCCCCTACGCTTGAGGTATGCCTGAACCTTATGTCTGCGTGTCATGGACTGCATGCCCCGCACATTCCAGGTAACACATTTCAATGCTCCAGTACTAGCCATTCCCTCCTACACAACCGGACCACACAACGAAGAACAGTGTTCGCCTAAGTCCCGCGACCACGGGCCCTCCCCCCCACCCTCTCCAAACAGGAAGCCAAACCCCTCCAACAGCTACAACCCCTCGAGCAACCCCAACGGCCCGCAACTCCCACCCCCCCAGGACAGGCCCCCCCGCAACTGGAAGTGCCCCCATCCAAACCAACACTCCCGACCACCCCTCAATGAAAGGTGATAATATTCGCAGTCCCCACTGCGATGACCTTAGGGGCCAGCAAGGCGCGGCTCAATGCTATAAGACCTCCAACGAATCAGCCCCGCGTGCTCCATCCCACAATCCCCACATTACAGTTCCCCAAAACCTCAATCAATGTCTTTCCACTGCCGTGGTTCCATCGCCCCGGTGTCCAACCAGCGGGTCCATTCTGCCAAACCAGTTCAGCACGCCTCCAGTATCTCTCCCGAGGTCTGCGGCGTCACAATAGGGCCCCGGGCTCCACCAAACTCCGATTGTCCTGTCTCTGAGCCCGTTCCCGGGGCCTCCGAATCCGTGCCCTTCCCAGATTGAGTCCTGGCGGCTTTAGATAAGTCCACCACCGCCTGTAGGGCCGCCTGCCTCTCCGCCTCCGTCTGTGACATCGAGGGTTTCCCGGTCCTCTTGCGATTCTTCCTGATCCGTTGGGACTGTCTGATCGGCCTATCCGCCTTGGCCTCTTCCTCCCTGACCTTGGCACCGTCCGTTCCTGCCTTATAATTGTCCCACCAGTCCCATGCATCCGCGGAAGTCGTGAAGAATAAAGACTTTTCGTCCACCACCACTCGTAGTTTGGCAGGAAACAACAGGGAGTACTTGATGCCTTCCTGGCGGAGCTCTCGCTTGAGGGACAAGAAGTTTGCCCGAAGTCGCTGAGTCTCAAACGTGTAGTCCGGGAACATGGTGACTCTGTTGTTTTCCACCTGAAAGGGCCCTGCCTCTCTCGCCCTCTGCAAAAGCCAGTCTCTGTCCCGGTAATGGAGCAACTTGAACACCACCGGGCGAGGAGGAAGGCCCAAAGCTGGCGGACGCGCCGGAACTCTATGCGCCCGCTCCAGGGAGAAGAAGGGGGACAGACCTTCAGGTGCCACCTCCGTCCGCAGCCAGTTATCCAAGTAGCCCACCATGTCGTCGCCTTCAATTTTCTCCGGCAGGCCCACTAGGCGCACGTTGTTGCGCCTGTTCCTGTTTTCTGCATCCTCGGCCCTCCTTTCCAGTAACTTCAGACGGTCCATCACATCGGCCATCTGGGCCTTCACCGTTGCCTGGGCCGGGGCTAAATCCTTAACCGTGGTCTCCACGGATTTCACCCTGTCCTTCAGTTTGTCGTGATCGGCCTTCAGGAGGCCCAAGCCCGTCGCCACCTGAGCTATATCTTGCTGCAGGGCATCCTTTGTGGTGGCGATGGCTTCCAGGATACGATCCTGCATCCGTTGTAACGCCGCCTGATCCCTCTCCGCTCCTTCCGCCGCCTCAGTGTCGGTCGCGCCATCTCCCTTCCCCTTCGGTTTCCCCATCTGGGCCGGGATGGGCGGCGGTCCTCAGAATACGTTCCTGGTCGCCCTCCAAGCGACGCCGGGCACCGTCCTCCGGCCGGGTTCTCAGGTCTAGAAGTGTCACCGATAGGCAGGAAGCACCGAGCGGTCGTGGCTCGGCCAGCGCCAGTTGCGCCCGAGATCCGGGGTCTCGTCTCCGAGGCACTGTCGCTCCGTTGTCGCCCCAGTCAGGAGACGGTCCTCAACCACCGCCCAAGGGTGCTCCAAAAGTTCTGCCAGTGCCGGGGGAGAGGCGCGACACGGCCGCCAACACCTCTAGCGTGTCCGGGAGCGAACTTCAGTGGGTCTCCGGGCAGATGTCTCCGTCACCAGCGCTCTCATGCCATCGCCGCCATTTTGGGGTCCGCGACTTCTCGGCCGAGTTCAGCTTTCGAAGTTACGATACTGCTGCGGGAATGCTCGGTGTCGTCTTCCGCGGGTCCCGGACCCTCCGCAGCATCGTCTAGTACCGGATTATGTCCTTTATCTTGGGGTTCGAATGGATTTTCAGGATATTTTCGGGGATCGGGTACGGAGCTCCGGGCTCACGCTGCCTACCTCCTCGGCATCCAAGCCACGCCCCTCGATATTAATATTGTTATTATTACTACTAGTACAATCATTGTCCTTGTCATTACAATCGAACATAATCAGTGCTATTATGATTGTTAATAATATACTTATTACTACTGCAACTACAATCATCATCCTTGTTATTATCATTGTTATCCTTAGTCTAACTACTTTTACAAATACTGTTATTGTCCTTGTCATTATTATCTTCATTATCAATGTTATTATTGTAATTATGATTATGATGATTATGATTATTATTTTTATAAAGATGATGATGATGCTGATTGTTATTATTATTGGTATTTTTATTTGTATTGTTGTTGTTATTGTTATTATTATTATTAGTAGTAGTAATGCTAGTAATGCTAGAGCCCCAGCACTTATTTTGTTGACAAATTAATCACTGTGTGAATGGATTCTTGCATGCAAAGTTGAAATGTATGCACACTTACCAATTGTAGTACTATTAATCTAAATAAATATGTATGTTACAGGAATTGACCAAATTATAGGAGACCGCCGTTTATGAAATATTAGAAAGTGACAGTGGCGATAGCTGCCATAATTTCTCTAGTGCAAGTTATGTTAGGGGATTTTGTCCTACGGTTAATCCCCATGAGTACTGATACTGATTTATTATGGTCATCATCTATATCATTACATGAACGCAATACTGACTTTCAATCAATAGATCGATCAGCGTTGGTAGAGCACGGCCCTGGCGCCCCTGGGGATATCTGGGCACTGGGGTGCGAGGTCTCCTCCGAACAGTGGTGTGCTGATTCTTGACCACGATCATGGTGCTGAATATTTAGGTGATAGTCTGATTTTTACAGAGACGCTTCCATCTTCTTCATTGTCATCACTTCTCAACCCGGTGATGGCAATCCTTTTATAAGGTGATCTCCTGGTGGTGCAATCAAACTGTTTGACTAGGGTGACCTCTATCCCTTGTCATTCAACCTTTGTGATAATTAGCTACAACTATTGCTTATGCTCCCCTCACCTCAAAACCCAAGAACACTATCTGTGGTGTCTCTCAAGCTCTTCCCTCAGCCCCACACTGTTCAACACCTACATGACCCTCCTGACCAACATCCTCAGAACCCAGGGACTGAACATCATATCCTACTCAGATGACACCCAGCTCATTCTCTCTCTATCAAAAGACCCACCCACCACAAGAGCTAACCTCTGACTGTGCATGACCAGCGTCGCCGACTGAAAGCAAAACAACTGCCTCAAACTCAACAAAGACAAAACAGAAGTATTGATTTTTGGGAACAACACCTACATTGGCATGACTCCTAGTTACCCACTGAGCTAGGACTCTCACCCACTTCTACAGACCACACCCAGAACCTAGGCTTCATCCTGGACAGCAAGCTCACCATGAAAAACCAGATCAACGCAGTCCTCCGCCTGCTTCCTCATGCTTCGCATGCTTCGAAAGCTCTTCGAATGGCTCCTTTTCAGCACTGGATGTGGCATCATGCAAGCCCTCATCACTAGCTGCTCAGATTACGGCAACACGCTCTACGTAGGAATCACCACTCACCTCCTGAAGAGACTGCAGCCCTGACAGAACTCAGCGGCTAGACTCATCCTCAACCTCCCAAAACAGACTCACATCACCCCCACCTCAAGAAAGTCCACTGGCTCTCCATCCACAAGAGATGTCAATTCAAGATGCTGACCTACGCCTACGAAGCCCTGCACAATCAAGGACCGACATACATCAACCATTGCCTGAGCTTCCACCAACCCACCAGACACCTGCGCTCTGCCCCCTCGCTCACACAACCTCCTGCATCCACTGAGGCAACAGTGGAGGACGCTCCTTCTCCTACCCTACCTCCCCTGGAATGGCCTCCCCCTCCATCTCCAGACCTCACCATCTCTTCAGGAATTCAGAAAGGCATTCAAGGCTTGGTTGCTCAACTGAATCCACCTGAGCAGATTGGCTCTCAGCACCTGGATAATCTTGTGGGTGATTAGTAGTGCTATAGAAATCCTGTTTGATTGATTGATTGATGCTATAAATATCCTCTGTCCTGATGATGACCCCCTTAAATTACAATGGGTCGAAACACCATTCACTCCTCGGGGAATAGGGATTTTATTTGAAAGAATTTCATATCCCTTTGTTGGATATTGATCATCTATTCTGTACAAACAATAACAATTACTAATATGGTCACTTCTTCCTTTTCTATCATACATACCTTTAATGTTTTTATAAATTCTTCTGCACTGTATGATCGCTTAGTGATGGTCATGATAAATTAGATGTCATATACTTAAGTCTGTTATATGGATATTACCACCTATTCTATTGAAATTAAATGAAAATTTTGATTTGTAGAGCGCTCTATTACCCGAAGTGTCTAGGTGCTTAAAGACTCACACGAAGGAAAAAGGAGCTGAGAAAATAGAGTGGACGGGGAATTCAGCCGCAAACTACTGGTTGAAAAGCCAGGTTTTTAAGGCTTTACAAAACAAGAGCAGGTCGGACTATTTCTTGAGATCCAACCGCATGGAATTCCACAGCCTGGTTGGGCAGGCTACAAAGCTTCTGCCTCACCAATGTGCTCTTCTGACCTTGGGTATTACAATAATATGATATAGAAGAGAAGAGCAGGGATCTTTTGGGGCATACCACTGGAATCATTGCCTAAGATATTCTGGACTAGAGTTATGCAGTGCCTTAAAAGCAATGAATAAAGATTTAACCTCAATCCATTTTTAATAGGAAGCCAGTGAAATAAGGGAAGAACAGGGCCGGACTGGGAACCCAAAGCAGCACTGGCAGTTTTCTGGGACCAGCCCCTGGAGAAGTATTGACAGGCCTAGGGAGTCTGGAAACACTTGCTTGCTGCTTTTGTTACTGGGGGCGATATTGCAGCACTGATGCAAAACTGCCTCCCAGAAAAAAAGCCGGACTCCACTGCTACAAAACCGGCACCCACCCTTCCTGCCTCCCAGGGAAATGCCCAATGCCCGGTACGGCCAGTCCGGCCATGAGGAAAAACATAAGAAACTGATTGGTGATTGGGTGCAGCCATAAGCAGATGAGCAGCTGCATTTTAGGTTGATCTGGAGTTTCTTTAATACCCTTTTTTGAATGTTGGTAAATAGACCACTACAATAATCTATTTTAGCATGAATAAGTGCAGAGATCACAGATTCCGTAAGTAAAGAGGGACAAAGGGAAAGATTTTCCTGAGAATTTTGAGCACGAAAAAACAGGAGGAAGTGATGAAGTTTACGTGTACTTCAAGTTTGTTATTGAAGTAAACCCCAAGATTTTTGACTTTGGTGACCAGGATTGGGAGCTACCCCAGCTCCTGTTGCCACCAGTTGGGGGACTAAAACGATGTGTACCTGCCAAATATCAGAACTTCGGTGTAACCCGAGTTCAGTTTTAGAGAGTTTCTTGACATCCAACTTCGACTTGTTGCATGCAGTCATAGAAGTGAGCTGCAGTGTCATCTGGATTACTGGCCACCAACACCACAGTTTGGGTGTCATCGGCGTAGGACACCACTTCAAAGCCAAACGATTTCATCAAGTTGGCCAAAGGGGTCACATATAAGTTAAAAAGAGTCGGGCTCAGGGCAGAGCCCTGCGAAATCCCACAACGTAAAGAGAAAGAGGGGGCTTGAAGCCATTCAGCTCAACAAACTACTCTGGGCCCGATGTAGGTCGGTCGGTAACGGCCGAAATCAGTATTTTCGGCCGTTACCGATCGGTAAATAGCTGATTGGTATGTAGGGGGCATTATTTTACTGAATCGGTAAAATTACCGAATCGGTAAAATAAAAAATCGGTAAATTTACCGATTCTGAGCCATCCATATGTAGGTGGGACTCTTCAGAGTCCCAGGACCCTTACCGAATCAGTATTTTACCATCAAATCCAATTTGTGCCCCCTGCACCCTTGTGAAAATCGGTATTTACCGATTCGGTAAATACCGAATCGGTAATGCCCATTCATTCCTATGGGCTTCAAAGTCCATAGGAATGAATGGGCATTACCGATTCGGTATTTACCGAATCGGTAAATACCGGAATCATCCGATTCGGTATTCCAGCACATCTGGAATACCTACATGTCGACCCCATAGATTTACCAATTTTGAATTACCGAATCGGTAAAATTCAGTAATTTAAAATCGGTAAATCTATTTCACCTACATCTGGCCCTCTATCTGAAAGGAAAGATTTAGGGAGCTTGAGTGCTTTGCCCCTGATCCCTGTAGTGAAGAGACAGTCAAGTTTGGGGTGATTAATGATTGTGTAACTGAATTTGAGCTTCAACTCGAGCACCTGCTTTACTTTATCTATTAGTGCTTCCTGTTGAAGCTGACTTTTGTAACTATTTTAGAATGGCTCTGGCAGCTTGCTGGCAGCTTGCCGGCGCCATTCTAAAATAGTTACAAAAGTCAGCTTCAACTTTTGACCCAATCCGTTCCGCTCGCGGATTTTGCGGGAAATTCACGAATCTCGCGGATTGTGAATTTGCCGAAAATCCGCAAAATCCGCGAGCGGAACGGATTTTCCGCCCATACTTAATTCTCACCTCGGTGCCTACTCTAACAAGGGATCACACTCGGCAACTCTGGGCATTAGCTTGCCTCATCTCCACAACGGCCCACCACATACGCCGGGGATGCCTGGTTTCACCTTGGAGATACCCAGTAGGGACCATCTCACAGGGAAAGCCAGGACGGGTTCCCCAGCGGTCTACTGCACAGAGATACTCCTTCGGGAGTCGATTCTAGCACGTTAGAAACCCACAATTAATTAATGTGTTCAACTCATTAGTTGCCCTGTTTTCTGTTGTTCTGATCAAGTCTGAGGGGATGGTAGACTTCAGTACCAGATAAATGTCTATGTCAGTAGCGGCCGGTGTTTGGGATGAATGGTAGGGCTGGGGGCGTAGGGGTCGTAAAGGGAGGGGGGCAAAATAATAAATAATAATAATTACAAAAAAATCTTACCTTCAGTGGGCCACGTTGTGCATCGCGCTCCTCTTCTCTCTCTCTTCTCCTCTTCTTCAAGCACAGGCTCCCAGAATGCCCTGCGGCCAATCCTGAAGTTGCTCTCACATAAGAGCAGCTTCAGGATTGGCCTGAACACTCTCGATTATTGCTCCAGGGCAGACTGGGCATCTGTGCCTGCTCTCTCCAACTCCTGCAGTGCAGCTGAGGTTCGAGAGAGCTTCACTGCCCATGATGGTTTTGCCGGCCTGTGACGGCCGGACAAAACGTCATGCGCAGTGAATGTATTGCACCACCACTCCCCTCAGTGCTGTCACCCCACCAGGTCTCACCCCCAAGACTCGGCAGGAAAGGAGAAATAAAACGGGTTTCGTTTAATTTTCCTTTGCTGACGTTTTTGGGGGGCGGCGCTCCTCTACCATAGTGGAGGAGCAGCCGCTGGCCAATATCCTTCTCATTAGTTGCACCACAGAGAGGATGGTTGTTTCGAAAACGTATTATAGATAGCTTCAACCATATGTTGAAAAGAAGTTGCTAAACAATTGCAGAAGGATTGGTTGGCTCTGGTGGTTTTTAGTTCGGGAAGCTTGCTCAATTTACCACTGTAGCAAAAGAGTTCTTTGGTGATGTTTAAATAAGATCTAATTTTGTTGACATAGTAACTGGATTTTGCTTTGAAAAGCATATCCGTATAGTCGCGAATGGCCTGCTTGTATGAGACTTTTCTGCAGGTATCATAGTGAATCTGCCATTTTCCTTACCAGTCTTCTACAGTCTTGTTTATGAGCTCTAAGGTTCTCGTCAAACCAGGGTTCAGAGATAAATATAGATTTCGTAGGAGGGTATCTCTGCCTTTGCCTGCTGCCCATTTTATATGCCGCAAGGAACCTGGGCTGCCATATCTTGAAGACTTGATCCGGGCACAACCGGGCTTGCTTTGGGCTGTCGATCTGGAAAAACCCTAAGGCTGTTTTAACCAGAGAGATAATACTGGACAAGGGAATACAATCCCCTGGATTTCCTGTGTCAAAACTGTATATTGTCAAATAGGAATGGAATCTATTTTCTCAGACCCTTCTATATGTGTCAGTCAAAGCAAGAAGAGCATGGCCGACGCATTTTATAACCATGAGGAATCCCAAAGGTTTAAAGATCTTACAGGAAAATCAACTGTGACCAGATATCTTGATCTGTGGGATACCAACTATATCTGGCTTGTCTGTTGTCAGCGGGACGTGCCTTATTATTTCATCTACGAGCAGACACTGTCAAATATCTGCTCAGTTTTCCATTGGACCATGCGCATCACTTTTTTTTTTAAAGAGTTTTATCTACCGTGAACTAGACCCGAGACATCAGGTATCAGAGCGCTTTACATAGCAGCAGTTTGGTTACAGAAGGATACATTCGGCATGGGGAGATTAAGGGCCATATGTATCAAGGCCAAATGGGTTTGCAAACGCCGAAATTCTGCGAATTTTGGCGTTTGCGAACTCATTTTCGCAAAATGGTATGTATGAAAGAATTTGGGTGCAAAATAAGGAATCGCAAAATTTGCGATTCCTTATTTAGCAATTGCATTTAAGAAATCATAAATTTTGCGATTCCTTAAATGCAATGTATTAAGCAAAAAAAAAATCCAAAATGTCCTTAAGGAATCGCAAATTACCACCAACTTCTAGTTGGTGGTAAGTTGCGATTTCCTTGAAAAATGCACATTTCAGCATTTTTCAAAGTGCAATGTGACGCACATACATGCCCTTAGGGCATGTATGTGCACCACATGTGCACCCATACTTATTTCAGGGGTGCAACAGGGTATCCTTTGGACACCCCTGCACCCTTGAAATTATTCTCAATTTGCGATTAGCAAATTGCGAATCGCAAATTGAGAATAAATTCCCATTCCTTCCTATGGGCCAGGAGGCCCATAGAAATGAATAGGAACGTATTCCAGTTGCCAAACTGTGATTCTGTGAATCTGGAATAAAGGCCCAAACATTTCCCTTGTTAAATATCTGCCAAACACTTTCTAATGTCTTGAAGTGCATTTTTACACAAAAGTACTTACTGCATGAGCAGGGAAGGCTACCAAATTCTACACCACTTTTCAAAATTGTCACCTTAATCAGAATGTTTTGATATGAGACCACAATCCAGCCAGCGCATTTGTTTACACGTCACTGACAGTGTGAAATATGACCGTGGGAGGCTATATTGTTCTGAGATATTTTAAAATTAAGAATTTGTGGTATCTTCATGTTGTGTTTATAATGTTCCCTGTTACCTGCTTCCTAGCTGCATTTAGCTTTGTTCGCTTTATGGGTCACAGTCCCATTTTCGGATGTTTTGCCCCTTACATGAGGGGTGGCAAGTTGGGTTTCAGTCCCTTCTCAAGATTTTCCATTGTTTTGTTCCTTTCCACGAGGGGTGATACATGGGTGCAGTCCACCCATAGTGTTAGAGTTCTGGGTGGGTGTCACTCCCATGTTTCTTTTCACAGTGTTCGAGTTCTGGGTGGGTGCGCTGCTTACTTGTTTCTCTTCACTGGTCTTTGGTCTGCTTTGCGGTGCAAGGTTGGATGCTTCTTTTGCATCTTTCATGAGTTTGTTTCACATGTCTTTTCATGTGGTGGTGTCTCACTTTGTTCTTGTGAGCTTACTGTCCTTGAATCACTTTAATTTGTTTCTAATATTAGAAGGGTAGGATGGGTGATATTTCGTGTGTATCTTTTCACTCTTCTTTCCTCCTTTGTTTAGTCTTAGAGCCAGATGCATCAAGCGAAATGCGCTCGCAAAAGGGCCAGATTCTCAGAATCTGGCCCTTTGCGAGTGCAATTTTTGCATTTGGGATGCATCATCCCAAATGCAAAAATCGCAAATAGAGAATTCGCTAAATTGCGATTGTTTGCATTTAAGGAATCTCAAATTGAGATTCCTTAAATGCAATGCATGAAAGTATCAAAAATAGCGAATTCGCTAATAGGGCACGCAAATTACCGCGAAGTACAACTTCATGGTAATTTGCAAAAACTTTGAAAAATGCACTTTTGTGCATTTTTCAAAGTTTCATGTTGCGCACACACATGCCCTAAGGGCATGTGTGTGCGCAACATATGTGCACAGATCACATTCAGGGGTGTAACAGGGTGTCCTTTGGACACCCCTGCACCCTTGAACTTGCAATCTCAATTTGCGAATCGCTAATTGCGATTCGCAAATTGAGATTGTCTTCCCATTCATTCCTATGGGCCTCTAGGCCCATAGGAATTAATGGGGAGGTATTCATTAATTGCGACTCGCAATTTGCGAGTCGCAATTAAGGAATTCTAAGGAATCGCTATTTTTATAGTGATTGCTTGATGCATTCCATTTTGCTATTCCTTATTAGCGAATCGTTATTTTTCGCTAATAAGGAATCGCAAAATGGATGCTTGATGCATCTGGCCCTTAGTTCCCTCCTGTGATGTGGTTTTTACCTTTTATTACTGGGTCATGGGCTTTTGCCTTCATTTGCACATTGTTGTGTAAAGTTGTTTTCATTTTTGTATGGTTTAATTAATGTTCAATTTTAAGTGGAGAAGATACGTGGTATCTTCTTGTTGTGTTTATAATGTTCCCTGTTAACTGGTTCCTAGCTGCTCATGCAGTGCGAGTGTTCTGTGTGGAATGTTGGTGTGATGGACATGAGTGGGATGCCTGGTGTGAGGGGTGACAGATGAAGATGGGCTGAGCAGCAGGGAGGCTACTCCTGGTGGGGCTGATACCACTGCAGTTTTATGAACTTTACCTTTTCCACGCATGTTTACCTCGTAGTAAAATGTAGCCCATGTTTGAAAAGGTTGTTATTTTATCCCAAATATATCTTATTCAAATGTTTTTTTAAAACATATTGTAATTCGAATTTTCAACAGTGCACCTTACATAGTACATTGCTCTGCAATTAGTGTTTTTGCAATATATGCATCTACATACATGTAACAATGTGTTGTTTGTTCCCATTTGCAATCACCAGTCTTTTAAAGTTATATTGAATCAGGTTTTCCACAAGTTACTAAAGGAAAACCTAGAATGGATTGGGAGGCAAGTCTGAAAGTAGCGATGAATGGCGAAGTTGGGATAGATGCTATTCCCTCAAGGTGCCTGAAGGCTTGGGCGTGTGATGTACTAGGGGTGTGGGTAAGGGTTTAAAGATGAAAGGCAAATAGGAGATTTCTGTTTATTTAAATGTTTCTTTAAATAATATATTGTTTTTAAAAATTTGGAAGGCACTTGCAAAATACCCAAAAACGAATTATTAGTTGGGGGCACAATTCCCAACCACAATAGTGACTGTGTGACCCTGCACCAATTTTAAAATGTGAAAATCAGTTTTTGAACAATATATTATCACATATTTTAAATTCATTTTTCCCTGATTCTGCAAAACAAATTTAACTGAAGAAAGGATTACTACCCAAACTATATAAAAGCTATGTTCACCCCTTTGTGGCCACTCGTAAGGACACCCCTGTCTGGCACAGACATGGCCAGAGTACCAAGGCTTTGACACAACAATGTGACATAGTTTCCAAAACTGGAAAGTAAATGAAGATGTTTATCAAAAAACTGTTTGCATTTTCAAGATTTAACAGCGAGCATATAGTAAAAACATTCCAAATTCACAGTTTCCTCAAAAATGGTGCCTTTTGGAGAATATTTCACCATGACGACAACAGTAGCAATTTTTTTAAATACTCACCTTTAAGCTGAGTAGAGGTTACTGTATCTACTTGATATTGTACAGAAGAATATTTCATCTGTTGCAGAGAGTAATACTTATTTCTAAAAATTTTAATCTGAGCTGAACCATAACTTTTCTTGTTACAGTGAACCACAGTGGATAAAGAAGATGAATTAATTAATAAATTGAAAGATCTAAGTTACTATTTATTTCAGCAGGTAAAAAAAAAAATCATTTATAATAGACAATTCTATTTTTTTTCTATTTATAAGCCTAAATTTTCAGGAAAAAGGTGCATTGCTCAAAACGGTGTCTTTCTGCTCAAATACTTTGCAGAAAAGGATAAGAATGAAGAAGCCAACATTTTATCACATTATTTAAATGCCCATGTAATTTTGCATAAAATGTACCCCAGATATATTTTAGCTATAATCATGTTTTAGTACACTAAGGTTTTTTATGTATATGTTACTATTACAGAAAAGAAAATCACCATGAAAAGCAATGCCCTATCCAACTGTCTACTTTTCAAGACTGAAAACAGGCGACTAAGACACATGGGGTGCACTTAATGCTAAGGAGAGGGGTCAGAGCCCAGGGATCACTGGAAGGGAGTCAACTGTTTCAGTGGCTGCTGCATGAGCAGTTACTCAGAGGACACTGTGGAAACTACCCCAGAACATAACCACTCTCCTTCTGCCTTAGATGTAGGGGGCAGACAATTAGTTGAAAGAATGGCCGTACTTCTAGTTAGCCCTGAGGTTCAGTGGGACGCGAGGTAGCTCAAAATATTCCCCAACATGTTGAAGTACAAATGGCTGACATCCTCAGTCTTAAAAGATTTATTAACCAAAAAAGGCACAAAAGTAGGGATCTTCAACCTGAACCAAAAACTTATTTCGATAAGGACATTGCAGAATGCCTAAAAATAACATTCACTAATAAAACTTTCCTACTCTTTGGTAACCGCAACTTTTAAGAACGCATGCTTATATTTCCCCTCAACTGAACTTACCCAAAAGAAGTGATATTTGGTTTGTGGATGGTACCTTTAAAACCTACCCATATCCATTCACCAAACATGCACCATAGATGAACCATATATGGTAAATAATAATGTGCTTCGAGTGCCTTGTATATTGCCTGATAAGCAGTTCTCTGTGTATAACATCTTTTTAACACTCTAACAGACAATTACCGGAGAAAATATGAATCAATTTTTAATTCTCTATGATTAATGTTTTTAAGAAAAACATTCCTCAAACACAAGTTCAGGGAAGTTTTTTTCCATTTTTCCCAGGCAATCTGGCATAAGACACGAAAAATCCCTATTAGTGCACTACATGTGAGACAGAAATTATATTTTGAAATCAAAAAAGTATATATCTTAGGGCCTGATTTAGAAGTCAGCAGAGGGGAACATTCCGTCACAAATGTGACGGACAGCCTGTCCGCTGCAATACGATCACATTCTATCCTATGGGGATCATATGGCAGATGGGATATCCTTCACGTTTGTGACAGAGTATTCATCAGGCAAATCAGGCCCTTAGTATTTGTACCTCGGATTAAGTTGATTTCATAGCTGTATTTCAAAGCAAATACTTTTCTAAGGATGTACGGCATTACAACGCCGGCTTTTACACCGCATGCCGTTACAACTCTGTTTTTACAACGCAAGTCGTTACAACGAATTGCGCTGTAAGTGCTGGATAGTGGAATAGTTTAATTTTCTATTCTAACTCCAGCCCACGTTACAGTAGGGAAGGTGTTGGAATAGAAAATTAACTATTCCCTATCCAATAGCGCCCTCCAGCACAAGTCATCGTAACGACTTGCATTGTGAAGGCAGAGTCGTAATAGCAGAGCGGGGTAATGCCCGCGTTGTTAAGGATGTTTCCCCTTTTCTAACATTGGGGCAAGAATTTGCACCTTCACTGAATTACTTTGAAGATACACATGTTGGCTGTCTAAGAAGGTCGGTTTCAGCAGATTTGCATGTTACTGATTGGTGGAACTCCTACATGACCTGCTCACAGGGAGTGCAAAAAGAAACTCATCACCTTTCAGTGTTTGTTGCTGTAAGCAGGAATTTAAAAGAGCGAACAACTTTGCAGAGAAAGTGTAAACATCATCAATTGAGGAAATTTGGGATACGCTTATGTCCACAGCACTAAACAAAGATCTTAATTCTACTTCAAACAGGATTCCTTAGTGTCATGAAAGCATTTTGTTTCCACATTTACACCATATCATGTTTATACTAGGCCTGGGCATGAAATTCCACTCTGTTCACAGAGTTCTCCACTCGCCTGATTACGGAGCTCCGCGAAGCACAGCAGTTTTTTAGTCACTTCGCGGAGTTCTACATAGCGGAACTCCGCGAACTCCGCCTGGGCCTAGCATATACCTCATGGGACTGTTCTCAAAGCAACAGATATTTCAAGAAGTCACTCAAAGTTCGGAAGAACCTCAAACATGGTGCATATTCTTTAGTAAGGTCCAACATCTTGAATTCTATAGTTTCTTGTATGATAAATGTCTATGTGATGTAGTGTTGTGTAGGGCTCCTATAGAACGGAACGAGGCAATTTCTTGGGCCCTACTGCATGAACCCATGGAAACCCCAAACATGAAGACAAAGTTTAGAACATGCGCAGAACAAATGAGGCACTTTGGTCATAGGAGGTCTGTGCATACATGATTCTTTTTTTTCAGTGCAATATTGTATGTTTTAAAAGTCTGCTGTGTGCTGGGAAGCAGAATGCCTGTGCAATTAAAGCGGCATTGTGTAATTCCATGCAGAAATAATTATTCGGTGCTAATGGATAGCATTTCGAAAAAGAGGAAAAGGTACATCTTTTTGGTAGGACTCGGATTCTTTTTGGATCCTCATCTGTTAAGACCTTCAAACAGATGGATCATAATGGCAGAGAATGTGTTCCGAAATTGAGCAGAATTTGTTTTTCCACACTGCAAAATGTATTCAACTCTGCAAAACAATGTATTCTTCCATAGACATATAACTACAGTGGCTCCGTCATTTGCTGGTATTCAATATTAAGTTCCTGATACACGGGGGCTCAGCAGCATAACCATCGACCCGCGGCTTTGAATGGCCTCGTAGATATGGAGTAAGGCAAGGCAGTGTAAATCGTGGTATTCCAGGGTATTCAATCAATCATTACATTTCTAAAGAGCGTTACATACCCGTGAGGGTCTCAAGGCACTAGGGGGGGGCGCTACTGATCGAAGAGCCAGGTCTTGTGGAGTCTTCTGAGGGCCGGTAAGTCCTGAGTCTGTCGTAGGTTGGTTGGGAGAGTGCTCCAGGTCTTGGCGACGAGGTAGGAGAAGGATCTTCTGCCGGCGGTGGTTTCCCGGATACGAGGGACTGAGGCGAGGGCGAGGTTGGCTGAGCGGAGGCTTCGGGCGGGGGTGTGGAAGCTGAGTCGGTTGTTGAGGTCGGCAGGTCCGGTGTTGCGGGTGGTGTTCTCATGCAATATCCACAGCTTTGGACACTTCCCCAGATTTACAAAACCATGTAAACGTCGGGATGCACCAAAACCGTACTCCTCGCCAAGGGGAGTGCAATGAGGAGAAATAACTTTATTTCTCCTTGTTTTTTCCACTTTCTATGTGTGTTGCATTCTGCAGCACACATAGAAAGAGGACAAAGCCTCCCAGGATTGTTTTTGTGCAGGAAGATGCTAAAACAATCCAGTCGAGGACACAGGCCCCCTTGCCCAAGGTGCAGGAGTGCCTGTGTTGGCGCCAGGCTGCAGGGGGAAGGGCAGGTGTGCACCGTGCTGGATAAATACAGCGCATTCCTGCCCTTTTACTTTAACATAGGCCAGTGCAGCAATGTGGGGAAACATCCTTTACGACGCAATTTTTACCACGCAGTGCCTTTACAACGCAGGTTTTTCAACGCAAGTCATTACAACGAATTGCGCTGGGGGGCGCTGTAGGATAGGTAATAGTTTCATTTACTATCCAACACCTTCCCTACTATCCACGGGGACTGGAGTTGGAATCGCAAATTAAACTATTCACTATCCAGCGCCCCCCAACGCAAGTCGTTGTAACGACTTGCGTTGAAAAAGCTGCGTTGTAAAGGCATGCGTGGTAAAAGCATGCGTTGTAACAACGTACATCCTCAATGTGACCTTCTGCGCTGCCCTGTTCCAAATCACCATAAATGAGACCTTCATTGTCTGACACTCATCGCCACAGCTATGACCGGTTCTAGGTGCTTTTATCTCAGCTAAATGAGGGTCTAGATTAAATCTTCAACTGCTCCATCTTTCAACCCTCAAGGCAGGTACATTGGGGTTCTCTCCCTTTTAGCCGCTATGTAAATAAGCAAGATAAGGAAGGGTCTCCAAATCTTTCTGCATTCATTACGAGTCCCCAGAATAACCTGTATGTCTGCACTCACTGGGGGATGATAGTGGCTTGGGAGCTCTGTGTGTGCCTGGTCTAAGTCAACCCAACTCCTCGACAGTGACGCAGAGTGCCTCTTGCACTCATTCTTCTCCGGTGGGGTTGGTGACCCTGTCGTCGTGACCTGTCAGGCATCGATCACATACTTCTGCTCTAGGAGCCAAGGGGATCTGGGTTCTGAGTGCTCCTCCATTTCCAGTGCAGGCTAATGCTGCAGAGATGGTGCTGGACCAATGGAGCCCTCAGAACTGTCCAGCACTTGGGTTTCCATGTGTCCTGTCTCACCACCCTGGAGAAGCCTACTCCAGAACAAGACCCTGAAAGAGAAATCATATGCTGCTACCCACCTCTTCCTGGCCCAGAGCCACAACTGTGCTCAGTAGGCCTGCCCCACTTGGAGGCTTCTGGGTGCACAGCTGCGTTTGCCTACTCAAGCATTCTTTCATTCATCTGACACAGCAACTCACTTACACACATACATTGTTTCGTCCACCTGCAGCCACTGTCCCTGACAACAGGACAGGCTCTCCACAGACACACTTCTGAAACTCAGGAACTCCACACACTCACAGTCATGCACAAACATGAGACCTGGGGCATATTTACAAGCCACTAACGCCACCGTAGCGTCACTTTTTTCGATGCTCCGGTGGCGTTGCGGTCTAACCCATATTTACATGGTGCCATTAAGCCACATTAAGTTCCTTAGTGACACCTTGTAAATATGCCCATTACCACAGTAGTCTGCCGCGGCAGAGGGGCAGGCAATGGGTGTTGCAGTGGGCGTGGATTTTGTTTTATCCACTCTACATGCCATCCTTAAATGCACAAAGATTTCAAGAACTCACACTTGTTCCAAGCAGAAATGTAGGACAGTACAGTGCATTAATAGCTGTACCAATCTAGCAGTCCTGATGAATGCATGACATTTATAGAAAGACTGCAGAAACATGTTGACAACACTGCATAAAGGTGAGTGGGTTAGTATTTTTAATCTTATGAAGGAGGAGGGGTTCACAACAAGAATGGAAAAAACTGTTGATGAGTAGCAACATCAGCGATTAGGATCATGGGGGGGGGGGTGCACGTAAAATATGTGGAGCACCCGCAATCAATGATTGAGATGTTATCATTCAATATAAGTGAACAAAATCCACTGAGAGATTTGCAAAGTGATTGCCAGAATTTACAGACTAGTCGAGAATCCACAAATCTATTTATTAATGTATTTTTATAAAAGAAAAGGGTGCTTGAAGAATATTGGAATAAAAGAAGTAAAGACATTACTGAAAAGAGATCGGTATTAAGTAGACCGCAATAAGTACCAGGAGACCTGGTAGACACTGGAGAGTTCCAAAGAACCTTAACAGCCAGCAAGCTGGACCAATCGATGAGCCCTTTGCTGAGGAAATAACTAAGAGGAATCTGATAAGGTAGATATGGAAATAGGATTACATATTGGTTAAAAACCTGGGGCCCGATTCACAGAATGAACTTAAGACTCAATCCTAAACTTACTATTATTTAGGTATTCACAGAATGCACTTACTCATTTCGGTATTCACAGAAGGCACTTACTCATTTCGGTATTCACAGAAGTTAGTAGTCCTAACTTTACTACTACTAAATTGAGAAAAATCCTAATTTTAAGACTTTCGGTATTCACAGAAGGCATTTAGGAGTCCTAAAGTTAGGACTACTAACTTCTGTGAATACCGAAATGAGTAAGTGCCTTCTGTGAATACCGAAATGAGTGAGTGCCTTCTGTGAATACCGAAATGAGTAAGTGCCTTCTGTGAATACCGAAATGAGTAAGTGCCTTTTGTGAATACCGAAATGAGTAAGTGCAATCTGTGAATACCAAAATAGTAGTAAGTTTAGGATTGAGTCTTAAGTTCATTCTGTGAATCGGGCCCCTGGATATTATTTTGGAAGTCTCATGGTCCTCGTCAAGGAAGATACTCAAACATTGTGGTTCTGGAAACAGGGAAGCATGAGATAAGCAGGAATTCCTGGATCCAATAGGGAATGATTGATGTGGACTTCAGTAAGATGACAAGGTGCCCACCTGTGGAAGAGTGGTTTTGTTGTGAGGGTCACGGCTCTGAATGAACCCAGAGAGCTTCCAGTTGAGCTGTCTGCAGGTAACTGTGTCATGGGAAAAAGGACCCTGAACAACCACTGCTCCCCTGCCGGAGGGCAAACTGGAATTTCACGGACATAAGGGCTGAATCATCTAACACTATGCAAGGCGCAAACTTCCATCAACCAGATACCCCGAGCTATTATCATTGCAGCAATCCATAATTTTTTAAAGATGGTATTTTATTGCATTTTAACACACAATACATTACAAATTCTGTACCATCAACTTTTTGTAAGAACATAACCATCCCACCACATAAAAGCAATCCATCTTCACCTACCATGATGCACCTAAGACAATGAGAAGTTGAAAGGTGTGGAACTGTTGTGATTTTATAAGAAATGTAAGGCTTTTGTTCACTTTAAGGTTTGAATCAGTACAAAAATAAAGACTTCTTTGCAGTAAATCACTTGACTACCCAATCTAATCATGCTGGGAAAATCTCCCTCCTCTAGTCGCAGAACTACAAGTACATGCACTAGCGGTACAATGAACGGGTGACCTTCAGGCATTAAGCGATGTGGCCTCATCTGATGTCCAGTCAATGTAGGATAGTTGGAAGGGTCTGCCTAGTGTTTAGACTTTGGTAGTCTTATGGATCAGGAGGGCAGAAGCAGCACCAAAGCATTGCTCCTGACCACTTGATGTTGGAGATGGCTCATGAGAGGGCAGACATTGCTGGGTAACATGTGATGGCCATAAAGCTGGTTCAGGATCTCAACAGTCCATTGGACACTTGTGCAGTCAGTAAGCACAGGAGATATGCAGCCTCCATTGTCAAGGTGAGCGCCTCTCCAAGACCACAGAGAGAAGGGGGGATTCTCACACTCGGCCTTGCAGAAGATGTCTTCTCCTGATCAATGGTCTAAAGCGGGGGCTCAAGTAGGGTTTGACCACTGGTTCTATCTAATGTTTTCAAAATAAAACAGAGCTCGGAGACACTGTATCTCTTACCAGACTAAATTACAATGGTGAAAAGTATGTCAGATCTATCCACGCGTTTCACTTTAAGTAAGGTACCATGTTGTTAATAGCGAAAGTGATAAAACATGTCGGCTTAGGCAGTGCGCAGCTATGAGGAATGCAGCCTTTTGTGTGCCATTAGGAAACTTAACATTTTCTAAAACAGATAATAGACTGAAAGCAGGCCTTGAAGGAGAAATAGGCGAACTAAAATGTGGACTATCATGGTGTTCACGACAACTGAAGTGTTGTTCACAGAGGAAGTGATGACAACCTCTGGGCCCCATTCACAGAATTGGTATTCAAAGAAGGCATTTAGGAGTAGTAGTAAAGTTAGGATTTTGTCTTAAGTCCGTCTTAAGTCAAACCTAAGACAAAATCCTAACTTTACTACTCCTAAATGCCTTCTGTGAATACCAAAAGTAGTAAGTTTAGGATTTTGTCTCAGATTAGTTATGTGAATCGGCCCTTTGGAGTTCAAGTCCCACACCATCATTGGACATTTGTGGCTTCAATGAACCAAGGCAACCATTAGGATGCCAAATGGAAATGTCCCACACTAAACAACACATTGATCCATAGCATACATTATCCACAGGGTCATATTGTTGCACAAGTTATAGACTGCCAGGTTGGGATATGGTGCAAGCCTATGCCATATTATACCGGCGGGACATGGTGGCTCCAGAATAACTTAGGGGAGAGGATGTGGCCTTACGGCTAGAGCGTCCGGCCTCAACGTTGGCAAACGGGTTCGAGTCTCGGCAGGGATGCTCAACATCGTGTGATTCTTGGCAAATCTCCCTGTGCCTAAAAAAAAAAAAAAGGAATGTGTCCGCCTGTAACGCAACTGGTGCTCATGTAAAGCGCTCTGATACCTTCGGGTCAAGTTTGCGCTATATAAAACTAAAAAAGAAAATCCCAAAGACGACAGCAGTGGGGTGCGGAGTCCCTGGAAATGGTGGCATCCATGGAGACAGATCATTGGAGTGGGGTATACTGCAGAAGGGGTTGACAAGCTTGTAACATATTCATTTCACTGAAGATCTTACCCCGGTGCGTTGGAGATATCAGTGGTTATTCACATTATTTCACAAGAGGGATGTCAATCATTAAGTGGTATGCTGCGGTCCTATGGGCCTTTGTAGGACCCCGCGGCCTCCCAGCCAAACTCCATAAATTTCTACAGAAAGGTTAAAGACAGGAGGCTGCGAAGGAGCTTCATGAACCCAGTGACAGTAATTACTACCACCAGTCCATGGATGGCAAAGATTTCAGCGAAGACTGTGAGTGCCATGAAATGCATCACCCAAAATGGACTTTATGGCAACACTGTTTCCCTGGAGCTAAATGAGAATCTGCCAGCAGCCTGGAGATGAATGCGGCTATGAGAGGGCCCTAGAGATGGGAGATGCTTTAATATGCCACTAAGCGAAACAGCCTTAGCGTCTGGAGGGGGAGGGGTGTGGTGGCCGCCGCAGCCTTTCCTTACTATGAAAGTGACACTTCTGGTCTAAACTGGGTGTAACTTGCTTAATTCTGTGTAGCATAATTATGCAGAATTACCTAGGAATACTGTGAGAATACCCTTTAATTGCGAGAGAAGAGTTATTCTGCATTTGGCTCTATTTCTTAGCGCAAAAATGCCTCCTCGCTAAATGCAACAGAACCTGAATAGCGAACGCACGCAGCAGCTCGCTAAAGGTACTCTTGGGATATGATTTTCCCTCACCTTACTACAGTCATTTAGTGCTTTTTTCTTACTGCACAATACACTCTCACATCCCACACTTGCAAGACAATGCAATTTGCGCTAAGAATCAGCAATAAATACAGCAGAACGCGAGTAGCGAGCACGAGCAGCTGCTATTGTGGTAGGATTATTTCTCCCCAGTTACTCTTAATTACACAAGATGAGTGATATCGTAATTATCAGTAATACTGCTGCGTCGAAGAGTAATGCAGGATTATCAAAATTTCTCTGATTACTCCAGTGGAATCAAAATTCTACCCAGGCCTAGTTTAAATAATGCCTCACACTCTAGAGACAACAAGTACAAATATTGAATATAAGGAATTAATTCCAATATGTAAGTAGTAAGGTTTGATATCACTAATTTTCAGATATTGGCAGGGCACGAGTCCTAAAAAGAGAAGTGGGGGGAGGCCGTCACCGGAAGTGACGTCACGACAGGAAGTGACGCCACGAAAGGTGTGCTCCAATCTCGTCCCAGAGAGGCCAACGAGTGATGTCCAGCTGTTTGGCAGGGGGACGGCGTCCACCCAGTAAAATAAGTGGGGGGACGCCGTCCACCCGCGTGGTACCCCGACTCGAGCCCTGGATATTGGTTTGTACTTTCCACACAACCTTTAATGGATGTGTAAATTCATAAAGCAGCCAGGAAAACATAGGTCAGCCAACACGTTTTTCGCCCATGGCGTGCGAGCCGGGGCGTGTCGCTCCGAAGCATTTTCCTGCACGTATAAATAAATGGGTAAGGGGTCTCCCATCGCCTAGAGCAACAAGAACCAGATCCAAATGCATGAGGAGTAAGGGCAACTACTGACCACAATACCCCTTGACTTTCACTACTCTAGAGATCGAGCAGTATAGCAGGAGAAGAAATTGAAGTGCCCGAGGTAAATTGGCTGAGGATTTTTAGGAGAGGCACAGGAGGAACCAGATAACATCTAATTAATGCAATTAAATAATTTAAACATGGGGGGAGGAGCCAAGATGGCGACCGGAGCGGACGTGTAAGCTCCCGGCTCCGCCAGTTCTTGCGCCCCGTCGAACTATCCTGCCTGCTATCCTGTTTGCTTCAACGGCTGCTCCGACGGGGGCGACGTGCTGATCTTGCCCATGTTTCTCCGGACTCTCGGCTCGTCCGGACGGCTGAGATACCCTGGTGCCGGTCCCGACGCCATTGCCCCAGCGCTCCTCGCTGCCTAATGCTGGACCTCGGCGGAGTGGGGGCGAGTAACCTGCCTGTGGAACGCTCGTATTCCGGAGGGACCTGCCCTCCCTGGAACGTGGATTTCAGCATCTCGGGTGCTGCGGAGTGCGGATCATCGTGCTTGCCTCGCGACTGCCGGGAAGATTGCACGGCACTCCGGCTCCATTGTCTCGAGTTGGGAGGGGGCGTCTTGGCTCCATTGCGGGACTCGCCCGCACCTTGCTGCCTGCCCGTTCACCCAAACCGCCTGGCATTGCTGTCGTGGGCTCCTCACTGGCGACGCTCCTTAACAGCTCGCAGCGGTGGGGGACGGAGTGAAAACCTTGCTGACCCGCGGTGCGGAGAAGACTGTCCGCCATTGCCCCTTGCCTCTGACGCCATGGCCGCGCCGGTGGCCGAATTGCCTGCACCTTCTGATATTGGGGGCAAGGGGGGCACACCGCCAACCCTGTCCTACGGAGATGTCCTGTTTGCCCTACGTGACCTACGGGCGACGCTGCGGCGCGACTCCCAGGAGCTCTGTGACAAGCTCGACGACATCGCCCTGGACATGGCGCAGATTCGGAGGGACTGCTCTCTGCAACATCAGAACGCTCCCCTGATGGCTCCTGCAGAGGATATTGTGTTGCGGAATGTTTCCAGTGAGACTGTGTTCTGCCCTGCCATGCTCGGCGCTTACGGACAATCGCATACTGATTCTGCCGGGGATACATTGTTCCTGCACTCGGCTACTGTTTCAACACGATCGCCGCTCATACCGGAGGCGGGACTGCTGGCTATTTTACTCCTGGCCCCCTTGCAAACTCGCGCATTTAAACCTTCGCCTTTTCCCCTGCAGTGTTTGGTCTTTCGGAGTACTTTTGGGGCTCTCTGTATTGTAATCAAAGCATTATTGGGTAGGTGGTGTCACCCATTTTGTGCTTGTGGGTCTCCCCCCTCCTCTCTGCCTCCATCTTGTTCCTTTGTTGATGAGGGGGTCGACGCTCGTAGAGGGTTGGGGACTGAAGGGCATCCGAAATCGGGTCAGGGCTAGCCTGCTTGTTTGCTGCATTGTTCTCCTACCTGATGGGGGTCGGGTTCGAAATGCTGTGTGGGGGGAATGTGTGGACCGCACGCAGAGTACAAATTGAATTTTCCAGCTGGTTGGGAGCTATTGGATAGCGCCTGGCTCTCGCTCTCGGCGCCTCCTTAGTGTTACTGCATTCTTGTTCACGGCGCAGTCGGAGCCTCAATTGCCTATCCTGATACCTAGTGAGCCATCGGCTCTGTTAATTTTTTGGGGTGTCTGACTTGCCAATAACGACTACTGGGACGGGGGGTTGCCTGTAACGGGTGGCGTCCATTTTAACTCTTTGTCTTTGCTCTGTCCGAGGCGGCCATCTTAGTTGTTGTTCTGGCTGGGGCGGGGTTTTGGGTGGGTACCGTGGTGTACTGGTCGCTTGCGACTTAGATAGTATTAGGGGGGTCCGGGTTTCAACTTGTGTTGGCTTACTTAATATGCTTTGGAATCACGGCGCCTTCTTGGCGCGCATCGCCGCTACGGCTCCTCGCATTTATCCACTTCTTGTTCATCCTGATACCTTTGACTGTGCATTGGAGCTGCTCATATCCTGTGTTGTTGACCTTAGTCCCCTTAGATTTTAAAGGAGTGGAATTCGCTAATTGATGGGAGTCCGGGAGTTTTGTGATTGTTTTGGCTCCTCCTCACCTCCTTCAGTGGGAGATCTGGGACTACTTTTCCTTGCTCCCATTATCACTAGTGACTGTTTTCTTTGTTTTCTTTCTCTCTCTTTCTTCTCTTTCTTTATTTTCTAAATTTCGGGTTTTTTGGGGAGACAAGCACTCTGCTGGGGGGGGGGCAGGCCGTAGCCTCTGCATGTGTGCAGGGTGGGGGGTTATATTTCATTATTCCTTGGTTTCTATGGTGCCTATGTATTCCTTTTTATAATTTTCTCTTTTCTGTTCTGGGTCTGAGTGACCGGGGTTCAGTAGGGGGCGGGTGGCGCTGGGGGTGGTACGTGGACGCGAACTGTTTTCGCTGTTGACTTGTGCAATATTACCATCCTGACTGGTGGATTCTCACTAACTGTTGGTTCTCTTGATGCTGCCTGCCCATGCTGTGAAGCGAATGTACGGACTCAGTTCTCCTTGCTTTTATTCTTCACTGCATTATTTTCAGATAAAATTTTTTAAAATTTAACCTACAATGCTCCTTCTCCCTGGCGGCATATCTTCATTCAGTGTAACTGCTGTTAATTTTAGCTGTATTGCCTGATGGCGCTGGGGACACGTAATGTTTGCATATGTGCTTCAAAGTATCGTGGCCGGCCTGCTGGTTGTAGGCCCGTATTTGTATCATGTTTTAAGCACAATAAAGGTTTTAAAAAAAAAATAATAATAATTTAAACATCTTAGTGAAGTTAAGGCACACAGTGAATATAATGTCAGCTATAAGTATATAATGGCATAATTGTGACAAATAACAAATAAAGGTGGAGTCTAAATTAAGCTGCTCCAGTAGAAATGGGTATCGAGCAGACGATGCTGTAAGAATTGCAGGGGGGTTGGCAGCAGGGCGGAGACAAAGGCACATGAAACAGTATACAACAAGTTCCACCTCAGGGCGTGATTGGACGCACCGGCAGGAGTATGCACTGCAGGAAGACGAGGTTGACGAGAAGGTGTGGCCCAATGGTGCGTGAAGGAGTGTCGAGCCAAATGTGATGCGCTGTCGCTGACTGTAATCACGCATGTCGTGAACAAAAGTTAAGTAGACATGCGCCTTCCATCAAATCATGAGAGTACATGTTTATACTAAAGTGAGCAGCCTTTAATATGGCTCTAGATTAATCCCGATGTGGCCTTTTTTAGAGGCACGATGCAAGACCTTCTCTACGGTGTGTGCCCCCTGAATATCGAAGACGGAAAATCGCAGTATGGAAATATCGAGAACAAAATATCGAAACCAAAATATTGAAAGGTAAGTATACTTTTTAATACCTAACACCACATATGTACCTTGACATTATATGTATCTTCAAGATGTGGACTTCATCTACAATTCCTCCACATGCACTTGTCTTTTGATCTTTGATATTTTTTCCACAGTATTCTTATATCTAGATATTTCTATGTTCGATATTCAGCGCTCCCAGGGAAGGGATTTTATCACTTTGATGAATGGAACTTATAAAATGTCTTTAATATTATTTAAATCTTCCTGATATTTGGTTCTTCCCTGGCGCAGGTGAAGGCTGGACTCATAGGCAAGTCTTGATATCATAAGTGGGTCGGGGATGGTGACCCCGCCATGCTGCTCTGCTAAGGAAAGAGGCAGGGGCTGAGAGTCCTATCTTAAGATCATGGAACTTATTATGAGCCTAACGGTCCATGGACCGGCAGACTCGCGGGGTGCGGCTTTGGCGGTCTTCCAACTGCCCTTTTACGACCAGGACGGTCAGGCCAAACTGGGACCACTTCAACCTCCAGGGATCCGAAGTGGCATGGCGGTCTTGAGACTGCAATATGCTTGGCAGGGCCGCTGCATAATACGAGTTTCCTCACCGCCACACTTTTCATGGCGGTGTGATCGCCATAAAAAGTGTGGCAGTCAGGAAACAAAGAGGGCCCTACAGGGCCCCCTTGTGCATTTGCGCCATTGACTGCATGCAGGGGGGCACATGTTGTGCCCCCCTTGTGTGCATGCTCCCCAGTATCTGCACAGCATGGACTGCAGCAGGCACTCTTTTTGACGTTCCCATTGTGGTGCCTATTTCACCTGCACAGCAGTGGGAACACCAAAAACAGCCCGCCAGACCCGGAGAAAATGAATCTGGCAGGCTGTTCAAACATGGGATTGGCGGTACGGGAGTGGGGCGGTCCCGTTACCGCACCTCCAAACTCATAACATACCCCATGTTCATTTTTCGCACTCGAGCACTCTGAAGGAGTCAAATTAAGATTTAAAAATAGGATTACATATTGGTTAAAAACCTGGGGCCCGATTCACAGAATGAACTTAAGACTCAATCCTAAACTTACTATTATTTAGGTATTCACAGAATGCACTTACTCATTTCGGTATTCACAGAAGGCACTTACTCATTTCGGTATTCACAGAAGTTAGTAGTCCTAACTTTACTACTACTAAATTGAGAAAAATCCTAATTTTAAGACTTTCGGTATTCACAGAAGGCATTTAGGAGTCCTAAAAATTGGACTACTAACTTCTGTGAATACCGAAATGAGTGAGTGCCTTCTGTGAATACCGAAATGAGTAAGTGCCTTTTGTGAATACCGAAATGAGTAAATGCAATCTGTGAATCCCTGTTAGAACCGGGACCCTGGCCGGCCAAGACTCGCGTCGAGGTCAGTCAGGGATCGCCAGTTCTAAGTGTCAGGGCAAGGGAGTCACACACCAAGGCAACCCTTACTCGCCCTCTAGGTAACGTGGCGCGAGCAGTCAAGGCTAAACTTGGAGGCGATGTAAGTTAAGTATTTGCGCACGCACCCCAGCAACAACAATCAAGGCCCACCACAAAGAAACACTCCACACAAGGTTATGTAAAAATAGCCTTTGTATTATAAAAATATACATCAGATAAAACACACATCTTATTACACGGTGCCAACAGGCACGGGCGGAATTTACAAGGGATATTTGTACAGGACAGGGCCACTTGGACCACTGTCAAGGGTATCAGCACTTTTAGAAATAATTACTGTAGCACAAAAATATAACAGTAGAGCATACAACCAGTAATCACTGGTAACAGGACCTCTCTAGCACCACCTGTACTAGGGAGAAAACAACCACCTACATGTCACAATACCTATAGGGGTGCAAGGATAAAACACATGATGTATCAACATTCAGAGGTGTAAAGGCACATGACGCATAAGCAATACATTCAGCGGTGCAGAATCAATAACCATTACCCCATACTCACAAGTCACCACCTGTGACTGTCCCGGTGTCCCAATGTCAGGGCCTAAACGTGGCAGTTGTCCACTAAGTGCTGGACAACTGGAGCAGGGAAAGTTAACACAAGGTTGGAGCCTCTCTGGGCTCGAAGAACCACCACTGTGGCACTGGTGAGCCTCTCTTAGGCTCTCTCACCAGTAAGGGGGGGCCGCTGAGCCTCTCAGGGCCTCAGCACTGAACAGGTGCAGCCTCGCTGGGCTGTGGGGTCCCCCTCTCTGGGGACCCAAGGCAATAATGCTGGCAAAGAGCCACGCCGGGCTCTAAATCAACTGGTGCCCCCGGGGCACGGACAAACTGCTCCTCGAGAGCCTCTCTGGGCTCTTCACTACGCAATGCCCGGCAAGAGCCTCGCAGGCTCACGGCCGAAATGGCCCTCAGAGCCTCTCTGGGCTCGGTAGACAAATAGCTCCTGGAGCCTCGGGGCTCCCCAACCCTGGGGGGGCTTGGGGTGCACGTCGGAGCGGCCCTCTGCCAACGGGGCCGCTCGAGGAAACAAAGAGAACCCGCCCCCGCACTCACCGGGACTTCACTGGTGCTGCGGGGGGCGGGAACCACTGCCGGCGTCTTCCACACTCACCGGCTGGTCTCTCACGGAGGCGGGTCTCTCCCGCTGGTCCCGGGGCTCTCCTGTGCGGCGGGGCTCTCCTCGCTGCGACGGAGCCTTGCCGGTACCGTTTCTTTGCTCTCCTCGCTGCTGGGCTCTCCTCTCCCGGCGGCGAGGCGGGACTTCCGGTTGCTGGTCTCGGGCCGCGCTGCGATTGGTCAGCCGGCCCAGTGCTTCCGGGTCGCCGCGGGCAGCGCGGCGGCTCGCTTTAGGCAGGCAGGCGGGCTCCTATGATCCGAGGAGTGGGCTCCCTCGCAGATCACTCAAAACCGGGCAAATAACGCGGCAATAAGCGGGGTGGCACCCGCGCTGTCGACTCGCCACACGGGGCGATCGGCCTCTGCAGTCCACAGCGCTCCCAAGCGCTGCAGGCACCTGTAAGCGCTCGTAAGCGCAAAACAGCAACAAAAAGCGCTCCCAGGCGCTGGGGGTAAAATCCAGCGCTCTCCAAGCGCTAGGCAAGAAGTCCTCAGTGCTCCCCAGCACTGGAGGACACGGCAGAGCTCCAGCAAAGTCCTTAGGTAGGCAGGGGGGCAAGGCTGGGCCAGGGGCCAGCTCACTGGCCCTCCAGGCAGGGAGGCAGTCCAAGTGGCGGTTCCTCCTGGCCCCAGCAGCAGCAGCAGCCCCCTCAAGATCCTAGAAGAGAACAATTTCAGTGGGGACACAGCCCCATTTTTATACACTGAAATCCTTTGTCTGTAGGTGCAGGGTGGGGGAGAAACCAGTTGCAACTGGTTCTGGAGCACTCTTGATGGGCCAACCACCCATTTCATTCACTGGGGAGGCTAGGGTCGTTAGACACACCACAGGGGGGCGGAGCCAGCATTGTGTGGGGAAAACCCAGCCCATCCAGGACACAGGTACACTCCTCCCACACATCACTCATGCTAATCTCCCACTCACCACCGGGCAGACCCATCCAGACTTCCTGGAGCCTGGCCTGCCAGCCAGCTCCAGCCAATCACGCTCCAGCACCCTCACTGCACACATATCTCAATGTCCAGAAGTAGCACTTCCCAACTAGACACACACATGCCGCAGACACCATCTTGCAGCATTCGCTCTCACGAGTTTACACATACCAAACTCGAGCCTGCACTCCCCACGCATCAGGAACTACCAGGGACACACACATTCCCCATGCATTCCTATGGGAGGGCAGGCCAGCCATACTACATGCGCGCACTTTCACTCTGGGGCCCAGGGAAAAGTGCGCAGAGACCCAAAAATCACTGACACAGGGTCACAAATAAGGCAAAAAGTCTAGGGGTGAACCTGCCCTGCGGGCCAAGTCCAACACAACCCCCTTCCAGCCAAAACGCAGGGGAGAACAATCACCACCGTGATGGACTTCCCTGCTTGGGGCGATAGAACACGGACGCAGGCCCGCCACTGCCGGGACACCCTCCTGTTCTATGCCACGGTGAACCCCTAGGGTTCCTTCTAAAGCTACTGTAAGGACCAACTGGGCTACCCCACTGGTACTCCTCAGCTGTCCGCGGCCAGGACCAGGCCCTGGGCCACCCAGGTGCCACCGGTCCTTGTCAATTCGCAGAGCGGGGGGTAGTAACCCCTGGCACATAGTACCCATTCTCCACTCTCCCTGTCTGCAAGACAGGACTAGACTGCCACTGGTTCACCAGCCTTTGGTCTACAACCTCAGGCGGACCAGGAGTCTCAGGGAAGGCTCTCCTCCCCTTACCTCGTCTTCCAGGGTTCCTCCTCCTCCTGCGAGGGGTACCCTTACAACGCCACTCCAACCCAGGGTTTAACCCCTCAGGTTGCACCGGGGTCAGAGGTGGGCTTTCCCACCCTCTGCACCCCCTTCCAGAGGTCTGCCCTCTCCCAACTGGAGAAGTTCCCCTGGAAGAACCGGTCAGGACACTGCTTACAGTCGTCCTACCCTTCAGGTCAGGCCGAACCTGCACCTGGCCTCCCAACCTCCGGTCTAAAACCTTTGGTGGAATAATTGCCTGGCACTCCAGGACTTCTGGGGACTCACACGCAATCCCCCTGAGGCTGACACATGACCCATGTGTCGTGTGACTGTCTGTCTGGCGCAGATCTCCCGCCTCCTGTCCACCTGACAGTGCGCAAAGATCCCCCAGACCAGAAGTGGCGCCACCCGGGTCCACCCAAGAAGATCTAGCCCAACTGGCTAGTCTCTGGTCCACTGGTGCATCCACTGGGAAACTCATCCCCCAATCACTCCTCACGCTGGACTCCTGTACCCTCCCCACCGGAGCGGTACTGCCAGCCTCTAGAACCACAGGAGCTCTGGTTACAGACGCTCCAGGTCCTCTACTCACTGGGAGATCCTCCTCAAATGTACTACCAGGACAGCCTAGGTCCCTAACCTGGTGTTCCCTCAAGAAACCACCCAAGTTCTGAGACAGGGCTTCGGGCCTCTGGGGGCTCTCAGCCACCCACTGACTCCTGCTCCACTGAGCCAGGTAGTCAGCCCCTCCACCTCTCTCACTATACTGGGACCTAGCTGGGCTACACTGAGCCTCTTCTACCACGCTGGGCTGGAAGATACCTGTACCACTACTGTTGGACTCACTCTCCAATGACTCTACAGAACCTCTGGCACTCTCCCAGCGCTCTGCTTCTTCTGCAAGGGTGTCCGGATCAGTCAACCCACATTCCAACAGGTGTAGGCGCAACTCTGGCAAACAACTACTAAGCACCTGCTCTCTTAGAACCAGATCAAATAGTTTGTCAAACTCAGATTCCATGTGAACCTCTAACCATTCAGCCAGTGCACCTTGACATTCATCCACAAACTCCCCCCAAGACTGGTGAGACAGTTTCCTACTGCCCCTGAATCTCAACCTATACTCCTCCTCTGGGGAAACAGGTACCAGACTCTGGGAACTGGGAGTGGGATTTCCTGCACTGAGATTCAAATAGCTGCCACCACTGGACTCAACCCTCCCTGGGGGATCCAGAAAATTATGACTGCAGTCAGGGGATAACCTACACTCTAGGGCTATCTTCTCCCTGGCCAAGGCCCTCTCAGCCTCTGCAGTCCGCTCATTCACACCCAGCTGCGCCATCTCTCTGGCATACTCTAACCTGAGCTTCTCCATGGCCAGCTGGTGCTCCCTCTCTTCTCTCCTATCCACCCACTCCTCTGGGGACAGGGAAAGGAATGGGGTGCTACATCTGACACTGGACCCAGCAAGGGACTCCCTATCTAGGGGGTACTCACTCTCTGCTGGCGCCCATCCACTGTCAAACTCACTCTCCACATCAGACTCTTCAGGGCTCCCCTCAGACCCACCACCCTCATGGTGTGCGGTCCGGGCCCTCTCCCTCTCACTGTGCTCACGCTCCCAGTCACTCTTCTGCCACAGGATCATGTTATCCCTAAGCTTGGACTGGGTGTCTGACTCACTCACTGGGATGTCTCTCTCCTTACATAACCGTACCAACTCATGCACACTGTACTTAAACAGGCCACAAAGGTTAAAAGGAGATTCCATCTTGACAGGATGCTCACAGACACATGCAACACAAGGGACCTAGCAATCTGAAGTAAAAGTACACAATTCCAAAACTTCCACTCTCCTTAAAAAAGAACTCACTCATGCGTCCAGGGAAACACACCATTCATCCACACACACCCTCCCCTCGGATCGGTAAGGCAGTTTCTACCACCCCTGACTTCTCAACCTGACCACAAGTGACACAGGTACCAAACTCTGGAAGCAGGGCGGGGGACAAATGTACTGAACACAATTATCAAATGACACTCTTCAGGAGAAGCAATGATGGAACTTCACCAAAACACAATAATCCCCAAAAATGTGGTCATCTAAAATGCAGAGCTTTGTAGTGGCCCGTTGCTACTGTGGTACAACGCAAACACAAATTCTTATCCTCACCGCTTGCCGCCAATGTTAGAACCGGGACCCTGGCCGGCCAAGACTCGCGTCGAGGTCAGTCAGGGATCGCCAGTTCTAAGTGTCAGGGCAAGGGAGTCACACACCAAGGCAACCCTTACTCGCCCTCTAGGTAACGTGGCGCGAGCAGTCAAGGCTAAACTTGGAGGCGATGTAAGTTAAGTATTTGCGCACGCACCCCAGCAACAACAATCAAGGCCCACCACAAAGAAACACTCCACACAAGGTTATGTAAAAATAGCCTTTGTATTATAAAAATATACATCAGATAAAACACACATCTTATTACACGGTGCCAACAGGCACGGGCGGAATTTACAAGGGATATTTGTACAGGACAGGGCCACTTGGACCACTGTCAAGGGTATCAGCACTTTTAGAAATAATTACTGTAGCACAAAAATATAACAGTAGAGCATACAACCAGTAATCACTGGTAACAGGACCTCTCTAGCACCACCTGTACTAGGGAGAAAACAACCACCTACATGTCACAATACCTATAGGGGTGCAAGGATAAAACACATGATGTATCAACATTCAGAGGTGTAAAGGCACATGACGCATAAGCAATACATTCAGCGGTGCAGAATCAATAACCATTACCCCATACTCACAAGTCACCACCTGTGACTGTCCCGGTGTCCCAATGTCAGGGCCTAAACGTGGCAGTTGTCCACTAAGTGCTGGACAACTGGAGCAGGGAAAGTTAACACAAGGTTGGAGCCTCTCTGGGCTCGAAGAACCACCACTGTGGCACTGGTGAGCCTCTCTTAGGCTCTCTCACCAGTAAGGGGGGGCCGCTGAGCCTCTCAGGGCCTCAGCACTGAACAGGTGCAGCCTCGCTGGGCTGTGGGGTCCCCCTCTCTGGGGACCCAAGGCAATAATGCTGGCAAAGAGCCACGCCGGGCTCTAAATCAACTGGTGCCCCCGGGGCACGGACAAACTGCTCCTCGAGAGCCTCTCTGGGCTCTTCACTACGCAATGCCCGGCAAGAGCCTCGCAGGCTCACGGCCGAAATGGCCCTCAGAGCCTCTCTGGGCTCGGTAGACAAATAGCTCCTGGAGCCTCGGGGCTCCCCAACCCTGGGGGGGCTTGGGGTGCACGTCGGAGCGGCCCTCTGCCAACGGGGCCGCTCGAGGAAACAAAGAGAACCCGCCCCCGCACTCACCGGGACTTCACTGGTGCTGCGGGGGGCGGGAACCACTGCCGGCGTCTTCCACACTCACCGGCTGGTCTCTCACGGAGGCGGGTCTCTCCCGCTGGTCCCGGGGCTCTCCTGTGCGGCGGGGCTCTCCTCGCTGCGACGGAGCCTTGCCGGTACCGTTTCTTTGCTCTCCTCGCTGCTGGGCTCTCCTCTCCCGGCGGCGAGGCGGGACTTCCGGTTGCTGGTCTCGGGCCGCGCTGCGATTGGTCAGCCGGCCCAGTGCTTCCGGGTCGCCGCGGGCAGCGCGGCGGCTCGCTTTAGGCAGGCAGGCGGGCTCCTATGATCCGAGGAGTGGGCTCCCTCGCAGATCACTCAAAACCGGGCAAATAACGCGGCAATAAGCGGGGTGGCACCCGCGCTGTCGACTCGCCACACGGGGCGATCGGCCTCTGCAGTCCACAGCGCTCCCAAGCGCTGCAGGCACCTGTAAGCGCTCGTAAGCGCAAAACAGCAACAAAAAGCGCTCCCAGGCGCTGGGGGTAAAATCCAGCGCTCTCCAAGCGCTAGGCAAGAAGTCCTCAGTGCTCCCCAGCACTGGAGGACACGGCAGAGCTCCAGCAAAGTCCTTAGGTAGGCAGGGGGGCAAGGCTGGGCCAGGGGCCAGCTCACTGGCCCTCCAGGCAGGGAGGCAGTCCAAGTGGCGGTTCCTCCTGGCCCCAGCAGCAGCAGCAGCCCCCTCAAGATCCTAGAAGAGAACAATTTCAGTGGGGACACAGCCCCATTTTTATACACTGAAATCCTTTGTCTGTAGGTGCAGGGTGGGGGAGAAACCAGTTGCAACTGGTTCTGGAGCACTCTTGATGGGCCAACCACCCATTTCATTCACTGGGGAGGCTAGGGTCGTTAGACACACCACAGGGGGGCGGAGCCAGCATTGTGTGGGGAAAACCCAGCCCATCCAGGACACAGGTACACTCCTCCCACACATCACTCATGCTAATCTCCCACTCACCACCGGGCAGACCCATCCAGACTTCCTGGAGCCTGGCCTGCCAGCCAGCTCCAGCCAATCACGCTCCAGCACCCTCACTGCACACATATCTCAATGTCCAGAAGTAGCACTTCCCAACTAGACACACACATGCCGCAGACACCATCTTGCAGCATTCGCTCTCACGAGTTTACACATACCAAACTCGAGCCTGCACTCCCCACGCATCAGGAACTACCAGGGACACACACATTCCCCATGCATTCCTATGGGAGGGCAGGCCAGCCATACTACATGCGCGCACTTTCACTCTGGGGCCCAGGGAAAAGTGCGCAGAGACCCAAAAATCACTGACACAGGGTCACAAATAAGGCAAAAAGTCTAGGGGTGAACCTGCCCTGCGGGCCAAGTCCAACAATCCCAAAATAGTAGTAAGTTTAGGATTGAGTCTTAAGTTCATTCTGTGAATCGGGCCCCTGGATATTATTTTGGAAGTCTCATGGTCCTCGTCAAGGGAGATACTCAAGCATTGTGGCTCTGGAAACAGGGAAGCATGAGATAAGCAAGAATTCCTGGATCCAATAGGGAATGATTGATGTGGACTTCAGTAAGATGACAAGGTGCCCACCTGTGGAAGAGTGGTTTTGTTGTGAGGGTCAAGGCTCTGAATGAACCCAGAGAGCTTCCAGTAGAGCTGTCTGCAGGTAACTGTGTCATGGGAAAAAGGACCCTGAACAACCACAGCTCCCCTGCCGGAGGGCAAACTGGACTTTCAGGGACATAAGGGCTGAATCATCTAACACTATGCAAGGCGCGAACTTCCAGCAACCAGATACCCCAAGCTATTATCATTGCAGTAATCCATCATTTTTTAAAGATGGTATTTTATTGCATTTTAACACACAATACATTGCAAATTCTGTACCATCAACTTTTTGTAGGAACATAACCATCCCAGCACATAAAAGCAATCCATCTTCACCTACCATGATGCACCTAAGACAATGAGAAGTTGAAAGGTGTGGAACTGTTGTGATTTTATAAGAAATGTAAGGCTTTTGTTCACTTTGAGGTTTGAAGCTGTACAAAAATAAAGACTTCTTTGCAGTAAATCACTTGACTACCCAATCTGATCATGCTGGGAAAATCTCCCTCCTCTAGTCGCAGAACTACAAGTACATGCACTAGCGGCACAATGAACGGGTGACCTTCAGGCATTAAGCAATGTGGCCTCATCTGATGTCCAGTCAATGTAGGATAGTTGGAAGGGTCTGCCTAGTGTTTAGACTTTGGTAGTCTTATGGATTTATTTATTTATTGTGGGTTTGTAATGCGCTAGAATCGACTCCCGAAGGAGTATCTCTGCGCAGTAGATCGCTGGGGAACCCGTCATGGCTTTCCCTGTGAGATGGTCCCTACTGGGTATCTCCAAGGTGAAACCAGGCATCCCCGGCGTTTGTGGGGGGCCGTTGTGGAGATGAGGCAAGCTAATGCCCAGAGTTGCCGAGTGTGATCCCTGGTTAGAGTAGGCACCGAGATGAGAATTATCGAGTCCGCTGACCTGGTCCACGACCCTGCCGCGTCGGGAATTGAATCCTGGTCCCAGGCCGTCCTCTGCTCTCGGGTCTGCCGCCTCTAACCAGTGAGCCACACCACTCCATCAGGAGTGCAGAAGCAGCACCAAAGCATTGCTCCTGACCACTTGATGTTAGAGATGGCTCATGAGAGGGCAGACATTGCTGGGTAACATGTGAGGGCCATAAAGCTGGTTCAGGTATGTCACCGGTCCATCAGAACACTTGTGCAGTCAGTAAGCACAGGAGATATCCAACCTCTATGGTCAAGGGGAGCGGCTCTGCTGGACCACAGGGAGAAGGGGGGGTTCTCACACTTGGCCTCCCAGAAGAACTTCTCCTCATCAATGGTCTAAACCGGGGGCTCAAGTAGGGTTTGACCACTGGTTCTATCTAATGTTTTCAAAATAAAACAGAGCTCGGAGACACTGTATCTCTTACCAGACTAAATTACCATGGTAAAAAGTATGTCAGATCTATCCACGCGTTTCACTTTAAGTAAGGTGCCATGTTGTTAATAGCGAAAGTGATAAAACATGTCGGCTTAGGCAGTGCACACCTATGAGAAATGCAGCCTTTTGTGTGCCATTAGGAAACTTAACATTTTCTAAAACAGATAATAGACTGAAAGCAGGCCTTGAAGGAGAAATAGGCGAACTAAAATGTGGACTATCATGGTGTTCACGACAGCTGAAGTGTTGTTCACAGGGGAAGTGATGACAACCTCTGGGCCCCATTCACAGAAGTAATCTGAGACAAAATACTAAACTTACTACTTTTGGTATTCACAGAAGGCATTTAGGAGTAGTAGTAAAGTTAGGATTTTGTCTTAAGTCCGTCTTAAGTCAAACTTAAGACAAAATCCTAACTTTACTACTCCTAAATGCCTTCTGTGAATACCAAAAGTAGTAAGTTTAGGATTTTGTCTCAGATTAGTTATGTGAATCGGCCCCTTTGAGTTCTAGTCCCACACCATCATTGGACATTTGTGGCTTCAATGAACCAAGGCAACCATTAGGATTCCAAATGGAAATGTCCCACACTAAACAACACATTGATCCATAGCATATATTATCAACAGCGTCATATTGTTGCACAAGTTATAGACTGCCAGGTTGGGATATGGTGCAAGCCTATGCCATATTATACCGGCGGGACACAGTGTGGTCTCATTATTGGGTGTGTAATCCCACAAATTGCAGCCTAGGGACAGAGAGGGAGACTTGCCCCAATGGTGGCTCCAGAATAACTTAGGGGAGAGGATGTGGCCTTACGGCTAGAGCGTCCGGCCTCAACGCTGGCAAACGGGTTCGAGTCTCGGCAGGGATGCTCAACATCGTGTGATTCTGGGCAAATCTCCCTGTGCCTAAAAAAAAAAAATTAATATGTCCGCCTGTAACGCAGCTGGTGCTCATGTAAAGCGCTCTGATACCTTCGGGTCAAGTTTGCGCTATATAAAACTAAAAAAGAAAATCCCAAAGACGACAGCAGTGGGGTGCGGAGTCCCTGGAAATGGTGGCATCCATGGAGACAGACCATTGGAGTGGGGTATCCTGCAGAAGGGGTTGACAAGCTTGTAACATATTCATTTCACTGAAGATCTTACCACGGTGCGTTGGAGATATCAGTGGTTATTCACAATATTTCACAAGAGGGATGTCAGTCATTCTGTGGTGTGCTTCAGTCCTATGGGCCTTTCTATGACCCGCGGCCTCCCAGCCAAACTCCATAAATTTCTCCAGAAAGGTTAAAGACAGGAGGCTGCGAAGGAGCTTCATGAACCCAGTGACAGTAATTACTACCACCAGTCCATGGATGGCAAAGATTTCAGCGAGGACTATGAGTGCCATGAAATGCATCACCCAAAATGGACTTTACAGCAACACTACATCCCTGGAGCTAAATGAGAATCTGCCAGCAGCCTGGAGATGAATGTGGCTATGGGAGGGCCCTGGAGATGGGAGATGCTTTAATATGCCACTAAGCGAAACAGCCTTAGCGTCTGGAGGGGGAGGGGTGTGCTGGCCGCCGCAGCCTTTCCTTACTATGAAAGTGACACTTCTGGTCTAAACTGGGTGTAACTTGCTTAATTCTGTGTAGCATAATTACCTAGGAGTACTGTGAGAATACCCTTGAATTGCGAGAGAAGAGTAATTCTGCATTTGGCTCTATTTCTTAGCGCAAAATGCCTCCTCGCTAAATGCAACCGAACCTGAATAGCGAACGCACGCAGCAGCTCGCTAAAAGTGCTCTTGGGATATGATTTTCCCTCACCTTACTACAGTCATTTAGTGCTTTTTTCTTACTGCAAAATACACTCTCACATCCAAAACTGGCAAGAGGATGCAATTTGTGCTAAGAATCAGCAATAAATGCAGCAGAACGCGAGTAGCGAGCACGAGCAGCTGCTAGCTATCGCAAAATGTGCTATTGTGGTAGGATTATTTCTCCCAAGTTACTCTTAATTACACAAGATGAGTGATATCGTAATTATCAGTAATACTGCTGCGTTGAAGAGTAATGCAGGTAAATCAAAATTTCTCTGATTACTCCAGTGGAATCAAAATTCTACCCAGGCTTAGTTTAAGTAAATGCCTTACACTCTAGAAATCGAGAGGAAATTCACCTCTGAGCAACAAGTACAAATATTAAATATAAGCAATTAATTGCAATATGCAAGTAGTAAGGTTTGATATCACTAATTTTCAGATATTGTCAGGGCACGAGTCCTAAAAAGAGAAGTGGGGGACGCCGTCACCGGAAGTGACGTCACAACAGGAAGTGACGTCACGAAAGGTGCGCTCCGATCTCGTCTCAGAGAGGCCAACGAGTGAAGTCCAGCTGTTTGGAGGGGGACGGCGTCCATCCGGTGAAATAAGTGGGGGGACGCCGTCCACCCGCGTGGTACCCCGACTCAAGCCCTGGATATTGGTTTGTACTTTCCACACAACTTTTAATGGACGTGTAAATTCATAAAGCAGCCAGGAAAACATAGGTCAGCCAACACGTTTTTCGCCCTTGGCTTGCGAGCCGGGGCTTGTCGCTCCGAAGCATTTTCCTATACGTATAAATAAATGGGTAAGGGGTCTCCCATCGCCTAGAGCAGCAACAACCAGATCCAAATGCATGAGGAGTAAGGGCAACTACTAGAGCACAATACCCCTTGACTTTCACTACTCTAGAGATCGAGCAGTATAGCAGGAGAAGAAATTGAAGTGCCTGAGTTAAATTGGCTGAGGATTTTTAGAAGAGGCACAGGAGGAACCAGATAACATCTAATTAATGCAATTAAATCATTTAAACATCTTAGTGAAGTTAAGGCACACAGTGAATATAATGTCAGCTATGAGTAAATAATGGCATAATTGTGACAAATAACAAATAAAGGTGGAGTCTAAATTAAGCTGCTCCAGTAGAAATGGGTATCCTGTAAGAATTGCAGGGTGGTTGGCAGCAGGGCGGAGACAAAGGCACATGAAACAGTATACAACAAGCCACACCTCAGGGCGTGATTGGACGCACCGGCAGGAATAAGCACTGCAGGAAGACGAGGTTGACGAGACGGTGTGGTCCAATGGTGCGTGAAAGAGTGTCGAGCCAAATGTGATGCGCTGTCGCTGACTGTAATCACGCACGTCGTGAACATAAATTAAGTAGACATGTGCCTTCCATCAAATCATGAGAATACATGTTTATACTAAAGTGAGCATCCTTTGATATGGCTCTAGATTAATCCCCATGTGGGCTTTTTTAGAGGCACGATGCAAGACCTTCTCTACAGTGTGTGTATGTAGGTGTACTTATAGAGCGCAGACCTGTCACCCAAAGGGCATCCTGGCCCACTGAATATCGAAGACGGAAAATCGCAGTATGGAAATATCGAGAACAAAATATCGAAACCAAAATATTGAAAGGTAAGTATACTTTTTAATACCTAACACCACATATGTACCTTGACATTATATGTATCTTCAAGATGTGGACTTCATATACAATTCCTCCATATGCACTTGTCTTTTGATCTTTCATATTATTTCCACAATATTCTTATATCTAGATATTTCTATGTTCGATATTCAGTGCTCCCCCGGGAAGGGATTTTATCACTTTCATGAATGAAACTTATGAAATGTCTTTAATATTATTTAAATATTCCTGATATTTGGTTCTTCCCTGACACAGGTGAAGGCTGGACTCATAGGCAAGTCTTTATATCATAAGTGGGTCTGGGATGGTGATCCCGCCATGCTGCTCTGCTAAGGAAAGAGGCAGGGGCTGAGAGTCCTGTCTTAAGATCATGGAACTTATTATGAGCCTAAGGGCCCATGGACCGGCAGACTCGCGGGGTGCAGCTTTGGCGGTCTTCCAACCGCCCTATTACGACCAGGACGGTCAGGCCAAACTGGGACCACTTCAACCTCCAGGGATCAGAAGTGGTGTTGAGGTGCCGGGTTTTTAGGAACCCGGTGGTGCCAGGGGAAAACACCCAAAGACCTCTTGAGTTCTTCCTGTTCTGGACCACAGAAACACAGAGTCTTCTAGGTGAAGTCAAAGATCGAGTTTTATTGGCTGCAACCAAGTAACAAGCGTTCTAGAAGTACAACAGCACGGTTTGTAGATTCTCAGGAGACTGTTCGTTTTTACAGAACCAGCCTTCTCCTTTTATACAAAAATAACAGCTGCAGGCAAGAATTCTTTAGTTTACAATACGGTCATATACATATTTCCAAAACACTAAAAAAGCAAAGTCATGATGGCAAACCCACATTTTCGATGTCTAGTTTGTGATAGATGACCCAGCCCGGCCCAGAACTACCATCAGATATCGATGAAACCCCAATAAAATCGGGCACCTCCTCATCGTAAAACCGGCCATAAACAAGAAACAGGGACAGGTGTATGTGTGTGGATAACATGGTTTGTATGTAGTGAATGGTTTATGGCATGTTGTGCCTTGATGCTATCTCACTCGGCCACTGGGCGAGGAACTGCCTGAACAGGTTTGGCTGAAGGCAGTGGAGTCAGCTCGGCCAGGTCATGGGGAAGTCAGCTAAGGTGGACGTGTCCTTTCAGATCAAACTCAGTCTCAATCAATTGACTATATGAGGGCAAGCCACAAGATGGATGCCGTTTACAAAATGGGGCTCGAGGGTTCGAGACAGAAACTAGTGTTTTAAGGTGATCGCATTGCTCGATCACGACGCAAATGCACAGGTGTAATGTCCTAATCATTACCGGTCTGCCGATACCAAATTCGTCATGGTACGATGATATTTTGTGACACGAATTTTAAGAACCACAGACCCTCCTTTTGCCCTTATATAGGCAATAACCCATGCTAATCTGAGTCCAAATCTGTATTCATGAAGTCATGGAGATGCTGCTGTAGCATCATCCTGTTGCTCAGTTCGTCCCTTGACACAGGCTTCCTTACACATGATGCAGCACAGAGGCCACACATTGCAGGAGCACACTGCACACACAGGCAGAACAGGAACAGAATGGCTAAGATCATCCCAACGAATATCAGAGTTTTCCATCCCCAGGCAGATATCAGTTCCCAGAACCACCCCAGCAAGGACCAGTCCCCTTTATCCACGTGAATGGAATCAGAGATTTTGTGCAGTTTGGAGATGGCCTGGTATACTGTCGGAGCGTTATCAGGGATGAAAATGCAGCAACTGGATTGGATCACTCTGCATACCCCACCACGGTCTGCAAGTATGACATCTAGGGCAACCCTGTTCTGAAGAGTCCATAAGACGGTCGGACTGGAGCTCAGCAGTCAAGTTACTAAGGGCACCAGCCGTCTCAATCACGGCGGATTCAACTACCCTCGTCAATTGGCGAATGTTCCTGCTGTTCACCATAGGCCCCCAAAACGGCAGAAAACCCTTTGCGAAGTCTCCAAACTCCTGTTCCGCAGTGTTGTCTTTACTCACGACACCTCTAACTTTCCTTGTCCGATGGTAATCTGCCTCGGCCGTGTAAGTGGGTGGCAGCAGAAACAAGATAAAAAATGTGCCCGAGAAGTCAGGGGGCAACCATGTATATGCTTTATCATGGCAGACGAAATAGGTACCCTTAGCCGCTAAGAATGAAGGGGAAGTCTGAGATGAGAAAACATAAGTCTCAGTACAGACACTCTTCCCTAGCTGAGCTCTAGGGTTTTTGCCATTTCCCTGCAGACATAGGTGACCTTGGTGGGGTACTATCCAGATTGGGGAGGATTTCTTTGCTTTCTGACTCTCAGCCAAGGAAATTCCATATTGTGTTATATTCCATCTGCTGAAAGGCGTCAATTCATCTCTGGGAATCGTTTTGTACGTGTCGACATCCCTGCTCATATTTCTAATTCCCGCCACTAGCACCTTGTTGCTTGAGTTTTTCCCTGGAACATATGGTTCGAGGGCAAACAGGAACATTGCTCGAAGTGCCCACAGAGAACCATGGTAGCCAAATGGCAGGACAAAATACGGAATGCCCTTATCTGTTGTGTGTGGCATAAGTCCACATACCCAACAGTTCGTGGTGTTCATTACAGTTTGGTGCTGGTGTAGGAGTTGGACGAATGAATTATTTACAAACTCTAATCTTCTGGCAGACTCGTGTTCAGGTAGAGGGTGAAAAGAATGAGGGGAAACAGTAGGAGGAGGTGCGGGCTGAGTGTTATGTACAAAGGTAACTCGAAATGTGAATAGAGTATAGCCAATAAAAAACATCATTATGCTACACAACATTAAAATGCATATTATTAAAAATTGTTTTCTCGCCATCACAATGCATATTTTCTTTTCAAAGTTCGTAGATCTAGCAGGTCTCTCTACCCTTGGAAACTCCATCCTCTAAGTTGCTGCCCGCGGTGGGAGATTGATTCTGCTAAGGGGTGCTTCTGTTCAGTCCAGGGTAATTCCCTTAGACCAACCAGAACCGTCGACCTAAACGTCTCCAGCTGCACTTCCAAAGACTGGCAACCGCGACCCTAGCAGCAGAACCGGATGGCGGTTCGAAAATCAAAAATGAGCAAGTTCCCTGGGCGAGAGAGCTGCACAATCAAAAATAGTTCTTGGGGGAAAGAAATCTTATTAGTTTACTTTTATTAGTTCGTTTTTCTTGGCCTCAGATTATACCGTTGTTTCCCAGGTATGGTGTGGTCTTCAAACAAGATTTCAGGTTCTGTAGTGTCCAACTGCATTGACTGTGGCACAAACCCTTGCAGAACTTGGTCGCTCTCCTTTTCTGTACCAGTTCCTTTCAAACGTGCATCACTGAAGGGTTCAAAGCGTGGCAAGGACTCGGACTCAGAGTCAGCAATTCCCTCCTGGACCCACCGGTCATACGGAAGGGGCAGCGGGACCCGTTTGCAATGGGCGCCGTGCACCCAATTTTTCTTGCCGTGGACACGTACTGCAGAGCGGGTGGCCAGTAGCACTTGGTAGGGTCCGGTCCAGCGGGGCTGCTCGTTCTTGGTTCGCTGGAAGTTTTTCACCAATACCCAGGTGCCAGGTTCAATTGCGTGACCTGGATCATCAGACGCTGGTGGAGAGGAACTGTGGACCTGTTGGTGTAAAACACGCAATTTAGTTGTCAATTCGTGCAAATAGTCAAGCAGTACAGGGTGCTCTATCTCGTTTAGTTTTTGGGCCTTGGCACTCCCCATATGTTTGCTGGGCGCCCGAACACGATTTTGTGGGGGCTAAGTCCCAGTCTAGAATGGACAGTCATTCTGGTAGATAGGAGTGCCAAAGGCAAGGCGTCAGGCCATTTAAGACCTGTGCTGGCTTGGATCTTGGCCAATTTCAATTTTAACGTGCCGTTGTAGCACTCTACTAATCCAGCTGATTGGGGGTGATTTGCAGCGTGGAACTTCTGGTGTATGCCTAGACACTCACACACTCTCTTCATCACTCGTCCCACGAATTCACTTCCATTATCACTCCAGACCATTCTAGGCATACCGAATCTAGGGAAGAATTCTTTGACCAGGGCTTTGGCTGTGGACAAGGCAGTATTGTCCTTTAGGGGATACGCTTCCACCCACCTGGAGAAGGCGCAAACAACAACAAGCACGTATTTCAGATTGTTGCACCTCTCCATGTGGATGAAATCGAGCTGCAAAACCTCGAACGGATACGTTGGAGGAGCAAAATGACCAGCTGGAGTTGGAGTTCCCCTACCGGGATTGTACTTCAAACACACCATACAGTTCTTGACCACATTCTCTGCGCATTTTGGGATGCCACTATTCTGCCATACTGGGGCCAACAACTTACAGATTCCTTTCACACTGATGTGAGCCATCCCATGAGCCATTGTCACCACTGCAAGCACATATGCGTCGGGTAACAGCCATCTCTGATGCTCTGACAATTCGACCCAACAACCATTCGCATCCAATCTACCCTTGCTTTCTCTCCATTCATTCACCTCTTTCTCAGTGGCCTCGGACTGTATAGACTTCACACTTTCAATAGTGTCCTCACACATACCCACATCAGCAATCCATCTGGCAGGAACTACAACATACATTCGACTCATTGCGCTCCTTGCAGTCTCTTTCGCAACTTCATCTGCAAATGCATTCCCACGACCAACATCATCTTGAATCTTTCTGTGTGCACTGCATTTCACAATCGCAACTTGTAGTGGCAAGGTCAGTGGCTCGAGAAGCTCGTTAACTAGTTGACCATGTTGTATTTTTGCACCATGCGACGTCAGGAACCCACGTTCACGCCACAATCGTCCAAAACTGTGAGCCACGCCAAAGGCGTACTGGCTGTCTGTATACACATTCACTCGTTTTCCTTTTGCCAACACACACGCTCTTGTAAGTGCAATTAACTCTGCTGCTTGCGCAGAATTGTGTGGGATACGTGCAGTTTCTACAATTGTGTGCAATGTTGTCACAGCATATGCTGCAGTTGTATCACCATTTGGCAACTTGAAGCATGAACCATCAACCCATAAAGTATCATTACATTCAGGAAGGGGAGTGTCCTGTAAGTCTACTCTCCCTTTTGTCTCTTCTTCTGTCCTAAAACAGCAATCATGTATTTCGACCTCATCTGTCTCTGCTGGAACGGGTAATAACGTGGCTGGGTTGAGTGTATCGCACCTCTTTATGTGTATGTGACTCGCTAATAGTGTCAGCTCATAACTTGACAGTCGAGCGCTAGTTAAATGCTGTGTCCTTGTTCTGTTTAGCAAAATGTCTACTGCATGTGGGACCATAACGATCAGTGTATTATTCATTACTAATCCAGCATACTGTCGAATACAGACAGCTGCTGCAGCAGTGGCCCTCAAGCAACTTGGTAATGCCTTAGCTACGGGATCTAGAGTCGCTGAGAAATACGCGCATGGACGCTGTTTGTCCCCAAAGGATTGTGTCAGGACTGATAATGCGCAACCTTCCTTCTCATGGACATATAATGTGAAAGGCTTACTGTAGTCGGGGTTGCCCAACACAGGAGCCGAACACAATGCATCACGCAACTCGTGAAAACTTTTCTGACAATCTTCAGACCAAGGCACAGGATTGGGTGTATCTTTACATGTTAATGCCACCAAAGGTTTGGCCAACAGTGAGAAGTTTGGTATCCATTGCCTGCAATATGATGTAATGCCCAAGAAAGCACGCATTTCTCTCTGTGTCCTTGGGACACTCAATTTCGTAATTGCCTGTATTCTCTCTGGGGTCAGTTTCCTTCCCTCCTTCGATAAGATGTGACCTAAGTAGGTCACTTCTTGTCGACAAAATTGCAATTTCGAAAGAGAGACTTTGTGCTTCATGTCACATAAATGACGCAACAATGACAATGTGGTTTCCTTGCAAATCTCTTCAGTATCTGCAGCGACCAGCAAATCGTCTACGTACTGAATGAGAGTTGCACCATCAGATAGAACAATCGTGTCAAGTTGTGATTTCAGAGCCTGACTGAATATAGATGGACTTTCACAGTAGCCCTGAGGAGCGCGTTTGAAGCGGAAGCTTCGACCTCCTAAATTGAAGCCAAAAATATCTCTGCTCTCCTCAGCAATAGGGATGCTGAAGAAAGCGTTCTTCAGGTCAATCACCGAGCACCAAGTGGCTGAAGCTGGAACCATAGTCAATAAGGCAGTAATATCAGGAACAACTGGAAACTGTGGCACAACAATCTTATTCAATTCTCTGAGATCAATCACAAATCTGTACACAGGGGGCTGGGAAGGATCAGTACGCTTTAAGACTGGCAAAACAGGACTATTACAAATGTTGCCTGTTGTCTCTTCAATGACATCTTTCTCAATCAGATCGTAAATGATCGCTAACAACGCCTTTTCACATTCGCTGGAGATCTTGTATTGGGGAATACGTGGCAATCTAACATTGGCTCTCAATATTATGACATATGGCGCTATCTCCAAAAGACCCACGTCATTAGAACCAGTAGCCCAAAGGGTATCTGGAAGTGATGACAATTCTGTAGGAATATTCTCCTTTGACAAATACATTGGGGAAATCACTTTCTTACCTAGGGTAAGTTGTACTCCCGAAGGAGAACAGTACAAAGTCGCATATAATCTTTTTAACAAATCCAAACCTAACAAATTTTCACCACAACTTGTTGTAAGAATGAGGGGTGCTTCTAATTCATATGGGCCAACAGAAAGGGGCATAGGACTAGAAATCGGGTTTCTAACAGGGGCACCAGAAAAACCTACTGAAACATTCATTTCGCCAGACAAAGGTGCGCCAGGAAGTTTTGAGTGCATAATAGAACTTTTTGTAGCACCAGTATCCAGCAGAAAAGGTTCTGACACTCCTGATGTAATCACTTCAACATAAGGTCCATTCTGATCAACTGGAACTGAAACAACTCCCCCTCTCTTTGTCCATGGCTGTCCTAGCAATCATTACCCTCATTCTCGTTTTCTGCATAGTAATCATCAGCATAGTACTGAGCTGACCCAGAAGACGCATTATTCTGTTGGTCAAAGCTGTTCATGGAATTCTGAGGCGGAAAAGAAGTAGCATTCTGGGGGAAATTTCCTATTGCCCCTACCCCTAGGAGCCTGTTGAACACCTCTACCTCTTGCACCAGAAACACCATTTAAACGTCGCAATAAAGCTGGACAACTATTCTTGAAATGACCCTCTTCCTTGCAATACGCACACTGATTTGGACCATACGGTAAACGCAGTTGAGAAGACTCATTTCTTTGTGAGTTTCTCGAATACTGCTGTGGTTGCTGATAATCGGGCTGACTAGCAGTGCGAGGCGGATAGGCTTGCTGAAGAAAGGACTTTAGTTTTCAAATCTTTAGTCTTTTTGTCTGCCTTCTCTAACTCGTCTTTGCGCCTATTTTCGTAGTACTGGGATGTGGCTAAAATCTGCGCTGACGTGGAAACAGCCCAAGCACTCTCTGAATCTTTCAATTTATTACATAGTTCAGGAAGCAGATTATGCACGAACTTGTCTACAAACAATCTTTGGCCACCCTCGGTAGCCATATCCTGACCACTGTGGTCGACAAAAGTCTCTTCAAACCTCGTGAAAAAGTCAGACACATTCTCATCTTTCTTCTGTTTGCACGCAGACAACTTGTCCCAATTCACACGTAATTCAGGCATTAAAGTTTTCATATATGTGATAATTCTACCAGGGAGTTCTGCTACTAAAGGCTCAGGTTTAGAGCCACCAACTTGTCTAGCATCAGCAGCAGTAATATTAGCCCATGTGTCACCTAATTCTTGATCATGATCTGCATGACGAATCTTACTCCATAGAGGCTGTGGAACAACATTCCCAAACAACATGTCCACATCTGCTAAATTCATTATACATGAGCTGGCAGTCTGTGATAGCTCCTTATAATACCCTGCAGGATTTTTACGGGGATCGGGCAATGTCTGCTTGAGTGCTAAAACTTCAGATCTTTTCCAGGGGACATGTACCCATACACGCTGGAAATGTGGCAGAATTGCTGGATTCGCATTTGCGTCACCTTCCCTCCAAACTGGAGGAACCTCTCTCATGGGGTACTGTCGCGCCTTTTTCCTACCTGACATGTCATCCTCGTACAGTGATCTAGAGACGTTTCCCTTACTCCTATAAGATAACAACAAATCTATTGCTCGTTCAACATCGGCACCTACAATCATGCCTTCATAAAACTTAAATCGCATACGGAACAATTCCTGCATTTTGCGTTTTGGATCATTGTCTTGCAAATCTTCGCAGAGGTACACACACATCTCTTCGAATACATATCTCTGAGTGGGTGCGTCCCACTGACTGAAGACTTTCATAACAGACTGAACATCATACTTTACAGTGTCAGTAACCCATTTTCGTGCTAACTCATTCAGCATTTCTCTTTCCTGATAATCAGGCAGTTGACTACGCAACTGTCTACGTCCTGTGTTAGGGGTCGTCTTAGGCGACCCAAAGAAAGGTGAGAACAGACCAGTGACAGTACTTGCCACTCTCTGTCGAACAGAAGGAGAAGCTTGCGGAGAGGCAGATGTGCCAGAAAAGACAGGCTGATGTAAAGAGGAAGTCGAGGCAGTGGCAGAGGAAGTCGAGGCAGTGGCAGAAGTAGTATCATGATAAACAGTTGGAGCAGTAGGCAAAGTCGTAGGAAAAACAGATGGAGTATGTAGCAAAGGCGGCGGCCCTTGAGAGGGCTGCGCCAGAGAAGTAGGAACCAGCTGAAGAGGAGCTGGTGCTTGTGCAAGAACTGGAGTTCGTGCGCCGGGCGCGGTATAACAAAGCGCTTCGGGGGTGCAGTAGCATTTGGTGCATATGGGGGTGGTGAACTCAGTAAATGGGACATTAAAGGGTCTTTCTCTGATGTCCCTTTTGAACCTTGTCCTTCATGTGGCAACATTGGGTAGCATTTCTCTACTGCTAACTTCTTGCTTCTGAGCATTTGTTCACTTTCTTGCTCTTCCTCATTATCCCTGTATGCAACAGCAGCTTGTACCATTGACATACCTCTTTTATTTTTCTTTGCTAATTTCATTTCTTTCTGTTTGGCTTCTTTGCGCCACAGGCGAAAAGAGTCAAACATCGCCGGCCGGGCTTTCTTCTTAAAAAGTGTAACCTCTAGATTATCTAGTATTTCTGTATCAAAGCTACCATATTGGGGCCATTTTAAAATACCATCCTTTCTGGTGTATTTTATCCACACTTCATTATACGTTATAGGGCCTACTCCGTGCTTTATATAGAGCTCATATGTTGGAGTTCCAATCGGAGGAACCGGACACAAATCCTCTAATCGGGAGTCCTTACTACAACCAAGACAAAACAAGTTTCCAAGTCTGCTAAGACCAGGCATCTTCGCTCACTAGTCTAGCTTCAAACTTCAAAGGATTATCGAATACGATATTTTCATGAATACACAAATCCCTTGGTTTTGGCACTTGCAAGTTCCAAACAAGGTGTATCTCAAGGATACTAAAACTAAGAATCAAACTAAGGACTGGGAGACGCTCCACTTATACTTAACTGAAGTATTGATGATCGATTACGTCACTCGTCTATCGTTTCGCTCTACCAAGGATCACTGGGTCCAAAACAGGGCGATAGTCAGGGCAGCAGTCCTTCGTAGCCGTCGGGACGCGGGGAACCTCGCAGCAAAGACCTTCGGAACCACGTCGACATACAGGGGTCGCTGAAGTGGCTGGCCGTCCTCTGGAATTTTCACACGAAGCTCCTCACGAAAATCTGGCTTGGACCGTCACCGCTTGATACCGCCCCGAGTTGGGCGCCAACTGAGGTGCCGGGTTTTTAGGAATCCGGTGGTGCCAGGGGAAAACACCAAAAGACCTCTTGAGTTCTTCCTGTTCTGGACCACAGAAACACAGAGTCTTCTAGGTGAAGTCAAAGATCGAGTTTTATTGGCTGCAACCAAGTAACAAGCGTCCTAGAAGTACAACAGCACGGTTTGTAGATTCTCAGGAGACTGTTCGTTTTTACAGAACCAGCCTTCTCCTTTTATACAAAAATAACAGCTGCAGGCAAGAATTCTTTAGTTTACAATACGGTCATATACATATTTCCAAAACACTAAAAAAGCAAAGTCATGATGGCAAACCCACATTTTCGATGTCTAGTTTGTGATAGATGACCCAGCCCGGCCCAGAACTACCATCAGATATCGATGAAACCCTAATAAAATCGGGCACCTTCTCATCGTAAAACCGGCCATAAACAAGAAACAGGGACAGGTGTATGTGTGTGGATAACATGGTTTGTATGTAGTGAATGGTTTATGGCATGTTGTGCCTTGATGCTATCTCACTCGGCCACTGGGCGAGGAACTGCCCGAACAGGTTTGGCTGAAGACAGAGAAGTCAGCTCGGCCAGGCCATGGGGAAGTCAGCTAAGGTGGACGTGTCCTTTCAGATCAAACTCGGTCTCAATCAATTGACTATATGAGGGCAAGCCACAAGATGGATGCCGTTTACAAAATGGGGCTCGAGGGTTCGAGACAGAAACTACTGTTTTAAGGTGATCGCATTGCTCGATCACAACGCAAATGCACAGGTGTAATGTCCTAATCATTACCGGTCTGCCGATACCAAATTCGTCATGGTACGATGATATTTTGTGACACGAGTGTTAGGCCTCGGTACCACATTATAGCAGGGTCCAGAATTTTCAGAACCACAGTGTGGAGGTCTTGAGACTGCAATATGCTTGGCAGGGCCGCTGCATAATACGAGTTTCCTCACCGCCACACTTTTCATGGCGGTGTGATCGCCATAAAAAGTGTGGCAGTCAGGAAACAAAGAGGGCCCTACAGGGCCCCCTTGTGCATTTGCGCCATTGAGTGCATGCAGGGGGGCACATGTTGTGCCCCCCTTGTGTGCATGCTCCCCAGTACCTGCACAGCATGGACTGCAGCAGCCACTCATTTTGACATTCCCATTGTGGTGCCTATTTCACCTGCACCGCAGTGGGAATGCCAAAAACAGCCCGACAGACCAGGAGAAAACGAATCTGGCAGGCTGTTCAAACATGGGATTGGCGGTACGGGAGTGGGGCGGTCCCGTTACCGCACCTCCAAACTCATAACATACCCCATGTTCATTTTTCGCACTCGAGCACTCTGAAGGAGTCAAATTAAGATGTTTGCCGACTGGTGATGCGGGCGTCTGTATTTATAGTGATGATGTCATGGAAAGTTCATTCACTTTTCACTATTTCCAATTTATAAGAACATACGGGTATTTTTCACTGCCACATTTTTAAAAGAGACTTTTGTACTGAATTATTCGACTGCTAATACCTAATGTTCTTTTTTAGTTGCCAAGTTCTTACATCCTGCTTGGCAGAAGCAGTTTAACTTCTTTAGCTGCTGTAATATCTTATTTGTAATTTTGGCGTATACACTCTCTCGAGGTTTAGACTAATGAGTTTCTTGCATTTGTACCTGTGGAATGTCCTTGAACCTGTTCCAGTGATGCTGCTGCCGTAGTCCAATGGGTTTTAATTTGGCTTTTAATGCATACGTACATACTAATCTCTTGTTAATAGCAACCTCGGTGCAGCAGCCCATCACATTCACTGCTGTGCTTGGCTGGAGGTAGTTTTTCTGCTTATTACATTTTTAGTTCAACAGACAGAATGTTAAGGAGGGTATAATGCGAATGCATCCAGGGTGTAAAATGGCTCCTGAATTGAAAGTGAAAGTGGAAGTCTGTGCATCATCATGGCAGAATTCTGTTTACCAACAGCTGGCCATGGTGATGGGGCACTGGGAGAGGCCAGAAGGAATGAAAAGGAATGCAGAAGTGGCATTCAGGTCCTCAAAAAGCCTCCCTCAAGGGCACTGCTCATGAAATCTTCCAGTTCTTCTGTGGCCACCTCAGCCTATCAGCTTCACAGGGTCGAGAAAGTGAGTTCGGTAAAAGTAATTGACAAAATGATGCGAAAAACACTATGCAAGAGGGGTGGCTCCAATTTCCCTTCTACAACATTTTCATCATGTATGCCAAAAAAAAGGTGCTTAATGTATGATGTAGGATATCAAGACGCCAAGAGTCCAGTACAGTAAACAGGATTTCATTGGTTTAATGAGGGCTTCCTGCTACACCCCCGCGCCGCTTAACACTAATAAGAGATTTCTTTACAACTGCCCCCTCAAAGGAAATAACCCTTGGAAGTTACATCTTCCGGGGTGAGAGGAAGGTAGATGGTAACAGGTTTAAATAGGAAATGTTTAGTGACAAGGGCCTGATTCACAGAACTAACTTAAGACAAAATCCTAAACTTACTACCATTTTGGTATTCACAGAAGGCACTTACTCATTTTGGTATTCACAGAAGGCACTTACTCATTTCGGTATTCACAGAAGTTAGGAGTCTTAACTTTAGGACTCGTAAATGCATTCTGTGCATTTAGGAGTAGTAAAGTTAGGAGTCCTACCTACTACTCTGCTTTCCTCCCTTCGAGAGAGGACGCCGCTTTGCGGTCCGTGCGGATTCTGATGACCCAGACCCCCCCTGGCCTGGGATCCTGTATGTACCTTCTCCACGACGTGACCTCACTCTGACGTTGGATGATTAAAAGAATTGATTCGCCAGAGGTGCACCCACCCCCGTTTTCCTGGTTTTTTTTCCCGGGCTCTTCGCGCTCTTATATATGACTCGATGTTGACGGGGAACATATCAAGTTTCTAAACCATCAACTCGAGACGCTATTCCCATGCTACGTCTGGGATAACAGACCGGTCTCATTGGGACCCATGACCCCTGTCTTATCAAAATTAGGACTTTGCCCCCAACTCCTACTACACCCCTTCTGACTGAACGCGTACCTAATAAGGAAGAAGGACACCTCTGCGATGTCCCGTGCCCCACCAGGACTACCTGGGGTACTTTTGATCCTTTGAACCCTAAACTTCTTAAAAACGTATCTATCGGACCGCTAAAACCTAGATCCTCGCCCTCAGAGAATCGCTGATCTTTGACGCAGGAACATTTCCCCATGCTGATGAAGTCCCTAAGACGCTAGGCATCTATAGTGGGAAAAGTGTGTGCATGTCCCCTCCCCCCTGGTCTTCCTCGCCCTGATGAAGGTGCAGCCCAAATAGGCTCTGCATTGAAACGCGCGTTGGCTTGATCCACATGGATGGCCTCAAGTGTAGTCTCTGCTAAATTACCTTGCCCACATTGCCTTGCCTCCATGTTGTTACTCTAGTCCTAGCAGCTACAACATTTGTTATTTGCAGGCACCAATGTACCTTTATGATTTTATGTGTGTGACTGTATTATTATTATAGTGAGTGAGATTGAGAGTGAGTGTATGCTTAGTGAATGACTGTGGGAGTGTGTGAGATGTGAATAAACTCATTTTTCTACCTGAACTTTAATCTTGACACACATTAAGCCAAATGCTAATTCTATGTTTGTATATGTGTTCTAAAGTCTCTACATGGATTCATTATATGAACTATAGTTTAACAAATAAATCATTTCTATTTTTATAAAACGGTGTATTGAATTTGTGTGATGTACTGTTCGCTCTGATACGTAGAATGTTGTCACCTCTCTCCTTATCATTAGGATCCCTTGTTGGGACCTTTAAACTAACCCTGGCAGGGTAGTTCTTGTATTTCTATTTAGCTGTTCTCTCCCCCCTTTTTCCTGCCAGTATCCTTAAAAAAAAAAAAAAACACCGGGGAACCCCCTTATATTCTGTTGTCGGCTGTTATACCACCCGGGCTACCACCACTGGTCCTGACGAAAACCCTATAATCACAACAGCGGTTGAAACATGTTGACCATTTTTATTTTCACTACGATAGCTTTGACACCTGAGTCCTACCTAATCTGGCATGGTGTCCAGCTTATAAGATTTCTATAGTTGACCAGACACTCCAGAATAAAGTTTTGATAGTGAGCAGCTTACTGGACAATTTTTAATCACCACCCTATTTTTACTCTCACATAAAATTAAAAAACGAACCCGCTCCACTGTAGTCAGGTGTCGCAGCACACCCGGATGGCATTTGTCTGTCCGGGTGGGACCCCAATGATGAAGCATGTCACCAACTAGGTTGGTGAGTGAGGGGTCTTCTAACAAAGGATACATTTGTCCTTTTTGACATTTTGTGCACCTCTTTTCTTCTGATAGAGGCATTATAGCACCTCCTGGGGCTGCTCCTCCATTTGTTTGTTTATCATTGACCAAGGGGACTAGGCGTATTCCCGTTATACATGTACATATAAAATACCCTTTCTCTCTCATTGTTTTTCTAAGTTACCTGTAAAATAACCAGAGCCCTTGAAATAATGTGATTTTGGTGCCACTGAATTTTCCACATAGTTCTGGATTTGCCACATTTACCACATAATCCATTCTCTGCTGAATTATCTGAAAATTTGAGAAACAATGTAGCAACAGGTGTAGCCGTGCAGTGGGAGGCCCTGCACCAAGGTTGAGTGGTCAGCTTTCTGTTGCTGCTAATACTAGTGAGGTGAAAACATTGCCCAGAAAGTGTTAAAATATAAAAAGGTGAAACACTGAAGCAACACTACCACAATTTGTACCACATTACCCAGCATCAGCTGTCTTTTCTCTCTACATAATTTTGTCAACCCTACCACATCATTTGGTCCTTCACTGCCACATAATTCAAGTGCCACTGAATATAATGGAAAACTAAAGTTTGAAACTGAAAACATAAATAACAACCCTGGCAACCTCATCACCCCATGGGCACAGTGAGCTGCCTCTTTTCGTAATGAGCAGATCCAGGGGGTTGAGCATCAGTGCTCAGCCTGATTGGCTGTTACTTTGATCAAGGCTCTTCCTGGCACACCTGTGGGCACCCCTGTCATGCTGGAATGGATTTCATCACACTTTAGCAGGACACTGATTTTGATGGCTTTTTAAGTGGACCAGGAACAATGATGGGCATTATGTCCTGGCACAGAATTTAAAACTAGAAATGCCTCTTTGTATAGGTGCTGATTGGGTGTGAGGAGGTTGTGCAGTGAGTGCCACACATGCCAGAGGGGTCCTCTATCTGCTATGACCCTCATCCTTCCAGATGCATCCCTGCCAAGCTTCAGAAAACAAACCCGCCCCCTTATCACGGGCTCACATGGTTTGCATTCATAGCAGTGACTGCTTGAGAGTACATCACAAGCAGCAAGCAGCTTCCAGTGACCAATTGGCATCAAATGGTGGGGATTACCAGCCAGCTTGGCTCCTCTGAGAACAGCAAGGCTGGCATGGGCTCCCAGTTTCAGAGAATTCAGGCACGGATGAACCGGCACCTCTTCCAGAGGCAGATTAGATTTAATTTGGTGCATTCATTTTTTAGAGGTTTTATATGCCCTCCGCGCTGCTGCTAAGTACCAATTTCAGAGAACAACAGGCTTTGCAATGGCTCGATTTATCTCTCATACAAACGCCTTTTCTGTGTACTAACTGCCAGCAAAGCAGCTGGAACAGAGGCTGCGAAATGAGCTCGCTTCTTGTCTGGCATCTGTGCTCAGATATGAGCTGCGCCAATTGGCTTTGCCAATGCTTGTTAGAAATGCGCCTAGTTCGGATATTCACAAAGGATGCATGTGCTGTGCTGTAATGGCATTTGATTTCGAACGGCAAAGTAGAACTAGCAGAGCAAACATCAGCAGTGCCACTAGCATGTGGAAGGAGACAGGGACTACTTTAGGGGTTGTTGGAGCAGGACACCAAACCAACCAAACTTGCTGTTTCCCTGCCTCATTTAAATGTTGGGAATCCACAGGAGTTCCATTGGAGAGAACTCATCCGGCTCCACCAATAGAAACCACTGACTCGGTGGACTCCCTGCCACATGCCACCACGTCATGCCACTCCCAGATTTAGGGCCACCGTCACTAGACGTCCATGTCTCCTGGCATGGAAATCAATTATTAACCTGCAGGGGCCACCACCGCTTCACATTGAATGAGAATGGGGCATTTAGCCCCCTGACCACCATCCCTTCTTTGTTTCTGATGCGTGATGACCACCCCCCCCCCGCCCCTGACAACCATCCTCTCTCTGTGCCTGACTGTGGGGCCCCTGGCCCTCAGACCTCTGTCCCTTCTTTGTTTCTGATGGGTGATGAGCCCACCTGCCCCTGACACCCACCCTCTATCTGTGCCTGACTGTGGGGCCCCTGGCCCTCAGCACCCCATCCCTTCTTTATTTCTGAAACTGATGAGCCCACCCTCCCGACATCCGGCCTCACTGTGTCTGACTGTGGGGCCCCTGGCCCTCAGACCTCTGTCCCTTCTTTGTTTCTGACACTGAGCCCACCCACCCTGACATCCACCCTCTCTGTGCCTGACTGTGGGGCCCCTGGCCCTCAGACCTCTGTCCCTTCTTTGTTTCTGACACTGAGCCCACCCACCCTGACATCCACCCTCTCTGTGCCTGACTGTGGGGCCCCTGGCCCTCAGACCTCTGTCCCTTTTTTGTTTCTGATGGGTGATGAGGCCCCTGCCCCTGGCCCTCAGACCTCTGTCCCTTCTTTGTTTCTGACACTGGTGAGCCCACCCGCCCAAGAGCTCCACACCATCTCTATGTTTGTGAAAGGTGAGCCCCTCACTCCCCTGCCTAGGGTCCCACTGTCACTACCAGGAACTGGGCACTTTCTAGGTGGGCTGGCAGGGGGTGGGCGGTGTCACTGCTGGTGGGGACTGATTTTGTTGCTGGGGCAGGAACATCCACTTTTCCAGCTCACAGCACTTTGGCCCTTTAAAAATAGACAATGGTGGCATTGGAGAGGACAGACAGGATGCCCTCAGGAGTCAGGAGATGTGAGGGGTGGGTGGTCACAGGTGCATGGCTCTGGTGCTCAGCCAGCAGGAATGTCCACTCGGGGATAGGAGGGCAGGGAGGTCAGATTTTTGAGGAGTTGGGGAAATGCAGTGGAGCTAGGAGGAAAGAGAATATCTGAAGGGAGAAGGAAGAGGAAGAAAGAACAGAAAGAAGTTGAGCCAGAAAGAGGGTAGAGGAACCAGCGAGACAACAGCAAAGGGAGGCCATATTTAAGCGGCGCGCCAATTTAACCCCTTGGGCGCGGCCGCGATTCTGTGCCTGTGCAGCCGTTTTGATGAGTGGGCGGGTTCATGACGGCCCCCAGCCGTCATCAGGTATACGCCCACCATGATGCATGACGGACGGGGGCCATCATCAGCATGCAAGGGGTTAAAAGGCAAGAAGTGCAGTTTTCTTGTGTGTGACATTTCACTGTCTTACCACCGCGAGTAGAACACTGCAGGTATGTCCATAAATGTGGTACGATCCATTACGTAAGTTCACTAATCGACATCCCTTTTCTATAATGACCAGATAGGAAATGTGCTATCGTAATAAACACATTGAGGCCGATTCACAGAACTAACTTAAGACAAAATCCTAAACTTACTACTTTTGGTATTCACAGAAGTTAGGATTTTGTCTTAAGTTTGTCTTAAGTTTGTCTTAAGACAGACTTAAGACAGACTTAAGACAACATCCTGTATTAAGTCTGTCTTAAGACAAAATCCTAACTTCTGTGAATACCAAAAGTAGTAAGTTTAGGATTTTGTCTTAAGTTAGTTCTGTGAATCGGGCCCATTGTTTTGGGCGCTGATTTAACGTATTGCAGTTGCACATTGAAGGTTACTGCTCATCCGTGGTAATCCTTCGTCCCATAGGAGGACAACCAAAGATGTGGAAGCATCCTTGTCTGGGGCTAGTGTCCCAGGCTCAAAGTCACTAATGGGCATATTTATGGACAAATCACCTTGCTGTGCTGCACGGTACACAGACAAAATATCGAGTTTTAAATTTCGATATACAATTATATCGAAGTTTAAATATCGAAGGGACATAAAATAGAAGGTAAGTAATATCGACACTTTTAATATCGATATTAGTAATATCGAAGTTTTAAATATCGATGTCAGTAATATCGAAGTCAATAATTTCGATGTTACTAATATCGATTTTTAAATAAATTTAGTGTATATTATATAGTATTTATTATGTTTTATCATGTATTTTTAATGTAATTTAATTAAAAGTTGTGTTTTAGTACTGTAGCGGGTTGTGGGTTTATAGGGGAATAGCGTGGGAAGTAATTTAATTATGTTAAATTAATTATTAATTAGTAGGAATTATTAATTAATTAATTGAGAATATTTTTAAATTAATTTTAATTAATTGATTAATTGATACATATGTTCTGTAGCGGGTTATGGGTTTATAGGGGAATAGGGTGGGAAGTAATTTAATTATGTTAAATTAATTATTAATTAGTAGGAATTATTAATTCATTAATAGAGAATACATTTAAATTAATTTAAATTAATTGATTAATTGATAAATATGTTCTGTAGCGGGTTATGGGTTTATAGGGGAATAGGGTGGGAAGTAATTTAATTATGTTAAATTAATTATTAATTAGTAGGAATTATAAATTAATTAATTGAGAATTATTTTTGATTAATTTTAATTAATTGATTAATTGATAAATATGTTCTGTAGCGGGTTATGGGTTTATAGGGGAATAGGGTGGGAAGTAATTTAATTATGTTAAATTAATTATTAATTAGTAGGAATTAATAATTAATTAATAGAGAATAACTTTTAAATATTTTTAATTAATTGATTAATTGATAAATATGTTCTGTTGCGGGTTATGGTTTTATAGGAGAATAGTGTGGAAAGTAATTTAATTATGTTCAAATAATTAATAATTAGTAGGATTTATTAATTAATTAATTGAGATTTTTTAATATACTTTTAACTAATTGAATAATTGATAAATATGTTCTGTAGCGGGTTATGGGTGTACTGTTGCATTCTCTGGAGTTGGAATAGTAATTGTTACCCCTACGCTATCCAACACTTTCCCTACTGTTGCACTCTCTGGAGTGTGAATAGTAATTTTTACCCCTAAGCTATCCAACACTTTCCCTACTGTTGCACTCTCTGGAGTTGGAATAGTAATTGTTACCCCTACGCTATCCAACACTTTCCCTACTGTTGCACTCTCTGGAGTGAAAATATTAATTTTTACCCCTACGCTATCCAACACTTTCCCTACTGTTGCACTCTCTGGAGTGGGAATACTAATTGTTACCCCTGCGCTATCCAACACTTTCCCTACTGTTGCACTCTCTGGAGTGGGAATAGTAATTGTTACCCCTACGCTATCCAACACTTTCCCTACTGTTGCACTCTCTGGAGTGGGAATAGTAATTGTTACCCCTACGCTATCCAACACTTTCCCTACTGTTTCACTCTCTGGAGTGGGAATAGTAATTTGTACCCCTACGCTATCCAACAGTTTCCCTACTGTTGCACTCTCCGGAGTGGGAATAGTAATTGTTACCCCTACGCTATCCAACACTTTCCCTACTGTTGCACTCTCTGGAGTGGGAATAGTAATTGTTACCCCTACGCTATCCAACACTTTCCCTACTGTTGCACTCTCTGGAGTGGGAATAGTAATTGTTACCCCTACGCTATCCAACACTTTCCCTACTGTTGCACTCTCTGGAGTGAAAATATTAATTTTTACCCCTACGCTATCCAACACTTTCCCTACTGTTGCACTCTCTGGAGTGGGAATAGTAATTGTTACCCCTGCGCTATCCAACACTTTCCCTACTGTTGCACTCTCTGGAGTGGGAATAGTAATTGTTACCCCTACGCTATCCAACACTTTCCCTACTGTTGCACTCTCTGGAGTGGGAATAGTAATTGTTACCCCTACGCTATCCAACACTTTCCCTACTGTTTCACTCTCTGGAGTGGGAATAGTAATTTGTACCCCTACGCTATCCAACAGTTTCCCTACTGTTGCACTCTCCGGAGTGGGAATAGTAATTGTTACCCCTACGCTATCCAACACTTTCCCTACTGTTGCACTCTCTGGAGTGGGAATAGTAATTGTTACCCCTACGCTATCCAACACTTTCCCTACTGTTGCACTCTCTGGAGTGGGAATAGTAATTGTTACCCCTACGCTATCCAACACTTTCCCTACTGTTGCACTCTCTGGAGTTGGAATAGTAATTTTTACCCCTACGCTATCCAACAGTTTCCCGACTGTTGCACTCTCTGGAGTTGGAATAGTAATTGTTACCCATACGCTATCCAACATTTTCCCTACTGTTGCACTCTCTGGAGTGGGAATAGTAATTGTTACCCCTACGCTATCCAACACTTTCCCTACTGTTGCACTCTCTGGAGTGGGAATAGTAATTGTTACCCCTACGCTATCCAACACTTTCCCTAGTGTCGCACTCTCTGGAGTGGAAATAGTAATTTTTACTCATACTCTATCTAAAATGTATTTTGGTTTTGTATTACTTTTATGTTGTTATTAATTGTTATTTATATGATTATTTAATGTATATAAATGTATTAGTAATTTATTATATTATTATTTATTTATAAGTTATGAAAATAATTAATTTAGAGTTATTATTAATGAAAATATTATTATGTATTATATATTTATTATTATTAATTTGTATTAAATTATGTATTAATTTTAACTATTATAGTACATTTTTAAATATGTTTATTAAATTTATAAGTATATTTTTGTCAATATTACATAATTATTTTATATTAAAAAAACGATATTTTACAAAAAACGATATTTTTGTCATTCTTTATTTTTTTTCTCGATATATTTGTACTTACCTTGTTAGGGATAGGATTCCGATATTTTTGGCATCGATATTTTGGTTCCGATATTTTTGTATATCGATAATTATGATTTCGATATTTAGTCAGACATTCGTGCTGCACTGCATTGCTGGGAAAGGGCAGGAATGCGCTGTATTTAAGGCATACACTGCATTCCCGACTATTCCCCCTGCGCTGGAGCCGTTTTGGCGCCTAGCACCAACACAGGCCCCCTTGCTCCATGGTGCAAGGATGCTTGGGTTGCATCCAGGAATGCTTTTGTGCTGGATTGTTTTCCTGCACAAAACAATCCTGAGAGGCATATTCCCCTTTCTATGTGTGCTGCAGAATTTAGCAGACGTGGAAAGAAGCAGCAACTAGGAGAAATAAAGAGATTTCTCCGCGTTACGTCTCTCCTGGAGAGGCATATCTTTTTTGGTGCATTCCCATGTTTACAAGGTCTTGTAAATCTAGGAAAGTGTAAAAAACCATAGGAGTTGTGTGGGAACACTCTTGCAACGCCCATGGAACTCCCACCCAGGGCAAAGTAATGCGACGCAGTGATTTGCCCAGTGTTGCGTTACTGCAGATTTTTGGAGCCACTTAAAGGCATGCAAAGTGGCTTTGTGTTGACTTAAAAAAAAATCTAAATTAAGGTTTGCATCGCTTGAGCAACTCAAACTGAGTCAGAAATATGGGCTTAAGTTGTGCAAAACAATTCATGTCAAGTCGTGTTTCAGCTTACCTACTGTTAACACGCTACAGAGAAGCAATTAACAGGGTACTCTACAAAGATGCCTTGTGTGAAAGCTAATGTTGCAAAGATTGGTTCTCACTTTGGATGAATTAAAAATATAACCTTTACAGGAATGACCTTTCGCAAATTGAAAATAAATACATTTATTTTCTTCCTTCCTGGTGATAGATGTTTCTACAGAGTACATGCTGCAGAACAGGTTTAGGTTGGTTCATCTTTCAAATGTCTGTCTGAGGCTGCTCTCCAGACACAGCCTTGGTGTACTGATGCCCTTCGCAGTAGGGTGGTCTCTGTCCTGGAGCACCCACAACAGAGTCAGAAAGAGGTGAGATGTGTCAGTGCATGCCAACTGTCTGCCAGAGCCCCTTTCAGAGACCCTCAGGGCCAGCAGGAGCTACTGGGCTGAACCGTGAGGGTTGAGGCCTTTTTTCTTCAGATGTCCCGAGGCCCGACCTACTATGGATCCTTAGCAACTGGGCCATCTACCTTCAGCACTTGCTCTCAGCGGTAGCGCAGGTCGAGCAGTCCTAGGCTTCTCAGGAGGATATAGATTCAGGGGATAAACACAAGCTCACAACTCAAAATACCTTAGATGACAGCAATAAATGATTCTTCAGTAAAAAATACTTTCTTTTATTACTAAAGTAGTGTTCGTATATGAACTCAAAGTGAAATTCGGCATACACAACCAATGCACACAGTCCTCTGAGGTCAGGACTCTAGTGTTTAATGGCAGTCCTCCCCCCAAGTCTCTCTTCCCTTTCACTACCTGTAGTAGTTATTCCCCATTCACTATATGCAACATTCAAGTTAGGACCCACTGCCAGTCTGCATCTCAGGAGTTCCAATCCGGCTCTGTTGGAAAAGTCAAAAGTTTTCTAGCTCTGAAGTGCTAACTGACAGACAAGTTCCCCCGGGCCTTCCGAGCCATTGCTGTCTTACCTGCATTGGAAAAGTTTGACCAATCAGAGTCTCAGACAGCATCACTCTTGGGCGCGGCAGCTGCAATGGATACCTCGGGTGAGTATCACACAGGCTGCTTGGCAAGAGCTGTGAGTGGGTGTCCTCGGGGCTCCTCCAATGCAACATTAAGTTTCCTTTGGTCTTCCCCTCAAGGGAGCAGCGGGATTGTTGATTGTTCCTCTTTCTGCTCCTCAGTCAGGGTTTGGGCCTGCACAGGTCACTATGGCAACCTCTTCTCACTACGATGGCAACCATGGAGCTGTGCTCCTTGTTTTCCTCTGGTGGTCTCCCTTGACATAGGGGGTCACCAACCTGCTCTGCAATTGTTTTCAGCCCGATCGGCACAGCAGCTCTGGCAAAAGGGGTCGCCGACTCACACCGCACATTGGCGATGGCCCGATCAGCTCACAATCTTCACTGCAGCCCCCTGTGGCATATGGAGTGGCCCACTGACACCTGCACACAGGCAATGATACGATTGGTGCTCACTTCACGGCGGTCCTCCTCTGATATACTGGGGTCGTTGACTTAAACCTGCACACAGGCAATGTCCCAGTCGGTGCAGCAAAGTTCACAGCTCACATCACAGTAGCCCTCTAGGATATGGGGGTTGCCGACTCAACCCTACACATCAGCGACAACCTGATCGTGAAGCAGCCATCTCCTCATACCTCGCTACAGGGATCCACTCACCAGTATCACCCACTGGACCTTGCTATCTCCAGCTCTCCTCTTCCTCACTGGGCTCACTGGCCTTGGAAGCAGTCAGACCCTGGGGCTCTAGGCTCCAGAGGCAAGTGGTCTTGTAAATCCCTGGGTGATGCTCAATGACCCAACTGGAGACTGGCAGACCTTAGCCTCCAGACTTGATCACAGGAAGAAGTCTTGCAGTGTTTCCCCTCGCACAGACTATCTTGCTGCTTGACAGTTGACAATTTTGGGGACCTCAAGCTCCCCTTCTTATAGCCCATTTCCAGACACCAAATGTGATTTGGGGTCTGCGTCTTTGAAGATTGTGTTGGGGGTCTGCTTCCATTTTGAAGTGCCCTCTGCTCTGATCAGCCATTCCTCCAGAAAGCAGTCTGTCACAGCAGGAGCGACTACAACTCTGAAGCTCCACAACACAGGCCCCGGGAGTGACTAGAGGTTCACACTAGGATGTCTTTCACAGTGATATGTGTATCAAAAGGCTACCCCAGGGCCTCAACCTCATCCTTTATGATTCCCTTGTCATCCCCATCTTCCTTCTTGTGATGGAAGTGGGACTGGTCCTGCAGTTATTGCATGAACACATTATGCACACAAGCAAACTGGCTGATACCTGGAGTTAGTGCATGGCACATCATGTGTTCATGCACTAACTTCAAGTATAAGCCAGTTTGATCAAACTGGCAGTTAGTGCATGAACACATCATCTGTATGATCAAAGTAGGTGATACATACAGTTAATGCATAAGCACAACATCTGCATGATCAAACTGGTTGACATTTGGAGTTAGAACATGAGCACATCTCCTGTGTAATCAAACTGGGTGATACTTTTTAGTTAGTGCATGAGGACATCAATTGCATGATCAAGCTGGGTGACACCTGAAGTTAGTGCAGGAACACATCATGTGCATTATCAAACTGGGTGATACCTGGAGTTAGTGCATGAGCACATAATATGCATTACCAAACTGGGTGATACCTGGAGTTAGTGCATGAGCACATCATGTGCATTATCAAACTGGGTGATACCTGGAGTTGGTGCATGAGCACATCATGTGCATTATCAAACTGGGTGATACCTGGAGTTAGTGCATGAGCACATCATATGCATTATCAAACTGGGTGATACCTTGAGTTAGTGCATGGCACATCATGTGCATTATCAAACTGGTTGATACCTGGAGTTAGTGCATGAGCACATCATGTGCATTATCAAACTGGGTGATACCTGGAGTTAGTGCATGAGCACATCATGTACATTATCAAACTGGGTGATACCTGGAGTTAGTGCATGAGCACATCATGTGCATTATCAAACTGGGTGATACCTGGAGTTAGTGCATGAGCACATCATATGCATTATCAAACTGGGTGATACCTGGCGTTAGTGCATGGCACATCATATGCATTATCAAACTGGGTGATACCTGGAGTTAGTGCATGAGCACATCATGTGCATTATCAAACTGGGGATACCTGCAGTTAGTATTTTAAGAAAACAGTGATCCTTGCGAAAAGCTCAAATGAAAATTCAATTAATATAGACTAGAATCAGTGCTGTATTGCTACTATCCAACTGGATAGTAAATGTAATAAATGATCAAGACAAAAATGTTAGGCACACAACAATAAAGTGGGACACAGTCCTGCGCCCTAAATAGTCACATCACAAAACAAGCATTGGAAATGCAATAGGGCTCGCATTAGGAAAGTTTGAGCTATTGGTCTTATAAATTAATTTTTTTTTATTTATGTGTTATTTTTTAAAATAGCTACATTAATAGCTCTGTCATTTACAATGCCAATAGTTATAACTTTCACAAACACGTATAGCATTTGTAATGCAACATGTTGTGTATTTACGTGACTTAGATGTATTGATATTACAAATAACAATGGCAATGGCAATAGCTTAAACTTTTGTAAATACATTTTGTGAAGATTATGTTCAGTGTTTTTTATTGTGACGAAAATCCAAGAACAGAAGTGAAATATTAACATCTTTTTGTGATTTGTAATAAAGCATGAAAGCTTGAAAACAGCTTGAAACATTGAAAGAACATATTTGAACCAGTGATGCTGTGGTTGCGCTGAGTGATGCTGTGGTTGCGCTGAGTGATGCAGTGGTTGCGCTGAGTGATGCTGTGGATGCGCTGAGTAATGCTGTGGTTACGCTGAGTAATGCTGTGGTTGCGCTGAGTGGTGTGTGCATCGGTGGAGCTTAGTGGGTGCATTGATGGAGCTGTGTGGTGGGTGCATTGGTGGAGCTTAGTTGGAGCATCGGTGGAGCTGTGTGGTGGGTGTATCGTTGGAGCTGTGTGGTGGGTGCCTCGGCGGAGCTGTGTGGTGGGTACATCGGTGGAGCTGGGTGGTGGGTGCATCTGTGGAGCTGTGTGGTGGGTGCATCGGTGGAGCTGTGTGGTGGGTGCTTCGGTGGAGCTGTGTTGTGGGTGCATCTGTGGAGCTGTGTGGTGGGTGCCTCAGTGGAGCTGTGTTGTGGGTGCATCGGTGGAGCTGTGTGGTGGGTGCCTTGGTGGAGCTGTATGGTGGGTGCCTCGGTGGAGCTGTGTGGTGGGTGCATCGGTGGAGCTGTGTGGTGGGTGCATTGGTGGAGCTGTGTCGGTGGAGCTGTGTGGTGGGTGCATCGGTGGAACTGGGTGGTGGGTGCATCGTTGTAGCTGTGTCGGTGGAGCTGTGTGGTGGCTGCATCAGTGGAGCTGTGTGGTGGGTGCCTCGGCGGAGCTGTGTGGTGGGTGCATCGGCGGAGCTGTGTGGTGGGTGCCTCAGTGGAGCTGTGTGGTGGGTGCATCGGTGGAGCTGTGTGGTGGGTGCATCGGTGGAGCTGTGTGGTGGGTGCATCAGTGGAGCTGTGTGGTGGGTGCATCGGTGGAGCTGTGTAGGTGGAGCTGTGTGGCGGGTGCATCGGTGGAGCTGTGTGGTGGGTGCATCGGTGGAGCTGTGTGGTGGGTGCATCGGTGGAGCTGTGTCGGTGGAGCTGTGTGGTGGGTGCATCGGTGTAGCTGGGTGGTGGGTGCAACCTTGGAGTTGTGTCGGTGGAGCTGTGTGGTGGGTGCATCGGTGGAGCTGTGTGGTGGGTGCATTGGTGGAGCTGTGTGGTGGGTGCCTTGGTGGAGCTGTGTGGTGGGTGCATCGGTGGAGCTGTGTAGGTGGAGCTGTGTGGTGGGTGCATCAGTGGAGCTTAGTGGGTGCATTGATGGAGCTGTGTGGTGGGTGCATTGGTGGAGCTTAGTTGGAGCATCGGTGGAGCTGTGTGGTGGGTGTATCGTTGGAGCTGTGTGGTGGGTGCCTCGGCGGAGCTGGGTGGTGGGTACATCTGTAGAGCTGTGTGGTGGGTGCATCGGTGGAGCTGTGTGGTGGGTGCTTCGGTGGAGCTGTGTGGTGGGTGCATCTGTGGAGCTGTGTGGTGGGTGCATCTGTGGAGCTGTGTGGTGGGTGCCTCAGTGGAGCTGTGTGGTGGGTGCATCGGTGGAGCTGGGTGGTGGGTGCATCGTTGGAGCTGGGTGGTGGGTGCATCGTTGGAGCTGTGTCGGTGGAGCTGTGTGGTGGCTGCATCGGTGGAGCTGTGTGGTGGGTGCATCGGTGGAGCTGTGTGGTGGGTGCATCGGTGGAGCTTTGTGGTGGGTGCCTCGGTGGAGCTGTGTCGGTGGAGCTGTGTGTGGCTGCATCGGTGGAGCTGTGTGGTGGGTGTCGGCGGGGTTCCCGAAAATAATCGCATGTCTTTATTTTGTGCTGTCTAATTCCTTCCCCAGCTTCCCCCTGAATCTAAAGCAAGGCCCAAAAGAAAAGAATTCTGTGCGTTTGAATTGATCTTTAAAAGTATAAAGCGGCACAGCTTTGATAAAATATGAGGGTTAGAGAAAAGAGAACGTAAAGTATGCAAAGGAGCTGATGAAACATTTGTTTTAAATATTTCTGTTTATTTATGACGGCTTAATATCCAATAAAAAGTGTTATAAAAAAAAAAGAAAGCAATCACCTTATAAATGCATTTTTTCTTATTTATATGTTATTTTTTAAAATAGCTAAATTAATAGCTTTGTCATTTACAACGCCAATAGTTATAACTTTCGCAAACACGTATAGCATTTGTAATGCAACATGTTGTGTATTTACGTGACTTAGATGTATGGATATTACAAATAACAATGGCAATGGCAATAGCTTAAACTTTTGTAAATACATTTTGTGAAGATTATGTTCAGTGTTTTTATTGTGACGAAAATCCAAGAACAGAAGTGAAATATTAACATCTTTTTGTGATTTGTAATAAAGCATGAAAGCTTGAAAACAGCTTGAAACATTGAAAGAACATATTTGAACCAGTGATGCTGTGGTTACGCTGAGTGAAGTGTGGTTGCGCTGAGTGATGCTGTGGTTGCGCTGAGTAATTCTGGGGTTGCGCTGAGTAATGCTGTGGTTGCGCTGAGTGGTGTGTGCATCGGTGGAGCTTAGTGGGTACATTGATGGAGCTGTGTGGTGGGTGCATTGGTGGAGCTTAGTTGGAGCATCGGTGGAGCTGTGTGGTGGGTGTATCGGTGGAGCTGTGTGGTGGGTGCCTCGGCGGAGCTGTGTGGTGGTTACGTCGGTGGAGCTGGGTGGTGGGTGCATCTGTGGAGCTGTGTGGTGGGTGCATCGGTGGAGCTGTGTGGTGGGTGCTTCGGTGGAGCTGTGTGGTGGGTGCATCTGTGGAGCTGTGTGGTGGGTACATCTGTGGAGCTGTGTGGTGGGTGCATCTGTGGAGCTGTGTGGTGGGTGCCTCGGTGGAGCTTTGTTGTGGGTGCATCGGTGGAGCTGTGTGGTGGGTGCCTTGGTGGAGCTGTATGGTGGGTGCCTCGGTGGAGCTGTGTGGTGGGTGTGCATCGGTGGAGCTGTGTGGTGGGTGCATTGGTGGAGCTGTGTCGCTGGAGCTGTGTGGTTGGTGCATCGGTGGAACTGGGTGGTGGGTGCATCGTTGTAGCTGTGTCGGTGGAGCTCTGTGGTGGCTGCATCGGTGGAGCTGTGTGGTGGGTGCCTCGGCGGAGCTGTGTGGTCGGTGCATCGGCAGAGCTGTGTGGTGGGTACCTCAGTGGAGCTGTGTGGTGGGTGCCTCATTGGAGCTGTGTGGTGGGTGCATCGGTGGAGCTGTGTGGTGGGTGCATCGGTGGAGCTGTGTGGTGGGTGCATCGGTGGAGCTGTGTGGTGGGTGCATCGGTGGAGCTGTGTAGGTGGAGCTGTGTGGTGGGTGCATTGGTGGAGCTGTGTGGTGGGTGCATCGGTGGAGCTGTGTGGTGGTTGCCTTGGTGGAGCTGTGTGGTGGGTGCATCGGTGGAGCTGTGTGGTGGGTGCATCAGTGGAGCTGTGTAGGTGGAGCTTTGTGGTGGGTGCATCGGTGGAGCTTAGTGGGTGCATTGATGGAGCTGTGTGGTGGGTGCATTGGTGGAGCTTAGTTGGAGCATCAGTGGAGCGGTGTGGTGGGTGTATCGGTGGAGCTGTGTGGTGGGTGCCTCGGCGGAGTTGTGTGGTGGGTGCATCGGTGGAGGTGGGTGGTGGGTGCATCTGTGGAGCTGTGTGGTGGGTGCATCGGTGGAGCTGTGTGGTGGGTGCTTCGGTGGAGCTGTGTGGTGGGTGCATCTGTGGGGCTGTGTGGTGGGTGCATCTGAGGAGCTGTGTGGTGGGTGCCTCGGTGGAGCTGTGTGGTGGGTGCATCGGTGGAGCTGTGTGGTGGGTGCATTGGTGGAGCTGTATCGGTGGAGCTGTGAGTTGGGTGCATCGGTGGAGCTGGGTGGTGGGTGCATCGTTGGAGCTGTGTCGGTGGAGCTGTGTGGTGGCTGCATCGGTGGAGCTGTGTGGTGGGTGCATCGGTGGAGCTGTGTGGTGGGTGCATCGGTGGAGCTGTGTGGTGGGTGCCTTGGTGGAGCTGTATGGTGGGTGCATCGGTGGAGCTGTGTGGTGGGTGCCTCGGTGGAGCTGTGTCGGTGGAGCTGTGTGGTGGCTGCATCGGTGGAGCTGTGTGGTGGGTGTCGGTGGGGTTCCCGAAAATAATCGCATGTCTTTATTTCGTGCTGTCTAATTCCTTCCCCAGCTTCCCCCTGAATCTAAAGCAAGGCCCAAAAGAAAAGAATTCTGTGCGTTTGAATTGATCTTTAAAAGTATAAAGCGGCACAGCTTTGATAAAATATGAGGGTTAGAGAAAAGAGAACGTAAAGTATGCAAAGGAGCTGATGAAACATTTGTTTTAAATATTTCTGTTTATTTATTGGTTTATACAGAAGACGTTGTATACGGCTTAATATCCAATAAAAAGTGGTATTAAAAAAAAAGAAACCAATCACTGCATTCTGAGAATTGCAGTTATCGTTCAGTTCAAATGTACCAATTGCCCTAGCTGACGCAAATACCCAGTAATGTGCGATTGAAAAGCCCTGCATTAGAAACATTGAGTCATCTGGTGACTAAACGATGTGGTTTACGGTTAGAGCGACCGACTTTAAAGCTGGGGAACCAGGTTCGAGTCGGGTGGAGGCTCAAACATCCTGTGATCCTGCGCAAATGCAAATCACTGAATCTCCCGTGTATAAATATGAAAGTAATGCAACTGGTCCTCATGTTAAGCGCTTTGAATCCTTCGGGTCGAGTCAGCGCTATATAAAACTGCAAACAACAAAATGCTGGTGAGATCCGGAAAAATCTTAATCATGTTCTGATGTGGAAGGTCGATAAGCACATAGCTCAATTTCACTAAAATATATATCCTTGTGTGTAAGGCGGCCTGCCGTGAACGCTTGTTTAGTGGGCTGAGTTTTGACAGCTCAGCTGCAACTAGGCCTGTTTTATCGTAAAGGTATATAACTAGCGTTTACTTCTCTACATGAGGCGTTGAAGTGCTTAGCGCTGGGCAGTACAGTGCGCCGGAACGCCAGATTGGTTGGCAATCAGTGGTTATCAGTTACTGGGATTAGCTTTTTTTCTCCTCGGGAAGCCGTTCCATTGCTCCACTTCTTTCGCAGTAGATTAAAATAATAGCCGCTTTATTGGAGTTTGGGGGTTGGGTGGATTATGTGAGATTAATGCACAAACCCGAGGAGATTAGGTTGTGCTAGGTTGCAGAGGTAGCACTTTCACCGGAGAGGCTATGGTCTTTGAAATTTCGTGTGGATAACTTGCAGACGCACAATAATAGGAGTTTACGGCAAAGATGCATGGGATAGGGAGAAATAATAAGGGGTCTTGTAGAGGCTATACATATGAGGGGTGAGAATGCTAAGGAAGGAGTAATCTAGGCAGAGGCAGGGAAGGGGCTGATCAGGGTTGGCGGGTAAGGAGGAAAATGACTAGGAAGAGAGCATAAAAGGAGACGCGGCCGTGAAACTGAAAGTACGGCCGGCCGGCCATGAATAATTAGGGGATGAGCGGACGCTGAGGAGCTGCCTTTGATGTGGTAATGCGAGGCAGGCAGGCAGGCGGCTGGTGGCATTGTGCACACGCTTTTTAGGGCTTGCGCTTGCGCAATGACCTAAAAAGCACATGCACTGCAAGAAATCGCCAGTGGCATTGTGCTTGGTTAAACCATGGATAAGCCGCTATAGAGCTTCGCCAGCTATGCGCTATGCGCATCAGCAGGCGAGCCTTAAACATTTAAACATAACATTCAGACAAGACAAGAACAGCTTGTGAATAATGCAAACCATTGGAACAAGCTCAGAGACAAGAGCCGTTGCACTGATTTATCAAATAGATTGATGTGCAAGGTGTCTTTAGCAAGTCGGCGACGTTTCGATCCTTAACAAAATACTAGGATCATCATCAGGACAAATATAATGCGAGTCTGAAATTAATTAATGCCTGTAAAACATTTGAAGAAAAAAGGGGGGAAGGAAAACAGGCAGGGAGAATGAATTTTAGATACGAATACAAAAAAGAAGACCAATCCTGTTATCATCTAGAACACATAACAATGTGTGATTAAAACCAGCCAAGTTTGTGCACGATTGAAAAAACTATGTAGAACTGTGCAAGGTGATTGTGCCTGAAATTGAGCCGAAAAGATAGGTGGAAGTATAGCCCATGAATGAGAAATACAAAAGAGCAGTATTACGCGTGAAAAAAACGCGTAAGTGGTGATACTAATCCATACAGGCACCTTCATCATAAGTAGACATGGAACATTACTGTATAAGGTTGGGAATCGATTGCTGAAAGGCACATGGAATGAGGATCGGTGCCGCTCAAAATGAGGTGATTAAGTGATGTTTGCAGTGGTAAGGGCGTGAGGCGCTTACCTAGAGCAAATGGATTGAAGATCAGTGGAGCTCATACTAAGGTGATTATGCGCAGGTAGTGCACGAGTTTAGGATATCACTGTGCCGTGTTTCCAAGCCGTGCTGCTTGCAGCCTTATGACTTTATTGAGAGTTTCGCGGACAGGTTTCTTCATCACGAATGTCACCGATATCCCATCTGCATTATTACAAGTGCCATAGGTTATAATGCGCTTGCAGTAGAGGGGTTGGATGTGTGTCACATTTGTGATGGTGCAACTATAAATCAGGCTCTCATTGTATTGGCTAAAGAAGTGCACAGCTCTACACTGCTCCTGTGTGTGGTGTTCATGAGGTGGTCCCTGGAGAAGGCATGGTCATCCACAGCTGCGACACTGAGAGACTCTCTAGTAAAGGTGCTGACACCGACTCATCCCTGCCCTCCTCACCCTGCCAGCAGCCTCAGAGAGACTGTGGGCCTGAATCACAAACGGCCTCTGCACTCGTGGCAAATCCCCACACTCGAGTTGGGGGCACCGCACTCATGGCTGGGGTTCCGCACTCATGGCTGGGGTCCCGCACTCATGGCTGGGGGACGGCACTCATGGCTGGGGTCCTGCACTCATGGTGGAGGTCCCGCACTCATGGTGGAGGTCCCGCACTCATGGTGGAGGTACCGCACTCGTGAAGGAGGTTGCGCACTCATGGCAGAGGTCCCGCACTCGTGACAGAGGCCTGCACTCGTGGCAGAGGTCTGGCACTGATGGTGGTGGTCATGCACTTGTGTCGGGGTCAAGCTCTCATTGTGGAGGTCCCACATTCATGGTGAAGGCCCTGCACTGGTGGCCGGGGTCCTGCACTGATGGTGGAGGTCCGACACTTGTGACAGGGGTCAAGCACTCATGGTGGAGGTCCTGCTCTCATGGCGGGGTCCCGCACTCATGGTGGAGTTCCTGCACTCGTGGCGAAGGTCCCACACTCATGTTGGGGGCACTGCACTCATGGCGGAGGTCCCGCACTCATAGTGGAGATTCTGAACTCGTGGAGGTGGCCCGCACTCGTGTTGGGGGCACAGCACTCATGGCTGGGGTACGGCACTCATGGCTGGGGTCCGGCATTCATGGCTGGGGTACGGCACTCATGACTGGGGTCCCACACTCATGGCTGGGGTCCCACACTCATGACTGGGGTCCCGCACTCATGGCTGAGGTCCCGCACTCATGGTGGAGGTCCCGCACTCGTGGCGGAGGTCCCGTACTCATGGTGGAGGCCCCACACTCGTGGCGGAGGTCCCGCACTCGTGACAGAGGCCCTGCACTCGTGGCAGAGGTCTGGCACTGATGGTGGAGGTCCTGAACTTGTGGCGGGGTCAAGCACTCATTGTGGAGGTCCTACACTCATGGTGAAGGCCCTACACTCGTTGCCGGGGTCCTGCACTGATGGTGGAGGTCCAACACTGGTGACCGTGGTCAAGCACTCATGGAGGAGGTCCTGCTCTCATGGCGGGGTCCCGCACTCATGGTGGAGTTCCTGCACTCGTGGCGGAGGTCCCACACTCGTGTTGGGTGCACGGCACTCATGGCGGAGGTCCGCACTCATTGTGGAGGTTCCGCACTCATGGTGGAGGCCCCTCACTCGTGTTGGGGCACCGCACTCTGCTTTGCAGTTTCTCATTGTGGAGGTCCTGCCTCAAGAGCGGGCCAACCTCCACGTATGAGTGCTGAGGGACCTTGTAAATCGAGCCCTGAATCTTTTCTATCTAAACCGTGGCTGATTTCACATTTCCCCCCAGCCTGCACTTTTTTCAGAAGCCATCCATCACTATCACTTGTCTCTGGGTGGCCCCTTTGAGATGTTCCCCTGAGCCCACCACATAATGCAGAATATTTGCTGAATTGGTGCTTTTGTTCAGAAGCTGTTTCCTCTGCAGAAAAAAATACCACCTGCCTTACACAGATAACACCCAGAGCCCACTGTGGACTAATAATAAATGAAACCAATTAATCTCACACAGAAATGGATGAAAGGGATTATTAAGCATATTCCTCAACAAACACACAAACAAAGGTTGCAGTTACCTGTCAAAGAATAAAAAGCAAACCAGACACAAAAGATGCAGAATCCCCACTCTGCTGGCCAGGAATCATAGGTTTTATAGGCAGTTCAGGTAACACATTTATGCAATTTTACAGGCCCCCCACTCTCATGTTACAAGAAGTATAGAGCATCTTTCTGCAGTCCTACCTTCCACTTCCTTTCATCTGCCCTCCCTTTCCCTCCCAAGTGCATCCTCAGACACATGACATAACTGAGGCTCAAATTCGAAGGATAATTGCAGAAACATTGCCCAGACCTCATAAACTCTGACTTTACAAGCAGAGCTATCGCTCAGGTTAGGCAGAGACTGCAGTCTCAGCATCGCTGTGTCACGCTGGTCTCACAAGCTCAGTCCTAAACATCAGTATCACGTGGAAAAAAACTTTACTGTAAATCACGAAAAAGCTCCAAATGAGTCATGAAGTAAATTCCAAAGATTCATACATGTGATCTTTTTAACACACATTACTTAATAACAAAATAAATACTTTTCTCCTTGAGAGGGTGTATTGTTACCCAACTATCATTGTGAAATAGTTTGGAAACGCGTTTATTTTGTACCAAAATATATTGTCATTTTTAGTTAATAAATGTATTTTATACACGACACTGAATCCAGTTTGTCTTTTTCCTGAATATGCTCTTATAGTCCCCAACTGACAGCTTCCTTTTTCAGTGAATAAACTAGTTTTTTTTGCCGAACAAACATGTGCCCTGCACACCCTACATAACTTAAAAGACCAGTCACCACGGGTGTGATTGTAAGGAATCATTCCCATATCTTTTTGGGTTTTTCGGACCCAGTTAAATTGTTTATTTTTCCTTGTAAGCATTTTCTGGATGTTTTAGCTGCACTGGGAGGTGTTGGCATCTGTAAACTCTAGGGTTGTAACAGCAGCCATTGTATTTTTACCTCTTTCACTTCATTCTCCCTCTTTACCGGCTCTACTGTGGTGAAAGACAGACTAATCATGCCACCAGGGTACAGGTCTTTATTTGTGCACATTTGTATGTACCTAAAGATGCCCTCATGCAGTTAATCCGAACTGACAATGCAGTGAAATATAAATGTTAATAAAAGAATCCTCCGCGGGTCACCTAGTCAAAGAGAGATTCTATATTGATGAGTGTTACGAAAAACCGCTTATTTAAATGTATTTAAAGAATACTTAATAAATGTGACGAAAACTGAGATTAATGTGCACAGTGATACATTGCTGAGTAAAAAGGGTGAGTTTGTGCAGCTTGTAAACATTGATTTATAAATGCATCTATTAGTGAAATAAGCTCAACTCCTGATAATTAAATGCTTGTCCTTTGTGGTAAGTTTATCCTAAAGAAAACTGAAACATTTGAATGGTCATTCCATAACTGAAAATGTGTTGACGTTTCAACCCACACAAGTTATTTCAGAGGTCTTCATCAGCACATAAGCACTTTTATTTGGGTGGACTAGTGCTCCCATGCTAATAAGATAAGTAAAATTACAGAGAATTCGTTTTGGGTATAATAAGAATTGGCACAATTTACATATGCCTTGTGTTGCAGTCCTGAAACATCACATCTGCTAAGATCAGAGAACCAAACGGGCATACTATTGGAAGGAGAATTAAACTCTATATTTTATTATGTGCAATTTCGTCACTTTGAAACGAGGGGGTGTGCAAGGGAACAGGAAAAACAATGGCAGTTACTGTGATAAGCTGCGCCTTGTCTCAAACTTCACATCACCTCCCATGAACTAGATTGTGCAAGTTCTCCTGAATAGACTAGGGTGCTTTTAAGACCTGTTTTTTTCCCATCTCTTCCCTTGTAGCCAGTGTCCTGGTGAGTTGCATCGTCTATGCTACAGCTAGAGGGCACATACAACTTTATTGGGGAGGAACTAATGACATTTTCCAAGTCTTCATTCTGTTATATGCTACTTAAGAGGCCTGACTCACCAGGGCAGAAAGTCATGCATTTGCCAATATTAAAATTATGTGACTAATTCAAAAATAAGCATGCAATTTTAACAAACAGTAGAAATATTGCTCATCTTATATAGTGACCCCCACCAGAAACAAAGTCCAAGGAAACCAAATATCCAAGAACAGCCATTTAATAGGATAGCTGGCCTGCTCAGGGACCTGTCTGAACATCCCAGATGCTTTGGCATTGACAGATGAGGAGGGCAGCAATATTTACAGCAAATTAATTTAACCATCTGGTGGATGATGTCTCCAAAGGCCAGCCTTGTGGCACCTCCCTGTGCCAGGGGACTCTTTATTATGGCAGGGCCTCAAATATGGTAAATCTGGGGTAGGTTTGTAATGACTCCCAAGTTAATGATCTCGTAGCAGCACATAAATACGTACCAACCCTACTGGTATTGTCATGGTGATCCGGCACGGGCTCTCATCTCGCCATTTTTCTATTTATACCTCCAGACTATCGCTCCTCACTGGGACAGTTGCAAACTATGGGGGTCATTGGGATGTAGGGCAGATCGCCACCGCTCGCATGGTGGTGGCGATCCGCCCTACATCCTTCCCCGCACGCCAGCCATTTACCCCCGCCATATTAGTATGGCGGGGGTACAGCGGCGGACGGGACGACCGTCCGCTGCTTTTCCTCCCGGTCGACAAGTCGACCGGGCGGAAAAGGGTTTAATATGGTGGCGGTGTCTGCTAGACACCGCCATCCATATTAGTATGGGGGCGGAAACATGCCTTTCAGTGGCGGGGTTGCCGTCACAGAAAGGCATGCAGATTTTGCTTTTGGGGGCCCATTGCGGACCCCCAGGGTATTGGGGGGTGAACATGGGGGTACCTCACGGTGCCTGTCACCTTGTGCATGACAATGCACACAGTGCATTCCCAGCATTTGGCGGGCGGTGCTGTGAGCAACACCCACCACAATGCTGGGAATGGAGGATGCCACCGCCATGGTGGCAGTGGCATCCTAATCGCTGGGGCGGGACCGCCGCACCACTGGCGGCCAGTCCCAGCCATCCGCCCGCCATCCTAATGGGGCCCTATATTTGTAAAAGTAGCAGGGATTTTATTTCTTTTTTAGTGTTCTTAAAATCCATCCTCATGAATGGTGCATGAGCCCATGGTTCTACACTTGGCGAGTAGATCGAAGGAACAGACGGCCTGCTAACTATCCACAGGCTCCACAGACATAGCTCTCAATCTCTTGTCATTAGCGTTTTGGAAATTGCTCTTTATTGAGCCAAGAAGAATGCAATGCAGAGCTGATCAGGCATGGATTCAAACTTGAAACCTGCAGGGTACAGACAGAATTATGCAGCAAAGTATATCACAGAACTATCTACTGGGAAGTTGCCTTGTTGCAGATGCTTAAAAGCAAAACTGCAAGGCATAGACATTTAAATCCTCCATACCAGATGCCCTGAGCTGTCATGCTGGGATCGGAACCTGTGACTTGTGTGAGAAAATGCTATGGAAACCATGCCCGAAAGTCTGTTCGGGGCCCCTAGCAGGGCCCCCTTTCCTTTGTGGCCTCCGGTTGATGGCCTGGTGCCCCCTGTTAATCCCTGCACCCAGTGGCTGGCACTTTAAGGTGCCTGCCACCAGGTACAGGGATTAACTTCACTTCACATTTCCCTATGGGAGCCACTACTACGGCTGGTTTACAGCCGCAACACATGCTCCCATAGGGAAATGTCGGAATGCGACTGCACCATGTGAGATCGCATCATAATGAGGCGTTCGGGGCCCCCGACCAGAGGTCAGTCGGTCCCAATTCCGAGACGTCCAATCAACATCGTAATAGGCCCCTTTGTGTGAACCCCCTGTCACACACAGACACACGGACACATGCAGACCGCTGACATTGATCATCAAGAGTTTTTTATTGGGATTGCATAAAGTATCCTGAAGGTTAGCATTGCATCCAGGATCCAGAAGGTTAGTATTTCATCGAGTATCTTGAAGGTTAGGATTGCGCCCAGAATCCTGAAGATTAGGATTTTAACCAGTATCCTGAAAGTTAGGATTGCTACCAGTATCCTGAAGTTTAGGATTGCATCCAGTATCCTGAAGGTTAGGATTGCATCCAGTATCCTGAAGATTAGGATTTTAACCAGTATCCTGAAAGTTAGGATTGCTACCAATATCCTGAAGTTTAGGATTGCATCCAATATCCTGAAAGTTAGGATTGCATCCAGGATCCTGAAGGTTAGGAATGCATCAAGTATCTTGAAGGTCAGGATTGCATCCAGGATCCTGAAGGTTAGGAATGCATCAAGTATCTTGAAGGTTAGGATTGCATCCAGGATCCTGAAGGTTAGGATTTTATCCAGTATCCTGAAGGTTAGGATTGCATCCAGGATCCTGAAGGTTAGTTCTGCATCCAGGTTCCAGAAGGTTAGGATTGCATCCGGGATCCTGAAGGTTAGGATTGCATCCAGGATCCTGAAGGTTAGGATTGCATCAAGTATCTTGATGGTTAGGATTGCATCCAGGATCCTGAAGGTTAGGATTTTATCCAGTATCCTGAAGGTTAGGATTGCAACCAGGATCCTGAAGGTTAGTTCTGCATCCAGGTTCCAGAAGGTTAGGATTGCATCCAGGATCCAGAAGGTTAGGATTGCACCCAGGATCCTGAAGGTTAGTACAGCATCCAGGTTCCAGAAGGTTAGGATTGCATCAAGTATCTTGATGGTTAGGACTGCAGCCAGGATCCTGAAGGTTAGTACTGCATCCAGGATCCAGAAGGTTAGTACTGCATCCAGGATCCAGAAGGTTAGGATTGCATCCAGTATCCTGAAGGTTACCCAGATTCCTGTGTCTTGACATTTTATACAAATCTGTGCCCTCAAACTAACTGTTGATGGACATTAGCGACTTGAATTAAGACTTCACTTATCACACACTATTTGATCTACTTCAATCGGCCCACTCAGTCACAAATACTCGCTTTATCTTCACCCCATGTGGATGTAGTGTCCAGGATCCCATTGTCAAAACTCTTTGGACCATTCCCTCCATGATCAGTACTTTCCCTCCAGACCATTTGGTAATAAACATGTCAGTAAGTGTCCACTCTCCCTGCTCACTATCTGCCATCACTCCCAACTTTGAATGCAAAACATCTAAGGACTCCATTCTCACTTAACGAAGTAATCTTCACCCTCGCCTCAATTTCCTTTTCCTCAAAACATCAATGAAACACCACATAACATCTCACCTCTCACTAGCCAATTTACACTTTCACCTTAATCGCTCCTTGGTACCAACCTTAGATCATACCCTTTAGTCACACTCTCAGAAGTGTTATGTGCACCCAGTTGTGGACATGGAGCAAATTCTGAAAATTGAAGCTAAATATACTACAGAATGCTGAGGCTAGGAATATCGAGATACGCTAATATCATGGACAGAAAATTGAGTGTCAAAATATATATGAAACTATGTGCATAGTGAAAGCATAGATGCAGTATTCCTAACACCACGTCTACGTACTTTGAAGATATATCGACCACGTAGATACTTATATGTGGAGTTAGATATAGATAATCTACACTTACTTACCTTTTAGTATTTTGTGACCACAATATTTGGTGCCATCAAAATTCCTACATCGATATTCCGTGGACACTCCTTGAAGTTGAGATTACATTCTCAAAATCGCTCTACTCTGACCTAATCTCAGTTATACTTACATGTGACGGCAAACCTTCAACTCCTTCTTTAGTACCTCTTGCACTAGCAACATCTCCATCTAACCCTATCTGCTAATAATTTATCTTCTCCACTGCCACCATGGAATGGTAATCAAACTGGTGCCTGGGTCTGTGGCTAGCAAGGAAAAAGATAGTGGATATGAAGAACATAGCAGGATGAACAATGTCTGTTTTTTGGGGGTACCAGAGGGGACGGAGGCATGGACATGGAAGGATTGCTCGTGATATTACTGCCCACACCGACTGGCATCACCTTCACTCCCCTCTTGAGTTACAGATCCGTTTCAGAGTGGATGGCAGTAGGGCTGCTCCATGACCCATCTTTGTTAGCTTCAGCAGGCCGGACATCTGATCTCAGCAGTGAAACAGCACAAAAGCACACTTATGTACAAAGACTCTAAAGTTTATATAGCCGCTGATTTTTCACAGAATACCTTGATTCGCAGGAAGAAATTCCTGCCACTGCATCTCACCTTGCAGAGGCTTGAAATTCGAGACAACCTACTATAACCCACCACGATGCTCCTCACTGTAAATGGCACGCACAAGGATTTTGAGGAGCCCGATGACCTGGAGCGGATTCAAGCCTCCCTACATGTGAAAGAAACAGATATATCCCAGCCCACAGACACCCACAACACCATCGACGTGGGTGATGGTGCAACAGCATTGACTGGCAGTGACAACTCTGGTGGCCTTTTCTTGATGTTAGAAAAAACTGGATGTAGTACTGAGGAAATGGGAGAGGAGGAACAGCTGGGGCTCTTCCCAGCAGTGCTCCAGGGACAGAGAAAAGTCCAGCTCTGCCCCAAAGATGTTATCCCTGTTTGCAAGCAGACATTGGTATTGTGTCCTTGGTGACTAGAGAAGGCGTTGGAGGCCAGGTAAGAACTTTCCAAGTATTTTGAGGAATATTCTCTTCCCCACCCCCACTGAAGTAGCCATACCACCAGGACTTCGGTCTATCCACTGGGGGTTTACGCTTCCATATCCATAGTCTTGACTCAAGAAAAGACGGCATCTGGCTTGATTGAGAAAGTTTGAAGCGTTGGTTTCTATACAGGACTGGGGGCGTTGAGATTAATATATGTTAGTTAGTGTTAGAAATGGGGATCAAAATGTCAGTTAGCAACTGCCCGCAGGCACTGCGGTGGCAGGCCTGAGACATCTCTTTGGGGCTACTCATGTGGGTGGCACAATCAGTGCTGCAGGCCCACTAGTAGCATTTGACTTACCGGCCCTGGCACACTTAGCGCACTTTACTAGGGACCTATTGGTAAGACAAATATGCCAATCATGGCTAACCAATCACCATAACAATATATACAGGGAGTACTTGCACTTTGACACTGATCAGCAGGGGCAAAGTGCCCAAAGCATCTAAACTAGAAAAATCGAAATCCAGCATAGCATCAACAACATAGGAGGTAGAGGCAAAAAGTCAGGGAAAACCACGCCAAGGAGGCCAGGTCTAACAGGTAGGTAGTGCCGAGAGGGAGCAGGAAGTACACTAAACTAAAGTTATTGGTCAGCAGTTGTTTACTGGGTTCATGTGTTCCGGAAAGGAGCCTACGCCTCTCTAGGCTTTGTTATTCCTTTGCTCAAGTTCAAACACCTCTACATTGGTACCACTCTCCCTAAACACATGCAGCTTCCCTCTGGGTCACCCTGCAGGTAAGGGCTGCTGCTTGAGAGGCCTTAATTGCAGAAGTGTGGTAATACAAGCCTTTGCCTTTAATCTAATGTGTACCTCTTGACCTGGTGCACCCTGCCTCCTTTCTCTCTAAGACATATTTAGCCATCCTAGTTTCAGCTTCAGCATGGTAATGGCAAACCAGCAACATCCCACAAACACCCTTAAAATATTCTTCTTTATTGTAAATGGCCTAGGTCATATTATTTAACAAAAAAAAGGTTCTGATGTATCTGTCTAAGAAAGCTCCTGACATAACCTTTCTGCAAGAGACACATTTATCAGACTTCTAATCAGAAAAATTGAGTGAAGTGACTAGGTGGGTATGGTCGTCAGGGCTACTCGGAGACTCAGATCAAAGGGAGCGCCACCTAGAAATATGGCGTGGCCCTTCTTTTTCGCAAAACACTGCAGTACATGGTACAGAACACAAAGGTTGATCGGATGGGTTGGTACATTTTGGCTAAGGTGAAGAAAATGGACATGACTCTAGTGGTGGGATTGGTGTACATGACTAATCACAAATCACAATAGAACCGGTTTATTCTCAACCATCTCTAGGTTCCTCAGGGGGGCAAGAATTGTGGTGGGAGGTGATTGGAATTTAGAGATAGATCCCTGTGTATGGCCGGGATTGAGCTACAGACCGGGCAGTGGTGTCGGGCATTATGGAGGACAATGGTCTGGCAGATCATAGGCGCCTTATGCACCTGTGTGATCAAGAGTCCACCTTATCTAAGCAGTACAGCGGACATGCTCTAGAGTAGGCTATCTTCTTCTAAATCTCTCCATGTTGCCGGAGCTGAGGGACACCCAGATCATACAAGGGGAAGTTCTGACCATGTCCCGGTGCTACTGGAGCTTGAACAGGGACACATTGCACCGGCCACTAAGCGCTGGTGTCTTAATCTGTCACAATACAAAATGCGTTATGTATCAATGGGTAATCCGATAGACCACTGGACTCGGGTAAATAGACTTCTCTTTTGTACCACAATACAAAATGCAGCAAGGCATGAAACAAAGTACTGCAACCCTGAGTCAGTACTGGATGCCAATGAGGAGTCTGTGTCATCCCAACAACTCTTATGAGCAGCCGGTAAGGCTGCGGTAAGGGGTGAGTAAATGAGAGATTCGGATCTATAGAAATGTGTAGTTCGAGAAAGTCAGGCATGATGGGAGTTAGAGATTCAGGATTCAAGAAGAAGAACACAGCACTCAACAATCTCACCAATTGCTGAGAGAGGTAGAGCAGGCAGACTTTTATCGCATTATACATTTATTACGCAAGCGGAGTATGCCCTACCGTGCTTAAAATGGAGGCATTACGAGCAGGGGGAAAAGGCGAGATGACTCCTAGCAGCACAGCTTCGTCAGCATGAAGCTCGACTACAAATATCCGCCATCAGATCTGCCGGCGGCAGTCTCATCACTCACCCAGTGGAAATTGCTAATACTTCTGCACAATTCTTCGAAAGCCTACCTAGTGCAAAAAAACAAAATGAGCCCCAGAGAGAATTGTTGTTCCTAGAAAACATGCATCTTACCACCTTAACAGGGAAGTGCAGACAACTATTAGAGGGGGGTATAACGGGGGATGAGACATCAAGCGCTATATCTGCTTTGCTTTAAATCAAGGCACCAGGAGATGATGGATTGCCCATGGAATGTAGCAGGATTAATAAGTAGATAGTGGTTCCTCTGTTACATAAGGTTTTCATGGAGACTGAAGCTCAGGGCGGGTTGCAACCTGAATACAATAAAGCCATCATCAGCCTTATATTGAAGGCAGAGAAAGGCCCCACTCTTAGTACCAGCCACAACCCTATCTCTTTAATGAATACAACTTAAGAATATTGGGCAAGGTATTGGCAAAGTGGCTCAGAAAAGTTACACCAAGCTTAAATTATGTCTCCCAGGGGGGATTTGTGCCTGGCCCCATGTCCAGAGACCGCATGCGGACCATGGTGAATGTCCTCTCGTGACGTGAGTGTCAACAGGGACGTCAAGATCTTGCTTTCTCTGGAGGCCAAAAATTGCCTGGAGAGGGTGGGTATTAGTCTGGATTTTCTGGCCAAGGTGAAATGGCTACATTAAAACCCTACCGCCCAGATGGATTACGAGGGCACATGTCGGCAGACTGAAGTATTCACAGGGGGTGTGGTGGGGATGCCTGTTATCGCCACTTCTATTCCTTATCGCCTTGGAATCATTGGCTGCAACAATACGTCTAAATGAACACGTTAAGGGCATTGACACCAAGGCAGGCCTGGTTAAGACTCTGTTATACGCAGATGACATCCTGTTGATCCGGATACCTCAGTTCCATGTCTGATATTTACCATCGACTCCTTCTCAGTGTTTTCGGGGTTCTACATAATTTGGGGGCAGTGTGAAGCTATGTCGAATACAGGCTGCCCACATGTTGCCAGACAACCCACAACCGGAGGCGGTATCACTATGAGGGCATGGGGGCATTGCCCCTCTGCCCACTGGCCTCATATTAAATGATTCATTTTCCATTTATTAGCCACAGCAGTGTGCCGCATGGCCCAGGTAAACTTTTCCATTTCGTAATGTGGAGTCAAGTGAGGGTGGGCGGAGTCGGACGTGGGTGAGTGTTGGAACTTGATTGGTGGTTGAATGAGTGTGACGATACTGGGACCCCTTGGGGCGTAGTGGGCATGTTGGGTTGGACAAGCGCCTTGCTCTGCCTAGCCCAACATGCGCACTTGAACCCTTGCCTTTCCGCAATGAATGGAGCCTGGGGCAGAATACATCCAGAGCCCTCAAGTCTCCAAAGGAGCGTTGGCAGCCCCTGACCGAGCCAATATTCATGCTACTCGCATGCTGCTTTCGGCAGTGGAGCAGCACCTGGATTGGCTCAGGAGTCATGTGGGTGGTATTCACAAACGGCATTTAGGAGCAGTAAAGTTAGGATTCCTAACTTTACTACCCCTAATCTGAGACAAAATCCTAACTGTACGACTTTCGGTATTCACAAAAGGCATTTAGAATTATTACATTTTGGATTCCTAACTTTATTATTGTTGCTTCAAAATGGTCACACTCGGTGCTGAGCAGTGAAAAGTAAATTAGTCATCTTTCAGTTGCTAATGACTATTCAGGTGTTAACCTGGTACAAGAACGACAAATATTCTGCCTAGCGAGTATCAATATGAGTTAGAATTACAAAATAGTGAAATAAAACTGCCATAGAATATGCTGCGGTATACTGACATTTTTGCCTTTTCTTGCTACATTATTTAGTCAATCCTGCGGCATAATTAGGTCCTCCATTGCCATGTAATTCCAGTGGCCCTGCATATATGTGGCATTTCTAGTATGTCACTCAGATTTATTGCCTCTTAAATCTCTTAACACTACCAGTCTTCTTGCTAATACTTGACGTCCCTCAACAAGCATTCTCCTTATTAAGTGAGAGTGTCGTAAAAGGAGTGAAGTGCTTGTGGCCAAGTAATCCAGTAGCCAGTAGTGTAAGTTGTAAGAAGAGGTTTATTAATACTCAGTTACAGTCAGTTCCAGGTAACCAGTAAGATGGTAAGTAAGCCCCACCAGGAGCAGCTTCCCTGCTGCGCAGCACACTCACTCCAACTGTTCACTCATCCAAGCACAAGCACTCTCAACATTGTAATGATGTCACACCATGGCTGAGCAGCAAAGAGCAGAGCAGGGAAAGATGCATTGCAGAATACACAGGATGCAACGCAGAGTAGTTGCATAAGCACACTGAACAAAACTCAACATCCGATATCAGTATAATAGTTCTTACTTCTGCTTTTTACCACTGCCCAATCCCCACTGTAATGCCTAAAGCAATTACGAGTTTAACACCTTAACGGCGGCCGCGATTTTGTGGAAGTGCGGCACTTTTGCAAAACGGGCGGGGCAGCGTCGGCCATTGGCCGACGGCAGCACTGGGGAGGTAGTGCACGGAAGGGGTTAAGTTAAAGGTCTACTAATTTCACTCAACCCAAATCAATGAGACAGATTATAGTGGAATCCACTGGGAAAGTGAAGATGATTTCTCCTCAAAGCATTCATGGGTTGGAAGATTAACATGTCCTCCCGCCTGCTACCTAGTTCCGGCAGTGGGATGGATCATACCTCCCACTCACTTACTCCCTCCTTGGAGGTGGATTTGTTTGTTTCCAACCACAACAAGCTTGCTTTGCCTATAAAGGCACAGTAATACCTTACTGTGGTCACATTCTGTGTGTATTAACTACTTTGTTTTGCTTTTTCAATTCTAGATGCTTGATCTTCACCAGGTCATTTTCCATCGGATCAATGATAATTGCTTTTCGATCAAAGTGGTCAAGTACATCTGTTGTCCCTTTGAGCAAAGCAGATCAAACTCTTCGAATGGACACCGCAAGTGCCTTACATTGATTTTGAAGCCAGAATGGATTCAACAATTTAATATTGAGGGGCAGATTTACAAGCCCCTTGCGCCTCTTTTACGCCATCGTTGCGTCACTTTTGTGACGCAGCGGCGGCGCAAAAGATGCGCCATGATGCGGGGTATTTACAACGCGACGCATCTCCAAGATGCGTCACATTGTAAAGCCCTGCGCCAGAAGGAGGCGTTCCATCACAGGGGGGGTGCGTTCCGGCGCAGGAACGCCTCCCAAAAGTGGCTGTGTGAAATCTACAAGATTTCACTCAATCACTTTTGGGGCCATGCTGCGTCAAAACCCTGCGCCTGCTTGAAGCAGGTGGAAGTATTGACGCAGCATTGTGGAGATAGAGCCCCCTAGAGCATTGCTGGAGCTGCGTCGCGCTTGCGACGCAACTTCAGCAATGCGCCGATTTTAAGGCACAGATGCGTGATGCATCTGTGCTGTTTTTGCCCCCTGGTGCGCTGCATTATAAATGCGGCACATCCAGGGTGGCGGAGCAGCGGCGCACAATAACTGGCGCATCCCTGCTGATACGCAGGGATGCGCCAGTTATTGTAAATCTGCCCCTGAGTATCTGTGTATCAAATTCTCCATAGATGCATTTTCCATGGATGCGTTTCCTACAGAGTAGCACATAATGTATTCACAAAAAAAGCCCTACTGCATTTCTTTGCTGCCTTCTGAGACCGCACAAACCATATTTACCTGCCTGGCCTCTCTCCCTACACTCTCCTAATGCTTTCTTTTTCCAGCTGGTGCTTCCAAATCTTGAACAGGTACATTCATATACATTAGGATTCCTACATCTTGCTCCCAAAAATATGAGGAACATTCCCTACACTTTCTCTGCAGTCACACGTTTCAGAGACTTGCTCTAAAGAATGTGCCTTCTAGTTCTCACAAATTCCTTGGTCCATGTCACTTATCTAGCCAAGACCAAGCATGCCTCTCTCCCTCTCTGGTCAATTTGACTTTTCCTTGTAATAATGTGCAACCCCGTACTTAGTAACTAAAGTAATTCATTTGTACTGGTGGTTGCAGGTGGTGAGTACTGACCCCCTTGTTTGGGAACGGGGACTTATTTTTCATCACCAGACTTTGACCCAGAGCAACAGAGAGAAAGGCAGAAAAGGAAGAAAGAGAGAGGGAGAGAACATTAAAGAAAACTGTGGCAAATGGAGAAAACAATGATTAAAAAGAGACTGCACAAATGGCAAAAAGAGACAAGAAGTGTACTGAAAAAAAGAGGCATGAGGCTGAATCAAGACAAGGCAATCCTGGTGTGGGGAACCCTGGCATGTGGCAGAAAGGGCGGCAGGCTCCTGAGAAAAACGTTGAACCTCTACACTTTTTAAATAAACACTTTCCACAACCTTGATATCCATGAAATGAAATGAAATGAAGAAGGTTCTTGATAAAGCGCACTGCGACCAAGCGGCTTCCTGTGCTAAAGGTAAAGAGCTAAAGAGAATGGGAATTGCCGAAGGAGATCAGTTAGAGTATGCTATAGAAAACAGATGAGTCTTGAGAGCTTTATGGAATTGGGAGTAGACTGGGATAGATCTGAGCGACAAAGGGAGAGAGTTCCAGAAGCGGGGAGCTAGTACAGAAAATCTAGTGCCTCCAGTTTTAGATCTACGGAACCGCGGAATAGTGAGGAGAGATTGACTGGAGGAACGAAGGGCACTCTTGGGAGTGTAGGGGTTAATGCCGGGGCAGTGCAAGTGCGAGCCATAAATGCCAGGCAGCCCATCTTAAAGAGAGATCTCTGACAGATGGGAAGCCAGTGAAGGGATTTCAAAACAGGAGTGATGTGAGAGGACTTGGGAAGGTGGTGAATAAGACGGGCGGCCTGATTCTGAATAGCCTGTAGTCAACAAAGTTTGTATACCGGAATGCCCACATACAGGCTATTCCCATAGTCAAGACGGGAAAGAATCATTGCCAAAATAATAAGTTTAAGGGCATCAGAGGAAAAGAAATGGGACACTTTCCGGATAATCCGGAGGGAGAGGAAACAGGAAGAGACAACTGAGCTAATCTGGGCATGCATGGAGAGATCCTGACTGACTTTAATACCCAAGGTCTTGGTGGAAGCAGCCGGTACGGGCGGGAGACCAAAGATGGGAGACCAGAAGGCGGCAGACCACGGGGAGATGGTAGGGCCAGTCAGGACCAGCTCTGTCTTGTCCAGATTAAGCTTGAGTTGATTTCGGTTCATCCACTCTGAGATGAAAACTAGAATGGAGTGGAATTTAGGAAGGGAGTGCAGAGTAGAGGAAAGATCAAAGACTAACTGGAGGTCATCCGCATAGTTATATACGGAGATCCCCATGTCAAGGAGAGAAAGTATATGGGGACGGATCTAAAGATTGAAAAGAAGAGGGGACAGGGTAGAACCTTGGGGGACACCGCAGGGAACCAAGCGGGTTGGGGCAATATAGCCAGAGAGATGGACAGCCTGAGTCCGTCCTTTAAGAAAAGAGGCGAGCCAAGAGAGGGTAGTGCCCCGAACGCCCGCTGCGCAGACATGGCCGAGGAGGATGGAATGGTCGACCGTGTCAAACGCAGCGGACAGATCTAGGAGCACCAAGGCTTGAGGTAAGTTGGAATCCGCCTTGCTCTTTAGCTCGTCTAGGATCGACAGGACCACTGACTCAGTAGAGTGGGCCGGCCGAAAACCCGCTTGGTGGGAGGCCAGGAGGTGGTTGTTCTCAATAAAGGAAGAGAGACAAGATGTAATATAGCTCTCCAGGATCTTCCTAAGGTAAGGAAGAAGGGAGATAGGTCTGAAGTTGGAAGGAAGAGAGGGGGTCTAAGCCAGGCTTTTTTTAAATGGGGCGAACTATAGCAGATTTAAAGAATTTCGGGACTAGACCTGAGGAGATAGAGGCGTTAAGAAGGGAGAGAGGGGGATCAGGGCAGTGAACGAAAAGCTCTCTCAGAATGCGAGCTGGAGCGCAGTCAGCCGGGGAGCCTGACTTCACTTTCTGAAGTAGAGCTAGAAAGGAATTCAGGGGAATAGGTGGAAACTGATCAAGAGAAGGGAAAGACAGTGGGGGAGCAAGGGAGGGAGGAGAGAGAGGTGGTGAGGATGCTAAAGGAATATTGGATTTAATCTTCGCGATCTTCTCTAGAAAGAAGTCGTTCAGAGACAGGCAAAGGCCTTGGGAAGGGATAAGGTTAGGGTTGGTCCTATCCGAAGCCACTAAGTTGCGGACTATGGGGAAAATCTCTTTGGGCTTATTAGCTGACAGAGATATTCTCTCCGAAAAGTAGGTGGTTTTGGCTAAAAGGATAGCCTTCTTATAATTAACCAAAAGAAGCTTGTATTTGGTTCGCAAGAGGGGACAATAGTTGCGTCTCCAGTGGCGTTCGGAACGCCTAAGGTCCAGTTTAAGAAATTTCAGCTCGTCTGTGAACCATTTTTGGGCATCATGGGGCGGCAGGTCTTAATTTTCCTAAGGGGGACCAACCGGTCGCAAGAAGTAGACAGCCAATGGTTCACAGCGTCTACTTGATGATCAATGGAGAGACTACATAGGTCGGGAGGGGAGATAGTGTCCATATAGACATCCTTCTTAAACGTGTCGCTGGGACCTCTTTACCCCTCCCCCCTACTTTTAGAATCCACTGGGCACCAAACTATTATGGAAAAAAAGGATCCCAACGTGTCTGTGGTCCACCATAAAGTGCATATTCTTATCCCCTCCTTAAGGATGTCATGCAGGATGTGCACTGTCCTAGCCCTTCTTCACACTGGAGTCATGCCTCATTACCTGGACCAACCATCCAATACCATCCTCCCAAATTTTATGCCGATTGGCTCATGCCCCTAGACGTATTTTCCATTGGACACCGCACCTACCTTTTCAATGAAATGGCCTCCAACACCATCCTCCTCACACTCAGGTCCTTCATGAAACATATATATATATTTCCGTAGTTTTATCCAGCTCAAACTTGACCTGAAGGTATCAGAGCACTTTACACGAGCACCAGTTGCGTTACACAAGGACCCATAGATTTTTGTTAGGCACTGGGACATTAAATGATTTGCCCAGAATCACAGGATGTTGAGCATCATTGTCGAGACTCGAACCTGGTTCCTCCAGATTTGAGATCGACCGCCCTAGCCGTTAGGCTACATCCTCTCCTCTATTATCATTATTTAACCCCCTTAATCCCCTAAGTCATGTCATCTTGCCAAAGTGCTTTGGAAATCAGACCATGCCTGCCTTTGAATTGCCTGCATGCAGACTGCTATGGAACTTCAGTCATAGCACTGCCATTCTCCCAGTCTTGTGGGACCCAGGCCACCCTTAAATCAATCTTTGGGCCATGCCACGGAAACTGGACCACCAGAAATGAGACACTGCATGAGCTGGCCAGCTACCTCGACCACGGCTATGTCATACCCCAAACACACTGGACCCGATTCACAGAACTAACTTAAGACAAAATCCTAAACTTACTACTTTTGGTATTCACAGAAGTTAGGATTTTGTCTTAAGTTTTTCTTAAGACAGACTTAAGGCAGACTTAAGACAGATTCAAGACAGACTTAAGACAGATTTAAGACAGACTTAAGACAAACTTAAGACAGACTTAAGACAAACTTAAGACAAAATCCTAACTTCTGTGAATACCAAAAGTAGTAAGTTTAGGATTTTGTCTTAAGTTAGTTCTCTGAATCGGCCTCTCAGTTACACTTCTGTCAAGATGAGGACAACAGTCTGAGTGATTCAGTCTCTTGTGATCTTTTGTTTGCTCACTACTGATACCTTGTGAAGAAAGAACATCTTGCTCTGGTCCTTGCATTCTCTCTCTTTTCTTTTTTTACTGAGAATCTGTTTATTAAGTTTTCAATCAACTGTTTTTCTTATTCATTTTTTAACCATAAGATGATCCCATTTCCCCTCTTCTTATGATCTCGGAATTAGATTGCTCTTTATTATATTTTTTGATGTTATACACTATATTATTCTATTTTTTCATCTTATGTTCAATTGTAACTCTGGTACTTTTATTATTACATCAATAAAAATTATTTAACAAAAAAAAAGGTTTCAATCAACAGCCCAGTACAAGAACGAAGCAGTAAGTGGTTAAATATGGGTGCCAGTGCATACGCAAACGTAAAGCATACATATGTGTTACATAAATAGCCGCCGCTCCCCTGGGTGCAGATGCAGAAGGGTAAACATGTGTCGACTAGGGAAGTCGTGTGTGGGGAGGACTCAACCAGGTAAGGAGCCCAGGGGGCAACAGGAAGAATGGAAACTAAGGTACGGGGGGGGGGGGTGAGGTTCCGTGATTCTGAACCTGTTCAATAAAGGTCGTCGGATAAAGACGATTTTGGTATCAGCGGACCGCAAATGACGAGTGCGGCATGTACGAGTGTTTTCGTCATAATCGATCAATGGAAACACTGTGTATTCAGGGATTCCCTTCGAACCTTCGGGTTCCATTTTGTGTACGGCAGCCATTTTGTGATTGCCCTCACATAGGCCGATAACTATGGCCGAACGAGTCCTTGGGACACGTACACCTTTAGCTGACTTCAGTGTGACCTGAACGAGCTGACTCCCTTGCCCGAGGCTGACCTCGTTGAGCCAGTTCCTTGTTAGGCAGCTGTTCAGATAGAGATCAAAGAGCAGGACATTGCTGAGTTTATGGTACATTCACACACCCTTCTATCTTGCTTCTCATCTGTTTCTGTTCCTTCCTTTATGGCTTAATTTCTGATATGGGTTGAGGTCTTTTATTATGGGTTCGTCCGGCCTGTCCGAGCAGGAATGTTGGATTTTGCCTTGTCATTTCTGGTGGGCTGGACAACGGAAAGTGGGTTTGTTGTCATGCGATATGTTTTAAATGTCATCATCTGATTGGTTCATTTGTATGTAACTGATGCTAGCCAGGAATGTGATTTTTAGCATAAAAGACGATGCTTCGCTCTATGAATTTGTGCAGTCTCTAGCGAACCACCCGTGTTGTGCTTCGTAGACCTCTGTTCCTGGTTGCAGCCAATAAACTTGGCCTTTGATGTCACCGAGAAGTATCCCGTGTCTCTGTATTCTAAGACAGGTAAACCCGAAGACATCAGGCGTTTCCCCTGGCGCCGCTTGGTTCTAAAACCCGGTTCTTCAGGGGGGGCATGTCAAAACTGTCCAGGTGCTAAGTGCACGGGCCAGCCCACTGGAGACTACCCCCTCTCCTGGTGAGCAGTGTCCAGAGGTTGTGAGGGAGGGGGCGTCTAAGGAAGATCACGCCGTTCCCACCCAGGCACGGCCAGACAGGAGGGCGGAGGGTCAATGGACCCAACTAGTAGAGAGAGGAGGGAACCCAGAACCCAAAAAAACACAAGCAATCCACCCAATCAATGCATTTTTAAAGTGCTCCAATGCCTTATAAGGGTAGTAAATAAATACAATAATAAAATACCGTGCTCCAAGCGGCACAGGCCATTCATTATATGTACCTGCAAAGGTACCGGAAGTTTGCTCACGGTGTGAAGGACTGGAGCCCCTCCCCCTTTTTCTTTTTTTGCAGTTTTATCTGCAGCAAGCTCGACCGTTCAAGGTTTGTTGCATCTTCCTTCTGCTCCTCGTTTAAAAAGCACATGTGGTCTAATGGTCCACCTAACGAGGAAGACGAAGAGTGTCCCCCAAGCTTGTAAGAATATACACTTCTCTCTTTCTTTTCTTTTCGTGTCTTGCAGATTTCCCATAAATATTCCCACATGATGAAAGAACAGACGAAGAGATAACATGATTGGTGGAGGGAAAGGAAGCGGCTGGAGGCTGATGGCAGCCGCGGTGGAGGCGCTGCTGTGTGTGATCTATGGGGGGGGGGGGGGGGGTGGATGCTGATAAGGGGGCTGCAGTGCACTGGGCCATGATGCATTCGAGGCAAGTCTGAGCTCCGCGCTCCGAAAGATGAGGAAATTGGAAAATAATCTGAGAAGCGGAGAGATGAGGGGAGCGAGAGGGGGAGAGGGAGGGGGAGAGAGGAGAAAGAGAGAGAGAGAGATAGAGAAAGGGAGGGAAGGATAGAGGGAGGGAGGAAGAGAGAGAGAGGGAGAGGGAGAGAGAGAGAGAGAGAGAAAGAGAGAGAGAGAGAGAGAGAGGGAAGGAGGGAGGGAGGGAGGGAGGGAGGGAGGGAGAGAAGGATAGAGGGAGGAGGAGGAGAGAGAGAGAGGGAGGGAGGGAAGGATAGAGGAAGGGAGGAAGGGAGGAAGAGAGAGATGGAGGGAGGGAGGGAGAGAGAGAAGGATAGAGGGTGGGAGGAGGCGAGAGAGGGAGGGAGGGAGGGAGGGAGGAAAGGAGGCTGACCAAGTACTGACCACTCTTGAGAAAAGTAATAATACAATGCTTTGACCAATGAGGGGCGTGAGAAAGGGAGAGAGGGAGAGAGAGGGAGGGAGGGAGCGAGAGAAGGAGGTTGCACAAGTAGTGGCCACACTCGAGATAATTACTAATACAATGCTGTGACAGCTGAGGGGAGCGAGAGGGTGAAAGAGTGGGGAGTGGGAGGGAGGGTGGCTGCACAAGTAGTTGCACTGGACAAGCTGCTGTTACTGTAACAATTGGGACTGTAGACAACAGGAGTTTGTAGAAGAGACCAACATAGGAGTAAGACTAATGGGGAAAGCATTATTGATGAGCAGCGTTCAGGGGGCCTTATAACTAAATAGCAGCCCTTTAAGGCAGTGATTATTCATGCACTTGTAACAGGAGTGGAGAGATGAGCATATAATTGAGAAGGACAAATGCTGTGTGGCCACAATAAATAAGCATCAGTACTGTGCAGGTCATGATGAAATAGGAGTGTTATTTAGTTAAAATCCTAATAAAGGCAGTACAGTAGGGTCGCCTAAACTAGACTCCAAATCTCGGCAGGATGTTTCAAATTGCCAACTTTTCAACTCTGTCAGCTGCCTCTAGCTAGAAGGTAAAACCAGTACGGTTCCCTCCAAACGCGCCCCGTAACATACAGCATCGAATTGTTTACGCGCGGTCACCTGATGTTCTGCCAAGCATCTGCCATGATATATTGCTTCTCTGACTGAATTTAATTTTCCAAAGATAATTTATTAATTCAAAGTGAAAGTAAACAGTTCCGACCTTATTACAGCCAACCGCTCCGGCAGCACTGAAACACAGACAAGTAGTAACTCAACCTCTAAAGTGTATGAGACTTTAACCAAAGGGTGTTACATTAACAGAATTGTAAACACCGTCCAAATTACAAATTTAAAGCGTAGCAGCTGTACCTCATCATAGAGCGAAAATAAAGCTGCCTCCTGATAACATGAGCTCCTGCCAGGGCACTTGAAACTGTTCCATAGGGGGTGCCCTCCTGCTGCAGAGACTGAGCCATTGGACCGGAAGCGGCAGCATCTGCAAACTCAGAATGTAACGCAGCCAATGCTTCTTTGCAGAGACGCTTGACGTAATTTCATTTTCAGCCAGCTTCTACCTGAACGTATTGATAATATGGTGGACTAGTTCTAGGACACCAGATACTGCTTGGCCCTAGCGGCCACTAACTGATGACACGAGTGGCTTTACAATTGTCTTTCCAAGATGAGGAGGCAAATATTAGAGTGGTAAATAAACAAGATAAGGACCTGATTTATAGCCGCCAGCTGAGCGCGTTGGGAAAGCCAAACAAGCTGTGCACGGGAGAAGCCCGCAGCCCTGCAGAGGCAAGTTTGGACTGACATTGTGTGCTGGGCACCCTCGGAAAACAGCTTGCAAATGTAATGAGAACAGAACAATATTTACAGGCCTGTTTAGACCATTATCCAAGCGCTCATTTACCGTACACAGGAAGGAAGGTGGGGGGGGGGGGTCGTCTGAAGAACTGAGAGATTGTGGGACATTACAGCTCTGTTTACAGAACTCATGACTCAGAGCCACTGAATACATCTAGCACTCATGTGAAATGCTGTTAGAGAAAGGAAAAAGTAATCCCTAAACAGATGCTAATATTGGGACAGGTGGAAGCGTAGAAGTAATGCAGTGCTGCTCAGTGGGAGTGAACAACCCACAAAAAGGAAGGACAACTAGGAAAGATTACCCACCTGGAAGCAAGGACACTGCAACAAACAAATGAAAAGCAATGGGCGGACTGGAAGCCCACAAAGTATATACAACAGGTCTTCGCAGATGAAACAAAAAAAACATATGAGGGGAGGGGGATACTCCAGCAACGCAACATCGGTGAGTGTGTATAAAAACAGCATGGAAGTGAACCACACAGGGAGGAAGGGTCCCAGACATAGAGGAAAGGAGAGTTGCTTACGCACTACCAACCATCATTGGCAGGGGTCTATCACATTGTCTGGGGAGACGCTTAATCAAACAAGAGAATAAATCAAAGTCTAGGGGGCAAAAGCATAGGTACTCCTTGCAAGTCATATAGTAGATCAGAGGCTGCCAGAGTTGAGTGAATTTTTTTTCCAAAAACGCTATCTTGTGGGACATCTGCTCTATAGCCAAGGTGTGCCATAGCCGGGTAAACAAGGCCACTGCTGAAGGAGTGGCCATAGTTTTCCAAGCCAAAGGTAAGAGTTGTTTTGCTGGCCCTGTCCTGTGGCGTACAAGGTACCACTCGGCATGGGTTGCTGCTTCGAGCATGACTGGCCTGACCCCTAGGATAAAGGTACAGTAGTATGCCATTATGGAGAACCCCAGTGTGTTCCTGATAGTCCCTAGTCTTTCTTTCCAGAATATAGTGAGAGAGGGATACAACCACCATATATGTTGAAAGTCCCCTACATGTGCGGCACATCTTCAACACGTAGCTGAGGTTGTAGGGAATATGGCGTGCATGCTTCCGGGGGGAGGGGTATAGTATCATTAAAGCATTGACTTATATGCTGATTCTTGTTGAGAGATGTTCAGTTCCTATGAGACTTTGGATCTCCTGCCAATGAAGTTCAGGGTACATATCCAGTTACCATTCAGCTTGATAATAGTGACGTGGGAGTAGACAGGGCTGCTGCAAAACGCTATATGTTTTAGAGATGAGACTCATAGATCCCTCAAAGCCCCACACTAAGGTTTCATACCATGTGAGAGTCCTGAGAGCTCCTGCAGTTTTGGGGGAAGAAGGCCCAGTGATGAAGTTGGAAGTACTGATAGCGAGACGTGTCACGGGTAAACAGTCTAAATATCGATTTTTTTATTTCGACCTACAAGAATATCGAGTTGGAAATATCGGAGGGAAATAATATCGAAATCAAGAATATTGACGACCAGAATATCTACCTGAAAGTAAGAAATATCGTTTTTGTTAATATCGAAGTTAGTAATTTCAATAGCAAAAATATTGATGTTACTAATATCGATATTAATATTAGTATTATGTTTTTTATTATGTATTTTATATGCTTGTTTTTATAATTTTTGTAAATTATTGAACTAGTTTTATAATATATGTATTACATTTTTATAAATTAGTAATACGTTTTGTAAGTAAATTATGCGTTTTAGTACCGTAGCGGGTTGTGGTTTTAAAGGGGAATAGAGTGGGAAGTAATTTATTATAGTAAATTAATTACATTTTTTTAGGAATTAGTAAATATTTTTAAATACATTTTGCGTTTTAGTTTTGTAGCGGGTTGTGGGTTTATAGGGGGATTGGGTGAGCTGTAATTTAATTGTAATTAAGTAATTATTTAATTTGTATTTATTGGTATTGATCATTAATTTTATGTTAAAAATTATTATTTGGTAATAAATTTTTATTAATTGGTAATTATATTAAGTGTATTAATTTATTATTAAAGTGTGTTGTGAGGTTATATGGCAGTAAGGTGGGAAGTAATTTAATTGTAATTAAGTAATTATTTATTTTAGTCTTGAGTATTGATAATTACATTATTGTTCATCAATTATTAATTGGCAATAGCTTTTTAATAATTAATATTTTTGAAATTAATTTATTGTTCATTATTTATTAATTGGTGATTACATTTGAATATTTATAATTTATTGATATTTATCAATAATGTATTGTTAATTAATTAATAATTGCTAACTGCTGGTGGGAAACCACGTTTTAAAAAAATACCTGTTTGCTATTTTATTTCGTTTAAGTATAATTCTCCCCTGCTTTTAAACTTCTGCCTCATCCAAATACTTGCACAATAATTGTTAAAACACCGCACTTTAGCGGGTCCCTGCATCCCTTAGCTTCCACTCCTTTATTATTACCGGCGGCAGACACATTGGGGGGAAAACGGGACGCTTGACGGCGCCATCTTTGTTTGCGCACTAGCTGCACAGAGGCAGCTATTTAGGGCGGGCAAACTAAGAAGCAATCTTGATCCAGGATTCTACACAAACGCGAGCAGCGCTCTTTGCAGATCGCGCTTTACTGCTGGTGGGAAACCACGTTTAAAAAAAATACCTGTTTGCTATTTTATTTCGTTTAAGTATAATTCTCCCCTGCTTTTAAACTTCTGCCTCATCCAAATACTTGCACAATAATTGTTAAAACACCGCACTTTAGCGGGTCCCTGCATCCCTTAGCTTCCACTCCTTTATTATTACTGGCGGCAGACACATTGGGGGGAAAACGGGACGCTTGACGGCGCCATCTTTGTTTGCGCACTAGCTGCACATAGGCAGCTATTTAAGACAGCCATGCTGACGCGCAGCGTTCGCGCGCAGCATGAGCACGCTGGAGTCACGCCAGAGTCGAGCCCATCTGTGCCCATCCGTGACCAAACGGAACCCGGGGCCACAACCCCTGGTCCGCGTTTCACTTACAACAGAGGTGAGTTATGGGAATCCAATCTTGGTAATACTTCTATTAGTCATGAGTGTGCTGCCACACTCGATCAGTTAGGACTATTGAAAGTACCTAGGATAGAGCCCAGTCGGCAACATGTGCATAAGGCCCATGGTTTGCTCTATGGTCTCCTCAACACTCGTTCCCTTCAGAAACACAACTTGGAGGTATTTAGTATATTGGAGGATGGGGAACTGGATGTTCTAGGAGTAACGGAGACGTGGTTAGGGGACTCTTCTATGCCAGATCTCATAGCGTCTCTGCCAGCGCACTTTTCGGCGCTTCATCTAAATAGAGCGGATACCAAGAGAGGGGGTGGGGTGGCCCTTCTATACAGCTCACGCTTACAGGGTGAAAGACTCCTAGCCGAAAGTATGTGTGGCGCTGAGGTGTTGGGTGTTAGACTGAAGCTGGGGGCAGTCTGTATAATCATCCTTTTAGTCTACCGCCCCCTGTGGGCATCACCAGACTTCCCCGACTTGTTCCTGAGATTGGCCCAAGACACACGCTCAAGATATGATAAAGTGGTCATCATGGGTGATTTTAATTATCACTGGGAGAAAGTACCGAAAGAAGGACAAGCTCTTCAGATTGATGAGGCACTGACATCTCTGGAGTTTGTCCAACAAGTGAGGGGTCCAACACACGTCAAGGGTCACACGCTGGACTTGATTTGGACTACTTCTCCTGCACAGGATACGGTGATGGTCCAGCCATGTGTTTGGTCTGATCACCATTTGGTGAGGGGTGAGTTCCTGATGAATGAACAAGTAATGAAGCCTAGGGAAGTGTGGAAGGTGGTCAGAAAATGGAGAAACATTAATGGAGATAAAATGTTAGATCATCTCCGAACCTATCCATCTCCCAACACTCAGACAGAAAATTCTGAGGTCCTCTGTAAGGAATTATTGGACAAACTTAGGAAGACTGTGGACTACGTGGCACCAATACGCAGGTTGAATATAGTGAACAGAGGACCTGGGGCCCCTTGGTACAATGAATCACTTAGGGAGAGGAAACGAGGGCTTCGGAAATTAGAAAGAGCTTGGCGGAAGCACTATGATTCCAACTCCCGGAGCCAGTATACACAGGCACCCGCTAACTATAAACAGGCGATTATAGTTAGGAAAGCAGAGTTTTTTGAGGAGAGAATAACTACCGCTAGAAACCCTCAGAAAGAAATCTTTAAAGTCCTTACGGAACTCAGAAAAAATAAAGAACAAACTACGGAGTTCACGCGAGAGGACTGCCAAAAATTTCAAGATTTCTTCGTTAATAAGATCTCGGACCTTGTATCTGAAATTGGTGCGACCCCCGAGATTGACTGTCCCCCGCTGGATACACCTGTTAGAATGTCGATGACTAGCCCTTTCACGGCCTTACCCTTGATTACGAAGGAAAGGCTGCCAGCTCTTCTGGGTCGGGTTAACTCGGGTTCCTTGGCAGACCCGTGCCCACCAGAAGTGTTTAAACTAGCACTGCCAGGCATAGAGGAAGAAGTGTTGAATCTATTGAATACTTCTTTATTAACAGGCCAAGTACCGTCTTCCTTTAAGGAAGCCCGGCTGATTCCCCTGCTGAAAAAAGCACCGGCGGACGTGAAATGCCTAAACAATTTCAGGCCTATATCTCAGCTGCCGTTCCTGGTGAAGGTGGTGGAGCAACACGTACTCACCATCCTGTCAGAACATCTGGAAAGTAACAACCTATTTGAGCCAAATCAAGCTGGGTTCCGTGCGAATCACAGCACGGAACTCGTTATGCTGTCTATTCTGGATGAATTGAGGAACAGGACAGATAAGAAAACTCCAAGTGCCCTGGTGCTGTTAGACCTCTCCGCGGCATTTGATACCGTCTGTCATAAACAACTATTGTCGCGGATGATGGATTTCGGCATTTTGGGCACGGCACATGCTTGGCTCTCCTCCTTTCTTCAAGGGAGGTCACAGAGAGTACAGCTTGGTGATCTTCTCTCCACCACTACATCGATCACCTGCGGAGTGCCACAAGGGTCTGCCCTGTCGCCCCTCCTTTTCAACATCTACTTACAACCCCTGATTAGACTGCTCAACCAGATGGACTGCCAGGTATACAACTATGCGGATGACACCCAGATAGTGATCCAACTTGACGATGGTCCGGGTGCCCTCTTAAGACTGCAAAACATCTTGAAGTACGCAGCCAACTGGATGTCCAGAAATTCATTAAAAATCAATCCGGATAAGACCGAGGTACTGCCAATTACCATCGCAGGGAACCCATGGAATGAGCATTTCTGGCCAAGAGAACTAGGATCACCTCCGGAACCAGCAGCTGTGGTCAAGAGCCTAGGCATCCAGGTGGACGGAAGGCTGTCTATGGAAAAACAAGTCAGGACGGTGGTAGGGACCTGTGTCGGCCTCCTTCGACAACTTAGGAAAGTCTCACCTTTGTTGTCCTTTTCCACTCTGAGGCGAGCGGTCTCCGCCACGATCCTGGCTAGGCTAGACTATGGCAACTCGCTATGCATAGGGCTGCCGCAAAAACTCCTGAATAAGTTGCAGGTAGTCATGAATGACGCTGCTAGGCTTATTTTTAAAAAGCCAAGGAATACCCATGCATCCCCCCTTATGCAAGAACTGCACTGGCTGCCGGTTAAGCAAAGGGTGATGTTCAAAGGGATGTGCATTGTTCATAAAGCCCTGTACGGTAAGGCTCCAACGTACATGAAATCTCGCCTAATCCCCTATAGGCCAGCTAGGATGCTTCGATCTGCTGACGCCTCCCTCCTTACTCAACCACGTTGTAGATTGGTTACAGTAGGTGGACGTGCCTTTTCCTATTTACTCCCAACAGCCTGGAATAACCTGCCAATGGAATTGCGGAAGGAGACTAATTTGTTGTCCTTCCGAAAAAAACTAAAAACTGTGCTTTTCCAGCAAGCATGGGGCGATTTGTAATTTTTATGAACAGTTGTCCTCCACGGTACTTGATGTTTGGATCCTGATAAAGCGCTTAGAGACCCCTGGGTTATAACGCGCTATATAAATTGAAATAAATAAATAAATAAATCTTTTTTATTAATGATTGTTTTTGGTATTGAAAAATACTTTTATTTTGTTTTATTATTATTTGGTAATACATTTTTGATAATTAATATTTATTTGAATTTATTTTAATTGTACATTAATTATTAATTGGTAATTATTTTTAAATAATTAATTATTGGTATTGTTAATTCATTGATCGTAATTTAATAATTAATTTTTTTTTTACAAAAACATTATTTTAATTATTAGTACGTTATTTTAGCCCCTACGATATCCAACACTTTCCCTACTGTTGCACTTTCTGGAGTAGGAATAGTAATTGTAACCCCTACGCTATCCAACACTTTCCCTACTGTTGCACCCTCTGGAGTTGGAATAGTAATTTTTACCCCTACGCTATTCAACACTTTCCCTACTGTTGCACCCTCTGGAGTTGAAATAGTAATTTTAATCTCTACGCTATCCAACACTTTCCCTACTGTTGCACCTTGTGGAGTTGGAATAGTAATTTTTACTCCTACCCTTTCCAACACTTTCCCTACTGGTGTACCCTCTGGAGTTGGAATAGTAATTGTACCCCCTACGCTATCCAACACTTTCCCTACTGTCACACTCTCTGGAGTTGGAACAGTAATTTTTACCCCTACGCTATCCAATATTTACTGTTTTAGTTAATGTAGTGTATTATTCATTTAAAATTATTTTTTATAATTTGTTATATATAGTTTTGATATTTGTATTTATATTATTGTTATATGTGTATGTATTTATGATTCATAAATTGTTTTTTAACAATGTTATTAGAGTAATTAATTGTAAGTATTACTAAGTAAATATATATATTATATTTTATATCTATATGTTAATTTTATTTTACATTATATGTGTTATTGATAATTTGAAACATATTTTTACCTATATATATTTTAACTATATGCATTATTTATTTAATTTTACAATATTTTTAAACATTTTTTTAAAATGATATTTTTTACAAATATATTTTGAAAACAATATTTTTTTCGATATTTTTGTACTTATCCTAATGTAGACAGGACTTCGATATTCTTGACTTCGATATTGCGCTTCCGATAATTTTGACGTCGATATTTTAGACGTCGATATTATGTCAGACATTCGTGTCAGGAACAGAGAATTCATGTTTACACTGCTCAAAGGGCTTGATGGTAGATCCCTGAAATAAGTCCTGTAATACTCTGCATCTAACTGCATCCTCTTGCGGGAAAGAGTCTTAGGGGAGAGCTGACATGAAATCTGGATTGCGGGCTATCGGGGTATTCGGGGAAGGAAAGAAGGTGAGGCCTCTTCCGATCACCAATTTGTCCAAGATCTCATGGACAATGTGAGTCGGGTCGCCATTTATTCGCTTCAAGGGTGATGTTTCCTCGGGAGCCAGGCCAGCTTCCAGAGCGGTATATAGGCCACGGTCCGGTCCATGTGCAGCCAGTGTTTTTCACTGTACCTGGCAACCCACTCGGAGATGAAATGAAGATGCGCAGCTCGGTAATGGAGTGGATGTAGCCTTACGGCTAGAGCGGTCGACCTCGAAACTGGGGAACCAGTTTCGAGTCTCAGCAACAGTGCTCAACATCCTGTGATTATGGGCAAATCACTTAATCTCCCCGTGCCTGACAAAAATCATTATAATTTCATAGGGTCTCCGTGTAACTTTTAATTGGGAGTTGCTCGAAATTACAGAAGTGCCCCATAAACCCTGTTTCACTACTTGGCTATCTTGTTTTCCACAGTCCCATTAAACCTTTCTACTCTCTGTGAAGAATCTGGATGATAAGCACATTTAAAGCTTTTTTTGAGTCCTAAATCATTACATAATTGTTGAACCACAAACAACACAACTTGGGCCCGATTCCGATTCGGTAAAATTACCGTCTGTACGAATCGCTTCCGGAGCCGTCTCCGTATGACTCGTACACACACCGTGCAACCCGACGAGTACGATCCAGACCGGGGTATCAGGACGCGAGTCGTACGGTCCACGTCAGGTAAGGGCGATTCGTACAGAAAAGCGCACAATCACATACACACCGTACAGCGCGTACTCCCCATGATCGCAGGGGTATGGCGCGTACCCCTGCGATCATGGAGGGTACACGCCATACACGGGGGGGCTGTACCGTACCTGTTTTGGGGCAAACTCTGCTTGTACCCGATACGTATCATACTTGCTGGGTCGTATAAACCAGCCGCAAACCGTACAGATGTCGCGTACAGCGGGTTCCGAGTGAGACTCGTACGGGGATTTGATTCGTACGGTCTCTGTACGATTCGTACGGAGTCCAGCTCCTGGTACGAATCGTACTTCGTCGTACGTACGGGGACGTTGCAGGGTATGATTCGTATGGGAAAAACTCTCCGAACGGCTATTCGGAGCACTTTTTACCGGATCAGAATCGCCCCCCTTGAGTACCCTTGTCACTCCCTATCCAAATAGGAATTCCTAACTTATGGGTAAAATCTCGGAGCAGTTTCTTGGCTACAGGCGTTACAACAGCTCAAGAACATGGGTAGTTTTCAATCCATCCAGAAAACATGGAATACTATAGCAAGACAAAAGAACAACATTGAGGCACTGAAATAAAATTAATGTGGATGTGGATAAAGGGTCTCAATGGAGGTCGGTGGGCAGAGGGTGTAGTTTGGAGACCTTTGCTTACCTTGTAGGCTTGGCAAGTGGTACAAGTATGACAGCACTCTTTGTTGGGCAATAGAAGGTAAGAATGGAACAACAAACCCATGGGTACCTGTGTCATGAATCATGCCGTCTCTGAAAACGTGGGCAATGCAATGGTGCAATCGGACAAGGTTCCGGCATGCCAATCTCCCTAGCTCATCTCACCACCCTCCATCATATCCTATGTTAACCATACACTCTTCATTATCAAGGGGAACAGTTTGCAATTCTGCGAGATCCTTAAAGGTGGGCTCAATAGCCTGGGATATAAATAAGTAGACTACAAAACTGGGAGGCGAAGCAGCCCTTTTGGCGGTCTGATCAGAAAGTCCTTTCCATCTCAACAGCTCATCTAGTGCCAACTGATGAGCAGTACATTTAACAAAAGCAATTTTAGATGGCGGTGAAGGAGAGCCGAGCAAACCTGCACAAAGGAGGCATTTTCGATACAGACTCCATCAGAGGCGAGGACCCACCCTGCACCCGGAAAAAAAAAAAATTGTGGGTGACCCCAAAGGCGTATTTGACAGTTGTAGTGGGCTCGCTTTATATTTAGGATCTATCAATTTAAATGATCAATTTCTAACTTTCCTTCATGAGACAATCCTGTTCATCATCAGGTGTAGTGCATGTAACCATAGCCTCTAATGTACCTATAGATGCCATTTCTATACTGGTGAGGCTTTCTCTAGTTTTGATTTATCGGTCCCCGATTTCTCACTGTGCTCTTATTCACAACTAGGTATGCGGGTGTCTGCTAGCCTCCTGCTGCAGCTCATCCCATGGAGGCGGTGGACCGAAGGATAGCACAGGCTCTTACAGCTCTATACATCAGTTCTCATGGAGGATGTAGGAGAGTTTTGTCCCATCTGTACGCTGACTTTCCTTGCTTTAAGAGACCCTCAATCAGATAATTCTGGGGCTCACTGTGGTTCACTTTGCTCGATCAATGCGTCTTTTTTATTTAAGCATCCATCCACTTGGGTCTGCGCTAATGGTTCTACGCACTACTCGCTCTCCCTTTATTTGCTATACTCTAGTGGCTCCTGATTATACACACTTTTCTAACTCTTAATCACTGAGGATTTTCCCCGTATCTACCCAAACCGGTTTACCCAATGTCACCTGACCAGATCACAATTTCTATTTCAGCACAAATGTCTATACAGTCGATAAACACAATCAGGCATCACGTGACCTAAATATCAAAGCGCACCAGTATTGTCTGATGTGGTAACAGTGGGTCAGCGGGTCAAGGGCCGTTCGTCTTCCACCCAAGGTCCACCCAGATAATCCTCCTTCCAATCCTTGTTGTCCCTGGGGTTGCTGTGTGGAGTCTGTTCAAGCTTTACTCCATGCACTTCCTCAGTGGCGGTTGGTCGCCTTCAAAAATGGTAGGGCAATACAAACATACATTAGAAAAAAGCATTAAATAAATAAATGGAAAGTTTCACTTATCTAGTCCTGCAGCACATCCTCAATCTTCTCCGGTCCCTGGCTCAAGACTCTTCCGAACACGAGGTCCAACAGCCAGCTACCTTATCCAATCAAGACGCTGCTCTCATGCTGTTAAGCAGCATGAGTGAAGCGTCTGGATTGGCTGAAGCAGAATGCCTCAGCGCTCTGAAAGGCACTGGAGGCAAGTGCCTGCTCTCCAACCCAGCTGTCCTTCTAGAACAGCTAGGTTGGTGAGCTTTGAATTGCGCTTATTGAGCTGGTCATAGTAAGATACCTGGCCAAACATACATGCGCACTTCAAACTGAAGTGGCCACTCCCCATTGATGCCAATCAACAACAATGATGCACTGGCCCCGCCCCCACACTCCGTTCAGCAGTGGGTAAAAAAAGAGGTAATAAAATAGTTTATTGCAATTTGATTTTTCACTCTTTCTGCAGCAGTGTGTGTGGGGGCGACGCTCCTCCCTTTCTGTGGAGGAACCGCTGCTGCACCGCCCGCCACAAACGCACCAGACGGCGCACAAGCCAATCGACTTCTGAAAGCGCTTATTAACAAAAGAAAAATTAATTATCTTTAATTCAGTGAATCACAGATTCGGTTGACCTTGCTCTCTGAGCAGAACATACTGGAGCAAACTCTGTAAGCAAAGCCAAGGCACAGATTTATAGAACTCAGTTTACAGACTTCCAATCAAGTTCACATGATTTTGTGAAATTACAGCGAAGACCTCGTTAATTAGGTCTGAGATCACGACAAAGGAAAAAATTGACCTTCAGTTGTAACAAGAATGTAGACTTTTTGCCTGAGCAAGCTGAATGACACCTTCTGATCTTCGGAGTGGAGAGGCTCAATGCCCATTTTCATTGCCATTTGCCTGCAGCAAGTTTGTTTAAAGACAAGGGAACCCTAGAGGTAACCAAGGACCTAGGGTAATGGTATTGTTATATTCGACAGTGGTCCTTGTTAAAGACAATATAAAGGAAAGTAAATATAGAACACAATTGACTCTATATGGACTACCCGGCCGGGTAGACGATTTAATCTGAAAAAATACATTTTCTGTCAACAAACAGTTGCAATATCCAGTTGGAAACAGTCCTGTATTCAAAGTAATACATAGACAGTGTGGCAAGGGGAAAAAGGTGACAATTTAAACACATTGATCAAAACAGAGACAACAAAAGTATATTACGATCAGGCGAAACAGGAAAAGGAAAAGGAAGCTTGCTTAAAGAATATCCAAGTTGTGACAAGCTAGATAAGTAGCAACAGACGTGACACATTAAATACAATTATTTGTGTGTACGCTGTTATTTATAGTCGACGGCGTTTCGATCCCTTTCACAAAATGACTGGGATCTTCATCAGGACAACATAATACTGTAAGCCTTATAGAATGCTTATATGTAAAATTGACAATAATACAGCGAGAAAAAAAAAGGAAAAATGAAAGAAAGGGGGAAACAGTTATAAAATTACATATGTACGTTTTGTCAGCCATGCACTTGAGAAGGATATCCAAGGAGAATGGTGCAGAGGTGATTATGCAGGGGTGTCTAGTGTTCAATGAGCCAAGCATGCAACGGATGACCGTCAGTGAAACAACGGTTAAGTGGAGGATTTAAAGAGGTAACGGACTGCGTAACAAATGCACTGCATAGTACAAAATAATTGCATGTGTTCCTTGTTCCCATGCATTTGTGATAAACATTAATTGCGAAATGCACATTTACTGTGCATTTTTACAGTAATTATGCAACGTGGAGAAATGGCTTAACTATGGGAAATTAACTCCAATCGGTTGACTTTTTGTAGATGACAGTATGTGGACAATAATTTTCTGCTACTGCACCTTCTCACCAGAAAGCACCTCTTGTTTATGTTGTGCCTATGAAGGCCACTGTGTAAGATAAATTCCCATCAGCTCCTTTCCTAACTCCTCTCTCATCTGCCTAATGTTCCGCTTTTTCTCTCTCACCTCAGTGTCCTCGCCACTGCTTGTCTTCCTGTTTGTTATCCTTTGTCCTACTTTTGTTTTGCGTCTCTCCGGCCCCACATTTTGCATTCGTGCCCCTCTCTCCTTCAGGCCCCGTGTCTGCTTCACCTCTCTCGCATGCATCACCTCTTCCAAAGACTCCCTTCTCCATCCAACTCTAATACCCCCACCCCTTTGTCTCTCTCCTCCTCACCCTCCCATGTATTCCCGTTTCTCTCAATCCCTCCCTTACATTCTCTCCATCTCTTTTCGCGTCCATTTCCTCCTTGTCTCCCCTCATCTTTCCTATTCTCCTTCCCGCGTTTTTTGTTCTTTTTTTCCCGGACTCCCTTCTTCTTCTCTTTCCTCTCGTCGCTGTGGTCTATCTCGTCAGTTGCAGCCGTTTTCCCTAGCCCTAGCCTCTCTCTCTCTCTCTCTCTCTCTCTCTCTCTCTCTCTTTCGCCCTTTTCTCTCTCTCTCGCCCTCTCTCGCTCTCCCTCTCCCCCTCCTCGCCCGCTCTTTCTCTCTCTTTCTCTCCCTCTCTCTCTGTCTCCCTCCCTCCCTCCCTCTCTCCCTCCCCTTCCCTCTCTTTCTCTCTCCCTACCCCATCTCTCTCTTTCTCTTTCTCTCTCCCTACCCCTTCTCTCTCTTTCTCTCTCTCTCTCTTTCGCTCACTCTTTCTCCCTCTCTCCCCTGTCTTTCTCTCTTTCTCTCTCTTTCTCTCCTTCTCTCTCTGTCTCCCTCCCTCCCTCTCTCCCTCCCCTTCCCTCTCTTTCTCTCTCCCTACCCCCATCTCTCTCTTTTTCTCTCTCTATTTCTCTCTCCCTACCCCTTCTCTCTCTTTCTCTCTCTCTCTCTCTCTCTCTCTCTCTCTTTCTCTCACTCTTTCTCCCTCTCTCCCCTGTCTTTCTCTCTTTCTTTCTCTCTCGTTCTCTTTCTCTATCTCTCTGCCTCCCCTTCCCCCTCTCTCTCTCTCCCTCGCTCTTTCTCTCTCCCTTCTCTCTCCCTCTTTCTCTCTCTCTCTCTCTCTCTTTCTTTCTCTCTTTTTCTCTCTCCCTTCCCCCTTCTCTCTCTCTTTCTCTCATTCTTCTTTTCTACCCTTTCTCTCCTCGCATGATACAGACCTCGCGTTGTCTCTCCTCCTCCAGTCCTCATTTTAATATTCCGCTGCTGTCCCCTTTAATTGTAGTCTCTAAAATGTGAGATCAGGGTGCAGCGGGCTAGCATGCTGGATTTCCCCATCAATGCGCGTTGCCTGGAAACCACTTCTCCCTCTTTAAAAAAAAGTTTTATGGAAGCAAAGAAAGGCGGAATATTGTGGTCAAACAGTGTCCGCATCCTTTCATCCCTGCCATCATCAGTGCGATCTACAGCGAGGGGCAGAGGGCGACTCGAGGGCACAGAGAGATGCAAGGGGCAAACTCTTTGTTGTGGTTCAGAAGATAGTGCCTAGAGGCAGGACACTTGTTGGCTCTATACAAGACTACAACTGGGGACAAGGGTGTCGAGTGAGTGTCACACTGAGTGACATCAGGCCAGGAACCACAAACACAACGAATTTTGCATCAGACAATAAAAGAAACTATAGAAGAACGGGACACATGGTCCAACTGCAGGGCTGAAAGACCCCAGAAAAGCATGTTTGAGTTACATCTTACCTCAGAAACAATACACCCCAGATGGAAAACAAAAGACCCAAAGACACTGCCCTGGACAAAAATGCACATTAAGCAAACCCTCGAGGTCATATGAAATGGCACAAGATCACAAGTCCCAGCAGGGCAATGCTATCACAGCTGATGGGAATGAAGAGGAGGGCCCTATTACCCCTCCCCCACCTCACCCCAAAAAGATCCTACCTGAGATAGGCTGATAAGTTCTCATACGAACGATTCTTACTCACACAGGTAAAGCTTGACGTGGTGGTGTGCCCGAGTGATTTGGTGGTGTCCCCGAGTGATGTGGTGGTGTCCCTGAGTGATGTGGTGGTGTTCCTGAGTGTTGGAGGGTGGAGTTGGAGGGTGGAGTTGGAGTTGGAGGGAGGAGTTGGAGTTGGAGGGTGGAGTTGGAGGGTTGAGTTAGAGTTGGAGGGTGGAGTTGGAGGGTGGAGTTGGAGTGTTGAGTTTGAGTTGGAGGGTGGAGTTTGAGTTGAAGGGTGGAGTTTGAGTTGGAGGGTGGAGTTGGAGTTGGAGGGTGGAGTTGGAGGGTGGAGTTGGAGGGTGGAGTTGAAGGGTGGAGTTGAAGGGTGGAGTTGGAGTTGGAGGGTGGAGTTGGAGGGTGGAGTTGGAGGGTGGAGTTGGTGGGTGGAGTTGGAGGGTGGAGTTGGAGGGTGGAGTTGGAGGGTGGAGGGTGGAGTTGGAGGGTAGAGGGTGGAGTTGAAGGGTGGAGTTGGAGTGTGGAGGGTGGAGTTGGAGGGTGGAGTTGGAGGGTGGAGTTGGAGTTGGAGTTGGAGGATGGAGTTGGAGGGTGGAGTTGGAGGGTGGAGTTGGATGGTGGAGTTGGATGGTGGAGTTGGAGGGTGGAGTTGGAGGGTGGAGTTGGATGGTGGAGTTGGATGGTGGAGTTGGAGTTGGAGGGTGGATTTGGAGTTGGAGGGTGGAGTTGGAGTTGGAGGGCGGAGGGTGGAGTTGGACGGTGGAGTTGGAGTTGGAGGGTAGTGTTGGAGTTGGGGGGTGGAGTTGGAAGTTGGAGGCTGGAGTTGGAGTTGGAGGGTGGAGTTGGAGGGTGGAGTTGGAGGGTGGAGTTGGAGGGTGGAGTTGGAGGGTGGAGTTGGAGGGTGGAGTTGGAGGGTGGAGTTGGAGTTTGGAGTTGCAGGGTGGAGTTGGAAGGTGGAGTTGGAGTTGGAGTTGAAGGGTGGAGGGTGGAGTTGGAGATGGAGGGTGGAGGTGGAGTTGGAGGGTGGAGTTGGAGGGTGGAGTTGGTGGGTGGAGTTGGAGGGTGGAGTTGGAGGGTGGAGTTGGAGTTGGAGGGTGGAGTTGGAGGGTGGAGTTGGAGGGTAGAGGGTGGAGTTGGAGGGTGGAGGGTAGAGTTGGAGGGTGGAGGGTAGAGTTGGAGGGTGGAGTTGTAGTTGGAGGGTGGAGTTGTAGTTGGAGGGTGGAGTTGTAGTTGGAGGGTGGAGTTGGAGGGTGGAGTTGGAGGGTGGAGTTGGAGGGTGGAGTTGTAGTTGGAGGGTGGAGTTGGAGGGTGGAGTGGTGTTGGAGGGTGGAGTTGGAGGGTGGAGTTGAATTGGAGGGTGGAGTTGGAGTTGGATGGTGGAGTTGGAGGGTGGAGTTGGAGGATCGAGTTGGAGGTTGGACGGTGGAGTTGGAGTTGGAGGGTGGAGTTGGAGTTGGAGGGTGGAGTTGAAATTGGAGGGTGGAGTTAAAGTTGGAGGGTGGAGTTGGAGGGTGGAGGGTGGAGTTGGAGGGTGGAGTTGGAGTTGGAGGGTGAAGTTGGAGGGTGGAGGTGGAGTTGGAGGGTGGAGTTGGAGTTGGAGGGTGGAGTTGGAGGGTGGAGTTGAAGTTGTAGGGTAGAGTTGTAGGGTGGAGTTGGCATTGGAGGGTGGAGTTGGAGGGTGGAGTTGGAGGTTGGAGTTGGAGGGTGGAGTTGGAGGGTGAAGTTGGAGGGTGGAGTTGGAGTTGGATGGTTGAGTTGGAGTTGGAGGTTGAAGTTGGAGGGTGGAGTTAGAGGGTGGAGTTGGAGTTGGAGGGTGGAATTGGAGAGTGGAGTTGGAGGGTGGAGTTGGAGTTGGAGGGTGGAGTTGGAGGGTTGAGTTAGAGTTGGAGGGTGGAGTTGGAGGGTGGAGTTGGAGTGTTGAGTTTGAGTTGGAGGGTGGAGTTTGAGTTGAAGGGTGGAGTTTGAGTTGGAGGGTGGATTTGGAGTTGGAGGGTGGAGTTGGAGGGTGGAGTTGGAGGGTGGAGTTGGAGTTGGAGGGAGGAGTTGGAGTTGAAGGGTGGAGTTGGAGGGTTGAGTTAGAGTTGGAGGGTGGAGTTGGAGGGTGGAGTTGGAGTGTTGAGTTTGAGTTGGAGGGTGGAGTTTGAGTTGAAGGGTGGAGTTTGAGTTGGAGGGTGGAGTTGGAGTTGGAGGGTGGAGTTGGAGGGTGGAGTTGGAGGGTGGAGTTGAAGGGTGGAGTTGAAGGGTGGAGTTGGAGTTGGAGGGTGGAGTTGGAGGGTGGAGTTGGTGGGTGGAGTTGGAGGGTGGAGTTGGAGGGTGGAGTTGGAGGGTGGAGGGTGGAGTTGGAGGGTAGAGGGTAGAGTTGAAGGGTGGAGTTGGAGTGTGGAGGGTGGAGTTGGAGGGTGGAGTTGGAGGGTGGAGTTGGAGTTGGAGTTGGAGGATGGAGTTGGAGGGTGGAGTTGGAGGGTGGAGTTGGATGGTGGAGTTGGATGGTGGAGTTGGAGGGTGGAGTTGGAGGGTGGAGTTGGATGGTGGAGTTGGATGGTGGAGTTGGAGTTGGAAGGTGGAGTTGGAGGGTGGATTTGGAGTTGGAGGGTGGAGTTGGAGTTGGAGGGCGGAGGGTGGAGTTGGACGGTGGAGTTGGAGGGTAGAGTTGGAGTTGGGGGTGGAGTTGGAAGTTGGAGGCTGGAGTTGGAGTTGGAGGGTGGAGTTGGAGGGTGGTGTTGGAGGGTGGAGTTGGAGGGTGGAGTTGTAGGGTGGAGTTGCATGGTGGAGTTGGAGGGTGGAGGTGGAGGGTGGAGTTGGAGTTTGGAGTTGCAGGGTGGAGTTGGAAGGTGGAGTTGGAGTTGGAGTTGGAGTTGAAGGGTGGAGGGTGGAGTTGGAGATGGAGGGTGGAGGTGGAGTTGGAGGGTGGAGTTGGAGGGTGGAGTTGGAGGGTGGAGTTGGAGGGTGGAGTTGGAGGGTGGAGTTGGTGGGTGGAGTTGGAGGGTGGAGTTGGAGGGTGGAGTTGGAGTTGGAGGGTGGAGTTGGAGAGTGCAGTTGGAGGGTAGAGGGTGGAGTTGGAGGGTAGAGTTGGAGGGTGGAGGGTAGAGTTGGAGGGTGGAGTTGTAGTTGGAGGGTGGAGTTGTAGTTGAAGGGTGGAGTTGGAGGGTGGAGTTGGAGGGTGGAGTTGGAGGGTGGAGGGTGGAGTTGGAGGGTGGAGTTGTAGTTGGAGGGTGGAGTTGGAGGGTGGAGTTGGTGTTGGAGGGTGGAGTTGGAGGGTGGAGTTGAATTGGAGGGTGGAGTTGGGGTTGGATGGTGGAGTTGGAGGGTGGAGTTGGAGGATCGAGTTAGAGGTTGGACGGTGGAGTTGGAGTTGGAGGGTGGAGTTGGAGGGTGGAGTTGGAGTTGGAGGGTGGAGTTGAAATTGGAGGGTGGAGTTAAAGTTGGAGGGTGGAGTTGGAGGGTGGAGGGTGGAGTTGGAGGGTGGAGTTGGAGTTGGAGGGTGAAGTTGGAGGGTGGAGGTGGAGTTGGAGGGTGGAGTTGGAAGTTGGAGGGTGGAGTTGGAGTTGGAGGGTGGAGTTGGAGGGTGGAGTTGAAGTTGTAGGGTGGAGTTGTAGGGTGGAGTTGGCATTGGAGGGTGGAGTTGGAGGTTGGAGTTGGAGGGTGGAGTTGGAGGGTGAAGTTGGAGGGTGGAGTTGGAGTTGGATGGTTGAGTTGGAGTTGGAGGTTGAAGTTGGAGGGTGGAGTTGGAGGGTGGAGTTGGAGTTGAAGGGTGGAATTGGAGAGTGGAGTTGGAGGGTGGAGTTGGAGTTGGAGGGTGGAGTCGGAGGTGGAGTTGGAGTTGGAGTTGGAGGGTGGATTTGGGGGGTGGAGTTGGAGGGTGGAGGGTGGAGTTGGTGGGTGGAGTTGGAGTTGGAGGGTGGAGTTGGAAGTTGGAGGGTGGAGTTGGTGGGTGGAGTTGGAGGATGGCGTTGGAGGGTGGAGTTGGAGGGTTGAGTTGGAGGGTGGAGTTGGAGGGTTGAGTTGGAGGTTTTTCTTTAAAGTGCCTGATGTATACAAGCTTTCTGAAAAGCAAGCTACAAAAAAGGCGGGGTATCAGCAAGATTTGTGTAATTAAATGGAGAGGGAGGGAGAGAGTTGGAAGAGAGAGTGAAATAGGCAGAAACGTAGAGAGGAAAAGAAAGAGCAAAGGGAGAGCATGCAAAAGGAGACTGAGTCGAGAAAAGGATAGGAAAAAGGGGGTGTCAAGCGATAGCAGAAAAGAGTGAGACATAGAGACAAGAGGAAAGAAGAAGAAAGGAGGGCATTGAAAAGGAAACAAATCTGGAGGAAATGGTTGGAAAAGAAGATGATAAGAGGGAGGAGCGAAAATTAAGGAAAAGCGGGTGGGGGATAAAAGCGCATGAGAGAAAAGAGATAGAGACCAAGGGAAACAAAAGGGAAGCAAAGGAGTTTGTCAAAGAAAAAAGTGGAAAAGTGAGGTGTTAAAAGCCTGTTAATGAGGGGAAAGAGAAGGATGTAAGCGCGAGCCTAAGAAGTCTGATGCGACGCAAATGGTGATTTGTGACGTGGCTGGTGTGGCGGGGCGGGGAAGTGGGAGGCATTCCTTTGAAGTCTGATGCCGAGGCTCGGGGAGCAAATGGCAAGCGTGCAGACGCCGCACATGCACTGTCCAGAATCCGCATTCAAAAGCCCTCTTGGTAAGCTTTCCTGGAGCAGCTCTCTATATCTCTCACATAGCGATTGCTTACGCAATACGCTAGGCGAGACCTAAAAAGTAGGGGTGGGTGTAACTGGTGTAATTCTCTGTAGCATCGTTACTCATAATTACCACAAATTTACTTGTAAATTATGAGTAATTGTGCGAGAAGCATAATCAACCGTTCAGCACTACTTTCTTACTGCATAATGCACCCTTGCCTCCAAAAGAGTTAAGCCCATGCTGCTGCACAGGTTTCTTTTAAACAATTTATTGGGGTTGTGAATGCAAAATTCGTCCTTATTAAAATCAGAAGTAGGAATAGTTATCCTTCTGAGACCCATGGAAACTGTCAGGAATCTCAGAAAAGCAAGATGTTGCTTCCCAGAGCGAGATAGTTAGAGGGGGAGCTAGAGTAACTGTTATACACAGTACAGTAGTAGAGGTGGGCAAGCCAACAAATTAACAGGGAGAGCCGAGCCAAGGGCCTGTCTTGGCTCTAAGAGCCCAGGCAAAAGCTGAGTCGTGGAAACATTGGACGTGGAAATTGTGCAACAAATATTGTGCAAACATATGATGAAGTTTCTTAAAAATTCAAAAAGCATATTTCTTTAACAAGCGTTTCACCTTAGTACATCAAATGATATCACTTAATTGAGAGGCATTTATTAAAAGTGATAGTTTTTAAACAGAAACTTAGAAACATCCATGCCTTTGCCCCTCACCCAGATGACAATACCATTAGTGAACTAAGAAGCAAGTCAGATGTCATGTGCACCCTTATTTTACAAGGAGCAGTATTAAAGTCCATTAAGTCAAACACAAGTGAGATTTTTGTACAGGACACATCCTCACATATTTCAAGGCTGTCTTATGCGCAATAATGGAAAAAAAAATAGAAGGCACTCTAAAATAAAATAATTCCTTAGATAGCACAATATTGGTCAAGCGGCTAAGCTGGGATTGATTTCAGGTTTTCTGGTTTCATATTGTGTAATTCAGCAACTATATTGGCATCCCTTTCTCGCTCCTGTTTGACATCAAACTTTAATGCTTTTTCTTTCATTCTTGGTGCATGAGGTTAATGCGTGGGTAGCAGGCAGAAGCCACATGAAAGCTCAAATCATTTTGCACTGGAGTCCTCAAGAGGACCTCAAGCTGAACCCCTGGCATCTCGCTCGAGCATTCAGTGGCTCACCCACCTCTATACGGTATTCTGGGTATTCTGTGCCTGAAATAAGCTTAGATGCTGCTGCTGGTGTGATACCCTTATGTATGTGGGGATTATCTTAGCTTGAACTGCTGCTGATGATCATGTACCTATGGGAGGGGAATCTACCCCGCTGCCAGATTAAGTACATTGTGTGTGTGTTTACGCACAGGATTGGACAGCTGCAGATGCTGTCCATGCGAGGGAAGCTTGCATTGTTTCTGGCCAGATCAATATGGGCCCGATTCACAGAACTAACTTAAGACAAAATCCTAAACTTACTACTTTTGGTATTCACAGAAGTTAGGATTTTGTCTTAAGTTTGTCTTTTTTGTAAATGTATTAACCTGATCTCATCAATATAGCAATGAGATAGCGAGACTGTCATTACACAAACATACTATTCATGAATTGTGTACAAATTTTACAAGATAATCTAGGGTATTCTAAAACCATTTTTACATGTCTTACAACCCATCATTCTTATATCTCAAGTTTTTATACAAATCCTGCCGTGGATCGGCAATGGCAACCCTCTGGTTGCCCATGTTCTGAACAATCTCACTCATATATGCTATATAGTTCAATTCTTCTCGCACCTTAAAATAACACAACACATTTCAAAATTAGTAATCACCTGTTCATCATTAGTCAGTTGTATATTCACAGAACAAATTTTGTAAAAAGAGAAAAAAAGTGGAAAAGTACGCATTGCACTCATTTTTGACCAGAACCACAATCTTCAAGTTTCGAACAATTACATGTTTTCAGACCTAGATTACATCTTTCTCTCCCAATTTAACCCAAATGTGCAGACAACTCTTCTCCAATATTAAAACCTCCTGGAGCCATAGTTTCTAAGTCAACAATATATCGTGACTCTAGTCTCCTAAGTTTGAGGAGACGGTTGCCCCCCTAATATGCTCCTGCTTCGCCCCCAGTTACGCGAACCTTTTCGTGGGCTGGTGGGAGGAGCAGGTAGCCTGGGCCACGGGGAATGCAATTTGGACAGAAAAGACCATTGCCTGAAGAGATCGGGTTAATACATTTACAATAAATTGGACTAGTGGCAGCATTAATATGCTGCAATTGCCGATCCACGGCAATATTAATGTTTTGGGTATTATTTTGTTACATGTGGTAACTAAATCCCTTTGAAATGTTCAAACAGTATGTAAACTGTATGAGATTAACACTCTCTAAGATGGCGCGTGTATGAAATTTTGAGGCAAAGTCCGTTGTTTATGTTATTCCCGACAACCCTTGCACTTTAAAAATGGAGCAGCGAAATTCTTTATGACACTGACGAAGGGAGTTTTCCTGAAACGCGTCTGTTGAAATAAAGTTTGGAGTTCAAACGCTTCTACGACCCCGCGAGTGCTGTGTGTCTTTGGAGTAAAACTGGCAAGGACATCCTTTGAAGCTTGAATATATATATTATATATATGCACCGTTCCATGCATTTGAAAAAATGAAACAAAACAATCTGATTTTGGCTAATCATCGATCCGTGTTTCTGTTTGAGTGCACCAAGGCACTAGGAAACTGTGGAGTTATATATATATATGTATGTATGTATGTATGTATGTATGTATGTATGTATATTTATATATATATATATATATATATATATATATATATATATATATATATATATATATATATATATATATATATATATATATATATATATATAGCTTCTTTCAAAGTCATGGAAAAAGGGTGGTACTGCAGGGCCTGTGCATGGAACAAGTGTTTGTGGTGCCTGAACAGGCATAGGGGCACGTAATTTCCATTCAACAAACTCTGTCCATCCGCAGAGTAACATGAGTACTCAATAAATAGAAAAATCACGTTTTTTAATGCATTGGCAGCACACCCAATGCGTTTCAGGAACAGCGGCTCCCTTGATCATGAGTGCAACTCATAAGTGAAGGCAAACTTTTCCACCTTCAAACGTGACATAGAAATAAGTGTAGGACTACAGATATTTTTACATTGCACATAAGCGCCATCTTGCAAAGAGCGAATCGGTACCTTTCATAATGCAAAGCAGCAGTTCAAACAGCATGAATGCAGGACTACTATAATAATGTGTTAATATAAAAAACTGGGCAATGGGCAGCTCCATTTAGGGCCTCTGTTAGCAGCAACGAATAAGCAGCGGTTTCAGATTTGCTACAAGTCTAAGGAGCAGCACTGAGGAGTATGAGTGCAAGTTTGACTCATATGAATAGCAAGATTTCCACACACAAAGCAGGTACAGCACCAGGCTGGAGCACACGTTTCCCTCATATCCACTGAAAACACAGGGCCCGATTCACAGACTATATATATAATGTTTCCGTTGTGCTATATTACTAGCGGTGTCTTAAATTGGTTTTTCAGCGTTACTATGACTGTTATACACATTTACTTCTGTTAGTGGGTGACATGTAACTCTTCATTAATAGAGATCCAATCAACGTGCCACCACCAATGTACTCCCTATAAACATTTGAGTATGAGACTCGGTTTTAATAAGCACAATTTTGCACATCAGCACTATTTTGCACTTTTAGTAACAGCATATTTTGCACGTTCCCTGTAATTTGAGACTTCCTGTAGCAATTTGAGTCTATATATACATTAATTGGAGTGAATCATGGATTTGACAGGCAATGCACTTTATTCCATAGGCACCAGCATGGAACGATATATTTATTTGTAAAAAATGTGTAAATATATCAATTTGCCTTATTAAGTGTTTACAATTGTATATATTAATATGAAATGAATTTGCCTTTTTCACATGGACCATTGCATATTGTTAATTGGCTCTTAGATAGTTGCTCCGTTTACGCAGTATTTTTTCCATGTTCATGTTGTACTTGAGTCTCAAAGGGGACATTCACAGTATATAAGCACACGTATTGGTTCTTTTAAGTCATGTGATCAAGGCTGCTGTGTTGCAGCCGAAACGCGTCATGCTGGGGACAGAAGAACAATAAATCACCCTTGATTTGAAAACAAGCGCAGTATTTGTGGTCTGTACCTACGTCAAGGAGTCGGTACCTTTGCCGAGGAGTAGGAGTTGGAACGGATATATATATATATATATATAAATATATATATCTTTTTATATATATATATATATATATATATATATATATATATATATATATGTATATATATATATATATATATATATATATATATATATATATATATATATATATATATATATATATATTTCAGGAAACCCTGGGTCCAGCATGCAACACAGGAAGAAAACTCACACTCTCAAAGATGGTTGACATGAAAAGTTTATTAACAAGGCTTATGCGTTTCGACCTGAACGGTTCCCTTTAAAAATGTCATCATAGACATAAAAAAACTAACTTTTGCACACATCGGACACATCGCTTGTCACATACATTTGAAAGTACAGCATAGCGTATTTCGGGTACGGCAATTCATTCGTGGAAAAATAAATATATGCAAAGCAATATAAGATAACCGGTAGCTGGAGTGAAACTTTGTAAGACAACGAAACCGGTTCAAGCAATCAAGTAAAGATTTATTTAGGGGGCATGGCCGTGTGCATTCGCCCAATGGCTTAGTTAGTCCTTAATCACATGGTACCAAGAACCAAAATATAGGAAAAAGCCCTGAAGCACCAAAAATATACAGTCTCTAAATTTCACACAAACACATGCCGAGTGGCTTAATGTTTAAACAAAAGTGCACCAGGTCAGATGCCTACGTCAAAGACTGCAGAATACCTGTTAACACTGTAACACTGAGTTAACAATTATATATTGATTCATACTGCCTCAATAAGAGATTCACATCTGTTTAAAAAACACATAGGAGATGATTTCAAACTCATGTGCATTAATTGCCAAGTGGCAGAAAATAGCGAGCATTACATAAAGCATGATTGAAATACATGTATACCTGAAAATACAGCAGTCAATACTTTCACACCCCGTGTCGTAACCGTGCAAAACCCTGGCGGAACGAATAATAAATCAAAAAGAAAACACATATGTACGATCCATACAAAAATAAATCAGAGTGGTGTTAAGTCCAGAACCTGGAAATTAAAGGCTGAAATGAGTTTAATAATACATTTGTCTATTGCACAGGCTGAAAACAGAAAATAACATCATCAAATATCCATGATAAAGCAGAAACTTATCCTATGTGGACATGGAGTTCCTCGTCTTTATTGAGTCCCCCTGGGTGTGAACTGTTGAGTCTGATAATATATTTGGACTCTATCTCCCTCAAAATGGGCTCCCTGTCACCTCCTCTTGCATTTGTCAGGACCCTGTCAAAACCAAAAAAAGGAAATCTTTTAAGTATTATTGGTATGGATCTGGGATAGATAGATAGATAGATAGATAGATAGATAGATAGATAGATAGATAGATAGATAGATAGATAGATAGATAGGTAGATAGGTAGATAGGTAGATAGGTAGATAGATAGATAGATAGATAGATAGATAGATAGATAGACAGATAGACAGATAGACAGATAGACAGATAGATAGACAGATAGACAGACAGATAGACAGATAGATAGACAGATAGATAGACAGATAGATATGGAGTTAAATCTATTCTTGCCTATATGCAGGGCTGATCTTTGGCGTGGGGTAGCTGGACCCAAGCCTGTAGTACCTACATTCATAGTGGAGTGTGGAGTTCTCTGCGGTTAGTTCATGCAACAGTCTCCCGCCATCCTACGTCCAGCTCTTCAAATAAGACTTTTGTTCATTATGTCTTAACACAAGCAGCAGGGGCCCTTTTTTTATACCTCTTCCAGCCCCTTCCCCACCCCCCAACCCCCGTTCAGTCTCACTTTCTCCCCCCACCATTACCTTGGCCTAGGTGCAGTAGAGCTCACCTGTAGGAGACTGAAGTAAGATGTGGGAGGAGCAGAGATGTTTGTGTTCAGAGTCCAGTCACTGGTCTGGTGCCTTGGAATGACCGGTGAATGTAAAGGGGGCCCCAATTGCCTCATTTCACTCAGCAGCAGCATCGGGGGCCACTCTCTGAGAAAAGGTGGGAAAGGCCGATGTGCACTTATCTTGATCTAGTTGTAGTCAACAGTCTTGATTCAATATGTATGTAGACCGATATAGAAAACTTGATATTTTCATATACACTCTATTCTCTCATGTTCAGCCTAGCTTGTCTGGAACCTATTTTCTATAGACAGCTCCTTCCAGAAGTTTGTGCCTCTATATACTGTATATTTGAGAAAAACTCTTTCTGAAGTCGGTGTTGGGCAGTTTGCTTTTGTATCTGCCCACGACTGCCAGCACCCATGAGGTGTGGGCGACATTGGAACTGCACTTATTTATTAACAACATTTTTACTCGTTTCACAAAGTGCAAAATCTGCAAAATAAAAACAAATAAAAAAATTAAAAAAGAGGGGATACTCAGCGTGCTTCGCGAAAGAATAAAAACCTGCTCCGCGGCATGAGGGACGGTGACTTCACCTGGCAGTAGTCCACTGTCTGCCCACTACTGCCTCTCACCTCGTCCCCTGGGGTCATCCCTCCTGGCCAGGGCTTTAACTGGGCCAAAACATTCCAAGACATAGACTTGCCTCTAATTAAATAACTGACATTAAAAGAGGTCCCTCTCTGGCCCTATATTGCCTTAATGTAGCAGGCAAATACACTGATTGATTTCTGAACAATGTACAAACTATTAATACAGTCATGCTTTCTGTGTCAGTAATGCAGTTTCCTTTATGTTATAGTCTGATGTATAGTATTGGTAATATACTCTAATATACAAAGAGCTCTCTGGAACACAGTCGAGCCCATCATGACTTTTGGGGGTCAGGATGAACCCGATGGTGAAGTATGACACTACTAGAGTGAGTGAGGGATACTTATAAAAAAGGATTTTTTTCCTTTTTCCCTCCCCTTATTGAGGTAGTGTATAGGCGTGTCACGTACAAATAGCCCTCCGTCAGTTTTTCTCTTTAATCAGAGGGATGCTTTGATGTTTATTATTGCAGTATTGGTAGCAGGCAGCTCCTGAGGTCGGGGCGTTCTAGAACGGTGAGGAGATGAGATGAGAGAGTGACGGGAGAAGAACTGGTGCTGCTAAGAGGTATATTCTTTTTTTAGGTAGGTTTTTTCCATGCAGTTTATTACTCTGGTCTCATGTGGACGGAGTTGCTTCTAGGTCCTTTTGTAAGTTCAGTTTGTGGATGGGGTTTAGAACGGGCACGATTGAGAGCTCTGGAGTTCGGTCTGAAGGCAGTGCCAGATTCTCGCAGTGCCATTCAGTGGGTCTTAAAGGCTTTCAGAATATATTGTCATCCAATCCTTGGCCTTTCTGCAGAGTGCACAGAGTCATCGCCATCTATGGAAAAGTGTGTGAAGGAGGTACACAGCTGTGGAAATATTAACTAGGAGAAAGTAGAAGAAATATAGTGCTTACAGGTGAGTGGGTGCAGTGTGTGTGGAGGGGTGGTGAAGTGATGGAGATGCAAGGAAATGACACACAGAGTGAAACGGGGCTGCTGAAATAAGAAGAGGTGTGAGATAAGATGATTGAGGATTTCAGAAGGACATAGGGAATAAAAGGGCAAATGTATCTACCTGAGACACTGCAAAGGAGAGTGGTGTGAAAGGAAGAACTGTATAAGACTCTCCGAAAAACCACTAAACCCTCCTAAGAACTTAGTAATGTTTAATTTAATCTTATATTTTATGAATTGAAACATTTTCAATTTTATTATTCACTACAAAAATCATTGTTTTCAACAGCCCTGGTGGCCGCTGATGGGGGCAAGATGGCCGCTGACTGATTGCAGAGAGAGGTCGCAGTTCTCCCTCCCTCTTCTCAAGTCCCTAGTTATGCTGTAAGAGATTGTTAGACCTGGCACCATTGGCGTGGGTCTCCCTTCCATTTTTGCTGTTGCCTCATGTATTTTTGCTGGTGTTAGATGCTTTGGGCACTGTACCACTGCTGTCCAGTGCCACAGTGTGGGTGCTCCCTGTTCTGAATTGATGTATGGATCAGTGATTCCATGATTGGATGTTTGGTTTACTTGTTAGACATAAGTCTAGTGCACTGAGTGTGCCCAGGGCATGTAATCCAAATGCTGCTAGTGGGCCTGCAGCACTGTTTGTGCCACCCACAGAAGCAGCCTTGTAAAATGTGTCTAGGGTCTGCCATTGCAGAGCCTGTGTGCAGTCTGGTACTCTCATGCAGACTGGGCAAGTGCACCTACTTCCCAGTCCCGACACCTTCCCTTTTCTTCATATCAGTCACCCCTATGGTAGGCCCAAGGGCAGGGTGCTTTGTAAGTATAAGGTAGGACAAGCCCTGGTGTGTGTGGCATGTCCTAATAGTGAATTACAGCCATTTTCATTTTTCACTATTGCAAGGCTACCTATTCTCCATAGGCCAAAATGGGATTATTACATGTTTTTAATTCTAACAGATTCAGACAACATGGTTGAAATTCGAGTTTAATAGGCCTGAACTCATAATAATAAAATACATCTTTTAGTGAAGTTTATCTTAATATTCTGTGTTTGCAACTACCACTTTTAGAAAGTATGTATTTGCTTGTCTAACCATTCAAACCTGCCTCTGCTAGGTTGTGTATTCCTATATCTGGTTTCTGTGAGTGACAGGGCTGGGGAATTCCAGGAGACAGGCGGAGTCACCCAGTGGTGAATAGAGAGATCTGCATCTAGATGGGAGGGAGGAGTTGCACCTGAACCTTGAATAGGGCTGTGCCTGCCTTCCACAATGCTGGTTCCACCCCATTGGGGAGCCGCTGATGTCTCTACCCTGCACATTGAAAGAAGAGAAAGAGTCCTGTAAACAAAGTGCTCCAGAACTGTACTTACCTTCCACAATGCTGGCTCCACCTCCTGAGGGGCGTCTGATGTGCCTGAACTGCACCGTGAAAGGAAAGGAGAAGTCTGGTAAACAGAGTGATTCAGAACTGGTTTGGACTGGGCAAGGGCCCCTCTTCCCTCAGAGAACAAAGGATTTTGTGGTATAAATATTGGGACCCTGATCCCATGAAATTTGATCACTTTTGGACTACAAGAAGAAACCTTTACTGAGGAGAGGAACCTGAAGAAACTGAGGAGAGACTATTCCCAAGCTGAAGTGCTGCTTGGGGGACTGGCCTGTAGTACTTTGCCTAAATACCTATATTCAGACACAGCCTCTAATTGTGCATCCCCCTGAGCCATCAACGCCAAAGAAATATAGCTTTTTATTATTTGAAAACAATTATTTTGTTTTTGAGACATTAAAAATTAAATCATTCCTTTTACAGTATTCTCAAAAAGCATTTGTCTGGGTGGGCCAACTGGGGTGAGGTCCAGTAGGATTGGGTCATAAGCATAAAAAATTGACAAGATGCCCTGCCCCCCGCCCCCAATATACAGCAAATGAGTAGATCTGTCGTAATGCTTCATGGACATCTGTACTATTTATAGAGAAGAGGAGAGGTGCTAACATACAACCTTATTTGAGCCTGAGGATTTAACGAGTTAGAGATCCACTATTTCCAGCTACCACTTGCTTCTAGGCACCCTCATGTAATTGCATTATCTGTTTCAGTAGGACTGGTGAGATGTGCCGGTTTAGCATTTTTTCCTATAAATGTTCATGATTTATGGTGTGAAATCCATGGATAAATCAATGTCGTTGCATTAAAAAGTGCCTTTCTCTTAACAGTATATTCCTCAGCAATCAATTTTAATTCAAAACACCTGTCCACTGCTGAGTAGCTTTTCCTGAAACCCAGTTGGGTTGTAAGTAAAATCACTTCATCTCTAACTAATTTCTCTCTGGATTGCAGCAGCTGCTTTGCACATATTTTGCTTGGCATATCCAACAGTGTTATCATGCCATCATTTATTGGTGATGTGACATGTCCATAAACCTTCTTAATATATAGGGACCCTTATGCTGTCCTTCCAAGACTCTGGGATTTTGTGACCCTTGACCATGGATGGAAATACTGGGGTGAGATCAAAAGCCCATTTGTATGGAGCTGACCTTAATATGCGTGCACCAATCCATCTGGGCCTTTGGCGGGTGATTTTCTTATGCTTTTGATACTTAGCTCAACTTCTTTCGCAGACGGTGTTAAATCCTCCAGATCAGGCTCTCTTGTTTTTGTGTAGACAGCAATGGGCTCTGGCTGTTACTGCTCTTATTTTTAACTCCATAGAGCACAGTCATGTAGTTACACCGTTCCTACTCTGCACCTTGAGGGGCTTCAATTTTCTTCCATCCCCCAGTATCTTACTTACAATATCTCAGAACAGTCAGATGTTTCCAAGTCTGAGAACTGCTATTGCTTCAGCCCGTATTTTCTCTTTTTCTATCCAGGAAAACAATCTAAGATTTTTCCTATAATCCTTTCTGTCTTGTTTAATTAGCTGTGCTGTAATTCTTGTCTTACTTTTGAAAGCCCTCATTATATTTCTGTTCAACTGCACTCTTACTTTTTCTTTCTGTTACCGCTTTCTACTCTTTTGTTGTCTCCTTCTTTATTCGATGCAGAGGTTATTTGCCTAATAGAGCATATCAATTTTCTATATTCCTTCAGAATATTTTTTGATTCATCTCCTCATAGGAAATCAGAAGGTCCCCTAATATTTCAGCTGTTGCCCTTTTCACTGCTGAAGATCATACATTCGGATCACTGAAATAATATCGAGAGACAGAATATCGACCATCAAGAATATCGTTGACAAAATATCGTCTGACAAAATATCGAGTTTCTATCTACAAACAGATAAGTACAAAAATCTCGAGTTAAAAATATCGTTTACAAAAATATAGTTTTAAAAATATCGACTTTACTAAAAACAATGGTAAATTAAATTAATATTAAAAATTTAATACTAGAATATACTTAAAAATACCTAAATTAACTTATAATAATTAAATAATTAATGAAAGCAAAAGAAAATTATTCATATTTCTTAAAACATATATATATATAGTAACAAAATATAATTATATAATAGCCAATATTATTAACATACAATAACAAAAGTGTAAAAATTACTTTTCCCACTCCAAAGAGTGCAAACATAGGGTACGCGTTGGATAGCATAGGGGTTAAAATTCCTATTCCCACTCCAGTGGGTGCAACAGTAGGGAAAGCGTTGGATAGCGAAGATGTAAAAATTACTATTCCCACTCCAAAGAGTGCAACAGTAGGAAAAGAGTTGGATAGCGTAGGGGTTAAAATTACTATTCCCACTCCAATGAGTGCAACAGTAGGGAAAGGGTTGGATAGCGTAGGGGATTCAATTACTATTCTCACTCCAGTGGGTGCAACAATAGGGAAAACGTTGGATAGCGTAGAGGTTAAAATTACTATTCCCACTCCAGTGGGTGCAACAGTAGGGAAAGCGTTGGATAGCGTAGGGGTTAAAATTACTATTCCCACTCCAGTGAGTGCAACAGTAGGGAAAGCGTTGGATAGCGTAAGGGTAAAAATTACTATTCCCACTCCAAAGAGTGCAACAGTAGGGAAAGCGTTGGATATCTTAAGGGTAAAAACTTACTATTCCCACTCCAAAGATTGCAACAGTAGAGAAAGCATTGGATAGCGTAGGGGTAAAAATTACTATTCCCACTCCAGTGGGTGCAACAGTAGGGAAAGCATTGAATAGCGTAGGGGTTAAAATTACTATTCCCACTCCAAAGAGTGCAACAGTAGGGAAAGCATTGGATAGCGTAGGGGTTGAAATTAATATTCCCACTCCAGTGGGTGCAACAGTAGGGGAAGCGTTGGATAGCGTAGGGGTTAAAATTACTATACCCACTCCAGTGGGTGCAACAGTAGGGAAAGTGTTGGAAAGCGTAGGGGTTAAAATTACTATTCCCACTCCAGTGGGTGCAACAGTAGGGAAAGCGTTGGATAGCGTAGGGGTAAAAATTACTATTCCCACTCCAAAGAGTGCAACAGTAGGGAAAGCGTTGGATAGCGTAGGGGTTAAAATTATTATTCCCACTCCAGTGGGTGCAACAGTAGGGAAAGAGTTGGATAGCGTAGGGGTTAAAATTACTATTCCCACTCCAGTGGGTGCAACAGTAGGGAAAGTGTTGGATAGCGAAGGGGTTAAAATTACTATTCTCACTCCAAAGAGTGCAACAGTAGGGAAAGCGTTGGATAGCGTAGGGGTTAAAATTACTATTCCCACTCCAGAGAATACAACATTAGGGAAAGTAAATATTTCATATATTATTCAAAAAATCTAAAAAATAATATCTATTAATAATTAATTAAAAATAAATAAAAATGTTATCATATATATTTATTAATATTTTAAAATTACAAATTAACAATAATTATTTGAATTAATCACGATTGTACTGTTTGCACCTTTTGCACTTTATGTATGAAATGGTGTCCCATTGATTGTCATGGATCGCTATGTAATTATTAACCTTCATGTTTTAATCAGGTTTCTCACCTTAGATGTTTAATACTCTTTTTTAACTTCCTTACAATTAACTCATTTAAGGATTATCATCGTTTGGTATACTTGGTTTGCTTTATTTGTATGTAGCCCTTGTTTACCAATGTTTTGTATTCTTTTCCTTGTAAAAAGTTTTTTAACTTACTGTTTTTATAAATGTACTATAATGTGTCTTTTATGATTCATCTAATCGAAATAAAGACTTGAAACCTGAAACCTGAAACCACCTATTAATACAAATTAATTGAACATTAACAATTAATTTTATAATTAATAATTATTTCACAATTATTTCCAAATAAATAAATTATAATTAATTTTAATATTTAATTAATTATTAATAAATTACTTCCCACCCTATTCCCCTATAAACCCACAACCCGCTACAGAAATTAAATTAGTAACATTTACATAATTACCAATTAATCAATTAATAAAAGTTAATTAACAATTATAATTAAATTAATTAACAAATATTAATTAATTAACAATTAATTACTAATTACTATCAATAAATACATTTACATATTTAATTAATTATAATTAAATTACTTCCCACCCTATTCCCCTATAAACCCACAACCCGCTACAGAATTAAATTAGTAAAATGTACATAATTACCAATTAATCAATTAATAATAATTATTTTCCAATTACAATTAAATTAATTAACACATATAAATTAATTAACAATTAATTACAAATTACTATCAAATAAATTTACATATTTAATTAATTATTATTATAAATTAATTACTTCCCACCTTATTCCCCTATATACCCACAACCCGCTACAGAATTAAATTACGCAATAATTATAACAACAAAATTCATTAAATAAAATTATTTATAACATAAATACACACTTTTCACACATATTATAACATAAAAATACACTAAAAAAATTATATAATATTAAAAAAACAATATTTTTAACTATATTATATACTTCGATATTTTAACTATCTATATTTTTAACAGTCGATGTTACTTCACTTACCTTAAAAACTATATTTTTGTTATCTATATTCTGTCCTGTCGATATTTTGTCCAGTCTATATTAAAAACTCGATATTATGTCCAATCGGTATTTTGGACTCGATATTATGTCTGTGCACCCATACATTCATCCGTTTATGATTGCATTGTGTTTGTTCACTGTTATACCACTTTTCCCTCGATTGTAAAGTATTGAATAAAGTTAGATGCAAGTACTTCTGGTCCCTTCAAAGGGAGTTTCCGATCTCCATGTCACGTATGAAATGGACATATTCTGTGTAAATTACAGCATGATCCATTGTCAAATGTGTGTTCCCCGGGTTGATCACCTTTGATCCTTCCATTTAATATTCTGAGATTTAATGTATCGACCACATTATTCAATCTTTTCCATTTGTGGGCTCCCAGAGATTCTGTGAAGATCTTCCCTGGATTGGACAGACGCCTCTCTTTTTCTTGTTGAAACTTGTGCAAGGGCAGAACACTCAGCGCCTTTGCATTAAAATCTCCCAACAGTAAGATGGGGACAATGGATAACACCCCTATTTTCTATGTTAGACATGCTAGAGCCTTTAGTTGTTACTCTTGGTGCTTTTTTTGAAGGGAAGTATACATTCACTATTAGTAAATCAATCCTACTACTTGTTTTACTGTGACCTTCAAGGCTCTGTACCCTCGATAATAAAGTCTGTGAATTCTCACATAATTCTTGTGCTACATAAGATTTTGTCACAGCTACTAAGGGCATTAGCCCACCCGATAGTCTGAAATACTTGCACTTTACTACCTTGACAGTCTAGGAAAGGTAATCTTTCCTCAGGACCTCTTCTGCCTCCCAAATTTCTTGTCGTGCCATAATAGTGACGTCTTTCTGTGTTAGAAGCAATTTTAAGGATGTCCAGTTTCTCTTCAGACCTGCTATATTCCAGGAAATAGTTTTCAGAAGAGTGTTGATTCGATTCGATTGATAGACTTATTCGGCATTGTCATCAGGACCTCCATGATAAGGGTTTTTATACCTGACGGTCCGAATTTATTGGTGAAGCTACCTTGTTCCAGCATGCAAGTTAATTGAGGCACTCATGACTATTATTTGTGCTCCTGTAGACAGAGTACTATTCAAGTTAGCCGTGCTACCGAGTCGTTGTCCATGAGTTCACCTCCCACCTTGAGTATTCACCCATTTTACATCCGTTACCGATGGGCTGCCTTGTCATTTATGTTGATTCTTTTCATATGCATTGTATCCGGTTCGTCTTAGTCTGCCTGTTGAGGTGAGTACCTCATTGGCAACAGATATTGAGTAAACATAATCTAAGGCAATTGGCCAAGATGTGCCCTGCTCTTGTGAGAGGTAGACCAATTTCACATTTTTTAAAGAAATGTTATAGAGTTTTGGGAACGAGCAAAAGATTTTCACTATTTTCTACCTATTTCAATTTGGGTCATGGCCACAGTCTGCAAAATTGTCCATATTTGAAGGGCCCATTCTCCTGAAAGATAACGAAGTAAGGGTATTCTGCCTACTGGCCCTCCCACAGATTCTGACACCATAGACATGGGTACCTATAATAAGCCCTGCTTGTAATTTGTCTGGTTAACCATGCTCTGGTGGCATGAAAATGTGCTTTCATTATTTGTACGCTGACGCTTTTTATTGTGGCTGAAATAAGTGGGTGCTCAACTTGTGTAAGCCCTGACTCCAAATTCTCTGGTGTTGCTTCTAGTAGTACGTTACTCGTTGTAGACTTTTCCCTGATTGTGCTACTGTTTCCTTTAGCCCGGTGTCTGCCAAAGGGAATTCGCAGCAGTGGGATCCAATGAATTTGTTATTCCTTTAGGATCTGCTTCCTGGTTCACAGAAACAGTTTCAAGACCAAGAGTGGATAATCCTCAGCATAACCTACGGATAAAGGATCAAACATCACTGCTCTTCTGTCTTTCCGCGTCATTTTTCTATTTTTCCTTTTCTTTTTTCTGCAAAGAGTCTCTTTTGTTTTATTTTTAAAAAAATGGAAACACTTCCTTATCTACTTCCTGCTGAGATTTATGGTGTGTTCCATCTTCTGGCTTTCCCCTGTGCTAGCTGCTAAGAGGGGTTCTTCATTACTCATCACATCTTCATTTTCACTGTGTTCACCGGCCCTTTCTCCCGTCTGACAGCTTGCATTCAGTGATCCTCTTTGGAGAACACCACCTGTGCAGTCATTCATATTTTTGGGATGTACGGATAACCCGTACATCCCTAGTTGACCTGTCAGTGCAGGGATCCATGTTTACCCACCATGTCCCGTGGATTGTCCTCCATGCGTACATCGACATTGGTTAGATTGATGCTTTTCCCATTGGCCGCATTTTTTTCAAATGGAAATCTGTGGGGCATTCGATTCCAGCCTTTTTTAAACCCAGCGGAGGTCCAAACTCTGCCCACCTTATTTGGCAGCTTTGTTATGTTATGTTAATGATACTTACATAGCGCACAAATACCACTGGTCTCTTGGGTGTTGGGAGGAGGGTGAGGGACTTTCAGCCTAGCAGGACATTGCAATCCACCAATACTGAGCTTCAGGACATGTTAGGGGCTTCATAGTCCGAGACGTTGACCCAGCGGCTTCCAGTGAGGGTGACTTCAGGTAGTGGCTGCAGGCGGAAGTGCGGCATGGGCCCCATGAATCTCCCTTCTGCACCGCTAGGACAGCAGATAACTCTCCCTCAGCACTGACTGTGTGCTGTGCCTTACATCTCCCCTCTCAGCCCCGCCCCCTGGCACTGACCCACAGCCCTCCCCTGCAGCCCATTGGTTAAGGCAGGTGGTCAGCGGTAAAGAAGAGATTTTCTGCAACCCTTCAACTAGGCTTGGGCGGTGAACTCCGCTCCATTTGCAGAGTTTGTAGAGTTTTCCAAACCCCACGAAGGACGCTGAGTTCCGAAAAAACACGGGGAGCTGAGTTTTTTCATAGGTCGCACTCGCCAACATCAAGATGGCGAGCGTGAGCAAGGTAAATCCACCTCCCGGTGAGATTGCTCAACTCAGGTGGTCCGATTATCACCGCAGGCGGTCGCGGATGGTCGCAAGTGCTCATGTTGAGAAATCTTCTGTTCACATTGAGTAATCTGCAGTTAGAGTAGAAAATCTACTTGAGCGGCCAAAAAGAAGTAGCGCCCTCTTGTGCTGCACATGGGGCAGTTTGCGCTTATTTTACAGCACAGGAAAAACACCCAGCACTAAAATCAACACGATCGGCATAACCAAACGCACTCCGCCGGTTGCAAAACACAGCGTAGCGCAGCTGAGTTTTTTCAGTAACTTTGCGGAGTTCCCCGACGCAGAACTCCGTAAACTCCACCCAAGCCTACCTTCAACGTCATGAGATTTGTAATGAAATGAAACTTGGAAGATTGTACATTTTAATATGACAATTTAACCTTGATACTTCTCAGTAAACTTGTACATATGTGATTCCTACTCATGTATGTGAGTTTAGTGGAGACCTGGGTATAAAGCAACATACCCCTGCCGCTGACTCCCTGGGGTAAGGGAGGGCACAGGGTTTTTGAGAATGCCAGGGGGCAGCAGGAGGTCCACGCAAAAACTGTCCAAGCACCCCTGCTATGTCCCCTCAGCTCAGATTTCCCGCCTTTCTTTCCGGCCTCCTTTTTGAGTTCTTCTCTTGTTATAGCTTAAAGTTTTATGAGGAAAAGTAAGTGCAGGTCTCATTACAACACAGTCATTACAATGACCTACCTTTACAACACAACTGTTACAACTCAGCTGCCTTTACATCGCATGCCTTTACAATGCATGCCATTAAAACACATGCCACTACAATGCAAGCCATTACAACGCATGCCATTACAGCGCATGCCATTGCAACGCTTTATAAGGTATTAGCAGCCCGTCCCGACGTTGTCCGGGTATGAATTGCTGCCGGCCAGTAGTATATTGTTTTGTAGGTTTTCGTTTTGATAACATTTCTTATCTGTGACAGGCCTGTGAAACGCTCTGATTCACAGTGCACTGCTGATGCACTTAAGAGTGCGCGTTCAGTAGTGTGTGAACTCGAGTTTCCCTACTTTATTTTTCCTTGCAATATTATATAGCGCGAACTCGACTACATGGCATGAGGACAATTTACATTACAAAAGAACACATTCATTTGTGGTAGGCACGGGGTGACAAAGCGATTTGCCTGGAATCACAGGATGTTGAGCTGATGCCGAGATTCGAACGTAGCTCCCCAGCTCTAAAGTTCGCAATTCTAGAACTTGTGGCGGGAGGTGTGTCTAAAAGTGTATGTCGGTGCTGGCCATCAATGAGAGAGACCTGTGCATTTTTCAAATTGGTGGTGAAAAAATATGAGTATGTTGCTGGAGATGTGGGCCGCTGTGCCACCAATGTACTTACCGGGGGAGGGTAAACACCCATTATTCCGCAACTTTCTTTCCGCATACCATCACTCCGCATACTTTCATTACGAAAGTACCATGACTCCGCAATGCCATTATAACGCATGGCATTACATTTTATATGCATTTACCACGTATACATTTGCAACGAAATTCATTGTAAATGCATGAATGGTAAAAGCATGTGTTTTTTTTAATGTTTGGATAATGTAAGTATGGGTATAGGGTATATGTTTTGGGGTACTGAGGTATATGTTTTGGGGTGTTTGGGTATTCTAAGGGATCAGATATAGTTTTGGGTTATGGGGTACAGGGGTAGTTTTAGGGTTTAGGGATAGGTATGGGTTTTGGAGTACAGGGGTATTTTTAGGGTTCAGGGCTAGGTTTGGGTTTTGGGGTATTGCGGTATTTTTAGGGTTCAGGGGTAGGTTTGGGTTTTGGGGTACAGGGGTATTTTGAGGGTAAAGGGCTAGGTTTGGGTTTTGGGGTACAGGGGTATTTTTAGGGTTCAGGGCTAGGTTTGAGTTTTGGGGTACAGGGGTATTTTGGGGTTCAGGGGTAGGTTTGGGTCTTGGGGAACAGGGTTAATTTTAGGGTTCAGGGCTAGGTTTGGGTTTTGGGGTAAAGGGATATTTTTAGGGTTCAGGGGTAGGTTTGGGTTTTGGGGTACAGGGGTATTTTAAGGGTTCAGGGCTAGGTTTGGGTTTTGGGGTACAGGGTATATTTATAGGGTTAAGATGGGTTAGTGTTTAGGGGTGTTGGGGTATTTTAAAGAATAAGTGTGGGTTATGATTATGGGGTGCAGGGGTATTTAAAGAGAGCAGGGTGGAATTAGATTTTTAGGGTGTAAAGGGGAGCGCGGGGCAAGCACACCCGGAGCTGGAATGTACAGAACCTGGGAAGATAAAAACAATGAAATATTGGGCACAACGCTGGCTTTTTTCCGTATTCCCGCGCCCCGCACACGCCCACGCCCCCAGCACACACCCACAGCACACGATATGAGACATGGCATGAAGGGCGGAACGTACCACACGCCCCCAGCGTTTTTCACGCCCCGAGCACACTTCCACAGCACAACTCAGACGCGCCCAAAAGGGACTACTTTGCTGGCACGGTTCTTTTACCTTTTAAATGTATATGATGGGCGTCTGCATAGCTTATGTCCTTCTGCTGCAACTGCTCTTTCCAACACTGTATTGGGTGTTGTGATTGGTGCTGTGGTTTCTGAGATTACCCGCCTCAAAGGTTTGGGCTCTCTCTTTATTATATTAGTATAGAAGTAATGGAGATTTGTTTAGTATTAGGGTGGGTATGGGTTTAGGGGTACATGGGAATTGCAATTTTTACCCCTACACTATCCAACACTTTCCCTACTGTTGCACTCACTGGAACGGGAATAGTAATTTGTACCCCTACACTATCCAACACTTTTCCTACTGTTGCCCTAAAAGCATTACCGCCTGATGGCCACTCCCCGCTTTCATCGTTCTAGGATGGGGGGGTCAGTCACTTTCAGTCAAAGTAGCTACTCTTCGGAACGGCCTTCCTGTCTCGCTGTCCCACATCCAGGACCTCTGTTGTTTTAAGATACTTCTCAAAACCTATCTTTTCAAACAAGCTTTCTAAATTCTTTTCCATCTGCATGTCTGTAGCCTATATCGCGTCAGGATACTCATGAGTAGTTGTGCACGCTACAAATCCCATATAACATAACATAACATTATGGTTTGTAATGGTATGCGTTGTAATGGTATGCGTTGTAATGGAATGTGTTGTAATGCTAGTTTTAAAAAAATGTGTTGTAATGGCATGCGTTGTAAAATCATATGATGTAATGGTAGTTGAGATGTAAAGACTGTGTTGTAAAAGCATACATTGTAATTGCATGAGGTGTAACGTCATATATTCCAAAAATGAGTACTGGTGGGCACCACCTCAACCGAGAGGCTCAATTAAAACTGTTAACTCCTTTTCTTAAAAAACACTACCCCTTACAGTAACCCTAACAATTTCGTACTGACCTGATTGAATATAGTAGTGGCACTTTAGATGTAGTGGCATATCAAGGTACTACATTCTCAGATTTTGGGGCTGCCCCATCCTTCAGCCGTCACCTCCTTTTTTCTCAAATTTGGTTCTCCTTTAATTAATGTAACACGCTTTCCCTCCATCACTTTAATAATGTTCTATTTAATGTGGTTATAATTAGACTAAACAAGCACCTGTCTTATGAACTTTGAATCTCACATTCTGCTGAGCAGTGCTGCCTCCTGCCGGCTCGCACACCATGTCCTCTCTCGTGGTGGATGGAAAACCCACGCCGCCCCGCCCTGCATCTTTCCCGCTTGCAGGATCCTATGTTTTTGGATGTCAGCTTCATTTGGCCCAGAGATTTAATGTACTTTAAATTCTTGTTCAACTTTGAGAAATCTGCAAAAACCGTTTAGAAAGTTTTTTAAACCTTTCCTTGAGAACTCAAAGCTCTCCATGTTCTCCCAGATGAGGTTCCACCCCATTCCCGGCATTTGGAGGAACTAAAGTAGTTTGTCATAATCACTAGGAACCAGTGCTTGATTTGTAAAACAATAAATACCAGGGCCCTCGTCAGGAGGCCACTTCCACTTGCACCACCCATCGCCACATTCAGCGCTGCCAATTACAGTATCAACATAGCTCCTAACCACCACGCTCTTACAAGTGTGACAATTCTGACTAATCCAGGTCCCCAAAGTTATAAGACAAGGCTTTGGCCACAGCTATTAGTCATTGTAATATATATTGACTTAATAAACAACTGTGTTGTGCTCGTCTCTAAATTAGAGAAACAGTGCCACCATGTGGCAGACTGTCATAAGTGCCACTGTTGACAATTAAATGCGGGTGCTAAGTACCAGACACCACTAGCTCAAATTAAGCACTGCTAGGAAGCCTTTGACTATTGTATAGTCACCTTTGTTACAAGATTCGTTTTTGCCTTTCTAACAATCACTTCTGCTACCAAAATAACATTCACAAATATATGTAGGGCAATCAGGTGCCTTCTTTTGACCATTTTTGGTGACAACCAGATCAACGAAGTATCCTCCACATGCTTCAACACCCTCTGCATACGTCGCAAGACATTCAAGTGGATCCCCCTTCCCCCGACTCCAGGAAAACCATCACCCATGCACTCATCATCACCAGCAGACTGGACTGCGTCAATGCCTTCTACGCTGGAATCAACAAAAACCTCCTATGCAAACTCTTGACCATCCAGAACGCCAAACCCAGACTTATCCTTGATATCCCACGACACAACCACATCACCCAACACCTTCGCAACCTCCACTGTCTCACCGTTGTAAAAAGAATAACCTTCAAGCTGCTCACACATGCCTACAAAGCCCTCCACAACACTGGACCTTAATACCTCAACGACCGAATCTTCTTCCATGCCCCCAAGCAAAACCTCAGCTCAGTCGACCGAGCCCTAACCACCGTCCCTCGTTTCTACAGGACCAGAGCTGGTGGAAGATCCTTCTTCTACCTTGCTGCCAAGTCCTGGAACAAACTCCCCCTTCACCTTCCACAGAGCCCTACACTTCACCCATTCAGAAAGGACCTCAAACCTGGCTCTTCAAAAGACCCTAACGGAGCTACTCCCCAGCATCTTGAGACTCTTGTGGGTGGGTAGTGCGCACTACAAAACCCTAATTGAAACCCTAAGGCAACTGCCACTGGTATCCATAATGCAGCATAGGGCCACACCCAATCCCAGGCCCCATCCTAATACCGGTATGCTTAGGTTCCTCCTCAGTTCCCACCCCTGCTCGCAGGGACCAGATGTCTGTCACTGACTCCTGACCGAAGGGTCCTCATGCATCTTTCTAGAGATGCCCTCACCCAGGCAGGAATCAGAGTTTCTGGGGCTCTGATGGCCTGTCCTATCTGCTGCTCTTGAGCATGCCAGTGTGGAAGACCCTGGCCAGCTTAAGAAGTCTGGAGATGTGAGCACAGCGGAAAACAACTTTTACAACGCGGTCAAAACACCGCAATACATTTACATCAGTTTTTAAAAAGCAAGTTGTTACCATGACTTGCACTGGAAGGCGCTCTAGACTAAGGAATAGTATAATTTACTATTCCAACACCTTCCCTACTGTACGTAGACTGGATTTGGAATAGTAAATCACACTATTCCTAAATCCAGCGCCTTCCAGCGCAAGTCGTTGTAACGACTTGCGTTGTAAAAACAGCAATGTAATGTACCGCGATCTAAATGATTGTGTTGTATCATCATACATGCGAGCACAGCTCATAGAAGCCCCAATATTCTTCAACTAGGACCAGGGGAATGCTGCCTCAATCCTTACCGCTAGATTTACAGGTAAGCTAGATGATGCCGTTGATTGGGGAGCCCTGTCCCTGATCGCGCCATCTTTTATTGTTTGTTATTTGCTGACTGTGCGCTTTATTCATAGGCCCAGCAGCCGGTAAACCTTTTGTTCCAGCCCAGTGTGAGCCCTTTGTGCCTGTGGGCTTGCACACCATTTCTTTAGTGTCAGACTAAAGGCAGCTCCCCATTTCATAATCAAGGGGGGGGGGGTCTCTCTGAGAGAGGAGCATCTGACTCTGAGCCCCAAGACCCCCCAGATTGTGATAGTTTTAACCCTAACGCAAGAGATAGGCCAATTGTGCGATTCTGGATCATTAATGGAGGGGAAAGAAAGTATGGTATCCTGCAAAGCCAATAAACCAGTGATTTACACATGATTGGTCGCTTTCCCTACCCAGAACTCTCTGTGTGGCTACCCTTCACCCACCCCTTCGGTGATGCTTCCACCTCCCCGGCCTCTGTGTTTCTTCCCTGTGCTGCTTCCCATCCTCTCACCCACTTTACCTCACTTTTGCCTACTTTGTTTTAAAAAAAATTTATTTACCAATTCAACTGGAATCAGTCAATAAAAAGAAAAAAAACACTTGCATAATTTTGTAGATTTGCACGTGTGCTGCGCATTACTACAAAATGACAAACCATTCGCGTCACAGGCTTTTCTTTACTTGTTTATCCATGATGCGCAGCATCGGGGATGCTGTATAGCAAGGCCAACAACCATTGGCGAAACCAATACATCCCAAAGGTGAGAACGATTGGCTGTGCCAATGGTTATTTCTGCTACTTTTGTTTCTTTCATCCTTTCCTTCTTTAGAAACTGTTAGTGATAAAAACACATGCACACCTTTCAAGTGTCTGTTGTTTATAGTCTGTTTTCACTTGCAGTTTGTTTTCCACAGACTCACTAAGATTCTTCTATGAAAAGAACAAGCCGTCTGACTTTTTCTTCAGAGTCCTGGGCCAGGAAACAGGAGGAGATATGTTTAACATGCACAGCGTTGTGCCATGAAGACTGGTCCTTTTTGAACTGCAGTAAAGTTCTTGATGAGATAGTTGGCTGGGGCAAAGCATAACACGGCTGTTGATAAATGCAGCAAGTAAACCTCAGAGTCCACTAAGAAATCAGCATCCTGCTAAACCCCCAAACTGACCTCTGATCTCGCTCCAGGAGCACAGACCGAGACCCAACCCCTGCAACCCTCTCTGTTGAGACCAGTTCCAATCAACCACAAGCACCTTCTTTGTTAGAAAAACACATCACATGCAATTTAAAGAACCGCCCTAAATAACAGCTCAAAATGACATATTTGCATTTTGCATAATTATGTGAAAGGAAATTACACACATTTTATACAACTCGAATTCTTCACAATGTGATGAAATAAACTGTAGTCTGGTTAGAAAGGTCTATTGGCCTCATTACCAGTTTGGCGGTCCTCCAGCCGCGCCGCCACCGCGCCATCTGCTGGAGGACTGCCAAAGCGGTCTTGTGCCCGTCCGCCAGATTAGGATTGTAATCCAGGTTGTGCATGCGGTGCTGCAGCGGTCTCATAGCTGTGGTCTGTTAGGCTCATAGGAGAGCCTAACATGCAGACCGCCACTGTGAGAGTGCCGGCTGCACATTCCTGCACGGCGTGGCATGCACTATGTCGTGCATGCCACTCCATGCAGGAAAGGTGAAGCACTCCAGCATGAGCCCCCCATCCCGCATGCATCCCCAGGGCCAGAGGCAGCAAGGTGCCCTAAGGGGACCCCCTTAGTTGTCTCTCCTCCACTTTTTTATGGTGGGCTCACCACTATGACAAGGGTGGTGGAAAGGCAACTCGGAATATGCTCAGGTGTGTTGCTGCGGCACCGCCAGCATATTTCTGCCTCTGACCGCTGTGCAACCGCTGCAGGTTCCTGGATCCCCGGTGGACCCAGCGGTCCTGTGGCAATCCGACCACCACACTCGTAATACTGCAGGCGGACCCGCACTGTGGTGGTGGTTGGACCGCCACTATGAGTATGGAAGACCTATGAACCGACGTACTCTTAGTAAGACCCTAAGTAAGGATATCCCTTCTGAGTTTAACATGTACCTGTGTTTTAGAATCACATTTTACGATCTACTGCCCCGTCCGCTGAACTCAGGGGCCGATTCACAGAACTAACTTAAGACAGAATCCTAAACTTACTACTTTTGGTATTCACAGAAGTTAGGATTTTGTCTTTTGTTTGTCCTAAAACAAACCTAAGACAGACTTAAGACAGACTTAAGACAGACTTAAGACAAACTTAAGACAGACTTAAGACAAACCTAAGACAGACTTAAGACAGACTTAAGACAAACTTAAGACAGACTTAAGACAGACTTAAGACAGATTTAAGACAAAATCCTAACTTAAGTCTGTCTTAGGTTTGTGTTAAGACAAACTTAAGACAAAATCCTAACTTCTGTGAATACCAAAAGTAGTAAGTTTAGGATTTTGTCTTAATTTAATTCTGTGAATCGGCCCCTATATCAGGCCCAAAGTTAGTAGACTCACCTTGGTTAATGGGACCAGCGTGTGTAAAGTAAACAAAAACTATTACAGATGACTGGTGACCTCAACTGAAGCACTGCTATGCGCCATGAAAAAGAGAACATGCATTAGTAGATGCTAGACTCTGGCATATTGCTTCGTCTTTTGGAAATAAAACTTTCTTTATAAGTGAATTAAATTAAATATTTGATAATTTGTGTAGTATTTGATGCATACTTGTTCTGTATTTTGTGCATTATTTTGAGATTCAAATCGTAGAAATTGCTCAGGCAGGCGTCCTGGCTTTCAGTGGTGATTCAGTGGGGAACCAGAAAAGTCCAAATGTTAAGATTCACTGCCCGAAACAATGCCAACTGGTAGACTGTCTTTTAATCTTGGCTGGTGAAATTACTATGATAAAATAATGCATTACTTTCTGTTCGCTCGGCAAATGTATTCATTATTAATTTGCTATTTTCATGGGTTTCCATCAAATATAAAAAGAGGATTTCTATTTTATCTTTATGCATGCACAAGTTCTAGTTTTGATCAAAGGCCTGGATGCATTATTCATGGTGAACCTGTTTGGCCTCAGCGCCCTGCACAGCAAACAACCACGTTCTACAGAATTGTTAAACCGAACCGAGCATAACATGAATCCACTGCCAGGCGAGCGGTCCCTGCGTGAAGCAGACAGCCATCAATGCATCTCAGATGTATTCTGATGAAGGAGGTGGCACGGATTGTGGGGAGTCTATGCACACCTCTTTATTTTTATGCAGTAAAATAGGTGGCACAGGCACCCATGACCCGAAGTCTGGATAGACACAGAGGATGTTGGGCCGACCACCACCGACAGGCCGTTGGTGGCGGACCGCCTGACAGCTGGGATAGTGGCCCGATCGCTGCATTATGATGTGGTCGGTAAGGAGCGCAGTGGTCGGTGGGACCGACCGACACCTCCGACAGGCTCAAGGAGCCCGTTGGGGTTTAGGGGCGTCCGTCTGACCGTAATCCCTAAAATAGAGGCGGTGCCTACGGAGGCACTGCTGTAGGGATTAAGATGTCCCTTTCCCTCTGCCTTTACATGGCGGTCCATGTAAAGGCAGAAGGAAAAGGGCTTAGGGGGCCCCTAACTGGTCCCCTGTGGGATTCCGCTATGGGGCCATGGGGACACATGTGGCGCCCCCAAACAACCAGGCACCATATGGTGCCTGGCACATGGTGCATGGAGGTTTGCAAAATGCCATTTTCCATTTCATCCTGTGATTCGGTCCTTTACCGGGCCACAGCCCAAGCCGCAATGGAAAAAGGCATTTTTCCGACTGCCTACATGGCGGTCGCATTGTAATTAGACAAGTGGACCTGGCGACTGCATGTTGGGCAGTTCCATTCCCGCGGCGCCAGATGGCCATCATAACTAGGCCCAAAGACATTTTTAAGAATAGGCCAAAATAGTGCACTTTAAAATAAATACTTCAGACATATTTTGTTCAAATGCTACAAGCTTTATAGCCGGTTTTAGGACGGTTGACATGAAGAAAATAATGAAACCTAGGGCTGCCACGGTGCCCAGGAGCATTAATCTGAGGCAATAGTAGAGAACACGTGTGCCATCATAGAAGTGTGGGGTGGGCAGACTCAGGGAAGGCACAGCAGGAACAGAGCAGGTAGGTCTGGCTTTGTACAGTGCACGCAGAGTCACATGACATCCATGGATTGATTCTTATAGATCACCCATGCACACACAGAGAAACACGCCCACAGACACACAGAGTAGCAGATTTACAGACACCAACATGCGCAGATATCCATGCATGCACACTAAAATACAGGATCTTTGCGCAGACATCACCAGACACCCATGCACACTGACCTACATCAACTCACCGGACACACAGTTACCCATGCACACCCGGGGAAACACACCCACAGACAAGCAGGCTCACAGACTAGCAGATTTACAGACACCTATACGAGCAGATATTCATGCATGCACACTAAAATACAGGATCTTTGCGCAGACATCACCAGACACCCATGCACACTGACCTACATCAACTCACCGGACATACAGTTACCCATGCACACCCGGGGAAACACACCCACAGACAAGCAGGCACACAGACTAGCAGATTTACAGACACCAACATGAGCAGATATCCATGCATGCACACTAAAATACAGGATCTTTGCGCAGACATCACCAGACACCCATGCACACTGACCTACATCAACTCACCGGACACACAGTTACCCATGCACACCCGGGGAAACACACCCACAGACAAGCAGGCTCACAGACTAGCAGATTTACAGACACCTATACGAGCAGATATTCATGCATGCACACTAAAATACAGGATCTTTGCGCAGACATCACCAGACACCCATGCACACTGACCTACATCAACTCACCGGACACACAGTTACCCATGCACACCCGGGGAAACACACCCACAGACAAGCAGGCTCACAGACTAGCAGATTTACAGACACCAACATGAGCAGATATCCATGCATGCACACTAAAATACAGGATCTTTGCGCAGACATCACCAGACACCCATGCACACTGACCTACATCAACTCACCGGACACACAGTTACCCATGCACACCCGGGGAAACACACCCACAGACAAGCAGGCTCACAGACTAGCAGATTTACAGACACCTATACGAGCAGATATTCATGCATGCACACTAAAATACAGGATCTTTGCGCAGACATCACCAGACACCCATGCACACTGACCTACATCAACTCACCGGACACACAGTTACCCATGCACACCCGGGGAAACACACCCACAGACAAGCAGGCTCACAGACTAGCAGATTTACAGACACCAACATGAGCAGATATCCATGCATGCACACTAAAATACAGGATCTTTGCGCAGACATCACCAGACACCCATGCACACTGACCTACATCAACTCACCGGACACACAGTTACCCATGCACACCCGTGGAAACACACCCACAGACAAGCAGGCACACAGACTAGCAGATTTACAGACACCTATACGAGCAGATATTCATGCATGCACACTAAAATACAGAATCTTTGCACAGACACCACTAGACACCCATGCACCCTGACCTACATCAACTCACCGGACATACAGTTACCCATGCACACCCGGGGAAACACACCCACAGACAAGCAGGCACACAGACTAGCAGATTTACAGACACCTATACGAGCAGATATCCATGCATGCACACTAAAATACAGGATCTTTGCACAGACACCACTAGACACCCATGCACTCTGACCTACAACAACCCACTGGACATACAGTCACCCATGCACAGACAGAGAAACACACCCACAGACACTCAGGAACACAGACTAGCAGATTTACAGACACCAACACGGACAGATCTTGACACATGCACACTGAAATACAGGATCTTTGCACAGACACCACCAGACACCCATGCACTCTGACCTACAACAACCCACTGGACATACAGTCACCCATGCACAGACAGAGAAACACACCCACAGACACTCAGGAACACAGACTAGCAGATTTACAGACACCAACACGGACAGATCTTGACACATGCACACTGAAGTACAGGATCACACAATGATGCAATGCATATGATTGCCAGAGAGCTCCTGTCTGCACTGTTGGGCTCCTGACCTGTAAGTTCTCGCTGTTCTCCAGCTGTCCATCACCTTCTTTGAAGAGGGATGTGACGGCGATGCCGCTGTGCTGCTTCCAGAGCATGGAATGAGTACTCACCATTTCCTCTTGGAAGTGAACCAACTTGAAGGCCCTGATGAAGGCCTCGATAGGGTTGAAGTCCACTGCCAGAACATGGAGTCCAGACAGTAGCGGCCCGTGGAGGGAGTTCTGCGATACAGCGCGTGCAACGAAATTCGTTTTATTTATTTAATTGTTTACTTACCTCCGTTCATCCATATTCCGGTGTTTACTACACCCCACCCTGCCCCTCCCCCACCCCGCCTTACCGCCCCACGGAACTCACTCCACGGGCTGGTACTGAGTCCAGAGGCGTACACTCAGCACCCAGAAGCCTTCTCTACTGCTCACTAAAGATAGCAGGAGGCTCCCTCAATGCACGACAGATGCAAGCGGAGGTAAGTTGAGTGGTGGTTCCACCTGGTAAGCACACCCTCTCACTGCACCTATGCTAATTGTTTTATCTTTTGTTGAGCCTGCTCTTACTGGCAAAGAGCCATCCTCAATATGACCTCAATGCTAACAGGCTAGAGAAGTGCTCACGCATTGCCCCACAAGGTCCACGCGCCTCTTGACTCGCTTACCATTGTGCTTGTGATTCAGACTTTGCCGACCCCTCTAGTTCGACAAGCGGAGGCCCTTTATCGAAGAGTTGCTGTTTGAAGCCACGAGTCCTGAAATATCTCCACTTTAAGGGATCAGTGTCACCTAACCCTCCACTAGGAGACAGATCTGAATGAATGAGGGTATTTGTAAAGCGCAACGTTTACTCCAAGGAGAGTCTTGGCGCTAGCGAGACAGACATCTGATACTCTGAAATATGGGAGAACAAATTAAAATGCTGAAATCAAGGCGTTAAATGAGAGATAAAACAGTGTCATCTGGTAAAGTAAAAATCCAGGTCTTTAAAAGCTTTTTAAAAATGGGTTGATGTGTGTGTGTCTAAGCTGGTGGGCAAGGAATTCCATGCTTTTGTTCCTAACACCGCCATCGTCTTTCCCCCTCTCGTTTTCAATTTAAAGGAAGGGGGTGCTAACAGATTCTCCACGGATGACCGCAGGACGCGATTGCTAGTGTATGGTGTAATTCTTGATCTAAGCTATCCTGGCCCTGTCTATAAGTAATCGTCAGGATTTTGAAGAGAATCCTCTTGTGAATAGGCAGCTAGTGAAGGGTTCTCAATGCTGCTGCTAAGGGAGAGCCTTTTGGCAATTTCAGGACCAACCTCGCTGCAGCATTTTGGACAATCTGCAGTTGTTTCAAGACCGTCTTTTTTGTTCCTGCGTACAGACAATTTCGTTTGGACAATAGTCCAAATGAGATAAAATTAAAGCAGCTATAACCGTTTTCCTAGCGGGTAACGGAAGAATATCAAAAAACGTTCTCAGGGTTTTTATCGTTTGGAAGCAGGTACCTGCCACCGTAAGTGCTTGCTTGTCAAAAGATAGAGTGGAATCAAACTTGATCCTTAAGTTTCTCACTGTATCCACTGCATTGGGAGGTGGGGCTGAATTAGAGGGTCACCACTGAATTGGGGAGAATGAATTAGATTTCTCAAACAGCATTATTCCACCACCTCTCTGACCTCATCACTGCATTGTGTTTATTACTTTTTTATTGTTACTATGAGATGTGTGCTTTTTACTTTTTTCTTTTAGTTGTTTCACATATATATTTTTACATACTGACATTTTATAAACAAGCATTTACAATGCAATGGTCTCGGCATTCTTAAAGTTAGAGCTATTGGCATTGCTCATGACATTATTTTTATTTATGATTTTGTTTTTAAAACATAAATAAATGGCATTGTCATTTACAATGCCAATAGCAGGGCAGGAGAGCAAGCGCAACGAACGAGGAGGCAGGAGATCAAGCACAAGCAACGAGGGGGCAGGACAGCAAGCATAAGCAACGAGGGGGCAGGACAGCAAGAACAAGCAACGAGGGGGCAGGACAGCAAGAACAAGCAACGAGGGGGCAGGACAGCAAGCACATGCAACGAGGGGGCAGGACAGCAAGCACAAGCAACGGGGGGGCAGGAGATCAAGCACAAGCAACGATGGGGCAGGACAGCAAGCACAAGCAACAAGGGGGGGGCAGGACAGCAAGCACAAGCAACGAGGGGCAGGACAGCAAGCACAAGCAAGGAGGGGGCAGGACAGCAAGCACAAGCAACGAGGGGGCAGGAAAGCATGCAATAGCAACGAGGGGGCAGGACAGCAAGCACGAGCAACGAGGGGTCAGGACAGCAAGCACAAGCAACGAGGGAGGGCAGAACAGCACAAGCAACGAGGGGGGGCAGGAGAGCAAGCACAAGCAACGAGGGGGGGCAGGACAGCAAGCACAAGCAACGAGGGGGCAGGACAGCAAGCACGAGGTGGCAGGAGAGCAAACACAAGCAACGAGGGGGCAGGGGCAGGAGAGCAAGCACAAGCAAGGAGGGACAGGACAGCAAGCACAAGCAACGAGGGGGAAGGACAGCAAGCACAAGCAACAAGGGGGGCAGGAGAGCAAGCACAAGCAACGAGGGGCAGGACAGCAAGCACAAGCAACGAGGGGGCAGGAAAGCATGCAATAGCAACGAGGGGGCAGGACAGCAAGCACGAGCAACGAGGGGTCAGGACAGCAAGCACAAGCAACAAGGGAGGGCAGAACAGCAAGCACAAGCAACAAGGGGGGCAGGAGAGCAAGCACAAGCAACGAGGGGGGGGCAGGACAGCAAGCACAAGCAACGAGGGGGCAGGACTGCAAGCACAAGGTGGCAGGAGAGCAAGCAAAAGCAACGAGGGGGGCAGGAGAGCAAGCACAACACGCGAGGGGGGCAGGAGAGCAAGACAACCAGTGAGGGGGCAGGACAGCAAGCACAAGCAATGAGGGGGGGCAGGACAACAAGCACAAGCAACGAGGGAGGGCAGGACAGCAAGCACAACCAACGAGGGGGGGCAGGAGAGCAAGCACAAGCAACGAGGGGGCAGGACAGCAATCACCAGCAACGAGGGGGGCACGAAAGCAAGCACAAGCAACTAGGGGGGCAGGACAGCAAGCACAGGCAACAAGGCGGGGCAGGAGAGCAAGCACAAGCAACGAGGGTGCAGGACAGCAAGCACAAGCAACGAGGGGGCAGGAGAGCAAGCACAAGCAACGAGGGGGGGCAGGAGAGCAAGCACAAGCAACGAGGGGGGGCAGGACAGCAAGCACAAGCAACGAGGGGGCAGGAGAGCAAGCACGAGCAACGAGGGGGGCAGGACTGCAAGCACAAGCAACGCGGGGGGGCAGGAGAGCAAGCACAAGCAACAAGGGGGCAGGAAAGCAAGCACAAGCAATGAGGGGGCGGACAGCAAGCACGAGGTGGCAGGAGAGCAAGCACAAGTATTGGGGGGGGCAGGAGAGCAAGCACAACAAGCGAGGAGGTGCAGGAGAGCAAGCACAACCAGCGAGGGGGCAGGACAGCAAGCACAAGCAACGAGGGGGGGCAGGAGAGCAAGCACAAGCAACAAGGGGGGCAGGACAGCAAGCACAAGCAACGAGGGGGCAGGACAGCAAGCACAAGCAACAAGGGGGCAGGAGAGTAAGCACGTGCAACGAGGGGGCAGGACAGCAAGCACAAGCAACGAGGGGGGGCAGGACAGCAAGCACAATCAACGAGGGGGGGCAGGACAGCAAGCACAAGCAACGAGGGGGCAGGGGAGCAAGCACAAGCAACGAGGGGGCAGGACAGCAAGCACGAGCGACGAGGGGGCAGGACAGCAAGGACAAGCAACGAGGGGGCAGGACAGCAAGCACAAGCAACGAGGGGGCAGGACAGCAAGCACGAGCAACGAGGGGGCAGGACAGCAAGCACAAGCACCGAGGGGGGGCAGGAGAGTAAGCACAAGCAACGAGGGGGCAGGACAGCAAGCACAAGCAACAAGGGGGGCAGGAGAGCAAGCACAAGTGACGAGGGGGGGCAGGAGAGCAAGCAAGAGCAATGAGGGGGCAGGACAGCAAGCACAAGCAACGAGGGGGCAGGACAGCAAGCACAAGCAACGAGAGGGCAGGACAGCAAGCACAAGCAACGAGGGAGCAAGACAGCAAGCACGAGCAATGAGGGGGCAGGACAGCAAGCACGAGCAACGAGGGGGGCAGGACAGCAAGAACGAGCAACGAGGGGGGCAGGACAGCAAGCACAAGCAACGAGGGGGCATTACAGCAAGCACAAGCAACGAGGGGGCAGGACAGCAAGCACTCACTGGAGGACTCGGCAGCTTCTCGACTTCTTGCGGCGGCGGTCGGGCAGATATGGCATCAGAAAAGCGCCAACATTTTCGCATTTGGGGCGTTGTTTTTGCTGTTAAGTGACGGAGGACGTCACGGCGAGAAAACTGCAAAAAACATGCCCCCGAATCCGCAAAAGACGGGGCTTGAACGGAGTGACACCCCTCTCCTCCAATGGCTGGCCTCCGTTTAGGTAGCCAGCAAATGGAGAAGAGGGGCGGGTTCAAGCTCCCACACTAAGAGACATAAATTCTCAGCTGCACGACACTGCTGCACAGTGTACGCTAGGCCGAGACCTAAAAAGTTTTGTGACTTTGCAGAAGCCCCCAACACTCTCCATGCTTCACATCTCTGTTGCAGCTGGGATGGTTGTGTTGTCCTGATTCACCTACTCTGAGCTAGGCTGTGACTGCCCTCCATGTTCATCCAGATAGTTAAGGGGGCATGAGAGGTCATGTTTCCATGACATGAGGATGAGAGGAACATCAGCACCCCCCACCTTCGATAGTGCTTGATTGTCCAGCAAATATAAGAATCAGGGAGTAGCCTGACTCTGCTGCAGGGTGTGTCTGCTCTCCGGTCTCTGTGATTCCACTAGTCTGACTACTTACAAACTAAGCATTTCTGGGGCACTTGCGGGGTCTGGTACTTTTGTGGGTGCTCATGTTATCAGCTGTTTTAACATACTATTTATTCTCACCGACCCCTATTCAGGTTGATGTTAGTCTTGTGACATCACTTCAGGGGTTGACGTCACTGCTGCGTGTCAGACAATAGCTGCTTCTTCAGAGTCCTGCTCATTGAAGGGTCTGGCGCGATGGGTGCACATTGCTCCACCACCACAGATGTGTTAGAGAAGCAGTGTTTCCTCCTAATGTGGAGGTGAGGGAAACAACCTTTACAACGCTGTCATTACAACGCACTACCTTTACAACGCAACCATTACAACGCAACATCCTTTACATTGCATGCATTACAAAGCAGCAATTACATTGCATGTCACTACAACTCATGTCACTACAACGCATACCATTACAACGCAATATAAGGTAAGTAATGGGGCATAGTCATTTTTACTCCTACACTATCCAACATTTACCCTACTGTTGCCCTAAAAGTAATATGCGTTGTAATGGTATGCATTGTAATAGAATGCGTTGTAAATGTAGTTTCTAAAAATGCGTTGTGATGACATGCGATGTAAAATCATGCACTGTAATGGATGTTGTGATGTGTAAAACTGCATTGTAAAGGCATGTGTTGTAAATTTTTGCATTGTAACATCATACATTCGGAGGTGAGGATGATGGTGTTTGTGTAAAGGGAAGAAGGGGAGATCTTACAGGAGGCAAACTGGGATTTTTTGGTAAGGGGGGGTGGCTGCTGTGGTTTTGGTGGCCCACTGGAGCATCTACTGTATCCTACAGACAATTTGAATAGCCAGAAAAAGCGTGCAATATTTAGGGCGTAATTACAATGTTGGGGACTGGCCATCGGTGATGGACCATGCGACTGTCAGCCCTTCAATCCAACTACTGCATTATGATACAGGCAGTCGGACCCTTGTGGGATGGGGAACAGACCGACACCTCTTACAGGATCTACTGATCCCAATGGGGTAGTGGTCGGAATCGCAATCCCTGCCATCAGGAATACGATATCCCTTTCCAACAGCCTTTTCATGACGGTCGTGCTGCCATGAAAAGGCACCACATATGTCTGTGGACCCGCATCAAGACACGGGCAACCAAGCTCCCGGAGATCCCCCGCGCGCACCAAGTCGCACTGCCCTCAACTAACGTCCCACCGATCACGTTTAGAGTTCCAAGACTGCCCATATTTCGGCTTTAAAAATGATCATATAATTCAATAATTCCGTGCCCAAACAACCAATCATAGAGAGATGTTGCCAGAATCCAAAACAGTGGGAACACTCAATATCAGCGGATTTTGTTCCAAGACATATCGTTAGCTGTAATGCAAGCTCTATTCGAGGTAACATCAGTTCTGGAATATAGCCCCAAGCCTGCACATATATGAGTGTTAAAAACAATTCTAAGTAAAAAATGGAATACCGAAATAACCAGTTATTAAACAAAACCGCTGGATTCCAAAGCAATGGGGACACTCAACAATGAAGCAGAGTGCTCCCAAAAATCTCGCTATTTTGTAATATATAGTACCCGTAGCTAGGTAAAGTCTAGACTACTGTAAATGGAGCCTTTCTTCAGTAAAAAAGAGTCCCCCCTAAGATCCTCACTTACTTAAAGGTAGCGTCATCATCCTTCACCACGTCACCGCTTTCAGGAAAAGGTTGATACAAACTCATGTCAAATCGCGGGTTTAAATATCTCGCAATTGGCACTCAGCGGTGAGTGATCAACTTATAAGTGGTAAAAGGACTGCTCAATTTGGGCCGCCATCTTGAGGTGGACATATATACATATAGAGAGGTTTAGGCACACCAAATAAATATCTTTTAAGGAGGTTAACAAAAACGGTTCATCGAAATTTAGTACTTTATACTTTAAGTATTTATCGTTACCATTTTTGCTTCCTTTTATTTATGTCATGATTATGTTTAAATGTTATTGGGCATAGTGTTATATAAGGGACATATATAGCTTCTCTTGTGCCTCTTACTCCTACAAAGAAGTTACGAACACAGGTTCCATAACTGGAGTATATATATATATGGACTACAGCATTATATTTGAGATACTCCTCCCCACACTTCCGTATTCCCTGTCCCACTTTGATCTTATCTTGGTCCACATGGCGCTGCTTTAGTCGTTTGGGATCTAAGTACCCATAATATATATAAACTTAGTTTAAATTAAATTGAAATATACCTTGAACATACAATTTGTTAAACATAAATACAAATGCTGCAAAACAACATAAATATGGAAGATGACTGTATTCGGAGCATATCACCACTTTCCTATCCAAAATGGCGCCCACCATAGGTTAAATAAAAACGATAAAAAACTCAAGGTACAAGATTAAGAACTTGAACAAATTAAAGAACCCCTAATCTTTTTGAAAACGATCTGGCTATGTGGTTCACGTAGAATTTATGTGGATACGATATAGCGGTTATGAACGCGGGGATTGATTACAGATTCCAAAATGGCGGCGCTAATTGATCGTATTTATACGATCTATGTATATCATGTTGAATGACTTAGCCTGAATATTAAATCATAAAAGACACTTTAAACTAGTGGTCCTTTTATTTAAAACTTGTCTTATGTTTGTAATCATGTGCATCAAACCTTCATTATAAATATGGGTCTATCAAGAGATGGCGCTCGGAATCGGGTAGTTCTTTGGCCTGGCGATTCCAAATACAGAGAATGACTGACCGTTCCAAAATGGTGCCTATGAATGGGACGTAGTCACACGATCATTTCCTTTTGTTTAAAACTGATATGCCTTGATTATTAACTTGTAAAAGTACTTAATTTCAATGAACCGTTTTTGTTAACCTCCTTAAAAGATATTTATTTGGTGTGCCTAAACCTCTCTATATGTATATATGTCCCCTCTCAAGATGGCGGCCCTAAATCGAGCAGTCCTTTCACCACTTGTAAGTTGATCACTCACCGCTGAGTGCCAATTGCGGGATATTTAAACCCGCGATTTGCCATGAGTTTGTATCGGCCTTTTCCTGAAAGCGATGACGTGGTGAAGGATGATGACGCTACCTTTAAATAAGTGAGGATCTTAGGGGGGGACTCTTTTTTACTGAAGAAAGGCTCCATTTACAGTAGTTTAGACTTTACCTAGCTACGAGTACTATATATTACAAAATAGCGATATTTTTGGGAGCACTCTGCTTCATTGTTGAGTGTCCCCATTGCTTTGGAATCCAGCAGTTTTGTTTAATAACTGGTTATTTCGGTATTCCATTTTTTACTTAGAATTGTTTTTAACACTCATATATGTGCAGGCTCGGGGCTATATTCCAGAACTGATGTTACCTCGAATAGAGCTTGCATTACAGCTAAGCGATATGTCTTGGAACAAACTCCGCTAATATTGAGTGTTCCCACTGTTTTGGATTCTGGCAAAATCTCTCTATGATTGGTTGTTTGGGCACGGGCTTATTGAATTATATGATCGTTTTTAAAGCCGAAATATGGGCAGTCTTGGAACTGTAAACGTGACCGGTGGGACGTTAGTTGAGGGCAGTTCAACTTGGTGCACCTGGGGGATCTCCGAGAGCTTGGTTGCCCGTGTCTTGGTGCGGGTCCACGGACAGTTGTGGTGCACGTAATATGCGCTATGGCCGCCAGGGGGACCCGGGTTTGGCTGCGGGTTTCCTGGGCTCTTGGGGCTGTCCGTGGATGCTCAGAGAAGCACTGCACTTTGGCTCGGGTATTTCCTGGTTTCCATCATTACATGATGGGAAATAACATACATTTGGAGGCTCAGCCCCTTTTTATGTTTCTAACATAAATATGTGTAGGACGAACAGTTCAAACAATGTCTATACACAACCTTATTTATTTTTTACAAAGGGGGATTACAAAGGCCACAATGACTGGTTGAGAAACCTTGAATTTTCTAAGGAACTCGTTGCTGCTAAACATATTGAAGCAAACACTCAAAGGACTTGCAAATAACACATTGACAAGGTATGTAATAACTTCAGTTTTAAATATTGGGGCAATAATAATGTCCACAATTATCAGTATTAGTAAGAAGAACATTCATCTCTATAGACTAGGTGGCCATCCCTGCACACTTTTGAATCCTTGAATTACTAAGTCAGTGAATGCACCCATTGGTCGTCAAAATCAACAGTTGACATTATCACTACTTTTGGTAAGCAATGTTTTAAGAACCTAGGATTAGTATAGTCTCTTCTTGACAAGTAAATATAACATAATTCTTTATGATCAGCTCTTCCCAATGGTAATGTAAAGTCACAGGAATATGTAAACAGGCTCTCTCTTTCCCTCTGTTAATTCCAGAAATAAAACTTCTCTCTGATGTGTTTTGTAAAACAAATATGAATATGTAAGGAAATCCGTCTAGTAGGTGACTCAAGTCCGCATACAGAGTAGAAGTCTCATTTTTAACTTGCACAAAGTAATCATGTATTTGAAGTTATGGTGTATTAAAATATCTGTTTTTATTTATTTGTAAATAGTGGTTTGTCATATATATATTTTTGTATATTTACTTTTGTAGCCCTGAAGAAGTCCTCTGGACGAAACGCGTTGGCTACACTTTGTATGAAGAAAAAATAATAAAATAATTTTTTAAGCCGTACTGAACGGATTCTTCACATTTTATTGCCTCATTATTATTCATTGTGGAGTGCTGAACCATTGTGCTTTGTTGTGAAATTTGGGGTGAATGCCCTTGGAAGCCTAGGGTTATGTGGCTTCAGGTTCTTGGCACCCAGACTTGTTGTACACAAGAGACCAAATTGTAGATAAGTGCGGTCACATTGCCTTGTACCCTTGATGCTTTAGTATAGCCTATTATAATAATCTGCATTGGGCTTGTTCTGACATCACCATTAACTTGCATTAGCTTGTAATCCCTCACATGGGACATTGCCAAGCCTTAGGTGTCCATATTACTGTTAAAGGGTGTTAAAGGCATCTCTCTTATGGAGTTTTCCAGAACTGAGAAGGGTCATAATAAAAAGCTAAACGAGGCCATTTGTATAGTCCTAGCACAGAATTCTGCCTTGGGTTCCACTGATCTGTACTAGGTTTGCAGGTCACCAAAGCCAACCTCAGATGCCACCATGGACCAAATCTTATATCCAGTGTTCTGGCCTACAAAGCAGAGTTACTAGGGTTTGCTCCGGGTAACCATGGAAATCGGTTTCAGACTGTTGAGCCTTTCACCTCACGAGATACGTATGGTCCACCTCGTGATGAAGTTGATAGGAACATAAATACACTATCAAAACGTTTATCACTAGTGGTGTGAGAAATTTGCATGATTCACTTTGGCGTAATTTTGCAAAATTTCAGAAAAAGTATGCAAAATGTCAAATTATGTCTATCAAGCATTTTGCGTTGTATTTTCGTGCAGAATGTGTCCTCACACCCACCTTCCATATATACGGATGCATTTTGTGCTTAAAAAAAGTGTACCTCCCCATCGTGTACAAAGGCAGTTCACGATCTGTTGTATGTATGCTCCTGTGTGCTCACAGTAAACTTTTGTTTCAAATGGCACATTCACAGTAATTTTTTACCTTGACTGGCTCACAATTATGCAGCGTGATTTAATGGGTCTATTTGTCGCCTGTTTCCTTGTGGAAAAGGCGAGCAGCTTCTTCTTATGTGTTGCCTTTGTTGTCTGTCTCGGAGATTCATGATTCAGCTACTTGCAATGATCATGAGAGCTAATTTGTGTCAGAAGATTTTAAGCAAAAATATTGTCTGACAAAAATATTGTGTCCTAAATAATGTTTACAAAAATATCACCCAATGGCTGCAGATTTTCTATTATTAAATTCAATGGGGCAGTTTTTTTAGTAAGGTATATTTTTGACACAATACTTCTGCCTGGAGGTACTTTGCGTAGGATATTCTTGCCCCACACCAGCGAGCTGGCTCATAGTAGGATCTACCCTTGTTTCTCTTGTGTGCCAGCTGGTTCCTTGGCTTTGCCTCCATCCCATCGCCCGACGGGTCCTCTGGTACTGGCTCTACATTCACCTGCTCACCGCTGGTCCCCGCTGTACATCTGGATTGAATCTCTCTTGGCAAGCTTTAGCAGGTTCATGAAGTTGGTTTTTCTGCCAAAATTTATCTGGCAGATGTTGACTTGAAATACTGCTGCACCAGTGTATTCAACTCCTGTGAACCTTGCAAAGGTCTGCAATCTGTTGGGTCTTTTTGAACTGGACTTTCAAAGGCCCCTTTGATCTTCCCATGAGGTCCATCTCCCCACCTGGTGGACACAGGAACAGACACCGACGTCTAAAAGAACTTGTAGGTGTCTATGCAAGACATTACACTGAGAGCAAAGAACCATCCAAGTCTACTGGAATGGTGACGTATTCTGGATGGGGCTGAATTTGAGAACCCGTTTTCTACAAAGAAATAAAAGAAGGCTTTTTTTTAAAGTTTATCATCCCAGTGTGGGAGGACATTCTCAAAAAGACAGACAGAACTCATCAACTACTACATTTTATGCACTCAGTCTGTCCAAGTGACATAACATGTATTCCTAAAGCATACATTCACTCAAGTTCGGGTTTCTTGGCGCTGAAATAACAAATATTTACTGTTGCTTTCTCAATGGTACTCATTTTATCAACCTTGGAAGGATGAGAGGGCCCAACAGGTTTTGAATCTGTGACTTTGAGATCAAACACAGATTCCTCAAGGGGATGCATTAGTCCCCAGAGCCACCAACCAGGTTCTCTATAACCACGGACCAACAAAAGTTTCTCACAAGTGGCTCCAATTTGTGCCAAAGACAAAATCCCCGGGTTGTGTATTGGTTTGTATTTTACACACTATGATTCCACAAATATTGTACAACTACAGAAGCAGACTAGATACCAAACATTGAAAAGTAAGAGCTTGCAATAAGTTTTGTCAACTTCCTGATTTTCATCTTTTGAAAAGTTTCCAGATTTACCTCCACCTTCATCTGTGTAGAGTTTAATTTATTGCACTGCAGATTACTTTTCATTGGATAGTGAGATACTTTTCTCACCAGTCAAAGGAAGCCAAACTGGAAAATATAGGCAGAACTCACGTCACTGAAAGTTCACCTTTTGTACATGCAATGAAAAAAGTATGCATAGTTGGTCTTTGTTACCTTACCTTTTGCAGAGCTTATGTGAGCACAATTCATACCTGCCAACTTGAAGAACAATGTCACAGTGTGAGGAGACGTCAGGGCCTTGGAGGGGGTGGGGTCTCGCACCAGAGATACCTACGAGGCACTTTTGATACCCCCCCCCAACCCCCTCTTCCCCCCCAAAAAAGCTTGCTGTGGCTGGTGCTGATGTCCTGCGGTGTTTTCACACCCCTTAACACCTTCGATGCTTGCCACAGTGGAGCTGTGCTCATGACGAGCTGAGTTCGTCATAACTGCCGCAGCCCTCCCACGCGCGGATAATTCCCCACCTGTGTGGGCGTTCTATGAGAGTGGGCGGAGTTGTGACGAGCTCAGCTCGTCATGAGCACAGTTCCACTGTGCAGCATGACGAGTTGGGCTCGTCACGAGCACCGCGGCGTTGCGTGCGGCCCCTCCCCCGCACCGCCGGGCAATCAGCCCCGGGTGGAAGGGGTTAATGGACATCGGCATTTCAAAGCCTCGGAAAACGAGCTGGAAAACCACTATTTACCAATATACCAGTCGTTTTCGGCTTGTTTTCACTGTCACTGTGCAATATCTGTTCCTCACCGTGGACCGTGTGATGGGAGCCGATGTGGTGTGACACAAGGTGGCACCCTGTGAGTTGGCAAGTATGACAATTGTAATATATAGGGAAAAATGTCTCTGTCTCTAAAAAGTATAAATTATGGAGAAAGATTTTTTTGTGTGTGAAATATGGCTAAATGCAACATAAATTGATGAAAAAGTCGTGATTGCCACGTGCCAATGACAAAGCAAGCAAGCATTGACCAAGCTAATATGTCTGGGTTTAAGGTGCTGGCCCATGTAATCAAAGCATTAGCACATGAATGCAATACAGGTGTAAACAATGAAAGCCATTCTATACTGAGGACTCCCTTGCCTACAGTTTTTCTTTCTACGTGAAATAAAGGCTAGTGATGAAGGAAGCCTTTTTCAAAGTCCTTCTTTAGTGTCTATGTCATAGAAACAAACATAGGGCCTTCAGGAAGGGGGCATGCCACCTGAGTTTCATTTCGTTGCATTTCTTCTCAAAAATGTACTGTATATTTGAAAGGAAGATCGGTTGGTCAGGCAGCCTTCATCAATAAAGTATCCTAGGGCTGGAATCAAGGAGGAATCAGCCAGATCCTCGATCCGGCAGCTATAATTTAGGCAGACCAGGGATCCGTTTGGCCCAAGTGAAGAATGCTGAATTGGTCCCAGTGTAATTTGCCAACACCAGGACACAATTCAGCAGCACTAGTCTGTTGTCTGCTTAGAGCACCGACGTACAGGCGTTGAGAGGGCTTTTTATTTGCTCTTGCAGCTTGCAACCAAAACAGAGGACTGATTTAAAGGGCCATCAGTCCTCCATTTGGTCGAGTAGAATTCTGTCTGGGAGCCATCTGTAGCCTTACACGTATAAGCCAATGCTACGAGGATTCAAAGGCACAAAGTTTGCTACCGCTTCACGAGTATTTAAGACAAACGTAAGTTCTTAAGAGATTTGTTATATTATGTTAGGAGTGCTTGTATAGCGCATGGCTGCCCCAGCAATGGGGCGCCCCAGCGCTTGCCAATGGGTAGCCATAGATGGCGACAGCTCGTCAGATGGAAAGACCGCCAAGAAATGTATGTTTCTAAAAACCCGGGGAGCAGGAGCACAGCGTGTGGGCGCAGCCTAAGCTAGATGGAAGAAAACAGCCAGTTTTAATCTGTTTTCTGAATGCCCAAGGATCTTGTGTGCTGCGCCGTGATAGGAATGGAGTTCCATAGGGCTGGGGCTAGGGACCTATACGAGCGCCCCCCCTGCTCTGCTCCTGCGCACCCTCGAAGTGCAAGCCAGATGCAGCTCTGCGGAGCGCAGTGCTCATGTTGGAACATATAATGTGCAGAGCCCCTGCAGTATCTGGGGTCCCCGACTGTGTAGGATCCTGTGGGTGGTACAGGGAGATTTGAACTGAACTCTCTGTTCAATCGGCAGTCAGTGCAGGCGGTACAGAAGATGGGAGGTATGACACTGCTCGGGGAGGGCGAATAGAGTGCAGGCAGCCGCATTCTGTGCCCTTTGAAGTCTCTTCGTAACCGTTTTATTTGCACCCTGTAGACGTTCGTTACAGTAATCAAGACGTGACAGAACCACCGATTGAATGATCAGTTGTCGGGTGAGCGCGTCAAAGAACTCCAAGATGGGTTTCAGCCCGCGTAGGTGATCGAAGCATGAATCTGTCACTTTTTTGGCGTGAAGCTCAAAGGAGAGGGAATTGTCCATCAAGACCCCAGAGTTCTTGACTGCGCTTTTCGGCTGGGGTGGAGAGCCCAGTGCAGCGGTCCACCACTGCTAGTTCCATTTATTGTGGTCCCTGCCAACCAAAAGCACCTCCGTTTTTTGAGGAATTAAGTTGGAGGTAATTTTCCCCCATCCAATCTGAGATGGCCAAGACATCATCTGTGAATTTTAGTTGATCTTGGGCTGGATTATTGGAGAAGGTGAATAGCAGTTGCGTGTTGTCAGCGTATGATATCATATTAATCTTCCAGGCTTTGGCCAGGAGGGCTAGAGGGCAAATGTACACGTTAAACAACGTGGGGCTCAGAGAGACCCTTGGGGATACCACTGCTGAGGGGGTAAGTACTGGACTGGTAATTAGGGGTGTGGATCTGGAAAGAGCGATCGGATAGAAATGACGCAACCAAGGCCCAGGCCATGCAACTGACCCAGATCTCCCTGAGTCGTTGGAGCAGAATCTCATGGGAGACCGTGTCCAAAGTCGCAATCAGATTGAGTAGGACCAGTACCGAGGTGTTGCCCTCATCCAGCGATGCCCTCAGCTGCTCTGTAACTGCCAACAAAGCGGATTCCGTACTACACGTAGGCCGGAACCCGTTTAGTGACCTGTTCAGAATCTCATTTACTTCCAAATACTTGGTCAGGATGATGTTAACATGGGATTACATGACCTTGGCCAAGTAAGAGAGTAGGGAAATTGACTGGAAATTCTCCGGTGCAGATGCATCCAGTGATGGCTTTTTCAGTAATGGGACAACCTTGGTATGTTTCCAAGATTTGGGAATTACTGACGACTGGAGTGATTTATTGATCAATTCCGCACCCTCCGTCAAAGGGCAATCTTGGAATCTCCTGAAGGTGTCTGGTTTTACTGGATCGTCAGGAGATCCTGATTTCACCTTTGCTGACAGAGTTTCCAGGTCTTTACAGGACAAAGATGGTAAGTCTTGTAGTGAGTAGGTGAGATCAGATGCCCAGTTAGATGGCCAAGGTATGGGGGCAGCCCTTCTGGCATCGAGTGTCTTGTAGATACACTCAACTTTATTGATGAAGTTGTGTGTCAGAAATTCACAATGTAGGTCAATGGATATGATATTGTTAGTTCCTACAGGGGGTTTTGTCATGTCATTTGTGAGAGAAAAAATGGTTTTGGAGGGGTTGGAACTCGATGTGATCAAATTGGTGTAGAATGTGGCTATAGACTTTTGAACAAGTGTGTGGTAGGCTTTAATCGCCTGCCTATAATTTTTTTTGGCTATGGGGTCGTAGGTACGTCTCCAGGTAAGTTCCAAAGATTTACAATGTTTTTTTCCAACATTAGGGTCTCGTTATACCAGGCATGCGCTTGCGTGTTCTTAGCGCAGGTCAGTTTCTTAGGGATATAGTGATCGAGAGAGTTGTTAATCCAACTCCTAAAGGCTCTGTCTGCTTCCTTCAAGTCAGTGGGCCTTACAGGACAGGATGCTTTTAGACGGGACACAAAGCTAGGGGCGTCCAGTTTGTGCCAGGGCGGTTTCATAGAAATTAGATGAGGAATCTGCCGAGGAGCACCGGCTAGACCAAGGCACATATTGATAAGAAAGTGATCCGTCCAAGTTAGTGGGAGGGAAGCGTGGACTTTGAGGGAACGGATATTAGAAAATACTGGATCCAGTAGGTGGACTGCGAGATGTGATGGGCCCACTACTAGTTGAGTTAATTGGCAGGCCTCCATGTCTCCCAGGAAGTTAGTGATCTCCTGGGAGTCGCGGCGTTCCAGGTGTAAATTAAGGTCGCCCATGATACTAAAATTGGCTGTCTCTAAGGCCAAGGTAGATGTAGTAAGAGCTAGGGCTTCCTGAAAGGCCCTGGCCGGTCCTCAAGCTCAGTCAGGGTGAAATTATGTGAAAAACAGATTCACAATCAGGGATATCGTGGGATGGGAAAGTGCAGGAAAAAGCCGATTTAAATATCACTGCTAGGCCCCCTCCCCTGCCACAGGATCTATTTTGTGCGAACAAAGAGTAACCTGAGGGTAGGGCCAGAGCAGGAATTGCCACGGAGACATTGGTTAACTATGTCTCTGTTAGGAAGAGTATATCCAGTGTGGAGTCCTGGAGAAGATCGAATATTTCTTCATAATGTTTTACCAGAGACCTGCAGTTAAGGCTGAAGATAGTAATGTAAGTGGAGCTAGGGGCCACAAGGGGGGCCTCAGGGACTGCCTTAGCTCTGAACCCACACTTATTGCACTGCATTTGAGGGATGTCTGGGTGTAGGTTGTGGTTGCCACAGGGCAGTTTGTCTTGCAAGTCAAGCAGGCGCTCCCTAGGGTAAGTGTATCTCTGCGGGGACCAGGGGTCCTAGCGCCTGGCGATTTACAGGCGTAGACAGGCGCAGGTGTGCTTGCCTTAGGCGTGCCTGCAGCGCGACCGCTGTGCGCGTCCCGTGCGTGTCTGAGCCGGCATACTAAAGATATAGAGATTCACAGGAGAAGGGCCCTCCTCCTATGCACCCGCCGGAAGTACGTCACCTGCAGGGGGCTTGCGCAATTGGTAGGATAGTGCCCTCCACTCAACCGGCACAAGCCGTGGTGGACCGGGGCTACGACCGAGATGAAATTGCGGGGGAGTTGAGCGGATGTCAGAGTGCAGCGAGAGATACCCAGTAAGTCAGGGTTAATTAGGCAGTTAAAAATCAGCACAGTACTGTTTTTAAAATAAATTCAGTCTCAAGGCGTAGCTATAGCGCCTCACCAGAATAGCGCGTCTCTAGCAGGTTATTGACTTTGTGTAACTCTTATATGTAAGAGGTTTGCATGCAGTGTAAGAATGCCAGCTCTCTCTGTATGTATGAGTATCTACATCAAAAACACTTTAAATAGCACTTGGTCAGTTTTTAAAATACTTTTGTAGAGCTACTCATCTAACTGTAGCGTGTCAGAGCACTTTACATCCCATGTAAACATTATATATTGACAAAAAATCACACAACTATGTAGTGTAAATCATAGTACAGGATGTTACATAAGATGGAGGGGGTTTCAAGATGTAGGAGTCACACCATCTCTATTGTTAGGGATTATATGCTAAGATTTTATGGCCGGGAGAAACACCATAGGAGGATTTCAAGCATAATGTGTGCTTGGTGTTGGTCTTTATTACCACCCAGAAAAACCCTTTCCAGCAGCCTTTTTTGTTTATAACAGATTAAGAAAAGTCAATAAGGTTTTTCACCCATGCCCAGCAGTTTGCGTGCAGGTCCCTGATGCTGGTTCATAGCTCGCTGTGCTATATTAGAAGGATTGCAATTTATGAACTGCAAATAATAAAAGGATCACGGTGTCAAAGGCAGTGACCCATGTACCTATCTACATAAAATCTTAATCTTTAATCTGCACGTTACATTATGTACTTTGCAGGAGACACATTAACCCTCGCTTCTACTCTATGAGTCATAATTCTCACTGAACAAAACACTGATCTCTCCAGCAAGAGTTCTAACCACCAGAGTTATCTAACCATTATTATTATTCCATGAGATTTACTAGGCACACAAAGATCTCTGCAGCCTTTGCAACCAATTAAGCAAGAACAAATTACTACCATATTTCTCCTCGGTGCCATTTTACTTGTGAACGAGTTTTTGTATGAAAAATAAATGTATAAGTTGACAGTCAGAGTGTGCTTTTCATGATTCCGCCCCTTTTGACTCCACCCCTTTTCATTGCCAACCTTGACCCCCAATTTATGGGTTCCCAGAGAAAGGGGTTTCCAATTCCAGCTCTGATGTCCTTCTTTCCACCGACTTCAAGAAAAAAATCTAACCTAATAGCACTTTAGAGAGCCACCGTGAGCAAAGAGGGGCCTTGAGCACGAGGAATGAGGCACAGAGGAAAGAGAGAGGGAAAGAAGGAGGAACTAGAGGGAATGACAGGCAGGAGAAAAGTACAGCAGGATACTTGGGAAAGGGGGTGCTGAGGTTAGGAACAGGAGTGAAGTGTGGGATGGACTCACTGAGCAATACACAGAGCACAGAAGGACAGAGATATGGCGTAAATGGATAAGGCCAATCTGCTTCAATTATCTATCCTTTCGGCCTCTGCACTAACAGATTCCATTTACCAACCACCAAATGAAATGTTTTGTCATAGGATTTCTAACTTTTTAAAGTGTTTTTTAAATATGTAGTAAAACATTTATGGGAAGGATTTAATTACTACATTTGGTTTTATTTGATGTTTTATAGCACTTAGGGTATTGTATATCATATTTTAATGCTTTGTAATTGTAGATTTCTTTTAACCCCTTCCATGCTCATGACGGAACGGTTCCGTCATGAGCGTAAGTTGGCCTGTGCTTATGACGGAACCGTTCCGTCATGGTTCCATAGGCCCAATGGAACGTTCAGCACTGTAGCAAAATTTGCGCAGCACAGAAGGGGTTAATGTGGATCTCTTTGGAGTTCCAAGATCATAAATAAAAATAAACTTGAAACTTAAACTTGAACTTGAGATACTGTGTGGGCTGGAGAAAGAAGACACACAGGAAAGGAGTGGAGGAGGACGCAAGCAGGAGCAGACACGAGAGAAAGGCAGAAGGAGGCAGGAGAAAGGATTGTAGCTCTGAAATAGTCCCTCATGAACTCCAATGCAAGTACCTAATTGTAGGTGGGAACAACCAACCTAACAGCCAATAGCATCAGGCGAGAGAGCAATGGCCCACTAGATTGAGCTAAGATGTGATTGACAATATCTCAAGCCAATAGTTGAACTGCGTGGCTGAAGAAGCCGGTGGCTGGAAGGGGTTTTAGCAAAGTCCACTGTAAGTATATTTATGTATTTATGTGTCTCCTTCAATATTGAGTAATGGGTTTTGTATACAGAGTGACATGTACGATATCATGCCATACTGCTATTTGCTATTTTGTACGCTAATCTGTCACACCTTGTTCTTGGACATTCAATAATTCTACAGATTCTCTTTAGCTTGGGTCCCTTTCTTTCTTTCTCTTCATATTATTTTTCTTTGTTTACTCTAGATATTTATTTTCTTTGTCTCAGAGTGTTAACTCATGCTTGTTTCTATTGCATTGCTCCTTAGTATACGATTGCGTCACATTACTATTTACCGTTGATATGACAGGCGGCAGAATTGATGGTTATAGATATGTAACAGACTCCACATCAATTGATTCTGTTGTTTTTGTCATGATGAGCTAACCTACTTCCGTGAGCAACACCCCTGTTGATGATATGTTTCTTCTGACTTTTAGGCACTGACTACAGTTTTTTCTACACTGATTTTCTAAAATCGAACAAAGAATTCATTTCAGATCATCCCTCATGAGGAAACATATTAAAGGGATAATTCATGTGGCAAACTCACTTAAAAACGGTCAATCGCATCTAAGGTCAGATGTCTATTCTCTTCAAGGACATCAGTCAAAGGAGCAGATTCAATTGAGCCCCATCATCATCCAATGACTTCAATCTTAAAAAAAATAGTACACCACAGGGCTTATATAACTGGTCCTTTGGATCCTCTGAAGGCTTTGTCAATGGAAAGAATTGATACATCTCTTAAGATTTCTGTTTCAACAATTGATCTTGTAGCATCAGGTGATATAGACAATTAGTCCAATTTTTTATGGATCGAATATGTCGATGTCCCTCTCGGATGATACAAAAGTGCATCAATATGATGGTGAGTAACACAAAATGGAAAAAGTCAAATCCAATTCAATGTCCTGTAGGAATTAAATTTCGCATAACCGTCCGAAGCCTCTCTGTAGTTGTGGTCAAGAAGTTTCAAAGTAGAACAAAGATAAAGAAAGGTTCTTTTCTGTAAACCGCATAAACATGTGGATGCACTTTGCAACTGATGGAGAACTATGGGTGCTCTGCAGGTTTGAACTATGCTTAATTTCCGGCTCTTCTCTTGTTCTCCATCACACTCCCATTCCCATTAACAGTTTTCCTCCAACAGGTCCCCTTCCCTTGGCTGTAAGAGAAGAAAGCGGTAAGAGCATCAGGATACCCCTGTCAGCATCATTTTCAGCTCCTTTGGTGACACTCAGTGGGGTTAGAATGTGGAGCTGTACTGAGGGGTGTTATTGTAGCCTTACTCTTCTGCAATAATAAACATTTTGTTAATTCACAGGGTACCACCATCTTCTCACTGGTGATTGATTGTGAACCGCATGGTATAGATGGAAGGAGGGTACCATCATCCAAGACTGTCATTACACCTGGACACATCAGAGACAATGTAGCTTTCATTTTAGGAGAACATTGGGACACTTTTCTAAAGGTAGGTTGGACAAGACTTATGGGATATTATGATCTGTTGTGTGGTGGGTGATAAGCCCACACAGTGAGAAGTGCGATCACTGGGTATCCTGCCTGTGGGTGAATGGTAGAGATGTGTACACCACGCTGCGCCGGTGAGGGTAATGTGGCCTTTGGAAAGCAACCACTGTGCCGACGACAACAGGAAAGTTCCACAAGGTGACAATTATGTCACGTGAAGGAGTGCAAGCAAGCACGCTGTGAGCCATGAACACGATCAGAAGGCGTAGGCGGGCGGTGTACCTAGGTTAAGCTGCAATGAGTTGAAAAAGTGTGGACCACGATCAATGAAGGTGGAGGTGTGTGGCTAGACTCAGGGGAGCACGGAAAAGTGATGCATCACTGCACTTTTGATGGATGGTTAAGGAAAGTACCTGCATTGAAGTGTCTGTCAATGGTACTCATGGACGTGCTGAGACTTTTCTGGCTTGGTGGAGGAAAGAACTACTTTACGGCTTCTAAATCAGAGAAGAAGGCCTTCAAGGAAACCAAAAACAGGCTATTGGAGTGAAGGTGTGATGCTGATGTTCACAAAGATGATATCACATATCCGCAGACATGGCCCCTCCTGCACAGGAACTATGACAGCTCATACTCTTGTGTGCACCAATTCAAAACAGGAAGTATAGAGAGATGTTATGATCATTGAATGCACCTAGAAGAGTTTTTGAGGTCGTCAAACAAAAATTATGTTTACACGTTAGCAATATTTGTATATCTTTCTTATTTTAGCTCTTTGTGTCAGTTAGATGTTTTGTATTGGTTATCTTTAGTATATTATTTTAGTTCATTATTTTCATTATTCGTGGCAGCGGTAACCGTGCTACAACCTTCAATACTTTAAATTATGAGTGGGAGTTAACACTGCCATGGAAGCAGTTCAGGGCCGGCTGAAGAGCTTGTGGAACCTTGTGCAAAACTCTTTTTGGTACCCCAATGACCCACTTCGCGACAGATGCCCTTCACCTCCCCAAAGCTCCTCACTCAAATGCCTTTCATTTGTTTTATAGCACTACTCATACAAGTGTTGAGTGTCAGAGCATTTTACAACTTATTTGGGTGTTGTCCCAAGATCATGCTCAGGGTGAATGGCTGCCCTACAGTGTTTATCATAGCCAGTGGTCCCTCAATCAACATCATGCCGGCAGAAGAGTACAATGAACTGTCTCCAGTACCACATCCAACGCCATCAAAAACCGAGGTGTGCACAATGGCTGCTGCCATGCCGTTGAAAAGTCAAGGGTCATTCGTAGCCACCATGAAGCACAAGAATACGACAGTGCAAGTGCCAATTCCTGTTCTACCAGGTTCTTTGTCGGGTGCATGTTTACTCAGCTTCAGCACTGCTGTTGACATGGGACTGATATACCTCAATTACAATCCTAACGCATGGGTCAATTTCTGTCTTTGTTTCATAAACTATGTAAACTCAGGACAATTTGTTTCATAAACTATGGAAACTCAGGACAATGAATGTGCAACTTCACATTAATGAGGAATTTTGTCCTGTTTCTCAGCGACATCGTCAGATTGCTTTTCACTTACAGGAGGCCGTAGAGAAAAAACTACAGACACTGTTAAAGCATGACATCATTGAACGCACTACTGGTCCGACACCATGGGTTTCACTCTTCGTGGTGGTGCACAAGAAGGACAGTAGGGATGTTGTGCGCATTTGTGTTGATATGCTCCAGGCAAATAAAGCAATTGTGAGAGAAAGACATCAAAGTACACACACAGCAGATATGATTGCACAGCTAATGGTGCCACAGTCTCCTGTCTTGATTTGAACAAAGGCTATCATCATCGAGCTGGAAGAGAACTGTAGGTATATTACTATATTTTCAACTCATGCTGCTTTTTTCTGATATAAAAGACTCAGCTATGGTGTGTCGTCGGCTGCAGAAATCTTTCAGGATGTAATTTGCTTAGTAATTCGACCTGTCACATATGCTTTAACTACAGTGATGATATTGTTTGGAGCCATCAGAAAGGAACATGACATAGCTCTAACACAAGTATGCTGTTTTCTCACTTATACATATCTAACTTTAAATGCCAAAAAATGTGTGTTTTTAGAAAACCAATCTAAAGCTCTTTGGACATATCTTCTGTGAAGGGGGAATGACTTCTCCTGACCCCTAAAAGGTACAATTATTCTCATCCACATGTCCTCCCCAAGATGTAACCATGCTCCAATCTTTCTTAGGCATGGCCAGCTATTTCTACAGGTACATTCATGACTTTGCCACAGTGAGTGCCCCATTGAGAGAGCTGAAAAAGCAAAATGTTCCATTCTAGGGGTCCTCTGAATTCGATTGAAATTTCAAGAAAACCAAACATGCAATTGAGAATGTAACTGAAATGGCTTATTTGTTTCCGAAGTTACATACAGAAATCATAGTTGATGCAAGCCCGGTGGGTTTGGGTGTGATCCTTCCTCAACATAATGGACACCCAAGTTCACAGGGACCCACCCTGGCCTGCGCCAGTAGAAGTTTCTCTCAGACGGAAGGTGCCAATTCTCAGCCCATAAACGAGAGCCTGGCTGTAGTATGGGCGTGTGAAAATTTTCATGTGTTTCTGTATCGAAAGTATTTCACCCTTGTCATTGACCACTAGGCGTTTTGAGTGCTTTTGGTAATCCAAAAGCCAAAATGCCCCCTCGCATCGAGTGGTGGGGGTTGCGATTGCAAGAGTATGATTACAGTATTGTGCATAAGCCGGGGAAAGATCAAAACCCCATCGATTCGATTTCACGAGTGCAGCTATAGAGTCACAGTACAACGTCTGAAGTTGCTGAAAAGTACATCAATTTCATTGTACAGTCAAGCACCCCTCCAGTTCTATCCATTGAGCAGATCATTGCTGCTACCAACACAGACAGAGGCATGCTCACACTCGAGGACATCACTGCAATGCAATCATGGAGAAAACATACTCGACCACTCACAAATGATGCTGAAAATCAAAAATGCTAAAATTTCCAGGAATAACTTTCTGTGACTCAAGAAGGTGTTATACTATGAGGTTCAGCAATTTTTGTACCAGAGAGCTTGAGACGACAGCTCATTGAACAGGCCCACGAAGGACATTGTGGCAGTGTAGCCACCAAGAGAGCCCTCAGGGACCGAGTGTGGTTTCCTCGCTTTGATGAATGAGTTGAGAAGGAACTGAAGGCATGTCAACTGTGTAGTACATTGCCTCCCAAGGCAACAAAGCATCTATCTGACCTGCTTAAAAAAGTGTGGGAGAGAGTTGCAGTTGATTTCTTTGGACCCCTTAACAATGGACATCACCTCATGGTAATCATTGATGAATATTCACATTTTCCCTTAATGGGAGATCTTTTATCGACCACCTATAAAAAAGTCATTGAAAGGCTGGATAATATTTTTGCAGTTTGGGGTGTTCCTTCCATTCTTAATAGCAAGAGTTTACAGACTTTCTTAGCCATTTGACCGTCAACTAATCAGAAAAGCACACCTCTCTGTCCGCATGCAAATGGCATGATTGAACAATTTAAGGACACCCTGAAAAAAAGGTGTTAAGTGTGCTGCGCTGAAAGGAATTAGGCTAAAAACAGCCTTATGTCCAGCCCTTTGTGCATACCGATGAACTACCCATTCAACAACAGGTGAAATCCCTTCTACCTTGCTGTTTGGGAGAGCGATTGGGACAAAGTTACCTCAATGAACCACAAGTCGAGTGATGGACACTGATAAAGTTCGTGCCTCGGACACGGTTCACAAAAGCAAGAAAAAAACTTATGAGGATAAATGCAGATGCACTTGCGACACGGTTTGGGAGAACGGAGACTGAGTCCTAGTCAAATAGAAGTGAAAGACATGCTCCGTTGAGAGTCGTGGAAAGTAAAAGACACGTGGTGACCACCCAATGTCTCGGAGAGTCCATTACTGAGACTCATCGCATTTAAAGCATCTGCCTTGATGGTCATCAGTTCCAAACCTCACGAACGAGACAAGTCCATCTCAGTGTCCTAGTCAGCATCTGGGTCAGATGATGGTACAACTCCCTCACCTCTTACGACTCGATCTGGTAGGGTGGTGCGAACACCTCGACAAGTCATTGAGTAACTCTAATGTAAATATGTTGTTTGGACTTTTTATTTAACAAGGGGGGGTTGTAGTGTCTTGTGGTCATGTGGGGATCCGTGTAGACCTCAGCACACTCCTTACCATCTTACAGTAAAAGTAAGAAGAAAACAAATTAAAATGTGTTCTACTGCAGCTCTAATGACCCCTGACTGACAATTAAAGTAAACAAGTAAAAAAAGACAAAAAGGCCACGTTAAAAAAAAGAATAGACGATTTCATGTAAAGTTCTACTTAAGCATAATTTCCAGACCTTTGCAGAATGTTAAAACGTGAACAGATGGCTGGTATTTTTCTCTGGAAAGGTGGTAACCCTAGAAAAAACACCCACATCCTTAGCGCTTCTGAGCCGAATGAACCTAAAGAAGACCATATGGCTTGAACGCATGAATAATGTTTTACATCTCAGCTAGCAGCCAATAGGAGCACATTCATAACCCCTCGCCTCAGTTCCCCTCACGCCCCCTCTCAGGCATGCGCCAGGCACGCACCCTTTCCACCGATTCTTCTTCTAACTGTAATGGAGCTGAAATAATGAACCTCGCTTCCCTCCTACCTACACCGAGGAGTTCAGCAGAGCACATTAATTACAGTATTTCTTTCGCTGTGATGAAGTCAGCGAACAACAACTCCCTATAGTATCTTTTCCAATTTGTTTGCATTATTTTTAGCCTAAAACACAGTGCTAAAGCAGAGAGGAACCCCAATGGGGTAGCTGTTGGCGCTATATAAGCTACATAACATAACATAACATAACAGTGAATGCTGGTGTCCAAATCTCCGCTCAGAAGCCCGCAGTTGGGGCTTTTGCATTTTAGCGCATTGAATACCAAGGCTGCGTACACTTTTTGTTAGAATTTTGTTGCATTACTGATTAACTTTTGTCGCCCACAGATACACTTTCCCTGCCCTGATTAATGATTGGGACTCTTTCATATCGTGTTGTCCTCGGATCTTGAGAGACCGTGCTAACCATTACATTGATGATGTGCGCTCTGATGAAGGAATTCCCCATTTTGGCACTGTTCCGAAACGCGCGTTGGCGCTTCTCTCGTTTGCCTGATGAAATGTGGTAGTTGATTGAGTTGGTACGGATGTAATGGTTTGAGAATGAGTCAGTGGTTGATAGAATTAGTGATTGATTTGGGTGCCATTTTGTATTGCTCTCTGTGTCCCTGGGCTGATGTTGCACTATTTGACATGTATTTATATGAAATGAAGTATGTATTGCTCTCTATTAGTTAAACTTGATATATTTTTCTATGAAAATAAATAAGAGAATAAACATTTTAAAAATATTTAGCTGTTCTGAGGGTGCTTTTTATTTATTATTGGAATTTTGTGGTCCTTTATATAATTGGGAACTCCCTTTTTCATGTTGTTCCATATATATTTTGCCTGGTGGGTTGTTCCCCCTCCCTTTATCCTCTTTAGGCTTCAGGGTCCCTGTTTTGTTTTTTGCATTGCGTACACTTCAGTCCACCTCAAGCCTCCTTAGTCCACTACCAGACACCCCCATAAACTCTGTCTCACTCTTTCAGGCTCCTCCTTTCTCCCTTTAGGAAGGTTTTCTATCTTTCTATTCCTTCTTCTTTCTCCTTTATTTATTTTCCCCTCTCTTGCTCTCTGGAAATGTCTTATCAGGAAAAATAAGTGCCGGACTCCCAAAATGAATGACGGTGGTCCCCACCGGCAAACACCAGCTCAAGTTAAGCACTGCTAGGACAGGCTAAAAAGTTGTGAGGAGTCTTTCTGGAAGTGTAGTCTGGTCCAAAACTTCCTTCCAGCAAAAAGGCTCTGTCTGCTGCCATGTTTAAGCCAGCACCCCCTGTTACCGTGCTGTTCCTCAAACTACCACATTGTGTATAATTTTAAAAAAACACTTGCATTAAAATGTAAATATTCATTTTTTATAAGACTTTTTTAATATCCAGTATTTACCTGGTGGCTAGTCCCAAATGCCCCTCTTAAAGGGCATCCTATGTTTTTGATTGACTTGTTTTGGATTTTTACCATAGAGAGGGCAGCACAAAAAATTATATGGGCTCAGTGTGATGTTTAGTGCAAAATTAGGCTTGGGGTTTGGCTACTTGTAGAGACTCTTGTAAGAGAGCATTCTTACACGCAGATGTTTCTTGAGACCAGTCTCGAAGGAAGTAAGCAGAGAGATGGAGTTCATTTCTGAAGGAGGTGAGTTGGTGTGGAGGGTGGCCAGTAAACAGAGGCACCACAATCTGAAAAAAGAAATTAAGACTTCCTGAGTGTTGTTATGAGTTTGGAGGATTGAAGACAGGTCATTCAGGGTAGGATCCTTGATAGATTACAATTTCAGATCAATAACTTGTATAGAGTGCTCTGTACTTGGATGACAGCCAGCCTGGTATTATGATAACATGCTATTAAGTCTCATATTCATATATCTAATGTGGTACAGTGTTTTTAGGTGTAGTGTCTTACCCACACACACACTCACGCACTCACACACTCACACACACACAGACAAGCACACACGCACGCATGCATGCACACACACACACACGCCCTGCTCAATTTCCCATGGAAGTTATCAGCAGGGTACATCTGTATCACATTCACACAAGGCTGTGGTCCTCCTACAGAAACACTACAAATAGGACACAATGAGCTTATAATTCATGTGAATTGTGGTTCATTCATACTTGTTCACCCATGCATAACCCCTAAGTAGAAAACTTTCATAATGCTCTCAGAAAAGAAATGGTTCTGTGACTTGATAATTGTCAACCGTAAGAATGCAAACACTATCAACATCAACTATTGCTACAATTGGGGTTTATGTCTAAATATTGACTACAGAACCATTGTGCTTCCAAAATATTGTGGCCAAAATACTGAGGACTAAAATATCGACAAGGGAATTATGTTGGAGGGAATGGATTTACTATGCTTAACCTTACAGCTAGTGCATTTGTAGAAATATAAAGAGCAAAGGTAAATATATATGAAATTAAGTAAAGAAAACCTTTGCTTGCCTAAATGTACTTGCCATCTTGATATTATTGTTCTCTGTACTTTGGCCACAATATTTTGGTAGTGCCATATTCCGGAGTTGAGATGAAGGTGGAATACCTGCATTCGGTGAGCAGACTTTTTCCTTAGAGAAAGACTCTCATTGGAGACAGTCAGATGTGTATGGGAGGATATTTTCAGCTGCACATACAACGTTTTCTCAATACTAAATGTAATCAATAGCCACAGTGTTGTGTGGGCTTGAGTAATAACCACAGTGTATTAGATACCACCCACCACCTCTATATCTGTTTGCTAAATTGCCTATTTGTTCAAGACAATTGTGCACATTTCATACATTGGCCATGTAATTATATCTCTTTAGCTGTTAGTTCCACCCATCTTCAAAGGAGCTGCTGTTTATGAGAATCTGCATAAACAAGAGACAATTATAGTATTTCATATTTTAAATAATCCCATTCATTGAAACCATCTCTCTCAATCTACCTATCCCTTTGTATTCATTTTTTCATTTGTTCTGCTCCATCAGTTCCACTTTATTAGAACAACTTCTCTTTCTTGGATTGTGTCTTTATTTACGCAGTAAAATACTTAAAAAGATAAACTGATTTAGGTTGGTATTCTATAACAATAACGATTGTACATAGAGCATCACACGACTCTTCTTGCCGTGTAAAGAATAGTGATGTAAAGAACAGCTTTGTGAACAATAGCGTTGTAAAGAATAGCATTGTAAAGAATATCATTGTAAAGAATAGCGTTGTAAAGTATAGTGGTGTAGCATTTACATCCTGGGCCAAAAGTTGTTCTAATAAATTAACTATAGCTCAAATTTATTCTTTGAACTCTGATTTCCCACTATACTAATATGTCTCTGATGGATCTTGCATTGTGCTGAAGGGGACTGGATAGTCGGAGGATAAGCAATTTATCAATGAGAACCAGAAAGATGCTAACTGCTACATTTACATATTGTTCCGTATCTCTGAGAAAACTAATCGAAGAGATTTTAACCAAAATTGATTTATCCTCAAGGAATAAAGAGTCAGAATCAGCAGAGTTTAGTTCAGATTTTAATTTTAGTATAACGTACATGGATAAAGGGCAATAAGTGACACAGTGCACAATCCTACATTTAAATTATGAATGCTTTAAATAAAGCGATATCTAACTTTGTGAGATTCAAAAAGGACAAGAATTTAACTTCGTCAGCTGAGGGAGATTTGGGCATTTGTAGCACGTAGACAATAAGAAGAAATTGTTGTGCCTCATACAAACCCCTAGGGAAGTTCAAAAGGTTCCAAGTGACCAGTTTCAGTTTGTTAAAAACAGCACTTTGTCCCAGTTCGTAGCTGTAACACCAAAGTAATAGAAATATTGACGCAAACCCTTCAGCCGAAAGGTTCTACTATGCTAGCATACTAGCCGGTAGCAAATCTCTGGATATTGTACCAGTTCAAGTTAGTCCTCAGATGTTCATGTCGTCGGCCTCACCGCTGCAAAGCTGATCGCACAGCGATCTTTCCACAGATTCGAGATCTGGTCAATAACACTCCAATGATTTCCGGAATAACACCCTTTGAAATCATCAGGAATATCAGACCACTCTGTCCTATTGATCAACTTCGATAGGGTGAGAATGAAGTAGTATGTTAAAGGTATACAATCTGGATGAATCTAAAAGTTCAAGTTACGTCGGGGCATATTATCAAGGGGGTTTGTCTCTGCTTTTTTGGCTTTAAAAGCCAAGAAAGCAGAGATAAAATTGTCTCCCTATTACCTAGCTGTCGCTAACACCAGTTAGCGACAGCTAGTAGGAGATAGCGACCATCTTGGGCCTCACTTTGCATGTCAGTGATATTTATCACTAATGACATGCAAAGTGGGCATGCCAAGATGTTAGCGACTGGAAACAGTCGCTAACATCGCTATCTCCTATTACCAACTTTTGGAGATATTCGCGCTAAGCGCAAATATCTCCAAAAGCTAACACCTGCCCTGAGCAGTTCTTAGCCATGTTATCCAATGGGAGGTGGATAACATGGCTAAGAGCATTAGCTCGGTAATGCATGAATATCGCTGACTTTTCAGCGATATTCATGCATTGCGGCCGGTTTTTATCGCAAGGTTTATTTGCGATAAAAATCGCCGCAGCTCAGCGGTAAATTTTTGTCTCTAACCAAGCAATAGCGATAATTATCGCTATTGCTTGGTAATATGCCCCATAGTTCCTTTATATATTTTTATAATGTAGTCATACGAACAATAAGATATTCAGAAAGTACTTGAAAATAAGCATTGTCATTTTAGTATTCCATTATACCCAAGCATTTGTTCTAGCAGGGATTTTTTTAGGGTGCAGACACAGTCAGCAGTACTGTATTGTGTCAAAGAAAACAATTGAGAGTTAATACACAAGTGGCAACTTCGCTAAAAGTTCCCATAGACTTTAGACTGTTCATTTTATGAATTTACGTTTTAGAGAAAAGAAAGGTTTGAGGCCTGCATGAAAAACAGCTCTTCTTCGATGAATTACGCTAAAATATGAATTTCACATTGAAAAATATTTAATGTTTATTTCACAACGGTGCGTAAAACATACACTTCAATCATATCATAATGATTTATTGTTAGTATAGGGTACTCGTAAAATTGTAAAGTTTTCACCGTTATACATATATATGAAGGGTACACATAAATCATCTTTTCTTTTGTCATTTTTAATGTACACATTACAACTAGAAACCAATATTTACTTCTAACACAGATAACGTTAACTTTGTGAGTAGAAATAAGGTGTTAATAGTACAAATCTATTTAAAAAACACAAAATATGATATAGGCTTACTCTAGCATTCTGCATGCTTTTACGATGCAGTATCTAAATCAGCATTTCATTTATCATTTTTCAGAAACGTTAAGCTAATCACAAGTTTGTCATCATTTGTATTAAGTATGGTCACAATCATTTTTTGAATATAGGGGGGTTGCTGCACTCAATTAGGTGAGTCTTAGAGCGTTTGTTCGATATGTGTGCTGCACTGGTATGTAGCCTGCAAACTATGAAGTATCAAATGTATATGGCCTGGTGATGAACCAGGACACCTGTGCGCACTACTCAATTTTGGTTAAACGTTAGTACATTTATTTTAGTTTTTTCAAAAAAATCAACAAAAACATCATGCATTTCTATTCAAATATCATTTGTTGAGAAGCAAATTCTTTGTCAACATGTAAATTGCTATCTGCATACAAAATTCATACAACTCAATGTCAATGCATTTCATCTACACCCAATGCATTTCGGGGCGCGAGCCCCTTCGTCAGGGGTCTGTGTGTGAAGAAAAGAAAAGAAAAGAAAGGAATCACATTACTATTGATGCATAAGTATACTGGATAAAAGATCTCTGTGTTATATATACGCCTTACCGCTGGTAGAGCAAAATGAATAAGTTGCATTAACCCGAGTGAAAATGAAGTGACCTGAGTGAGAAAAGTTGGGATCTGATTTTAGATACATGAAGTTGTTCAATATAACATGTTATGTTAAGGGTTCCCTATGTAAAATGTAAAATGTCATGTTACCTGTGTGATTATCTGCATACAGTCTGCGAAGAAAAGAAATTATTGAGACGGGTTTTTTATATCACCACCCGAGAAACGTGGAATAAACCAACTTTTTTGTCTAAGTGAGGAAAAGTGCTCACCTTGTTTATGTAGTCATATTATCTAGAGCCTATGTAGAAAAAGAAATGACTACTGTCAGTTACGTAGAAAGCAGGTATACACGTTTGATACCATCTCCATGACTTTCAACATGGGATTTACCTGAGAGTCTTACACGATGAACATCAGACTCATCATCTGCTCAAAGTGTAGATAAACCTGTCGAAAAAACGAAACTTCGTCAAACGCTGGCCAGCGTGCTATCATCAAAGTGAAAAGCAGTTCGAAATAGCCTTTTGAAAAACCTTACCGGAGTGAAGTTCTGTTACGACCCGTCACGGCGTCTTTCCTGAGTGGACTAAGCGAGGGACTAAACACTCAGTCCTCACACAGGTACAAAAGCCGACACCACAACCTTCAGAATTAACAAGTACAGCAGCTGGACCATCATCGGTTTCTTTTTTAGAAAAGGGCTTACCACCAAGCAAACCACCGGATGCTTCAACAACTTCGACTGGAGACAAAACACGAGAAGAGGAAAAGGAAAGGGAAAAGGAAAGGGAGAAATACAGAGAACTATTGAAGAAAACAGGATTGAGAAGCCAGACCAAGACCTCATAGTAAACATTTCTAGTTACTCTCTGTCGAATTTTGAAAAGAAGATATTGAACAAAGGCACATCTTTTGTAACCACATATCACACAAATGCACTGGAAATGGAGGTAGCACTGTTTAAATTCATGAGAATTTTGAGGTTGAAACACTTTTTCGCAGTTCTTAATCCAGTAACAGACACCGTGGACACAGACAGACGGTTTAAACCAAAAAGTAACTTCATGGCACCAACATCCCACAAAACTCTGGATACGTTTGAAACCTTAGTGAAAGCCGACATGAACAAGATCCAATTTAAAAGGAAGGCTCAGAATCTCACACGGACAGAGTATAGTGCTCTTCAAAGGTTAGCAAATAACAAGGATTTGGCATTTCAGAGAGCTGACAAAGGCGGTGCACTAGTTCTAATGGACTCAACATTCTATATATCTAAAGGCAATGAGCATGTACAAAACGTGGAATCATACGCTAAACTTGAACAAGATCCCACAATGAACATATCCCAAAATCTGGATGACATCCTAGACAAAGCGGAGGAATTAAAATGGATAGACAGTTCAACAAAGCAATATCTACGGCAAGCTTTTCCCAGAAGACCCAAAATATACTTTCTACCGAAAGTCCATAAAAATTTGAACAACCCTCCTTTCAGGCCCATTGTTTCAGGGTGTTCTTCAATCTTCGAAAATCTGGGTGTTTTCATTGATGCACATATGCAGCCATTCATGCAAAAATGGGTTACATACCTAGAGGACACGTCAGACTTCCTGAGGAGTCTAACTAAGATCGCAATGGTTGACAACGAGGAGTGGACACTGTGTTCTATCGATGTAGCCTCACTATATACATCCATTCCCCACAAACAAGGGTTGGAAGCGATGGAGTGGGCACTGTTAAAATCAGAGATATCAGATGAATTGAAATGTCTCATATTACAACTACTGGAGTTCTGTCTTCAGAACAGTTACTTCCTATGGCAAGATGATTTTTACATCCAACTAACAGGCACAGCAATGGGATTTCCGGGAGCGTGTGTCTATGCGAACATCTTTATGGCGAAATTCGAACTGGACTACATACTGGAAGATTCCACATGGCAGGAAGGCATAGTCTATTATAAACGTTATATAGACGACATATTCATTATCTGGAAACGCTCCTCTGCAGAATTACTTCAAAACATCAAAAGTTTAAACCTGGCTAACCCACGAATACAATTCACTCATAGTATCAGTGACACTGCACTACCTTTCCTATATGTCCTTGTTGAATTACAAGATGGATTGATTCAGACGAGGTTGTTTAAAAAAGAAACAGACAGGAACACGGCACTACTTTATGAGAGCTTTCACCCAGCGAGCCTCATCAACAATCTTCCAATTTCTCAATTCATGAGGATTAAGAGAATATCTTCTAATGAAACTGAATGCATAAAGAGTTTGGAGCAACAAAAGCAAAGATACCTGGACAGGGGTTACCCCAATAAACTGCTAGAGGGACACTTGGATAAAATCAAAAAAATTCCCAGAAAAGACCTTCTACTAAAAAAGAACAAGGTAGATAGCAAAAGGATGGTGTTTGTTTCGAAATACTCATCTGCATCTAAGGACATACAAAGAATCATCCTCAAAAGATGGGAAGTCATAACAGCGGAAAAAGATTTTGAAACACTCTTTCACGATAAACCTTTATTTGCATATAAGAGATCGCAGAATATAAAGGAACTATTGAATAAGTCAGCCAGCGATTATATGGCAGAGAAAAGAATTTTCAAAGGAACCCAAAAAGCTACAATTGCAAAAATTGCAACAATATTATACTCGGTGATACTCTGTCTCATCCACGCACAGGAGAAAAAATACAACTAAGGCATACTACGAATTGTAACTCCGAACACGTGGTGTACTCAATAAAATGCCCGTGTGGACTGATTTACGTCGGAAAGACAGACAGGAAATTGAAAATAAGGCTGACGGAACACAAGAGTCGTATCCGCAACAAAAATTTGACTGCACCCTTGGCCAAACACTGGATTGAACTAGGGCATTCTATCGCCCAATTAAGATTCCAAATAATAGAAATGGTCCCACAAAGGTTGGGAATGGACAATGCTAGAGTTTTGCTTCAAAGGGAAACATTCTGGATTCGTAGGCTTCAAACCCTCATTCAGAATGGACTAAATGACAAACTGGATCTCATTTGTTATCTGTAAAAACACGTACATCTTGAATCCGCCAATCATCGGATGGATAATGACACTAACCCGCATATACACTAACCTAGAACTTAAACGAATGCTTCATAGATGATACATGCTATAGAAGGGACACAGACAGGAGTCAATATCAATCCATACATCCATACTGTATATTAGTACATATCTGTAGACCATGGTAATTACAACTCATCCTAGTCTAAGCACACACAAACCCAACACAAGTAATATTTCTTCCAATCCACTAAGTCTCCAAGTAACTTGAACTAGCCTAATATAAATGCATACAACAGTCCAGTGTTCTTTAAAATACCAAATAGTATAGAATGGAAATAGGCAGGAACAGTCATCAATTGAAACCTTTACATTTTAAAAATGTGGGAAATTTACAGGCTATTACCCTATGATATGACACAGTTCAGTCATCTGTTGATTATGTATTCACAGTTGTTAACGTACGAAATATTTGATAATGGTTTCTCAAACTCTTTTATTTTCTTCTCTCTCTCTCTCTTTTTTTCAGTAATTCTTTACATCTCTATGAATATAAAAAATTTTCAATTTCTGAAATATACCATAGGCGGGTACACACGCTGATTACATTCGGGCAACACTGCTTTCCTCACCATTTAAAGATGGCGACTATTATTACATTCTCGGAAATAGTCGATTAAAATTTAAAATTCCAATCAGACCCCATAGTATCACATCATTTTTCCATATATGCATTAGGTGCTTAAGGTTCGCACTCGCGATAGATACAATCAGGGATACTATGAAAGTTAATAAACTTCAAGTACGACGGTAGTCTGCTTTTGATAGCTACGGGCGCAGATGTGATAATAATAAACGAAGGACTGAGTGTTTAGTCCCTCGCTTAGTCCACTCAGGAAAGACGCCGTGACGGGTCGTAACAGAATTCCACTCCGGTAAGGTTTTTCAAAAGGCTATTTTGAACTGCTTTTCACTTTGATGATAGCACGCTGGCCAGCGTTTGACGAAGTTTCGTTTTTCGACAGGTTTATCTACACTTTGAGCAGATGATGAGTCTGATGTTCATCGTGTAAGACTCTCAGGTAAATCCCATGTTGAAAGTCATGGAGATGGTATCAAACGTATATACCTGCTTTCTACGTAACTGACAGTAGTCATTTCTTTTTCTACATAGGCTCTAGATAATATGACTACATAAACAAGGTGAGCACTTTTCCTCACTTAGACAAAAAAGTTGGTTTATTCCACGTTTCTCGGGTGGTGATATAAAAAACCCGTCTCAATAATTTCTTTTCTTCGCAGACTGTATGCAGATAATCACACAGGTAACATGACATTTTACATAGGGAACCCTTAACATAACATGTTATATTGAACAACTTCATGTATCTAAAATCAGATCCCAACTTTTCTCACTCAGGTCACTTCATTTTCACTCGGGTTAATGCAACTTTTTCATTTTGCTCTACCAGCGGTAAGGCGTATATATAACACAGAGATCTTTTATCCAGTATACTTATGCATCAATAGTAATGTGATTCCTTTCTTTTCTTTTCTTTTCTTCACACACAGACCCCTGACGAAGGGGCTCGCGCCCCGAAATGCATTGGGTGTAGATGAAATGCATTGACATTGAGTTGTATGAATTTTGTATGCAGATAGCAATTTACATGTTGACAAAGAATTTGCTTCTCAACAAATGATATTTGAATAGAAATGCATGATGTTTTTGTTGATTTTTTTGAAAAAACTAAAATAAATGTACTAACGTTTAACCAAAATTGAGTAGTGCGCACTGGTGTCCTGGTTCATCACCAGGCCATATACATTTGACACAATCATTTTTTGCCTCATTTTGTGACAAGTTTGTTAAGGAAAATCTGTGCTCTATCAATAACGGTGTAAAGAATAGCGTTGCAAAAAATAGCCTTGTAAAGAATAGCGCTGTAAAGTATAGCATTATAAAAAATAGTATTGAAAAGTATAGCATTGTAAAAAATACCACTGCAAAGAATAGCATTGTAAAGAATAGCGCTGTAAAGAATAGCCTTGTAAAGAATAGCGTTGTAAAGAATAGTCTTGTAAAGAATAGCACTGTAAAGTACAGCATTATAAAAAATATCATTATAAAGTATAGTATTGTAAAGAATAGCACTGCAAAGAATAGCTTTGTAAAGAATAGCACAGTAAAGTATAGCATTGTAAAGAATAGCGTTGTAAAGAATAGCCTTGTAAAGAATAGTGCTGTAAAGTATAGCATTATAAAAAATAGCATTGTAAAGTATAACATTGTAAAGTATACCACTGCAAAGAATAGCACTGCAAAGAATAGCTTTGTAAAGAATAGCACTGCAAAGAATAGCATTGTAAAGAATAACGCTGTAAAGTATAACATTCTAAAGAATTCCGTTGTAAAGAATAGAGTTGTGAACTTGTGAAGAATAACATTGTAAAAAATAGTGTTGTAAAGAATAGCGTTGTAAAGAATAGCGTTTTAGAGAATAGGTGTTACTATAAACCAATCCTAAGGTACTGAATTTTAAGAAAAAAGACTGAGTTGACCAGGGATTTGAGCTTGTAACATGTACATGACTCACCCAAGGCAGCAGCAGGAGCTCAACCTTTTGAGCAATCCTTGCAATTCTCGAGTAGGAATGGCATGTCTTTGTACCTCAAGATAGATGTTTTCCATGGACTATGTGATACAAGTTCGAATTAGTTCACCTTACCGCCTGGGATTAGTGGTATTCCCAGCCAAGGATACTAATTGCATGCTTCCCCTCATGGCCAAAGTGACATACGATTTCTCAGGAGAGCGTTGACATTCCATGCTCCTCAGATGGACATTCCATATCCATGTAGACTTGCTGTTCATGATTCCAGAGGAAAAAAGATAATTTGTGCCCAAGGAGAGAAGTAACATTCCATGTCCAAGGAGAGAAGTGATATAAACCACACACTTCCACCCTGACCATGCAGGGCAGAAGGCACATGCCATTCCCCGTGGTATAACTGGCATTCAATTCCTCCCTGAAGGGAAATACTATTCGTTGTCCTTCAACGTACAGGTAGCATTCCATACCCTCCCCCGGGGAAAAGTGAACTTCCATTCCATTCCTCTCGGATAGATGTGACATTCCATTACTCCCAGAGAAGAAGTGAGATTCCACGCACTCTGTTGAGAAGGTAATATTCTGTGCCTCTTGTGTTCCATATATAAGATGTGACATTCCAACCATTTTCCCCTCCCAGAACAAGCCGTGCCTTTTTAGGGAAGAAGCGACAATCCATGATCTCTAGTATTGAAATGACATTCCATATCCGCCCATTCCATTCTGCCCCAGGGAACGAGTGACATGCAGTGTCACCCAGAGAGGAACTTACCTTTTGTGCTGGTCAAAAGTTACATTCCTTCCCTGGAGGTAATGTGATTACAGTTTTCCCTGGGATAGCAGTGTCATTCCAAGCTCCCCTTTCCAGAGGAAAAGATACATTTCAGCCCCCACTGGTGCTGTAGCGGACGCCCAACTCATTCCACTACTGGATTATGATCCCACGTTATTGCTGCAGTGGGGCTGGGAAGCAAAGGGATTCCATGTCTAAAGTAAGTTTATCCTATCGTCATTCCAGTATATTGTTGGCATTCCATCTTCTGTGGTGTACTGCTCGAATAGTATTGCACTTCAATGAAACAATGCTTTACTCCGGGAGCTAATTATCACTTTTTACACAATTTCATCTTTTGTTCTGCGGGATGCAGTAGTACTGGCAAGAGCTCAATTGAAAACAGCAACAAGCATCTTGACAAACTAGGCATGAATTGTTGGCGATTGATTGGAAAGGGCTGAATTTGTTTTGTTTTGTTTTCTCGCTTGTCTTCAGTAGTTAGATCGTGTGGAACCTACTTTTAAAGATAAATTTACACATGAGTAAATCTGCATATGTGAATTTACTCTTACACTTTGGAGCCGATTCCCATCTCGTTGGGAAAGCTCTCCGTCCGAGTCGGATCCAGAGTGCTTTCCGACCGACTCGCACTCCTGGGCTCCAAACGGCCGAGTACGATGCGAACACGTGCCTACAGGCACGGGTCGCTGGGAGCCTGTTGTAGGCTCCCATTGGCGAAAAAGGTATGTTGCGCAAAAAGGGCGCCACCTGTAGTAGGGACACGTATGTACCACCCGCACCGTACATGCACGTGTTGGGGGACCCTTGGGTTCCCTCCTGTGGCTGACTCATAAGGCTACTGGTGAAGTGGGGTCCGGTGCCGACCCCCGATGTCCACTTCCTGGAGCTTTTTCGAGTCCTGCTGTCTGAATCTTGCATCGTACTGGCTCGGTCGGAAACACTTCTATTGCATAGCACGGTTCGCTTACGGCCGACACGTAAGGAGTGATCCAGACTCGGAAACGTCTCGGTCGGTGATTTCACGTTTCCCGCATTGTACTTGCTCGCTCGTACAGTTGTACGAGTTGGTCAGAAACACGCTTCCGGCTTGTACTTTTACTGTCCGGATCGCGTTCGGAGCCATTCCGAGCGAGATTGGAATCGGACGCTTTGTAGTAAAATGAGGTTTGGGATACATGAGGGATGAAATTAGAAAGGGTTGCTTGGGAGCTCATAGTAGTAAAATAAGGTTTTGCTCAGGCAAGTAGGAATAGAGGAGGGAAGAGTCTAGAAACTTTTATTTCAGAGATCATAGTAGCCGAGTGAGGTTTTGGGATGAGTCTGATTGTGGAGGTAGATGATACATCGAGAGAGGTATAGGGCGGAACAGTAGTGCATTGGAGCCCTACATTGCAAAGACCTACTTTGTGTATGGTTTCACTTCATTAACTGAATCCAGCGAATATTTCTTGTGGCCTCTTTTTAGCTTGTAAAATTCTCCAACAAAGGTTAGTGGACAGAAACACGTTAGGAATATAACTGTGTTGAATTCCCAGATCCTTAGGAATACAGGGATACCCCGTCATAGTTCACTGTCTTCTAACTGCTTACAATGAACGTGAGGTGATTATTTGGATGTTGAGCTGACGTCGAGACTTGAACCTGGCTTCCCAGCTCTGTAGTCGGCAGCTCTGGCTATTACACCACATCCTCTTCCTGCTTTCATGGTTAGTAGTTGGTTCTGTTTTAGGCGGCGCTAACTGGAGAAATAGGCTGGTGCAAACTGCATCCTGACAAGAGCCCCGGCACGTATTTCTTTTTACAAATTAACCACTGGGAATGGACGCCCCTTCCAAATACTGAATCGGTATTTGGTAGCAAACACACTTTGCGATTTGGTAACAAGGTACTGAATCGCCATTTGCCTTTTGTACATTGTAAAAAGTTTTTTTGCGTTTGCAGAAATAGGCTGTTTGCGACCACAAAAAAGCTTGCTGCATCTAGCCCTCAGAGCCTTAACACAAGCCGAGCCAATTACATATTTGACATCTAAATCGCGCAATAAACGTTATGTAAAAAAAAGACTCTACAAAAATTCCCCCCAAATATTTTTTTACCATGTAGAAGCCTTTCACTTGAGAGCATTATATTATATTACTGCATTGAATAACATCTACTAGAAATGATGGTTTCTATACATGAGCTTAGAAACATTCATGCCTTTAGAAAACCAAGAGGCAAGTCCATAGTCACGGGCACTGTATACGTGGCGTAGAGTGTTGTTATAGCTGGAGCCAACAGTAAAGTCTTCTAAAGCATATCTAAGAGAGGTTTTTAAGCTGTGCCCATCCTCAAGTGATGTATTTCAAGGTGTTCTCAAATATGATGAAAAAGGAGAAATTGTGTGATTGCCTAGCATCACACAATTTGGTGAAGCAGGGAAGCTGGGATAAGTATCTTTATCTCTCTCCAATTTTGCAACCAACATTCACGCTTTGGGCCATATTATCAAGAAAGGGCAATAACATTATGGCTGCTTTAGCGGCAGGAAACTGCTGCTAAAGCGGCGATAAGGTGCTTGATAATATGCCCCAGAGAATTCCAATAGAAGCCCAGGTTCTGGTGGGAAGGACCTCAAACCTGGGCTTCTATTAGAATTCTCTAGGGCATATTATCAAGCCCCTTATCGCCGCTTTAGCGGCAGTTTCCTGCGGCTAAAGAGGCGATAATGTTACGCTCGTTCTTGATAATATGTCCCTTTGTCTTTAGTTTTTTGAGGAGTTGCATCAGCACACTGTGATAAATAAACAAAGGTAGTACATGTTAAGTCAAGTTCAAATAAGACATCTTTCTTGAAAATGGTGAGTGGGCTAAGTGGGTAAGTGGCAAAAACCATATTTAGGCTCGGTTCGTTTTTGGCTCGCGGATCTAGAGCTGAGCCAGGCGGCTGGCTCAAGCCTACCTCGAGCTGTCAGTGGCTCGCCCACCACTATGTCATTTAATGTAAAGATAGGGTTAATTCCACTCTGCACCTCAATGTTGGAATGGTGTGCTACAACACTTTAGATTTTTTACAATTCTCTGGACCTTTGAGAAATAAAGGCCTGCAAAAGATTATCCAGACTACAATGTATTCTGCAAGATTTTTTATATTCCACTCATGTTGATCCCACAGCCTCTGCTATTGCCAGTCCATCTCTGTTCTGGCAAACAAATGCCCTGGAGACCCCTTCTGAACTTCATTAGACAGGCTGCAGCGGGCAGGCAGACAATCAACAAAATGTTCTTGGGCAGACTGCTGGACAGCTTAGCGGATGCGCGTGCGCTGTGCACGCAGCCGCGCTCCTCTAGGGAGCGGGCGGCTTCACGCTTCTTCCGCCAGCACACCTGGCCTCCCTGCTGACTGCAGAGTGGCAAATTGTTTTCAGTCCTACATATGTTTGAAGTGCTGCCTTCCTGGAGGGAAGGCCACAAATTCATCAAGAATTAAACAACAACCTGTTTTCACTCTCCTACTGGCTCGGCTGTTTTTATAATGATTTCAGGGAGAGGGTAGGGGTGGAGTATTTGGTGTCTCGAGTGTGTTCCGGGTAGTGTATGTAAGTGGCAAAATAATCTACTGCTGGAAATAGCAGAAATGTATCCGAGAAAACTGCAAATAAGGGCTGATGGGGGTCAGAAAGAGGTGGACCATGAGAGTAGGACAGGAGTCTATTCATTGGGTGGGGGGCAGAGTCGTGACAAGGAGCAGTCGCGAGAACATGTGGATAGGGCAGACTCAAGGAAAGTCGAGTTATAGTTTACCAGTGCATGTGGGTCATTTTTAAAACTAAACCATATGCCAGAAGTTACAATCATGGCAAACTACTTTAGTCAGACTTGCTAATTCACACGCGGTGCCACTGTGTGTGTCACATTGGATTGGTTCTCTCTTCACGTGGTCACCTAATGCGAGCACCAATATCACATGGTGGCTGGGAAGGCGAGCTGGAAACCCCTACGCTGATTGGGTTTCCAGCCCATGTTTGAAGATTCTGCATAGTGGAGGTACATTATGGGTTTTAAAACCTCCTCAGAACATCTACTGTAAGTTCAAAAGCTTCTGTGTTTTTTAGGGTAGGGCAAGGAGGGTAAGAAGCGCTAATTAAGCAAGGCTCTATACAAAGGCCTACCCCTTCAAGTTTCGCCACCTTCCCACTCTGTAAATAATGTTTAGAAGTTACCAGGTCTGCTTTAGTGCCATTTGAACCCTTGGTAAAAATATTTAACTTGCAAAATGTTCATTTGAATCCCTGCAAAATGCACTTAATGATTTGTAATGCAAACGTTTTTAAAATGGGTTTACTGGTTAGTAAAACCCTCTTAACATAAAGGGGTCAATTTCGATTTCGGCCGTAAAACGTTCAACCTGACAAGGACCCGTCAATTTTTCCAATCAAACAGTACACACGCCTTACAAATAGCTGAGTACGATGCAATGCTTGAAATTTAGGACCGAATCGGCCGGAAATTATATTATACGTCCAAGTCAGCAGGAAAGGAGCCTGACGTGATAGACTTGTACACGAACGACTCCATCGTGTAGCCAAGCATCAACACGACATGACAGACTCGGACGCGAACAATGCCACATAGTCCAGCATTAACACAACGCAATAGACACGTACGTGAACAAATCTACACAGCCATGCACATACAGGATGAGACAGAGTCTGTCTTGGCCCTGTTGAACATGTTCTGGACCGATTAGGAGAAATACGCCTCGTCCAAATGCTGTGAGGTGCTGGAAGCGGAGCCCTGTACGACGCGTAGAAAATACGCATCGTGCTTGCATGTCCGGAAACTGCCTATGAAAAGCACCGTACCATTCGAACTCAGTGTTTCCTGAGCCTATTCGCTACTGACATAGAGCACTAACCGGAGCGGACGTTTCAGTTGGAAATTTGCCTGTTATACGCATCGTACTTGCTCGTTTGTAAAAAAATGCTCCGGATACGAGTCGGTCGTAAGGTAAGCCTATGGATAGCATTGGGAAGGCATTTTTGGCAAAATCGGAACCGACCCCTAAGTGACAAAAACATTTATATGTATTATGTTAAAGCACTTCTTACCATTCCAACATAGACACCTATATGATACTTGGAACCAGAGTATGAGAAAGTCAAAAATACATTCAAATTATTGTTGAACTTTTTTAAAATTTGTGGAATGACATGCTGTGTGTATCATTGTGAATCACACATAATTTCTGATTTCCTTATACTTATGCTGATTCACTAATTTTCATTAGCCAAAGGATTGGTTTGAGTAGAAAATGTCTTGTAGGAACCGTGAAAAGGATGTATGCCACAGCATTATGCGCTGCATGAGCAATATTCACTGCATGACTGTAGAATCTTCATGGACAATACATTGAGCTGGTATCTATCTTACCTTTTGTTCTGAGGAAACAACTCACATATGATTTTCACACAGTTAACCACAAACACGTAATACATTTAAAACCCATAGTTCTCATGAAAATAACGTGAGTTGCTGATAAAAAAGGCAATTTCACCCACCTTAAAATTTCAGGCATATTGTAGAGGAAATTAGCAGTGAAACTTGGACCATGTGGTTTGGACGGACTAGTTAGATGTGCTGCTGAAGTGGGCAGAGAAAAGTCACCACTGTGTGCAGCTGTTTACAAAACAATCCTGTCCTTCTGAATTCTATATCCTACTCTGTAAAATGCCCAGAAGACAATCATGTCCTTCTGAATTCTATATACTAGCCTGTAAAATACTTAGAAGACAATCCTGTCCTTCTGAATTCCATATCCTATTCTTTAAGATACCCAGAAGACAACCATGTCCTTCTGAATTCTATATCCTATTTTGTAAGATACCCAGAAGACAAACATGTCCTTCTGAATTCTATATGCTAGCCTGTAAAATATCTAGAAGACAATCCTGTCCTTCTTAATTCTATATCCTATTCTGTAAGATACCCAGAAGACAACCATGTCATTCTGAATTCTATATCCTATTTTGTAAGATACCCAGAAGACAATCATGTCCTTCTGAATTCTATATACTAGCCTGTAAAATATCTAGAAGAGAATCCTGTCCTTCTTAATTCTATATCCTATTCTGTAAGATACCCAGAAGACAACCATATCATTCTGAATTCTATATCCTATTTTGTAAGATACCCAGAAGACAAACATGTCCTTCTGAATTCTATATGCTAGCCTGTAAAATATCTAGAAGACAATCCTGTCCTTCTTAATTCTATATCCTATTCTGTAAGATACCCAGAAGACAACCATGTCATTCTGAATTCTATATCCTATTTTGTAAGATACCCAGAAGACAATCATGTCCTTCTGAATTCTATATACTAGCCTGTAAAATATCTAGAAGAGAATCCTGTCCTTCTTAATTCTATATCCTATTCTGTAAGATACCCAGAAGACAACCATATCATTCTGAATTCTATATCCTATTTTGTAAGATATCCAGAAGACAATCATGTCCTTCTGAATTCTATATACTAGCCTGTAAAATATCTAGAAGACAATCCTGTCCTTCTTAATTCTATATCCTATTCTGTAAGATACCCAGAAGACAATCATGTCCTTCTGAATTCTATATACTAGCCTGTAAAATATCTAGAAGACAATCCTGTCCTTCTTAATTCTATATCCTATTCTGTAAGATACCCAGAAGACAACCATGTCATTCTGAATTCTATATATCCTATTTTGTAAGATACCCAGAAGACAATCATGTCCTTCTGAATTCTATATACTAGCCTGTAAAATACCTAGAAGACAATCCTGTCCTTCTGAATTCCATATCCTAGTCTGTAACCACACCACCCACATCAGATGTCACAATTGATGGTGGAACACTACAAAAAATGCCAGTCAAGCACCCCTGTAGATAATATCACATATTATAAAAGAAAACAGGCAATGAAAATTGGGATCACAAAATTTGGGCTCACATTTCCTCTGGAGTCACCCACTTTTGAATCACTGACACATTATCGAGTGAGTGGTGGAAAGAGATAGGTTTCTAAATTCTACAAGGCGTCCATGAGCAATGATGCCATACTGACCCAAAGCGTGAGAACTGAGTGGCAATCAATCCTAGGCATCGAACTGTAGGAAAATAATATTTTACGCCAATCAAATCCATCATTTTGAACTCTAGACACAGGCTATTCCACTTTAAGTTTCTGCACCTCTTGTACAACACACCAGCATCCTAAATAAAGTTGACCCAGAATTGAATACTAACACCCAAAGATGCAAACACCCAGATGCTAACTTTGCCACCTAGTCTGGCAGTGTCCAAAACATTCAACTTTTCAGGTCAGGTTTTTAAAGGGATTCAAGAAATGGCACTGTTCACACTCCTGATGCTTTTTTCCTCCTCTGGTGACTCCTGAGTTTCAGAGACTCTTTTGCCGCAACCAGAGTTCCACTTTGCTGCTCACCTACCCTATGTTGCTCTCAACCCACGCGCGGATATCCTGGGAATAAACAGAAGAGTTTTTACCCTTTCCTATCCGAGAGATAATTGATTTACTTCAGTACAACAAGTGCATAAGATCCACACCTTGGAGAGCAGGGGGTTTCTGGTAAGACATTGACAGCTTGGATGAGGTGTGGCGCAGCGGCTAGGGTGACTGACTCTGTAACCCGGGGCTCATGGTTTGATTCCCAGCGGCAGATCATCCCAACACTATGTGACTCTGGGCAATAGCTCGCTTAATCTTCCCGACGGTCCCCCAGCGCCTTGACACCCTCGGGTAATTGTTTGTGCTTTACAAATACTAGACATTTACATTCAAGAGGTAGACATGCCGGCACCGCGTAGCTCCACCTTCTTTCCGCCTCTCACTTTGTACCACTTCAGTGACTTTATAATCAGGCAGAACTTGTCTTATCTCCTAAGGGGGCTCCTCAAACAAAAACTAGGCCTCTTTTCTTTCTTTCAAGCCGTAAATCACGGGCGTAGATGAGTATTCTCCACTACCCCATTAAAAAGAAAAAATATATATATATATTTTGTTGTTTTTCTTATTAAAAAACAGAGACAAGCGTTGTCAAAGCAAATAGGCTATGGCAATTCTTGATTTTTTTCTGTCCTAGTTTTTGCAAAACCTTATCATTCGTAAGCTGCCGGAACCTCATCAATCTAAAAAAAAACATTGGCTTGAAGCAAAAATATTTTGGTTTCAAGAAAGCAGACATTATCAGAGTAGTCCCTGGCACCAAAGGGAACTTCTTTTTGTGTGTTTGCGCTTCTTGTGAAAAGGCAGCACACTGTGAGCCACAGTAAAGTGAGTCAAATGCTGAAGTAGGCTGACCCGTTGCCTCATGATTCAAGCTCTATCGATTGGAAGAAAAATGTGAATCACACAACAACAGATTAATGGATTATTTCTGGCTGAAAACCCCTATAAGCATCTATATTATACACATTTTAAAGAAAAATCAAAAGGACTCTGCTAACATTAAACATGAAAAAGTCTATAGTTTGGCATTAGCTGCCGGCCTCTTGCCTTTTCTAATGTTTTATTTTTATGATATTTAGTAAATTTTTATTACAAATAAGTAGAAAGGGTTAAAAATATAGATACATAGAAAGGCTTGCATAGATAGATAGATAGATAGATAGATAGATAGATAGATAGATAGATAGATAGATAGATAGATTCATTGATTGATTGGCCGACATATATAGAAAGCACAATAGATAGGCACACAAACAGGCAAGTAGATGGGCAGTCGGTAGTTCTACAGACAGACTGATAGCAAGATAAACAGACAAACAGGTAGATAGACAGATAAATATATGGATATACAGACAAAAAGGTAGATAAGGTGCCAAAGATAGTTACATACATAGATAGATGCATAGATAGATAGATAGAGAGATAGATAGATAGATAGATAGATAGATAGATAGATAGATAGATAGATAGATAGATAGATAGATAGATAGATAGATAGATAGATAGATAGATAGATAGATAGATAGATAGATAGACAGACAGACAGAGAGGATGGACAGGAAATTTTAATAAACAGGAGAGCTTCAATTAGTAATACAACAATTAAATGTCTGATTAAGCATGACATACAAGAGCACTGAAAGCAAACTAAAAAGCCATACCATTAGGACGGGCAAAGTAAATTGTTTTACAGGTGTATCTGTCATCCTCAATTAAAATACATACCAACATGACTAAAAGGAGTGCAGTTATTAATGCACTTCATTTTGTACATACTAAAAAGAAGGATAGTCCTAGGCACAGAAACCCAAAACCATCTACTACACCAACCGATGGTCCCCTTTTATACAAATATGATCCTCGGAATTTGGGGCCATATTATCAAGAAAGGGCGATACATTATCGCCACCTTTATCGGCAGGAAACTGCTGCTAAAGTGGTGATAATGGGCTTGATAATATGCCTTTGTGGATTCCCATAGAAGCCAAGGTTAACTCCAGAACCTGGGCTTCTATGGGAATTCACAAAGGCATATTATCAAGCCCATTATCGCTGCGTTAGCGGCAGTTTCCTGCCGATAAAAGCTGCGATAATGTATCACCCTTTCTTGATAATATGGCCCACAGAGAGCTGATTTGCCACTCTTGCGAATTCTCCGACTAGTTCCCACTGATTCACCCGCTCTTGATTAAAGGTTATCCCTGACCCTATATAGTTTCCTCGCATTGGAGTTGTAGCAACATATAGAAATTGGCACTGACATTCTTATACGGAGGAGCATGGGGTGGAAGTGGGTATGGGTATCCTTCTCTGTCATAGTTTAATGTTTTAAAACTCTGCCTGGCTTTTGCTTCCAGCCCCAGAGTTATAGGCAAATGGCTGTGTTTAATGTACTATATCTTACTTTGCTGCTGGCCATTGGTTATAGGCGATTAGCGGTGTAATACCCCTGCAGACTTAATAAACATAATGGTTTCTAAAAAGAAGGATACCCTTGCAAAGAACAGTTTGAAATGGACACAGTTTCAAGAATTTCAAATGCAAATTTATCCTGTGAAATAGCAGCAGTTACAGAGTCGAAAACCACTCCAAAAGGAATTTACAACAGCATTAGCAGAAGACGCGATCTGAAAAAGCTCGAATGTGTTTTATGCTCACATCAAAAACAATCTGGAGAGCTGATTGAAAGCATCCTGCTATCACATCAAGATCTAAACAAAAAATGCAACACTAAAGTATTAATAAAGTAAAAGCAAAAACACTGGCACTGAAGGGAACTAACTTGTGTTGAAGTGCTCCATGTGAAAGAGCAAAATGCAGCCACTCCAAGTGATGTTAGCCAGTGGCTGGAGTAGGCTGGCCTATTGCCCCATACTGTGTGCTGTAGGGGGTGGAAACAAAATGTGCGTAACACGACAACAGACCAATAGATGAAGAGAGCTGGCTGGAAGCCCCTCTAAGTAAAGCCTTTGTGAGTATACATATTATGTTAGCAATATCAAATGGTCTTGGCTAAGACCAGGCCTAAAAAGTGGACTTTTGGATAGTTTTGTACATCAATGTGAACAAAATCTTAACTAGGCGATAAACCAAAAAATGGTATTCAGGCAATGATGAACGAAAACAATACCATGTCCGTAATGATGGCAACACAAACCCCCGCCAATCAAGCCACATTCTGTCTCAGTTCAGCATTCCAACTTTCAACAACCCAGTCAACTTTCACCATTCCAGTCTAGCATCCTTCCACCATGTCCAGATATTTTTCCACTTCCCCAGACATCAATGCTCCTTGTAAATCAACGTATTCCATGAGCATTCACCAGATCATTCCAAGATCCAGGCCTCCAAGAAAGGAGTTGATCCTTTCCTAACTCAAGGGCTATGTGTGTCTCCGAGAGCATCAGACCCTTCTTGTACAAGATCACTGAATATCGCGGCAAGCCTTTCTCACCTCTTTCCCCAACACTACTATGTGGTGAGACACTTTTATCTTCACTAGCCCTACTGTGATGTTTGAAAGCCTTACCCGTCATAGACCTTGGCACCTCTTGCAATCCGATTCACATTAAAGGAGTCAACATTTTATCTCAGATTAGTTCTGTGAGTCGGCTAAAAGTGCAGAGAGCTTATAGACAGGGAAACTTTGCTGATGTAATAATTTCACACACACACACACCTCTTCCTCAGAGTCCGCTGGCAGCGCGCGCGCCTGTAGTCATTGGACCCAAATATAGCAGACATCACCTCGAACCTGCGTGCCATGTCCGAGCCTCTGGCGTTCACAGCGCCATTAAAGGTTCCGGGGCAGATTTGCAAGCCCGTAGCACCACTTTTGCGTCACTTTTCCCATGTTAAAAGTGACGCAAAGCGCGCAAGGGGATTGTAAATCTGCCCCTCTATGTTCTGTTTCTTGGAATTAGCCAGACCCTCTGGGCTCAGTGGTGCATCAGCAGAGACACAGCCGAGGGAGCACCAGGGGCAAAACAAATCCAGCTGAGACTGAATAAAGCAGGATTTCAGTGATCATTGGAACAGAAAAAATTGTTTTTCCAGACAGATGATATAGTCAACGTTAGAGAGAAAAAGACTCACAGAAAACCCTCGGACTAGGAAGTAGGTCTTGTTACCTCTTGTGAAGTAGGCGCAAATAATTGGTGCAAATGTCAGACACATAATCTTAATCTTGGCCTATTTTGAGTTTATTCCATGAGCATATGAAGGATATAGAACCAAAGCATATGTGTGATTCTCAGCCCTATAGTAATGGAAAGGCGTAGAAGGTGTGGGTATCTCTGCTTCATCCCTGGATGGATGGACTCAAGCTGTACTTGGGCTCCTTCCTCTGTTGATAGCATTAATGATCCACAGGTGTATTTGCCAGCAATGTTGATTTAACCCCTTTGTCGTGGCGCAAATTTCACCGCGGTGCGAGAGAGGGTGGGGTTGGGTGTGGCGCTCAGGTACTCATGACGGCTCCCGGCCATCATAAATCACTGTGGGCGTGTGCTCATGACGGCCGAGAGCCGTCAGAACTCCGCCCACTGATTCATTCTCCTGCACAGACGGGGAATTACTACGCGTGGGCGGAGCGGCAACGTTCTGACGGCTCTTAGCCGTCATGAGCACATGTCTACTGTGATTCATGACGGCCGAGAGCAATCAGAACTCCGCCCACTGATTAATTCTCCTGCACAGGCGGGGAATTACTACGCGTGGGCGAAGCAGCAACGTTCTGACGGCTCTTAGCCGTCATGAGCACATGTCTACTGTTATTCATGACGGCCAGGAGCCGTCATGGGCACTGAAGGAGTTAAGCAGTGGGCATCTGCTTTTGATACAACACTACTCCCTACAGAGCCAGTTGTGTCACCCTACTGCTTTCAAGGAAACTCTGAAATGATCTTGTTGAGGCTGGCTCCTCAAAGTGTCCTCATTGCCTTTTGGGGCACATGTAAGGGGGACACCAGCACAGAAGAAAGGGCACATATACACAAATGGTTATCAATAAAAGTGTGTGGCAGAGGCGGTGGACAAGCAATATATCATGGATTGTCAGGCACAAATGTAACCGCATAAGAAGGTTCCCTATCAGAAGACGCTGCATCACTTCTCATCTGAATGGGAAAGTGTTGTTGGGTGAATAAATCAAAAAAGTTAGACATTTGTGGCAAGTCTTTTCCTCCTCAGATGCACCCTCTCTTGGACGGGGAAGGGTTGGTCCTCAGAATGTACTGTGACTGATATCTTCCAAAGAAACTGTCTGTGCCACTGGGCAGCTGAAGTGGACAATTATGCTTTTTGGTTACTCCAGTGGATCCAGCTGAGATTCCATAGTGTCGTAGTCCTCACCCCTAACACAGTTGTTGCTTCATTTTAGGCACCACAGAGGTCTTGGGTTCATCTAGAGGAGACATGGGCAGCCACTAACAGTGCATCCCCCTGAGGTAAAAAACCTCTGTGTGCCACTGTTGGTGGTGAAAAAGGTCTCTGCACCCATTGATACGACCAACAGTAACAATTCAATCGCCACCGGAAATGCGTTCAACGTTTGAGGATCCTGAACTCATTGTCTTCGTCCTCTGGTGGTTAAGTGGTGCTTCTGGAATGATCGGCTGTGGTCCTTGCTAGTGGTATTATTCAGGAAAATAAAACATACTTAACACACTCAACACTATTTTTTGGTAGCTTTCCTTACCAATTCCTACTTTGCTGGTGCCTCTTCGACTCCTCGCCCTGCCTACAAGGATCTTTACTTGGAGCTCTCTTCTACACTTATATTTAGACGCAAACTCTATCCAACATGCAGGATTTCATTAACTCCTTCCCTGCGTATGAGGGAACCACGCCGTCATGAGCCACGTGCGGCATGTGCTCATGACGACGTGGTTCCGTCATGCTGCGCGGGCGAATTAGTGAGTGGGCAGGGTCGTGACGGAACCACACCGTCATGAGCACAGCTCGCCCGTGACTCATGACGGAGTGGTTCCGTCACGAGCATAGAGGTGCCACACTCCCCCCCAACCCCCTGCGACGCAGCAGAATTAGCGCCGCGGCCAAGGGGTTAAAAGATTTGTGCTAACTGAGCCTATAAATTTAAGAGGGTCGCTGTTTTTAATGAAAATTGTTTTCGCCAAATTAGCTGCAGCATCTTTGGGTGAAGCTGTTGTGGGGAATAAAAGCCATTCTAACAGGTCCTCCGTGAAATGGAGCATAACGCCCCTGTAATATTTTTGAAATCAGACACCAAAAGGTAAGGATCTGTGGTCCCAGAGCACTGGAGACATTTCTGAGCTTTTTCTCTCTGGGACCGCCCTGGGTTACATGGAAGTCCGGGACATTGTATTCTATTCTATTGTTATTCTATTTATATAGCGCTCACTACCCCTGATGAGGCGTTGAAGTGCTTTTCAGCAAGTAGCACGCTACTCCGGAACCCAAAGTGGATTAGTATAGGGAAGTTTAAGTTGTTAATTTGAAGGACAGTCATGTGTCTGTAAGTTGGATTGAACAGGATGAAGGCGGGATTGAAGAAGGAAGAGTTACTTTGGAGATCATAGTTGTAAAATAATGTTTGGGATGAACCAAAGGAGGGATGGAGGAGGGAAGAGTCTAGAAAGGGTTATTTGAGAGATCATGGTAGTAAAATGTGGGGGCATATTACCAAGCAATAGCGATAATTATAGCTATTGCTTGGTTAGAGACAAAAATTTACCGCTGAGCTGCGGCGATTTTTATCGCAGATAAACCTTGGTATTACCAAGGTTTATCGCAAATGCGATAAAAATCAGCCGCAATGCATGAATATCGCTGAAAAGTCAGCGATATTCATGCATTAGCGAGCTAATGCTCTTAGCCATGTTATCCACCTCCCATCGGATAACATGGCTAAGAACTGCTCAGGGCAGGTGTTAGCTTTTGGAGATATTCGCGCTTAGCGCGAATATCTCCAAAAGTTGGTAATAGGAGATAGCGATGTTAGCGACTGTTTCCAGTCGCTAACATCTTGGCACGCCCACTTTGCATGTCATTAGTGATAAATATCACTGACATGCAAAGTGGGGCCCAAGATGGTCGCTATCTCCTACTAGCTGTCGCTAACTGGTGTTAGCGACAGCTAGGTAATAGGGAGATAATTTTATCTCCACTTTTTTGTCTTTTAAAGCCAAAAAAACAGAGATAAACCCCCTTGATAATATGCCCCGTGGTTTGATATAATATACTATGACAGGAATGGCGTTGGATTGGCTGCCCGAAAGAGACGCCCTCCTCCGCCTCCATGCCTGCTGGTGTCAAGTCTAACACAAGAGGGTTCCCGATGGCAGAGCCTAGGAGGGCTTCTCTGTTTGGTGAAACCCTGTTCCCCGCCTCTAATGAGAGGGGGAGGTGACAGGACTGTGGGCGGAACATCTGCTATTATCTTTTTAAAGATGTCCTGTTTTCACCCTCCTCTAAACTGCAATAAAAATTTTCATCTGAGTGATAAGTATTTCATTTCTTCTTTGACAATATTTTCTAAAGAAACAGGTGATTTCTTCTATTGAGTCCCTTGGCAACACTAGCGTAAACGACGGAGTTGCAATTTTTGGTTTTGTGGGAGAAGTTTCAGGTACACCTCTGTCAGAAAATCACCTCCGGCAAGAAACATTCATCTTCAGGATATTGCTTGTTCTCCCACAAAGAGTTTTCAAAACTCCTCTTTGCCAAGTAGTGCTCTAACTAAAAACAAGCATTGGCAAAGGCAAAAGGTTTGCCCTTGCCCGCCAGCTGTTTGGCTTTGTCGAGGCTTGTGTTGTTTTATCATGGGTTTTGCTAAATGTTATAATTTTGAAAGCTGTTGGCCCTAATCTGTCTAAAAAGAGGCTAGAATTTTTATTTTTTGGTCTCAAAAAGAAAACATTGACATGGTAGTTCCTGGGATACAGGTGAAAAGGCAGAATGCTGTCACCTTCAGTGAAGTTAGCCAATGGCTGAAGAGGTCTGCCTCATTGACCCATGCTGCACCCGGTGGTGGGTGGGAGAAAAATATGAATGACACAATAACACACCAATGGATATAAATGTAAATTGATACTTGTATAGCGCACTACTCACCCGCAAGGGTCTCAAGGTGATTGTACGAATAGCGCTGTGGAACCCATCCTGGCTTTCCATGTGAGGCGTCCACTCCTGGGCACCCCTAAGGTGGAGGCCAAGCATCCTTAGCGTTGTGGAGATTAAGCAAGCTATTGCCCAGAGTTGCAGCGTGGGACTCCATGATTGGAATAGGCACCTGTAATGGCCGGATTTTCCGCTTAGATGGGATCAGCCCCTAGGGGCCCCTATAACCCAGCCAAAACGTACTCACCTCCCTCCTTAGAACGTATTCACAATGGATATGGATAGATATATGTATATACAGGTCGTACCTAAGGATGGGGAAATAGCAATACACATGCATAGATTTTCTACTATATCTTATTCACATCAGTTAGTCTCGCGGCCACTCTGACCCAGACTGATCTACCCCAGGGCAGATATGACACACAATCCGGTGCGTCTACACATGGGCCTGCAGAACCCAATGCTCTCCTCTCCAAACGGTTCACAATCCGGTAAACCTACCTGACGCTCTCACTTAAGCAAGCCACAATCCTGTGGGTATCCACGCTGGTAATCCCGCCCAACGTTCTCACTAACGCCGCACATCAACGACGACCACATTCCTATGAGCACTTATCGGAACAATGTCTCCTTTGTCTACTTGGGATAAAACTATAATAATAGAATTTAGTACGGTTTCCAAATAATTCAATGTGCCTACTATCCTTGGCATCGAAGGTCCACGTTACTCCCTATTTATGTGATCACCTCTTACCTGATTGGGATTACTCATCCATTCATATAAACGGAAATCACCTAGGAATGCGGTTTACCAAGATTGAACAAAAATACACGGCACATGTTAGTTTACTAGAAACTATGGTATTTATTATCATCAATATATGTATAACACAATACTATGCAACACAAATTATGCAAAGAAAAGGTAAAGATTAGAATGTGCACTTATTATGAAAGGGGCAGATGTCACCTTATTAATATGAAGTCGGGACTCGGCAGTCATCTAGGTTCCCTTCTCGTCTCTGTGTCTTGGCTCGTCTTGTAGTCACACCCCAGCCGTCACAAGTACACGTCTGCACCGCTAGGCTCAACCTCGTCTGCTTCCCTCCAAGCCACTGGAACCTTGTTGGTTATTAGCTACCGTGTCTCTCTCTCTCTCTCTCTGTCTCAGTGCGCTCCGCGCTAATTCTCCTTCAGTCTTTCTCAGAGAGTCTCGGTCTTAAATCTTTCTCGGACTTCAAAGATGGCGACTGTCTGCCATGAAAATGATTAATAGCAGAGATGCTATCGGCTAGATGCCGCCTACGAACTGACTGTCGACTAACTAACACCTTCGCTAATATCAAAGCCTGCTCCTTCATGGAAAGCTACGGCCAGCAACCTGCCACCCACCAAATTCTTGTACCTCCCCGTACCAAGGACACGTTCCCAGCCGGCCGGCCTGAAGTTGTGTCTTCGGAGTGGAGAAAAATACATTCCTTCGATAAGGGCCAGCCTGAGCCGGTTCTCTCCAAGCGAACAACAGCTTGAAACTAAAATATCACACTTGACCCAGAGGGCCTCTCGAGCTACCAGGCAGAAAGCAAGATGGAGTCTATCTCGTTTAAGGCCTACAGGGCCCGCAATATGCGTAACTCCATGGAAAATATCCTAACACGTTAGTAAATGGGCAAACCATGATTAATACTTATGTATCTATCCCCTATCTTAAATTCATAAGCCCTACTCTAGGGAAAGGGACACGAAAATACTCTACTATATAAGAGACAGGGACCCTACCTATAGTCCTAATCCCTATGCTATGGGGGTGATAGGCTGGAGTCACTCTCCATCATTCTCCCTCTTGAAGGAGCCAGAAAAAGTCAGCCATTACAGCACCGAGGCGAGAAATATCAGATCCGTGGAATTTTTTAGCCCAAGACCCGCCGAGGCGGGGAATTGAACCCTGGTCCCGGGCTAGACCTCTGCATCAGGGTCTGCCGCTCTAATCATTGAGCCACACTTCTCCACTGAAGATGAAGAAGGTTGGCGGAAAGCGCCTAAAAGTAAGCACATTATAGATATAATTATGGTATCATCAAAAGGTTTTGGCTAACGCCAGACCTAAGAATGGATGCGCTGGGAGAAGAGGTGACCCGGCAACAAATCTTGGCCACTTAAATGACCGAGTGCGGGAGTGATTTTGTACAGACAATAAAACAGACCATCAAAGACATATAGTCATGGGTGGAAAAGTGCAGCCGCATTTCCAGAAGAAACAGGTCGAATTATACTCACTTTCTATCCTTTTCCCAAAATAACTGCTTGTGGGAACACTAGATAAAAGCACTATTAAAATGACTGTCGAATCTCCCATGAGCCCTAAAACGGGTTAAAATTCAGCGTTCAGCAGCTTCTATAGAATTATTGGAAATAACGAAGTATTTTCTTCCTTTGAAACGATCGATGAAACTTTTCAAAATGTTATGGATTTCAAAGGCTGCACCTGCCCTCCCAGGAATGACCCTTACTAATGGGCTGAAAGAGGATGGCGCAGGGGCGGCGGGCTTGGAGGGGTGGGATGCAGCCAGCCTCGGTTACTATGGAAACCAGAGAGGATGACTCCGGTGGAAATAGAGAATACCTTCAAACTCCTGCTATTCCAAAGGTGTGAAGGAAAGAGCATTTATTGATTCCATAACTATGTTAGTGAAGTGCTACAGTCGGCTTCTCGGTGCTCAAATATCAAAGCCATCCAACAGGGTCTGGCTAATTCCAAGACACAGAACACAGAGGGGCAGATTTACAATCCCTTTGCGCCGCTTTTGCGTCACTTTTAACATGGGAAAAGTTTTGCAAAAGTGGCACAAGAAGCTTGTAAATCTGCCCCAGAATCTTTAATGGTGCTGTGAACGCCAGAGGCGCGGACATGGCATGCAGGTTCGAGGTGATGGCTCGTATATTTGGGTCCAATGACTATAGGCGCACGCCCTGCCAGCAGACTCTGAGGAAGAGGTGTATAAGCATGGGCGAATTTTGCGAATCTGGCGTTCGCGAATCTGCGTATTTGCGAACTCGCAATCTGCAAAATCCGCGAATTCTCGCGAATTTGCGGATTTTTTTTTTGTGTTCGCAAGGGTTTCTGCCAGTTCACGAGGGCTTTGTATCAGTTCGCAATTGCGAACTTACTTGTCTGCTCGCAACGGTCGTGACTATGTTGTTTCTACGTCTGGTTCATCATCACAGGTTCCCAGCACCCTCTGTTTCACCACTGCCACCCTCTGTTTCACCCATGCCACCCTCTGGTACATCAATGCCACCCTCTGGTTCATCATCACTGTAGATTATGGGGGGAAAGCAAGCACACCTGCCCTGCTTCAACTGATATGAATTAATTTGGGGTTGATTTATTAATGTGTCACTGTTTTAAAATTCCAGTCTGGCACCTGCTTCCTTATCTGTAATTTGCTTTCTGTTGCAGTGCAATTTTTTTTTCCAGGACCTTTGTGGCCTACTTGTAGCTATTCTATGAGCCTGCTGTGAGGGTCAGAGCAGGGTCATAGACTTGTTGCAACTAGCAACTGAACTCTGGAGGGGCCCCAGTCAGGAGGCACTACAGGGAATGGTTACTATTACTAATGATGAGTTTGAACTTTTGTACCTGCTGAGTGCTTTCAGTTTTGCAAAACTCGTTTTTCTGCAGAACAGCAACTGTAATGCCCCAAACAAACATAGGCAACTGAACTCTGGAGGGGCCCCCCAGGAAGTACTTCAGGGAATGGTTACTAATGATGAGTGAACTTTTGCACCTGCTGAGTGCTTTCAGTTTTGCAAAACTCGTTTTTCTGCAGAACAGCAACTGTAATGCCCCAAACAAACTTACTTGTGAAAGTTGATTTCTAATCCAAAAGTGATCCAAAGAAAGTCAAAAGGCCTCAAATCCAAAAAAGTGCACGCAAATGTCAACCTGAGGAGTTATTCTGATAAAAATCATCATTTTCAGAAGGTCTATGCTGCTTGCTAGTGGATGTCTTGTGCAGAAATGCAAATTTTGTAATTTCCCGAGTGCGAGATTGTTGCTGCCCGCCGCACCTACATGTTCGCAATTGCGAACTCCCTCGATGCGTCGCCAAACTCCCGCGGGATCCCGCAGCAAGATCCAAAATGGCGCAGCACTCGCAAAATATCGAGAAAAACAACTCGGCAAACGCTGAATGACGGTAAGTGAACGCCGCACGCCGCAATATTGTATCACCAAGAAAAAAAAATCCGCTGCGTGCGAATTTATGGATTTTCGGTAAATTCGCGAGAGTTCGCGGATTGCGAATTTACCGAAAATCCGCTAAATCCGCGAGCGGAACGATTTTCCACCCATAGAGGTGTATGTGTGTAAAATTATTACATCAGCAGTGACTCTAAGCTCTCTGCACTGCGGGCCGATTCACAGAACGAATCTGAGATAAAATCCCAAACTTACTACTTTTGGTATTCACAGAAGGCATTTAGTAGTAGTAAAGTTAGAACTCCTAACTTTACTACCACTAAACTGAGACAAAATCCTAACTTTACGACTTTCGGTATTCACAAAAGGCATTTAGGTAGAGGTAGGAGTCCTAACTCTACTACTACTAAATACCTTCTGTTAATACGAAAAGTACTTGGAGGCAAATTTACAAGCCCCTTGCGCCTCATTTATGCCACCGTTGCGTCCCTTTTGTGGCGCAGCGGCAGCGCAAATCCTGCGCCATGGTCGGGGTACTTACAATGTGATGCATCTGGGAGATGTGTCACGTTGTAAAGCCCTGCGCCACATGTAGGCGTTCCTGCGCAGAGGGGGCCGTCCCGGCGCAGGAACGCCTCCTAAAAGTGGCTGAGTGAAATCTACAAGATTTCACCTTGTCACTTTTAGGCCCATGCTGCGTCAAAACCCTGCGCCTGCCTGAAGCAGGCGTAAGGCTTGATGCAACATTAACTATATAGGGCCCCAAGAGCATTGCTGGAGCTGCGTCGCGCCTGGGACGCAACTCCAGCAATGCGCAACTTTTACAGCACAGATGCGTCACGCATCTGTGCCGTTTTTGCCCCATGGTGTGCCGCATTGTAAATGCGGCGCATCCATGATGGCGGAGCAGTGGCGCACAATAACTGGTGCACCCCTGCTGATTTGCAGGGATGCACCAGTTATTGTACATATGCCTCTTAGTTTATGTTTTTATTTCAGTTTAGTAGCAGCAAAGTTAGAAGTCCTAACTTTACTACTGCTAAATGCCTGCTGTGAAAGGGCCTGCACCAGTCTTGCGCCTACTGTGAGGCAGGCATAAGATATTGACGCAACAGAGTCCTAGAAGTGTTGCAGTGAAATCTCACTTCGGTGGCCCTTTACTGTGGGGGAACGCCCCCTGCATATATTATACTTGATGCAGGTATAATGTAGCGCAGGTGTTTACAAAGTGATGCATCTGCTTAAATGCGTCACTTTGTAAATATGGCGCTATGTGGTGCATTATTTACGCCACCGCAGCGTCACAAAAAGTGACACAACTGCAGCGTAAAAGTGGCTCAGGCCCTCATAAAAAAATTCACCTAATGCAGATGGTCAGAATATCTCTGACTGTGGGCTGGAAAGACACAGGCGCAGGAGGTGCGAAGGCCCCTTTAGAAGGAATGTTCATGGTACGCAAGTGCAGTTGTGAAAACCACTGCCTCCTGGGGAAGCCTGTAGATAATGCACAAGTAAAGAAGGTGGAAAAGCCTTGGCCTCTAGGTGGATGTCCGTGATACACCAGTGCAAGCCGCTGCCTTTCGGAGGAACATTGAGAATATACAAGTCCTGATATGAAGACCACTGTGCCTTAGCTTGATGTCACGAGGACACAGGTTGAGATCTTGTGAGTCTCTGTCTTTTAGTATGGATATCAGAGAAATACAAATTATCAAAGGGCAAAGGGGCTTTAGCCTGTGGGGGAAGATATATCTGAAACACAGTACCAAGGTTGTGACAATTCCTACCTCCAAGGATGCTGCTGTTGTTAAACTAGTGGAGAAGGTGCTAGGACCTCCAACACTGGAAGGGATACTGGTAGGAAAAAAAGGTACTCTGAATGACCAATCCTCTAGGGTTTGGTACCAACAAGAGCAGAAAAAGCAAAGGTTCCTGGCACTAAAAGCAACATTGGTCAGACACCAGTACAAATGGCGTGAAGCATCTCCACCACTAGATTGAATATCAGTGACACACAAGAGCCTATATGAAGTCCCCTGCCTCTAGGGGGCAATGATGATTTACAAGTGCTGGTATGAAGGTCCCTGCCTCTTGGGGGATGAGAGAGTCATGAGTGATGCAGATGGACCATTGCATATCTGGGCCCAGGGGATTTATGAATACACAAGTAAGCAAGATGTAAAGGTCAACAACTCTATAAGTAGTGCAAATGCAAAGGCTGCTGGCTCTGTGGTGAGGGCATCAGTGATGGACAAGCTCAGCTGTGATTGTGCAGGAGGTGTGTAGACCCTGTCTCTTGGGCGTTATCGGTGATACATAATTGCAGGTGTGTAGACCCTACCCCTAGGGGGCATGGGGGAATTGTTGGCTAGCCTCTATGCCGTGCACGCCAAGCACATTTAGCTGCTGGGAGCGCGGCTGGTTGCCTTGAATGTTTGCTTTACTTTCGCAGAGCTGGGTACTGCAGTCAGTAACTGTAGCCAGTGCAGTGAAACATGACGCCAGGAGCCCACCTCCTTGCCCAGGTGGTGGGCTGGCCTCTGTTTGTATTTCCCAGCCGCGGATGGCATGGGGAGAAGGGAGACAAGGACAATTACAGCTGGAGTGCTAGCCCAACCTGAACACCCCCAGGGCCAGACTGGGAACCCAAAGCTGCCCTGGCAATGTTGTCAGACCAGCCCCCTGTGGGGGAGGGCTGCAGCACTACTGCTTTTGTTACTGGGGGCCGATATTGTAGCACAGCTGCAAAACCAGCCCAACCGCGGCAAAACCAGCCCCACGCTTCCAGTTAACGCCCGACGCCTGGTATAGCCAGTTCGGCTCTGACCCCCCTCCCCCCACAGCGTGCCACAGTGACGCCAGTGTCTCTGACTGACTCCCCGAGACAGCGGAGCCAGACTGGGGCACCGTGACCAGGAGACGTCATTGTGAAGGCAGCAAAGGTAGGAGATACGTGACCTCCCAGACAGACCACGCTGTCAGGTTGATGGCGTGCACCTGTCAGTGGTGCCGGCCTGTCTCTGGGTCTGACACCATGACATTTCCATGCTCAGATCCCACTGGCACATCCAGGGCGCGGCGGAGGTGGCCTGGAGGCTGCCTGTCTGCAGGCACTGAAAGGGCAATGTCTGAGGGGAGCACTGATGGAGGGCTTAGTGGGGAGCACCAGACCCAACCTACAGCAGGAGACTGCGGCTTCAGAGAAGGAGGGAAAGAAGAAAGTGAGCGAGAGAGTGTTTGCATCAACAAGCAATCATAGCGGGGGCAAGGGGAGAGAGAACGATGGGGAAGGACTGAACACAGAAAGTGAGACAAGAAATATGAAAAGAAGCAATGGAAAGAGCTGGATGTAGAAAGAAAGATAGAAAATGTGAGGGAGAAGAGATAGAAGCAAGACTGAACTCATATAGAGATACAACAAATATGAAAACAGGATAGAAATGGAGAAGTCAATGGCGTAGGTAGACCTCTTGCCACCAGTGGCGGTCCTCGCATTTTTCCACCCCACAAGAGCTGCAGGTAAGAGCTGGTGGTGCTGCCGCTCCCTCTGTTTGCTGCCCCTCGACGGCCTCAGGTAAGAACTGGGGAAGTGCGGGCCGACCCCCCCAAAACTCATGCCGCCGTGGCGTACTGGCCGCCCGCCTCCCCTTGCTACGCCATTGGGAGAACTGAGGATGAGAAAGGATTGAGGAGGACAGGACAGTAAGGAAAAAGAGACAAAAGAGTTAGAGAATGAGGAAAAGGAGATTTTATAAGGGAGGACAACAGAAAGTAATAAGGAAAAGCAGGAAGTTTGGGATGCATGGGTATGCCAACAGCACCTATTATTGGAAAGGACAGGCGAACTACAATTTTCTTCAACAATGTTTATTCAGATGAATCTACAAGAAAGCAGATGAAGTGCCCAGACTACTACCAGCCTGGTAAGCATCCTCCTACTGACCACTTCAACCACCATCCCTCCAACTTATAGTCCCTCTATTTCATATTCTGCATTTGTATTCAATTCCCACATCAGCAAACCACTGGGGATGGGTAAAAAATTCTGCTCTGCTTGCAGAATTTGCTGAGTTTTGCCCATTCTGTGTTCCGATTGGAATGCGGAGTTCCAGCAAACCTCTGCAACATGGCAGAGTTTTTTCATGTGTGTGGCTAGCCAACATTAAGTTGACAAGCGCAAGCAAGAATTTGCTTTGAGAGTGCTAGAATGCCACCAGGTGAGATTTCTCAAATCCGGTGGTCACAGCAAGTCACGACTGTTTACGTTCAGAAAGCTGCAGCTCGAGTACAAAATCTACTTGAGCAGCAGAAAGAAGCACCGCCCTCTAGTGTGCCCCATGGTGACGTTCACAGAGTTTACAGTGCGTAACAAGTTTCCGGTGCTAAAAATCATCACTAGCTGCACGACCTGCCGAATTCCATCTGCTCGCGAAACTACCTAGTAGCTCGCTGAATTTATATGTAACTCTGCAGAATCCTGCCCACACCTACATACCACCCGCCTTCCTTGCCAAAAATAAATCAAAACAAAAATCCAAGAATGAGTAAATATGGAAAATCATTAGCTTACAGTGAATTTTCTAATAAAACATAAGACAATCACAAGATTTAGATGTATCCTACCTACTTCACAATGTTAGACCCTGCACTCCCTTTTTCGTCCAACAATACCATACTCTCCGTTACTCAAAACCAATATCACATCAGCAACATTTCCACTCACATTTGTCCTACCATCACCTTCGCCAACCAGTTTTTTTCATCCTCCTCTTTTGGCCCTGATGCCAGGGCATCTTTAAACATAGACGCATCTTTCTTACCTCCTGAAGACTTGAAGAAGCTGCTGAGTGATGGACCTTACAGCAGCACCTTTACCTGAATCACTTGGAATTTATCGCTTAGCGCGTTTAGCGTGGTTTTTCTTATCGCCGGCCATCACTGGATTTTATCGCCGAGATAGCGCATTATTATCAGCGCTTATCTCCAAGGCGATAATAAATCCAGCGATAGCGGGTAAATGCAGGAATATTGCATGAAATCCAGCGAAAAAAACTCAGCGATAGGTAAATCCTTCATAATACGACATGGTGCACTTAGCCTGACAATCCACCTCCCGCAGGATAATATAGCTAAGTCAGGAATTCTGCAGACGTTAGATTCCAGCGTTAATGGGGCCATAGCGCAATTTAAATTGTCGCTACGCGGGTCCGAGGCATTGTTGTAAATATCGCTAAGCTGCGTTAGCGATGTCTTCCCATGAAGTTATGTGAGGAACGCCTACTTTGCATCTCATTAGCGATGCGATGCAAGGAGTTAGTAAAACGGGTGCTAACTCAAGGAAACATGCCCTAAAGCCTGTTAGCGTGTCCTCGATAATACTGCGATAAAATTATCAGCACTTTTCGGCCGAAAAAGGCTGCTAAAGCGGCGATAATGGGCTTGATAATAATATGCCACTCTGGGTTTACTGAAAGGTTAGCGGACAGAGTACTCATCACAAACATGGCAGATATCCCGTCCACCACATCACAAGTGCTATTGACTGCAGCGACAATTAATTTAGCATCTGCCAAACTCTAAAAATGACTCTGAGTGCTCCACTTTAATGGTCAATGTACCAAGGTAATTTCATTTGTGAATCACCTGTTCTTTCTTTTTGTTCTTTTAAGGATTCACTCTTAGGACAAATGACTCTGCGTTTATCTTCAACCCCCATGGATATAGTTTTGACTAGAAAGGCGTCCTGTTGACAACGGAATCAGAGAACAAGCGGCCACAGAGAATGAATCACCATTTTGTATGATACCAGCGTAGCTTGCAAGGCTCTCTTCAAACACCAACCTTTAAGCGCTACCTGTATGGTGTCTCTTATGATATTTTCAAGTCTCTGTCACCTTCAGGCTCGAAAACAGATATTTTTTGTTCTTTTGGGGCTTACTTCTAACCCATGTACCATACTCCCTCATACACCCACCGGCAAAGTGGGGCCCTTTGTCCCAGAAAATGCTTTCTGGCAAACCGTCTTTGGAAAATATGTAAACTCAACAATCATTTCTGACATCACCTTTCAGTCATTCGTCTCTCTAGCCATTCCCAGTTAGCTGGAGCTGGTGGCTTATGGACTAATGTGGCCACTGTAGGGGCTTGTGTTCAACCTCATGGTCACAGGTTCGAATCCTAGAAGGTCTACTTAAACTGTCATCCTTCTGAGGTTGATAAAATGAGTGCCCTTGAGTAACAATAAACACCTGTTATTAAGCTCCAAGATACCCTTGGGTGAACATATGCTTTACTAATACACGTTTTGTTAATAATCTACTATTTTACTCCCACAATGGAGGGGACTACAGCCTCTTCACCTGGCCACATGGGAGACTCACAGTTGTAGCCATTCACTTGTTAGGGGTGTTGCGTATTTTAACTGCTAACACAGGAAGCAGACCTTTCTTTTGGGAAAATTAATTCTGTCCCACATAAATGATGTTTTTGCCAACCCGTGCGGTGTATAGTATATGTACACACATTTGTGTTTCGGATAGCGTGTAACTCAAATTGTAATTTCCCTGTATGATGATCGAACACTGTGAACATGGACCCTTCTAGGGAGCATCTCTTGGTACCTGTTCTAAGAGGCCTTCCATTGCTTTGCATTCAGATGTTTGGCATGGGATATTAAGTAAATATCTATCCATCTATGACCATCTATTTACTACACACCCTACACCTTCAAAGCAGAAAGCCTGGGAGGAATCTTGCAAAATGGATTCCCTGTTTGGTTGGCGGGCTCGCTGAAATTGTAAAGTGCCTTCCTCCTTGTAGAAGACTTTCTTCCCTCTGTTGACCAGAGTGTGGCTAAGTAATGGATCTGTGAATTAAGGGCTTTAAATATGCTCTCACTTTAAAAGAAAAAATGAGTCAGCCAGCTGGGAGAGAGGAACACCCCAGGACTGGGACCCTGTGACTGATCACTCTAAGATTATCTGTGGAACTGAAGGTTCCCACAAGAAACAGAGTGAAGACTGATTTGCATATGGCTGGGTCCAAACTGGGGTGGTGTGGTGAGCAAACGAATGATGGATTTAACCCCGATCCTTGTGACTGGGGGTGAATGTTTGCATTGTCCAGCATTCCGTCCATCAATTGTTTCTTTTGCATATGTCGCCCTCAGACTGAAGGTCTGACACACTCCGAACAAAACCAACTTGAGGTTTTGGGATCAGTCTACAATACAATCACAATGAGACCACATTTATGGCTCACCTGCTGCTTGCTCGTCCAGCAACATAATTTCTGGCCAAAAACCAGAGGATCTTGCAAAAAGCACTGGGCAAAGAACAGTCCAGCACAACCCATGACAGATCCCAAGCAGAAAAAGCAGATTTGGCCATTACAGGTCAGATCCAGGTACATTTGTTGGACATTGTCTGTTCTGTGGATTCTGCCTTATAGACCTAGGATTGTAAAGGAACACCACTCAGGTTCATATGTTCCTTCAAGTAAGCTAGACATTGGATTCCTGCCGTCTTTGAGACAACAGAACAGGGGTGAAGATTGCTAAATTAACTACAGATTATTAACTAGGGATGCTATTTTAAGTACATATTCTTTCCATCACAAGTCTAGTACCATTCATCTATATGTAGTAATAAAGCTGTTCAAAGCAACAAGAGCTGCCCTAGCCATTCTTCTTTCACTCTACCAAAGGGACCAAGGCGACAATGACCCTGTAAGAGCTCTCAGCCTGTCCCGTCCCCCGTAGCAACTGCTCCATGTTTGCACCATTCCAAAACTATTACAGCTGAGTTACCAAAATTCACAAGACGTTTGATTTCATCAGTGCCGCTCTTAAAAGCTTCTAACTCAAGGTGTAACCCAACACAGATATTGATCACAGCATCCACACAGAGCAAGGAGGTATGTGCTCATCCAACAACTGGAGAGGAAATGACCTATAATCTGTTTGTTCTACTAAAAAGTTACTCCAGAGGATATTAAATAACAAGGAGATGAGAACACATTCATGCCTTACACTTCACGCTCACGGTACCATTGGAAGACAGCCTAACCCTAGTCCAAGGACCAGATTTGAGGTGGGCAAGGATCACTCAGCATGGCTCTCTACACAGGGTTAATTGTCTCCACACAAGGGAACATCCTATCAAGAACATTCATAAAGTCCAGAAACACACAATGCAGTGTCAAAGTTCACATATACACAATGAAGTGGTAAAGTCCACAAACATACTATGCATTCATAAAGTCCACAAACAGACACACAATGCACTCAGAAAGTCCAGAAGCAGACACACAATGCGCTCACAAAGTCCACGAACACACAATGCAGTGTTAAATGTCCAAATGCACAATGAAGTGGTAAAGTCCACAAACACACTATGCATTCAGTAAGTCCACAAACAGACACACAATGCACTCAGAAAGTCCAGAAGCAGACACACAATGCGCTCACAAAGTCCACGAACACACAATGCAGTGTTATGGTTCACAAACGCAGTGTTAAAGCTGTTAAAATGTTAAAGTCCACAGACACAAATCGCACTGAAAAAGTCCACAAAAGCAGACTAGAGTGTCATCTAACTTGCTCAGCTGAGGGATGGGTCAATACTGCTTCCTAATGCTGTCTCCTACATTGGATGTTTCTCTAGTAGCTTTTTTAGGCAAATTCACAAAGATATTTACTGGGTATGTGAAGTAGTTCTATAGGAATGCCACTGTAGAGCCACTTCATGTTCTCATAAATGCCTTTAGTAAAATAAGTCCTTTTAGTGAAAGTGCAAAGAGATGACTTGCACTTCAAACAATACATTACCATTTCCAGGTATGGGTCACAGTTCTTCATATTTGTACCAGTATTAATATATACTCCTATTTAATTCTGTTTTATGTGTTCTAGAGCCTGTCCGGTATGGCATTTAAGAGTACGAAGAATTACTTCTTCATGTCTGCATATAGACCTTGTTAGGGCTTGCCTAGAGACCAGTTCAGGTTTTTCGCCAGACTCAAGTTTTTCAAAATACATGCGCACATATACATACAGGGGGCTTCAGACAACCCTCATCAATTGGTCTGTTCAAGTGTCATACACATTTTGAGTCTGCCCACCATACAAGTTTCAAGTTTATTTATTTTGTTTGATTAATTAAAATCTTACAAAAATTGCTAAAATATCATCAAAGTTAAAAGGTTATAAAACAATCAATCATATAAGGTTTATATTTACAAAAACTTGATTATATATAATATATATTAGCACAATCCGTTAAAAAACAGATAAAACCTCCAGCTTTTTTCCAACAGCACCTATACTATACAGCATGGGGCAAGGGTGTCAGCCTACTTCTGATATTGGCCCCTAGCTCTTTGAATGACTGCTTTTTGCCTGCTCACATGTGCACAGGTGCCTAAAAAAGAGTGCACTTTGGTGCCAGGCCAGATGTGCCTGGGCTGCTGGGCTACTCTTTCTATATTAAAAAATATATATTGCATTCCTGTTTTTTGTTTTATTATGAACTCTAATCATTTCTGCAGTACTGTGAGCTTGCGGGCACCCAAATGTGCACTAATATGGATTGGGTATGCTTGTTTTACTTTCACTTTGAAGAAGTGAAAATGTACTTCTAGATCCATGTTTCTCCTTTATTCTTTTCCAGTTTTTTTGTCAGTCGCTTTCCCTGGCAGACTGCACCTCAGCCAACCCTCCTGAAGCTGTGCCCACTCACCATTGCCCATTCCTAGTGATCCTGGTAGAGCAGGCATCAGTGCTGCAGCCGCCCAGTGGAGAGTATAAACACCTCTCCTCCGCTGTCTCGGTCAGTTTGCATTCTCGTGTACCCTGACATGTACTCAGTTTGGTATTATGAGGGGCCGTATTACAGAAAGTGCCCTGGGGCGCATTGGCATGTGAGCCCACTTTGTGCAGCTTCGGGGCACTTTGGTATTTTGAAAGGGGCCGCAGCTGCTTGGGCTGCCCCCTTCTGTAATACTGATAGCATTGGCACACATGTAGCGCCAGCACTATCTCAAGAGGGCATTCCCTCATTTCCATTGGGTGTGGCTCCATGCAAATGAGGGAGTCTCTTTGCCCATTCCATATTATGGATGCGGGACGCAAAGGCAAAGAAGCTGTCTGAAAGTGTGGCAGAAAAACGTGGAATCCTATCAATGCACCCCCCTGAGGGCAGCGCGGTGGAGTGGGAAAGGGGGTACTATGGACCCCACAGACATCCCCTTGAAGGCGGGCACAGTCACTCACTGCACCTGCCTGTAAAGGAGCCTCTAGCCACTCCTCAAAGTGCAGGCAAGTGGCCGCTTGCAATGTGAAACACGGAGCAGCTTTGAAGCAGCCGCAGCCAGTGACATCTCGAAAGATCTAACCATCCTCACTCCATTGAATGTGGACAATGTCCATATTTTAGAAATACTGTGGAGGGAAGGCTGAAATCGGCTAAATCTGGGTTGCCTCTTGATATTGTCCCCCCTTGCTAAAATGATCAGAGAAAGTGACACAAGATGGAATAGGTCCGATAAAATAAATAAATAAATGAAACCATTTTCTTTCCATTTGACGAATTGAGGGAGAGAAGTTGGCCTAACGGCTAGGGCGGTCGACCTCAAATCTGGTGAACCAGGTTCGAGTCTCGGCAAGGACTCGCAACATCCTGTGATTCTGGGCAAATAACCTAATCTCCCCGTGCCTAACACAAATGAGTGTCCTCATGTAACATAACTGGTACTCGTGTAAAGCGCTCTGATACCCGATACCTTCGGGTCACGTTTGTGCTATATGAAACTCCATAAAAAAAAGGTAAGTAGTTATATTTATTTATTCATTTTATTTTCCCTATTCTGTTATTTGTCACTTTCACACCTTCAGCCCCTCCCCACACCCGCCCCACCGCACCACCACGCTTACCTGCACACGCTGCCACTGATTGTGACGCAGGGTCCGACAGTGAGAGCTCCCTCTGTGTACCTCTGAGTGTTTGTCGTGTCTTTAATTTTTATGTTTGTGCTCTTACTCAAACAATCCTGGTAGCAAATGAAGCTGACATTAACAGCTTAAGTAAATCTTCTATGTCTGTGTTACCTGCTTTAAGCTCACCTCAGAGGCAGAGGCTGCCTCAGAGAAGACCTGACTCAGCTACTTTTGTAATTGTTCTAAATAAGTTTAAAGAAATGATGATGGGTTTCTAAGGTAAAGTAACCAAACTGCAGACATATTTTCTGTTACTCTTTTGAACATAGATTGACTCGCTGGGAAGAATATTCCGCGGAGCCTTAGGTTGAGTTCAGATTAATATGTTTTTATCAAAGTCCAAGGTTAGAGGCATAGCTATGAATAGTGCAGAAGGTGCAGTGGCACCAGGGTCCAAAGGTTTCAGGTTCCATCCAGATTAATTGGAGACAGGGATTTTTCTAAAGTCAAATCCTCTTTTATTATCCGGGTCAGCCACACCAGTGCTAACAAAAATAATAATCTCCAGGCCATAAGAATCCACTTCAGCCAGCTATCCATCCGTCCGTCCGTCCGTCTGTCCGTCCGTCCGTCTGTCCGTCCGTCTGTCTGTCTGTCTGTCTGGTCTGTTGGTCTGGTCTGTCTGTCTGTCTGTCTGCCTGTCTGCCTGTCTGGTCTGTCTGGTCTGTCTGGTCGGTCTGTTTGGTCTGTCTGGTCTGTCTGTCCTGTCTGTCTGTCTGTCTGTCTGTCTGGTCTGTCTGGTCTGTCTGTCTTTCTGGTCTGTCTGTCTGGTCTGTCTGTCTGTCTGGACTGTCTGTCTGTCTGGTCTGTCTGTCTGCCTGTCATCTGTCTGTCTGGTCTGTCTGGTCTATCTATCTATCTATCTATCTATCTATCTATCTATCTATCTATCTATCTATCTATCTATCTATCTATCTATCTATCTATCTATCTATCTATCTATCTATCTATCTATCTATCACCTAGCTGTCTGTTTGTCTATCTGTCTGTATATATGTCTGTCCAACCTGAAAGAAGTGCACTTCCCTGTTATGGCTGATGGCCCAATACCGTCCCAATGCTTTTTTTCTTTGCATTATTTTGTCTTCTTGTACTTTTAAACTATGTCTATAGGGTATTTTAATTCAAAGCAAATAGTAGCTTTTCTTTGTATCAATATGAATCATATTTTTCTGTGATATTCACTCCGCTTAAAAAAGGTTCTACGTTTGTTCTGAGTACACCGGCCTATTAAGAAGCACCTGGTTGTTCTATTTAAGCCGTTTGCAACGGTTAATTATTTTTCAATGTAAATTTATTATTGCAAGCATATGGCAATGTTTTTGCAGCATGTTTTCGTAATAGTTTTTTTGTTTTTTATTTAGTAGCATAGCCTTGCAGTAAAAAAGCATTGCTCCAGCTTACTAATGAAGGATTATTAACTTTGTAAAAGCTTGTTTCCTATCTAAAACAAGCATTTGCAATACAATAGGTCTCGCATTTGCAAGAGTTTGAGCAAGTGGCATTGTAAATGCCAATGCCAATAGTTTAAACTCTTGCAAATGTGAGACCTACTGCGTTGCAAAAGCTATTTTTTGGAGAAGCACCCCATGCCTCACTTTCACGTTAATGGTGGCCACGCCCCTTTCTTTAGGCCCGGCTCAGCTAAAGAAAGAGGTGTGGCCACATTACAGTGAAAGCGCGATATGGGGCGCTTTTACAAAAAAAGCATCTGTTTGTAATGTTGACAAACAAATGCTTTTTTTTTGCAAAAGTGCCCCATGCTGCTATTTCACTTTAATTGCGGCTGCCACTTTTCTTTAGACAAGTTGTGTCTATAGAAAGAGGCGTGTCCAACATTAAAATGAAAGAGCCATATGGCACGCTTGTAAACAAAGAACTGAATATTAAGAAGAAAAAAAAGAAGTGGCGGCGTTCAGGCCTTAAACAACAAACTAAATGCATGGGCTCCAGTGTATCAGCGTGGCGTGCCATGCTAGGGCAAAAAAGCGCTGGAGGAGAGCGTGTCCTGCCTGCAACAGTAGGCAGGATCAAACCATTTAACCAAATAGTGCTCTGAGGCTGTAATTAAAGCCTACCGAGTAACAACACATGTAACAGGGGGTGTCCTGATGGGAGGTAACAAAAGGAGACAAGGCGGTACTAAGGAGGGACTACTAAACCTATTGACCAATGAACAGACACAGTTTACAGTGGACAATGACGGAAGCCAATGAAAAATATAGACAGAGAGTGGGCGGAGCTTCAAGTCCATACCTGAATACAGCATGCCTCGCAGAGCAGCGCATCCACTTCCCAGGCTCGACCTAAAAAGTTATTTCACCAAATCCACAGTGAAAGGGGTTGCCTTGTGTAGTAATTTTAAAGTACACTTAAGAAGCCTCACGACTATTAATAAGGACGCTTCTCATTTATGTTATTAGTACATATTTATTAGGCCTCGCCTTTTGAGACAGCTTTAGCAGTTGCGCCAGACATTCATACAAGGGGGTCGATTCCGATTCGGGAAAAACCGCTCCGAATTGCCGTTCGGAGCGTTTTTCCCGTACGAATCATACCCTGCAACGTCCCCCGTACGTACGACGAAGTACGATTCGTACCAGGAGCCGTACTCCGTACGAGTCGTACAAGACACCGTACGACTCTAATCTCTGTACGATTCTCCCTCGGAACCCACTGTACGCGACATCTGTGCGGTTCCTGGCTGGTTTTTACGACCCAGCAAGTACGATGCGTGTCGGGTACGCACCGTACAACCCTTTTTCTACGGGAGCTGAAAACAGCCGTAAAGGCAGAGTTCGTGCCGAAACAGGTACGGAACGGCCCCCCCGGGTACATTGCGTACCCCCATGATCGCAGGGGTACGCACCGTACCCCTGCGATCATGGGGTCTCTGAGCCGTACCCCCATTGTACGATCGGTGTACAATCGGTGTATGAGCCGTACCCCATGTACGATCGGTGTACGAGCCGTACCACATGTATGATGGGGGTACGGCTCGTACACTGATCGTACATGGGGTACGGCTCGTACACCGATCGTACATGGGGTACCGCTCGTACACCGATCGTACATGGGGTACGGCTCGTACACCGATCGTACACCGAACGTACAATGGGGGTACGGCTCGTACACCCCATGATCGCAGGGGTACTGTGCGTACCCCTGCGATCATGGGGTGTACGGACCGTAAGGTGTGTATGTGTTTGTGTGCTTTTCCGTACGACTCGCCCTTACCTGACGTGGACCGTACGAATTGCGTCCTCATACCCCGGTCCGGATCGTACTCGTCGGGTTGTACGGCATGTGTACGAGTCGTACGGTATGTGTACGAGTCGTACGGTTCATGGTTTCAGCCTTGCAATACATACGGATCGCGACGATTCGGACGGATTCACGGAATACGGATCGTACTTTGCGACTCGGACGGACGGGTACGATTCGTACAGAGAGGGCTCCGGATACAAATCGTACGGACGTTTTTTTTCCCGAATCGGAATCGACCCCTTTGTGTACATACATAAAGTGGCTTTTGCTCACCAGATTTCATCCATTTGTCTCTTACATTGTCACTCACATTTTGCTTCCGCCCACCACAGCGTACAGCATGGGCCAGCGGGTCAGCCCGCCACGCCCATTGACTCCCCTCGCTTTGAGCGATTGCACAAAGCCTGTGCACATTATATACATGCACTGTATAATATGCCTTTCTCTCAGCGACACATCTGGTTCAAAGTGTGTTTTATTTTACTTTTATTTTTTTATTAACTTAAATTGCTGACTATGTATTTTGCCTTCATAGGGGAGCCTTGACAAATTATTATTATTATTATTATTTAGCTTGTAAAGCACCTGGTTACTCCAACGGACCGTCCACGCACTAGAACATCATCAAAACCCCAGCGATTACCCTGAAGTAATTGCTTAAGGGACATTGTAAATTTGTAGTAGTCAGAAAATTTGGGCAGTTAAATGTGTTTCATCGGCAATTGCGTTCAAAACAAAGATAAAGAAACCTATTCAGGAGAGGAGGAGCTACGCGGGCATCCAAGATGGTCGCGTGAGCAGAGAGCTCCCGAGACCCGCGCCGTCCTCCTTTATCTATCCTTCACCTATCCTGGTCATTTCGACGGGCTTTTGCAGCACTATCATCGCTGCTGCTACTGATCCTTTTCCGGTCGAAATCGGTCCCTGGGGACCATCTTTCTGCAACTTGCAACTTTCTGGCCTACCCACGGGCGCGACCGGGGACTCGGCTGCCCACTGTGGCCGACCTGTAATTGAACAACAACGGCTGCCTGGCATCTGGCCCGCCGGAGGTGTATTGCTTTCACTTTCGGTTTCCTTCCCTTTGTTCCTGTCTCCTCCTACTCTGCCTTGCCTGCTGCCCTCTCAGTCTGCACGCTCCTCCGTTGGACTGGCAAAGAGGCCGCGACACCTCTGTCTCAGTGGCGCATCGGAGTTTCGAGACTTTTCTACCTGCCCGTCACTTCCATTGCTAACCGGCAGTCTCTGATTGCGAGATGGCGACGAAAGCCGAGGCCGAAAGACGTTGGAAGGCGGCGTCCCGGGGGGGATCGATCCAGACGAACATGATTGAACGCTATACCCAGCCGAGAGGCTCCCCCGGGGCTGTATGCATGGGTGCTGAAGGACTTCAAACGGACACATCGTCTACGTCGGAAGTGTCGCTCCAAGACCTTATGGCTGCCATTACTGGACTCAAGGCTGACATGGGCCAACAGTTCGAAGCCGTAGTGACCAAAATAGACACGGTGGCGGTGGATGTGACTCTGATTCGAGCCGACCTGGCCAAAACGAATGAGCGGGTGAAGGCACTGGATCTTAAAACGTCGAGCCTGGTGAACGACATGGCTGAGGCGCAATCCGAAATTGGCAATCTGCGTGCATCGCACGACATACTGCTCAGGCGGATGGAGGACTATGACAACAGGGCCAGGCGAAACAATATACGCCTTGTCGGAGTGCCGGAAGGCGATGGTGCGGTAGCGACCGACCTTTTGGTCGAGGAACTGATAGTCGCCCAACTGGCTCCGGCAGGACTTAGTAAGTTCTTTGCCGTAGAGCGCGCCTATCGTTTTCCCGGAGGCCAAGTGAAGCCGGGGAACCCGCCGAGGCCTATCATCGCCAGGCTTTTTCACTACCGGGACAGGGATGCTATCCTCCAGGCCGCCCGTAAACATGGTCCCCTAAAGTATGACAATACCTCCGTCTCCATATATCCCGACTTCACTCCTCAAGTGCAGCGGCAAAGATCAGGTTTCCTCGGAGTGAAGCGTCGCCTAAGGGACCGGGGACTGAAATATGCCATGCTGTTTCTGGCCCGGCTCCGGATCGAATATCGGGAACGGGCCTATTTCTTTGATCAACCTGAACGTGCAGCCGACTGGTTGGACTCGTTGCCGGCAGATGACTTTGGGAGCGGAGGCCCTGGTGGTGCGGAAGGTGGTGCAGCGGCCCAGGAGTAACAGATGCCCTGGAGGTTTCGATTGAGACTATGCAACGTACTGTACATATTGACTTATCCCTAATGACTCTGCCCGTGGCGGTGCGGTAACGGGTGATTTCTCCCTTCCTCCTCGGGGGGTTCTTTGCGTAGACGTATGGGGCGACAGGCACACTGCAGTTGGGGGTGGCTTTTTAGTCAGCAGGGGTGCAGGGAGGGGGGTGTTGTAACGGGTTTGGGTTCTGGGGTCGGTGTTTGGGGACTGGGTTGTGTTTCGTTTACTTTGTTTTGTTCTTTGTTTCATGGTATTTCATATCTTGCAATGACTGTTCATAGTGGGTCCTGCTGGGGGGTGGGTGTGGAATGTTTTTGCCATAATGGGGGGGGGTGAAATGCGGATTCTTTCTTGGAACGTAAATGGTCTGGGTGACAGGATTAAGCGGGGCATTGTACTGCAATTCTTGAGACGCCACGCCCCTGATGTTGTGTTCCTTCAGGAGACCCACTTGATTGGCAATGCTTGCAAGGCCTTAGACCGCCGGGGTTATCGATTGGTTGCTCATGCGGGTTTCACCTCGGGTTCCCGGGGTGTGGGTATTATGGTAAAGTCCTCCCTTGCTCTTGCTATTGATGATGTTATCCTTGATGGGCGTGGGCGGTATGCTGCTGTTTCGGGGAGGTGGGAGGGTAAACAGGTCGTGTTTGTTGTTGTCTATATCCCCCCGGGACTGCAGGCTACCACTTATGCTGATTTAGGCAGGACTCTCCTTGGGCTGCCAGATGGCTTGTTGGTCCTGGGCGGGGACTTCAATTCTGTCATGTCCGGCGACTGCGACCGACTACCCCCCAGAGTATTACCACAGTCCCAGATGTGGCTCAGTGAAATGGCTGACACTTTTGGCTTAGTGGATGTCTGGCGCTCACTACATCCCACACTCCAACAATACACCTTTCACTCTGGTGCGCACGGCAGCCTCTCCCGTATCGATTATTTTCTTATGTTAGCCTCCACTCTGTCCACTGTTCGTGAGATTCGGCATCTTCCCCGGGGTATCTCTGACCACTCCCCCCTGCTGATTACGATTTCCGTGGGTGGTTTGCCTGGTAATAGAGTCCCCCCGATCCCTCCCTGGCATTTTAAAAACCCCCGGCTCCGCTCCGATGTGATTAAGGCAATAGATTGCTATTTCTCGGAGAATCTGGGCTCAGTCACTTCCCCCACTGTTCTCTGGGAGGCCTTCAAGACGGTTATTCGGGGTTCCGCCCTGTCACTCATTGCCACTGAGCGTAGGGTCAAGAGGGAGGCTGTTGTGGCTCTTGAAACCGAAATCACTGCGCTTGAAAGTGAGTTGGGTGGGAATGACACGCCTGCACTGTTGCACGAATTGGAATTGAAACAAGCAGACTATAAGGCCTGTGTCACGGATGCTGCTAAATTGATGCGGTCCAATCAACTTGGTCGACTATATGATGTGGGTGACAAGGCTAGTAAGCTTCTTGCGTGGTTGGATAAGACTGAGCGTGCGAGTCGTGTTGTTCCCTCCATTGTTCGTGATTCTGGTGTGAATGTCTCTGATCCGGGTGAGGTTGTTGAGTGCTTTGTTGACCACTTCCGTATGGTTTATACGCCTGTTAGTGATCGAGACGAGGCCGATTCCAGGTTACTCCTGCGTGACATTGCCTTGCCTACTGTGTCTGAAGCGGACTGCCTCGCTCTGGAGGCCCCCTTTACTGTCGACGAGATTGCCCTCGCAATTCGTTCCCTTCGCTCGGGTAAGGCAATGGGCCCTAATGGACTCCCCATTGAACTTTACAAGCTTTGTCCCGACAAGATGGCCGCCCACCTGCGTCACATCTTTCTCGAGGCGGTTGAGGCTGGATGCCTCCCCCTTGAGCAGCGCCTTGCCACCATAGTGGTCATTTATAAGGATGGCAAACCTCGTGACCAATGTGCCTCGTACCGCCCCATCTCCCTCCTTAATGCGGAACCCAAAATCCTCGCTAAGGTGCTGGCCAATCGGATGCTTGCTGTGATTTGTGACCTGATCCACCCGGATCAATCCGGTTTTATCCCTCACAGGAACACTGCTCTTAATTTGCGTAGGCTCCACAGTGTTCTCGCGAGAGCTTCTAATCTCGCCGAGCCAGCAGTGATCGCCTCCCTTGACGCTACGATGGCATTTGACACCATTGAATGGCCCTACCTATGGGCAGCCCTCGCCAAATTTGGCTTTGGCCCCAACTTCATCGCATGGGTCGAGCTTCTGTATGAACAGCCGCTAGCTCAGGTCGCGGTGAATGGAAGGTGCTCGGACCCCTTCCCCTTGGGCCGTGGCACACGTCAAGGATGTCCCCTTTCTCCGCTTTTGTTCGCTTTGGCACTCGAACCTCTTGCCGCGTGGCTCCGGTGGGAACCCTCGATCAAAGGGATCCGATGGTCCCCTGACCTCGAGGATCGTGTCTCCTTGTATGCGGATGATATCCTCCTTTATCTTACTTCCCCTCAGAAGTCACTCAACGTTCTCTTCGACGTCCTCACGTCCTTCGGTAAAAACTCGGGACTGGTCATTAATTGGACCAAGTCCTGTGTCTATACCATAGCTGGTACTCTACCGCCTCTCCCGCGCAGATTTCCCATCCTTGTAGTGACTGACGGTTTTAAATATCTGGGGGTCCATGTATCCATGATCTCTTCGGTCCGCTATGAGCGGAACCTGTATGCCCCGCTCCGCAGACTGAAGCAGGATGTTCGGCGATGGCGCGATCTGCCCTTATCTCCATTGGGCCGGGCGGCGCTCTTCAAAATGATGTCGCTTCCCCGCTTCCTCTATGCCCTGCAAAATTTCTTCGACCCCGTTCCAGCCCGCTACTTTCATGAAGTCGAGAGTTTGCAGCGGCAACTTATCTGGGATGGCCGTGCCCGCATTGCCTTATCTAAGCTCACGCTCTCCTGGTACGATGGAGGTATTGCGCTGCCGGATATTAGACGATACTACTGGGCCTCGCACCTGAGCGCCATCAACCATGCGACATACTCTCCGGAGCCCGCCCCTGCCTTTGCTTTAGATAAACTGCTGTTGCCCGGTGGTAACTTTAATAGGGCGCTATATTCTAAGGCCCCCTTTCGACTCCTTACGGGCCCGACGAAATGTGCAGTGCGGGCGTGGCGAGACGCTACGGTGGCCACGGGCTGGGGTGGTAGACTGACACGTATGACGCCACTGTATGACTCGGAACGACTGGGCAACCTGTGGAAGACGAAAGGGTTTGAGAAATGGGACATGATTGGGATAAGTACTGTGGGGGACCTTTGGACACGTGGCGCGGTTAAGTCCTTTGAATCACTAAAGCTGGAATACCGGCTCGATGATAGGGAGTACTTCCGATATATGCAGGTGAGACATGCCTTGTCTTCTGTCTTCCCCTCCGGTACGGACGTTCCGCAGTCCTCCCCTTTGGAGGATCGAGTTCTAGATGGCCACGTCCCAGACAGTACCATCTCCTTGATTTATAAGAAGCTTATTAATAACAGAGCTGACCAGCTCGATAAGCTCCGGGCTGCCTGGACTGCTGACGGACTCGAATTGGACGACGAGGACTGGCAGTCCGCTGTGTCCTCCCCTAAGGAGGTGGCTATTCCGGCACGACTTCGCTTTGTCCAACTGAAAATCCTCCATCGCGTGTATCTCACTGGAATGCGTCTGGTGCGAATGGGTCTGGTTACAGACGGGCGCTGCAAGCGTGGGTGTGGGATGGATGGTACCTTTCTTCATGTTTTGTGGGAATGTCCAATGATTGTAGCGTACTGGTCTAGGGTGCATGACGTTATGAGTCGTGTCATGGGGGTCCCATTGCTTCCTGAGGCGCGTCGTTGTCTGTTGAATGTGTGGGAACCGACTGACTGCACTGCTGCCCAGACACTTTGGGTCACCCTAGGCAATATGATCGCAAAGAGGGATATTGCGCAGCTCTGGGGCTCCCCTAGGCCGCCAGTGCTAAGTGCCTGGAAAGAGAACATGGACTGGTCCATGTTCCGAGAGAAGACGGTATATGAGGCCCGGGGGCGTCCGGGGAAGTGGTCCAGAGTTTGGGCCCCCTGGAATACTTACCGTGGAGACATTTGTTCTCCTCCACTTGACTACGAGGTCCCTCTCCCCTCCTCTCCGTGATTTACGTTCCTCTCCTCTACTCACCACATGCTTTGCTCTCTTGTGCGCGCCACCCCCCCCATGCCCTCGCTGTTTCTCCTGCATCTATTCCCCCCCCTCCCACCTCCAGCAACCCTTGCCACGATGATACCATGTGTTTGTTGTTTGTGTTTCTCTTCGACAAAAACATAAAATTAAACCTTTCTCATCCTAATTGTATGATATTACGCTCTTGCCGACAATGTTGATGTGACAGATTGCTCCAGCAACATACTGCCTCGTATTGCACTTTTCGCTCAGCCTGTTTTTGTCATAGCGGCCGGCCCTGCGGGGTTGTAGGCAGACGCTGTGTATTGTGCATTTGTAAATAAAGGTTTAAAAAAAAAAAAAAAAAAAAAAAAAAAAAAGAAACCTATTCAGGTAGAAATTTGAACAATCTTCTCCTGCTTATTTAGGCCTACGTTCTCCCTGTTTAAGTGAACGTTCATTTCTGGGAGTTTTTCGTGGTAGGTATATGGCAGCAATTTTAGGTGGCTGCATATTTTCTTTTTTTTGTTTTTGTGGCGTATGTTTCAATAAAAAAAATCTTTTTAAACGATTGCACGATCCAGCCATGGCCAGACCAATTGGTTTTGCCAATGCTTGTTTTTTGGAAATTAGGTTTTTCTTGTTGTTTATGTATCCATGCGTTGAGCATGTTATCTTTTCACCTTTAAAGCATTGTTTGGTTTGTTCTTTATCTAAGTTAACTTTTCTATTTTAGTATTGAACTTTCCTTGTTTAGTTTTATTGCTGGTCTTAAAGAGAAGGATACACATGTTTATTTATGTTATATCCTGTTTGGTTTAACTTTGATAACGTCCCAATCTTCTTCCCAGACTGCTTCTTGTTGCCTAGTGTTTCTGCTTGCATTGTCACCAAGCTAGGTTTATCTTTATAGTAGCATTAAGTATCTGTAATGAAGCGACATTTCATGGTGGCTGGGCTGCGGCGTCCACCTTCACTCTGCTGCCTCGAAATGCATGCTGTAGCACTTACATTTTCCATAGTTTAGGATGTATAAATGGGTGAGTTTGTAACCTCTAATTACTTAATCTCATTAGTTAACCGCTTAACCGCGGCGGCAATTTCGCTGCGGTGCGGCAGTTTAGCGCAGTGGGCGGGACCGCATCAGGCAACCGACGTGTGCAGCACTACGGAGGTAGTATGTATGTTGGCCGTTGGCCGACGCAAGCAGCGAAGGGGTTAATGGTTAACATTTCTCATGCTCTCTGTTTTGCTAAACATACTTTGTTAATGAATTACTGGATTTTAGATTACTTTATCCTTCAAGCTTTAATATATATATATATATATATATTCACTGAAAAAACCATAGGTTATAGACCATATATAGTTAGGAATTCGCATTTACAAAACCTTATTTTACTCACACAAAACCATTGAAATTCCATATATAGTTAGTTGCACTAACTATATATCGCGCACCCGCAATCCACTGCTGATGATGTCACATATTACATCATTCATGACATGGTCAGTGACATCACTGATGACATCACCCTGGCAGCCCACCGGGGAAATTCCTGGTGCCCGCTACGGCCAGTTCGGCCCTACCTGCTGGGTTACGCAGACCCTCAGCATGTCCTCGTCAGAAAAGGCTTGAATGAAAGTTAGATTTTTTCATATTTGAGTACGAGAACCCTATTGCAGGACACCTTGGTGCTCACACTGGTCTGCCTCTGCATCTGTGAATAACCTTGACCTCCATTCTATTGTTATGTAGGCGGCCATGAGTCTGTGAGTACCATCGCCTGCTCTTCTGGTCATGATTCTCAGGGTGAGAACTTTGATGATATTTCTAAAAGGAAGCAAACACTGTCCAAGAGCTTCACCTGAAAGATTCTTGGTGTCATCCCCTTTTTTCCCTTGCTTTTGCAATGCCACTGACCTCTGAATGGTTCCAGAGTAGGACATCGAAAACTGAGGGGCATATTGTATAATGAAATGTCGGAACACTGAGCTGCGTCAAATTTGCAGCACTGCGCTCCAACATTTCCAAAACGAAGAAATGCACAGTATTTACAACACAACAGCTCACCCCTGTCTTTTTATAGCACTGGTGCTACATATTTCTGCCTAGCAGCAACAGAGGCACTCTGGCACCATAGTGTAAGGGTGTCTGCGTTGCAGGGAATGATTCCCGTCCTGCACATAAACAATCAATAATGGCTATTTGTTACTTCTAAGTGAGCTGCAGAATGCAACGCACATAGGAAAAGCAAAAGCGAGGAGAAATAAAAGAAGGACTCCTCGTTGCGCTGCTCTGATGCCTACTCTTGCATGACATTCGTTTTTGTAGCTGCCTCAGATTTACACATCCTTGTAAAGCCTCATAAAGCAGTGGGTGTTGCGGCGGCACACCTTTGGTTCGCGTCATTCTACGTGAGGAGAGTATCCATAGAGCCATGAATTACACAGTGAACGTGAAGGGGTATTGGGACTCTGCCACCTACAGGCAGCTCACTGTACTGCAAGCGTGCACTGCCTGCAGGGGGACCAGCACTATAGACATCCTTCTCCCACTCAACTTTGGTATTTTGAATTCTCTTGTGAGCAGAGTATTCCTCAAATCATCTGCCTTCTAGAAATCCTGATGGGATACTGAAAAATGAGCTGCTACTGCGAAGATCGCTCCGCATAAATAGAAAAACATCTGAGGGAACAGGATTTGTCTGTAGACTTGTCCAGTCCCTCTCCTTGCCTGACGGCCAGTCTGTAAGGCATGGGGTGATGGGGCCGGAAACTATGGGGCAAAGTGGTGCACACTGTGCTGGTCTGGGCTAGGGTGATTAAAAAATAGTTCCAATCAGTTGCCATGTGGGGTGGACCACTGTCACCACCATTCCTTTTGCAAGGTCCCCACCCACAGAACTAGCAAAGCATTGGAACAACTAAACATGCTCCCCTCACACACCGCAGGTGCATCGAGGTGGACAGTTGTGTAAATGACCCCCATACAAGAGGAATCTGGACACTCACACATTATGGCTCTGGGCACAGCATGGCCATCAACATTGTAAGATAGACACTCATAGACACTCACAGAGTCGACATGGTTCCAAGTCCTTGCAACATCATCAACAATTCCTGTTCTTTTTGCCACCTACACTTGAATTATGGGGTTGTAGTTCTGATTTTACCATTGTAAGGGCTTGAATACCAGCTTGCAAACTGTGGTCGTATAGAACCCCAGGCCTAATGAAAATGTCTTCCTTGCCAATGAGCCACTTGATAATCCTGAGCAGGGCCACCTCAGAGAGAGCTCTGCAAGATTCTTGGATAGTGGCAGCCTGCTGTCAGTCATTGCAAGCTGCTTGTGAGAAGGACGTAGCCTCCTTCCACCACCCACAGAATGCCAGGACCTGAGGATGGGTGCTGACGGGAACCCTCCTAGGAATTGCATGCTGCTTCCGGGGAGGAAGCAAGAGACACACAAATGGTGAACAGAATGTGCAACAAATCAAAAATTCACACCCAGACAAGAGATCTGGGTTAAATTAAGGGTGGGCGTAAAATCCGTTTCGCGGGCAAATTTGCGAATCTCGCGAAATCGCGGTAAAATCCGCGAATCAGCGGGGACGAATTTTCAGCCAAGCAAGGGTTACAGTAGCAGGTGCAAAAGTTGAACCTAATTTCTTTGTAACCTTTTACAAAAGGGTTACAAACAAATTAACTTCAACTTGGACACCTGCTGCTAATTGCTTCCTGGCGCCTCGTTGCCTACTTGCAACTATTCTCTGACCCTGCTCTGACCCTAGAAGCAGGGTCAGAGAATAGTTACAAGTAGGCAACGAGGCACCTGTCCAAGGAATTAAACCTCATCAGGAAGCACTTACAGATATAAAAAACAGGAAGAAGGGAGAGGATGACAAATACACCCATTTTGAGTTGTCAGGAGGGGTTAAACTAAAATAGACCTTTACAGCACAATTTTCATATGCATTTTGCTAAAAAAAAAAGCTGTATGTTCTGTAGGGGCAACTCAGGAATCTGGCCCTTCAGAGATCCGGCCTCTCTTTCTTTCTCTCTTTCTCTCTCTTTCTATCTATCTATCTATCTATCTATCTATCTATCTATCTATCTATCTATCTATCTCTCTCTCCCTCTCCCATAAACGACTGCATGGGTAACTTCGCTATGCAAGCCGCTCGCGGAGACGCAAAAAGCCCCGCGAACACGCAAAAAACCCCGCGAACACGCAAAAAACCCCGCGAACACGCAAAAAAACAAAAATCCGCAAATTCTCACAAATTCGTGAATTTTGCGGATCGCAATTCGCAAATCCGCAAATTTGCGGATCGCGAATTCGCAAAATTCGCCCATGCTTAGGTTAAATCCATTATTCTTTTGCCTACTACGCCACCCCAGTATGGACCCAGCCATATGCAAATCAGTCTTGACCCTGTGCCTCATGGGAACAGTCCAGCCTGAGCTGCCAAGCCGGGTCCTCCCTGGACCAGAAACAAGCATCCTGGGACCGGTTTTGGGGTGTCACCCCTCATCAGCCAGGCTAGCTTGAACCCAGTCTCACAGAGAGGAAGCAGGCACTCCCCACTACCCCTAGCATGCCAAGACCTGAGGATGGGGGCAGGCGGGAACCTTGTTAGGCATCTTGTACCTAGTGCGGGCTAGCTGAAACAGACGCTGTACATCACTGCTTCAAAGTCTCAACCAATGGCATTTTCCAGGGGTGTTGTTGCCATGGCTGCTACACCCCTGAAATCTGCTTTTTGAAACATATCCTAGCAGCATTTGAAAGCTACTTTAGCACACATGAAGCAACCAGTTCATTGATTTCCCAAGAGTAAACAGAGAATTAAATTACATATTACATAGAAGCAGGCTTTTACCCGCTAGCATCTCTTCCCAGCATTGTTGGTACTGACTGCATTTATGTTTTTATTCGTCTCATGTTGTTTACATGTTTTGATTCTGAGTTATATTTCATTCCTTTTGATCTCACAACCTTCCTTCGGGTGTAATGGTTTTTGTTCATGTTATTGTTCTTTGCTCACTGTGATTTGGACTTTTGAAAGAACAAACTTTTATCTTATTTTTTACCCTTTTCCGTGTCCGATTGATACATTATTGTTTGCTCTGTGTTTTTTTAGTTGCCTTTGCTGAAATTAATGCATTGCTGGCTGAATTCACTCATTTACATATCCTCCCTTCATGTGCCAGATGGTTTTATGAACCACATTTTTTTTATTTGCAATTAAACGATGTGTTGATCACATGGAAACACAGCACGCCTCTCATGGTGACGCCACAGCAAGAAAGACGTTGGCTATTGGCTGAGAGACCTGTCATTCATGCTCTAAAGAATCTTCCCTGTACTGTGAGTAAATAGAAGTGCACCAAGGTCATTGTACCCCATGAAAGGGGAACAGCACAACGCCCTCGAAACAGCAAAGTCTTAGGCTTATAAGGTACCTACATGGTGGTGACGGCAAACCCAACAGTGCACACATCATAAGGAGTGCAATCGAAATGACATACGTCTACTTGAAGCCTGACTGGAAACCCATCAAAACCATGCGTAGGTTGAGTGTTTTTCATGTTCTACCTCTAAGTATCCTTCTCCGAGGAGCAAATGGCGCCAGGCGGCAGTAGAGGTGACAATGAGAAGGATTGCCATTGAGACCACTGCAGCCCTCAAAGCAAACCATGAAGATCACCCTATAGAAGGAGACAACATCAGACGCCAATGCACCGATAAATTGGATGTCGATGTGGTACTGGAGGAGACAAAGGGTAAATACATTGGGAAAGACCTTTTCCCTGGATTTCAGTCGCATGTCAGGGTGAAAATGGGATTTCGGGATCCAACTTCACCTGGCACCGCGTCGCACACTCCATTGCATCAATTTCAGCGTCCTCCTTATCTGGATTTACCCAATCACCCACAGGTAATGGAGGTGATCTTGGGAGAATAGAAGGATCGGAATATAAATTATTTGCCTCGCTTTAAGACTGGACTATGTGCTGGGATGGACAAGGACACAATGTTAACAGACTCTAAGCCTGTGGATTCACCAGTGACAAGCATGGTATGTAGTAGGAGTGGGCGATAAACTTTGCTCCCCTGGCAGAGTTCACAAAGTTTTGCCCGCTCCGCTTGGAGTGTGGAATTCTGGAAAAACTCCTCCAACAGCCAAGTGGTGGAGTTTTTTCTCACGGGCTGCTCGCCAAAGTTAAGACGCACGGCTCACCAAAGTTAAGACGCACGGCTCGCCAAAGTTAAGTTGGTGAGCACAAGTGAGAAAATTGAACACTAGAACTTCTCCCTGTGAGATTTCTCAATGTGCGTGCTCGCTACCGTTTGCGTTGAGAAAGCTGCTGCTTGAGTAGAAAATCTGTTCGAGTAGCAGAAAGAAGCAGCACCCTCTGGCACGCCGCATGGTTACATTTATGCTGATTTTAAAATGCGGAACCAGCTCCAGGCGTTAAAATCAGCGTGAGCAACTTGACGTGCCAAATTCCGCCACTCATGGAACTCTGTTGAATCCCGTGGAGTTTTTATGTAATTCCGTGAAATTCCACACAGTGAAACTCGTGAGTTCCACCTACACTTCGTTTATCGCACATCCGTGGCAAATGAGTCAATTTTGAAAGACCCTTTGCATAAGAAGATAGAGATGGCAAGTAAAAACTGTACTTAGGATCATATGTACTGAGAGGGAATTTATGGGCCTTGCACTTTCTGATCATTAAAATTAGACTTTAAACAATTACTCAACGGTATTGAATATGGCACAGAAAGTTCTGGAGGGTTTAGAACAGTAGATAACGTTTCTATTAGTTGCCTCCTTCAATGTGGTTAGAGCACCATCTTTCATCACTGAAGCTTCTGAGCCAGAAAGATGTCATCTGCAGAATTTAGTGGCTCATTGGGCACCCTTCAAAGGGGCAAGTCTTTTTTAGTACAGGATGGAGGAGAAATACCTAGGCTGTTTAAAGAGGAAAAGCATTCTTCCTCTAACCCCAAAAAAGCAGCAAACCTTTTCTTCCAATAAATCAAACTCTCGCTCCCTTGAAATTTGATCTTCCTTCAGTTTTGCACTTTTGTGAGTGATGGGTTTGAACAAAATTGAATTTCAATCCAATTTAAATGAGGGATGGAGCTAAGCAGTGTATCTAATAAAGGGGGTTACTCTTTACTGTCATGTGGTTTGACTATATTTTCCCTCAAATTGATCTGTCTTTATTTTTGAAGGCCCAGTTTGGTCTTTATTTTGAACCTCTATTGACCTAAATTTTTTTGGTGTGTGGACACCTTCTTTGCTCTCAATATAGTCTGCCCGTAGAATTGGAGTGATTTCTTTTGTTCAGCTCCAGTTTTTTCTGGCCAGGAGGATGGAGTAGATTGGTGACCTGATCCAGTGTGTGTTACGTCTATGCTAGTTGCCATGAGTCTCTTTATCGTTGCTTCAAATACATTGTGTGGCTTTTCCTTGTCTGCAGTGACAACTCTGAGAATATGTGAATCTTGACCAAGGGACCTTCATGCCAACAGATCAGAATCATTCCTGCATGTACTCTATCAGTTGCCTGGGATACATATTAGAGTAAATCTCAGAACAGTGGTGGACAGATGGCACTGGTCTGTCTCACAAAAATATGCAGATCACAACTCACTCCTGGATTAATTGTTGCCGACCGACTTTAATGTCCTGTACCACTGCATCAGCCCAAGGCGACTTCCAGATGTGTGAGAAGTTGCGTAACTTTGAAGTGAAATTCCACAAAATGCTATGAAAATTTCACAAAATTATGCTGTCAGAGTGAAATGTGGTTTTACAGTATCTTGCATGACTTTTTTTAATCCAACACGTAAAAAGCGTTGTAAGATACCGTCAGGAAACTGGTTTAAAACTAAAGTGTGTCTCACCAAGAGATTTTTGTAACCCAGGGCCTGATTCACAGAACTAACTTAAGACAAAATCCTAAACTTACTACTTTTGGTATTCACAGAAGTTAGGATTTTGTCTTAAGTTTGTCTTAAGACAGACAAAATCCTAACTTAAGTCTGTCTTAAGTCTGTTTTAATTCTGTCTTAAGACAAACTTAAGACAAAATCCTAACTTCTGTGAATACCAAAAGTAGTAAGTTTAGGATTTTGTCTGAAGTTAGTTCTGTGAATCAGGCCCCCAGTGTCCCTATGATGTCTCTAGAGACTTTCATAGGAGCGCATTTGTTTGAAAAGGTAAATCAAAATCGCTTTACATGAAATTTCGAAGAAAAGTAGCAAATTTTGCTTGATAGAAAATACTGTATTTTCACACCTTTCTCAAGCAGAATTTATTTTTATTCCTTCTTTGCAAACAGATCCCAAACCAATGTGAAAGATAGGCTTTTTGTGCTGCCCTTGCCTATTATCAATACCTCAATCTCAGCTATGCTGAGGCATAGGCATTTCACTATCATCCAGTGGTAGATGTCGTCTACACATTGAGAAATGTTCTGACTCCCTGATCCACCCACCTTTCTCTGGAAGATACAGGGATAATGCCCGTATACATTAATTTGCCTACATGTCTGACCTGGGCTTATTGAGTAGCAGGAGTGGAGGGAAGGGCCTGCACACCCCCTCATCTCATGATTTTGCACACCCTGCCATCTCATGATTTGACACACCCTGTGATTTGACACCCCTGACATCTCATGATTTGACACACCCCGTCATCTCATGACGTGACACACCCCGTCATCTCATGGTTTGACACACCCTGTCATCTCATGGTTTGACGCACCCCGTCATCTCATGGTTTGACACACCCCGTCATCTCATGATGTGACATACCCCGTCATCTCATGGTTTGACACACCCGTCATCTCATGATTTGAAACACCCCGTCATCTCATTATTTGACACACCCAGTCATCTCATGATTTGACACAATGCGTCAGCTCATGATTTGACACACCATGTCATCTCATGATGTGACACACCAGTCATCTCATGGTTTGACACACCCTGTCATCTCATGATTTAACACACCCCATCATCTCATGATGTGACACACCCTGTCATCTGATGATTTGACACACCCCGTCATCTTACGGTTTGTCACACCCCGTCATCTCATGATTTGACACACCCCGTCATTCCATGATTTGACACACCCGTCATCTCATGATTTGACACACCCCGTCATCTCACACCAGTCATCTCATGGTTTGACACACCCTGTCATCTCATGATTTGACACACCCCGTCATCTCATGATTCGACACACCCCGTCATCTCATGATTTGACACACCCCGTCATCTCATGGTTTGACACACCCCGTCATCTCATGATGTGACACACCCCGTCATCTAATGGTTTGACACACCCCGTCATCTCATGATTTGACACACCCTATCATCTCATGATTTGACACACCCCGTCATCTCATGATATGACACACCCCGTCATCTCATGATGTGACACACCCCGTCATCTCATGATTTGACACACCCTGTCATCTCATGGATTGACACACCCCGTCATCTCATGATGTGACACACCCCGTCATCTCATGATGTGACACACCCCGTCATCTCATGATTTGACACACCCTGTCATCTCATGGTTTGACACACCCCGCAATCTCATGGTTGACACACCGCGTCATCTCATGATTTGACACACCCCTTCATCTCATGATTTGACACACCTCGCCATCTCATGATTTGACACACCCTGTCATCTCATGGTTTGACACACCCCGTCATCTCATGATTCAACACACCCCGTCATCTCATGATTTGACACACCCCGTCATCTCATGGTTTGACACACCCGTCATCTCATGATGTGACACACCCCGTCATCTAATGGTTTGACACACCCCATCATCTCATGATTTGACACACCCCATCATCTCATGATTTGACACACCCCGTCATCTCATGATATGACACACCCCGTCATCTCATGATGTGACACACCCCGTCATCTCATGATTTGACACACCCTGTCATCTCATGGTTTGACACACCCCGTCATCTCATGATGTGACACACCCCGTCATCTCATGATGTGACACACCCCGTCATCTCATGATGTGACACACCCTGTCATCTCATGGTTTGACACACCCCGCCATCTCATGGTTTGACACACCGCGTCATCTCATGATTTGACACACCCCTTCATCTCATGATTTGACACACCTCGCCATCTTATGATTTGACACACCCCATCATCTCATGATGTGACACACCCGTCATCTCATGATTTGACACACCCTGTCATCTCATGGTTTGACACACTGCGTCATCTCATGATTTGACACACCCCTTCATCTCATGGTTTGACACACCCCGCCATCTCATGGTTTGACACACCCCGTCATCTCATGATGTGACACACCCCATCATCTCATGATTTGACACACCCTGTCATCTCATGGTTTGACACACCGCGTCATCTCATGATTTGACACACCCCTTCATCTCATGGTTTGACACACCCCGTCATCTCATGGTGTGACACACCCGTCATCTCATGATTTGACACACCCTGTCATCTCATGGTTTGACACACCCCGTCATCTCATGATGTGACACACCCCGTCATCTCATGATTTGACACACCCCGTCATCTCATGATGTGACACACCCCGTCATCTCATGATTTGACACACCCCTTCATCTCATGGTTTGACACACCCCGCCATCTCATGGTTTGACACGCCCCGTCATCTCATGATGTGACACACCCTGTCATCTCATGGTTTGACACACCCTGTCATCTCATGGTTTGACACACCGCGTCATCTCATGATTTGACACACCCCTTCAGCTCATGATTTGAATGATGTCTTTTCCTCCTGGTAGCTCACGTGAGAGGAAATTGATGAGGCAGAAAGACCTCAAGACCTGGCTTTTCGGATGACCACAGCACCCTACGGAGCTGCCCCCCCCCCCAGCACCTTGAGACCCTCATGGGTAGTAGATGCGCTATCCTTTTGTCTAACCTTGGAACCTGATATAATCCGAGATGCTGTTGGGACATCAAACCATCTCACTTACATTGTTGGGACAAGTAATGAGCAAAGCCAAGTCATGCTTCACAGAAACGCATCCAATCAGCCGTCGTTCACCACCTGTCATATGTAAAGACGACGGTAAGAAGGCGCGCTTAAGTTATTGAAGAGCACGTGACATGTCATTGAATCTTTCTCAATATCAAACTCTCAATCTTAGAGATACGTTTGACAACCTTAAGCGGCAGAATGCCTCATCCACACACACGCGCCCCCAAACACACACAGACTCTCTCTCTCTCTCTCTCTTCCTTCCTCACTCTCTCTCTCCCCCTCTCTATCTCTGATTCCCCCTCTTTCTCTCTCTCTCGGTCTCACTCTCGTTCTCTCTTCTATCCCCCTTTCTCTTCTCTCAATCTCTCTCTCTCCCCTCTGTGTCTCTGTCTCCCCCCCTCTCTCTCACTCTCGTTCGCTCTTCTTTCTCTCTCTCTTTCTTTCCCTCCTCTTTCTCTCTCTCTCTCTCTTTCTCTCTCGCTATCTTCTGTCTCTCTCTCCCCCTCTCTCTCCCTCTCTCTCTCTCACTCTTTCTCCCTCCTCTCTCCCTCTCTCTCCCTCTATCTCCCTCTCTCTCTCTCTCTCTCCCTCTCTCTCTCTCTCTCTCTCTCTCACTCTTTCTCCCTCCTCTCTCTCTCTCGCACTCTCTTCTGTCTCTCTCTCTCTCTCTCTCCCCCTCTCTCTCCCTCTCTCTCTCCCCGCCCCCCCTCTCTTTTTTTCCATTCCAGGGTGTATGAAGCGCTGGATGCAGATTCCTGAATCAAACTCGATTAAGCTGACAAATGTTAAATCAAGGAAGGGCCTTCATCGAACTGGCAGAACCCTGATTGCTTCACTTATCAATTGTCAGAGGCAGCCAAGGAAACATATCAACTTGTCCTTTTCCGTGTCTCCTGAAACACTGCGGACAGCGCCAGGATTGGAGCGATCCATATATTTGGTCACTGGTTCCAAATTAAAGGTGACAGAAGAAGGGGGTGGGGGGTTTCAAGCGTCGTAGCTGTGAAATCTGGAAAAGGCCTGAGCCAATCGAAATGCACCCTTAAACCAGCAATCCTGCCCCGTCTCGAGCGGTCTATCTTTTGAGTTTAATAAAGTCCGATTGTATTTTGCTTCGTGCAGTATTATTATTTCATGAAACTAACGTTTTTAGTTACGCTTTTCTTTACAGCGCTCTGAAGCAGCCATTTTGGTGGCAAAGCACTAGATGGTGGAATATAATTCAATTTAGTAGGAAGAGATTCTTTTTGAAGTTCTTCATCCCCGGGACTTCTAGACCCCCCCCCCCCCCCCCCCCCCCCCGCCAAAAAAAAAAAAAATGGGGAACCCGCTACTTTTTGTAGGTCTGTGGAAGGGGGGGGCAAATTCCACCATAAACCTGGGGACTTTTTAAAACTTTTCTTTTAACCTAAACTTAATCGCAGGGTCTAGCCCTCTCCTGGAATGCATTTCTGTTCTCGCAGGGGACTTTCTGTTGCAAATGAGTTCAATGGAAGAAAACCAACGATTTGACACCCAGAATTCAGTACATTGACACATGAATGTCCGGGTTGGAAACTTGATTTTCTTTTTCTGACAGAATGGTTGGAGGTGTCAAAACGATTAAGTGACAAGTGAGGGGTTTGCAGTCCACAGTGACACCTCCTCACTCAGCCGGTATCTTGACAAAAGATTTTAGGATCTTTTTAGGTCTGGCTTGACTGCGTAGTTGCTACCTGACCTTATGCGAGCAACAATAAAATAGCTTTAAGAAGACTTCTTTTTTGTATATATTTTTATTGAAATTCTCATTCCATTAATTGAGGAACGGAGTCGGACAGTAGACAACAGCATTGCAGCGTGAAGCATCAGACACAGCGCAAGCATTGCAAACCCAACAAGCCATCAAAAGTTGCTAACAAAGAATCCTTGACTGTAGATCTGATCAATACCAACCGCCTATAGGGGGCGGTCAGATCATCATTGAGGAACAGACCATTTCACATGAACCGGCAGAAAACAAGCACTTATCCCTCCAAGGGTACATCGGCAATCCATCTCTGTACCATCAGGGAAAATAAGTCCGCTTTCCTGCAGCACCATGGTACAGCCCCTGGAGGAAGGGGCTTCCAACCTTAGGTTGGGCTGATGTCCGGATACCGATGACGGTATTCCTACATCTCCTACTGCCGGGGAGGCCAACATCTATGGAAACTTCAAACCCCAGTCCAAGGCCACCAACTTCTTCAAGCAACACAACAATGACACTATCACCACAGACATTTGACAAACCGAATGGAGAAAGCTCACCCCATTCTGCCTCCATCATGAATTCACTCCTCTCATGGGCTCCAACCGACCCATGCCCTCACCACATCTTCAACATAGGTCAAGGCAAAATCAGCAACGTACTCACCACCTTGTTCAACACCTCAATTGCCATGGCGGCCTTCACCGAGGACTAGAAACATGCAGGAGTCATCACCCTACAAAGAAACCATAGGCAGACACCAGCAAACTGACAACCGATCTCCCTGCTCCCATTACCGGCCAAAGTATTAGATAAAGCCATCAACCAACAACGCTACTCACATCTGGAATAGAACCTCCAACTTAACTCCTCCCAATCCAGAAATAGCAGCAACAACAGCACCAACACAGCACTCATCAAGGCTACTGACAACATCAGAGCCCTACTTGACCAAGGAGAGGCTGCGGCTCTGGTCCGCCTACACCTCTTGGCTGCCTTCGATACGGTCTCCCACCAACACACTCATCACAAGGCTGCAAAACCTGGTATCCAAGGAGCAACTCTCAGATGGACCGCCTCTTTCCTCATCGGGGGAACGCAAAAGGTCCACCTTTCCCCCTTCACCTATGACTCCGAACCCAAGGAAGTCATCTGTGGAGTACCCCAATAAACCTCGCTCAGCCCCACCCTCTTCAACAATTACATAACACCTCGTGCCAGCATTGGCATTACCAATGGACTCAACATCATATCCTATGCCAACAAAACATAACTAATCCTCTCCCTCTCTGAAAACACAACCAACACCAAGACAAACTTCCACAACTGCATGACAGACGTCATCAACTCGTTGAACGACAGCTGTCTAAAGGTCAACTCGGACAAGACAGAGGTACTGTTTTTTAGAAACAAAAACTCCCCAAGGAACGCATCCTGGTGGTACTCAGAACTGAGACCTACACCTACCCCAGTTGACCATGCTTGGAACCTAGGCATCATTCTGGAAAACAAGCTAACCATGACGACACAGGTAACTCCGACTCCTCCTCCTGGATCTTCATCCTCTGCATGCTTTGTAAGATATTCAAATCGCTACACCAAAAATCAAGACGCATCATCGCCCTGGCCCTCTGGACTACAGCAATGCTCTCCACGCAGGGATCTGAGCTCACCTCCTCCGAAGACTACGACCATACAGCTGCATCCAGACTTGTCAAGGATCTCTAACCCACATCACCCCCTACCTTAGGGAACTCCGCTGTCTCCCTACACAGAAAAGATGCCCGTTCAAGCTCCTGACCCATGCACACATGGCCCTATACAATTGGGGACCCGCCTACTTGAGCACAGCCTGAACTTCCATCATCCCACCAGACACCTCCGCTTTGTGTCCCCTTCTCTAATCCTCACCCTCAGCATTCTACGTAGCAGATATAGAGGTCGTTCCATCTCCTACCGAGCAGCAAGGAAATAGAATGAGCTACCCTTTCATCTACGGACCTCCCGACCTCTTCCAGAGTTCCGAAAAAATACCTGAAGACCAGGCTATTTGTCTAATCAGCTGGACTCTGCCAGCGCCTGGATACCCTCAAGGTTGACAAGAAGCGCTCGACAAATCTACTGATCGATTGATTGAATAATCAAGGCTACAGGCCTGATCTGTTTCTTATGAAAAGTGATGTCAAAAGCAGTAGAGCTGGCATATTTATTTTGAAAAGCATATGTTAAAGCAGAGAGGTCTTTAAGGGTGGTTTGTATTTACACTGTGTTAAAGATTGATGACAGGAATATAGGGACCGATTAGGATGGTGGTGAATCCGCATCTTCCGGGCCGGCGGAAGCCACCGCCGGCCTGGAGGATGCGGATTCACCGCCGCGGACATTGGAATCACCCACCGCCACATTAGGATGGCGGTGGGATCAGCGGCAGACGGCAAGACCGTCCGCCGCTGATATGCGGTGTATGCAGGCAAATATGGTGGCGGTGTCTGCAAGACACCGCCAGCCATATTAGGATGCAGGCTGAAACATGCTGTTCCACAGCGGCTTTTCCGCAGTGGAAAAGCATGTGGTCTTTTGTGTTTGGGGGCCTGTTGCGGGCCCCCAGGGTGTCTGGGGTGGGCGGTGCACATGGGGGGTACCTATGGTACACCCCTGCATTTACATGCACAAAGCAGCAGGCACCGCGCGGTGCCTGCCGCTTTGTGCATGTAGTTGCAAAGCATGCATTTTTAACCTTGTAGCGGGTGCTGTTTCAAGGAGCACCCGCCGCAAGGTTAAAGATACGGGATGTGACAGCCTGGGTGGCGGTCACATCCTAATTGGTATGGAGAGACCGCCGCTGCCCCTGTGGACGGTCCCTCCACCTCGGGGGTGGCGGACGGACGCAGGTCCATCCGCCATCCTAATAGGCCTCTTAGTTACTGGATATTTCACAGATTAGCATAGCAGGCAAAGTAATATTTGTGAAAAACGCTAGGGGTACCAGATTTGCTTTTTGGGAACATTTTTTGGCCATTTTTAGGAAGAGTTGTATTTTGTTTTGCCAACTGTAATTTTTTCATGTGTGTAATTTTGAACTCTATACCGATAACTGCCTTTTGGGAAAACTTAGAGTATAGTAGTGTTTTTTCCAGTTTTAGAGCAAACTTGACACGAGCATCAGCTACATTACTTGTACACAATCATTTTCATTTTTAGGTATAGAGAATTTAAGGGATTTGCCCAGAGTCATAGGACTTTTGAGCCAATTCTGAGACTTGGATCAGATTCACTAGTTCCAAAGTGGGCAGCTCTGGTAGTAATGCCACGTCCTCTCCCTTTGAGTTGAGTTGGTCATAGTGAAAAGCCAGTGATCAAGGATATAGGCTAGAAAGGTTATGTGGAAAAAGTTGTAACAGAGGACATAGGTATAATCCTTCTAGTATAAATATGTACAGCAAATGCAGTAAGCCATGAATAATTTATTGTAAAGTCATATGTTAAGGCTAATAGGTCTTTAAAGGTCTTTAATATTGCACTGTGGTGAAGTCTCTAGACAGATGACAAGGGATTTGGTGATGATGTTTTTATATGGTAATAAGGCTGATAAAGGCTATAGGCCTGCTTATTCTACGCAGTCATATGGCATAAGTCTATTAAAATGGTTCAGCACTCTAGAGTTTGAAAGACCATGGTATTATTCGCTCATGGTATTATTCGATTCAATTTCAACGACACAAATTCTTCATGAGCTGCTCTCCATTCTCATGCCATGGAGCTATCCTACACCTGAAATGTCATAAGAAATAACTCAAGAAAATATTATGATATCCAATTCGAAAATGATCCCTTGTGAAAACTTCCATTTACCACAGGATCCAAGACATAAGCATTTCTACGGAAACAGACAAAACATGCTTGCAGTCATTATCTTTAACAAGAGCAGCTTTGTAATGAAGACCTGAAGAAGTCCTTCTGAACGAAACGCATTTGCTACTGCCGCTCTTAATTGTAATGGAAGACAACTGAGAACAAGATTAAAGGACAGTTTTCAAAATACACCTGATGAAGAATTTGTGTCATTGAAATTGTTCTTTTAACACCATGAGTTCTGTGTAGTATGATTACAATAGAATAATACCATGGTCTGTCAAACAATAGAGTGCTGAACCATATTATTAGATTTTTGTTGGAATTTCTTTTTTCCATTTTGAAAGTTGAAAGGGGTTGAAGTTTCGGTTCTTGCATAATTATGAGTTTTTAATTATCATTCCCTGCAGTAGTGCCAATACATATCCCATGCATTGGCACTAAGCCGCGTACAACTGCAACGCTCTCCTGGTCTCAGCTAATGAGTCCTCGCTGAACAGACTGCAGGTAGTCCAAAACACAGCGGTGCACCTCGTCTTGAAAGCTCCACCCAGAACGCCTCCCTTCCCCTCCCACAACAGCTTCACTGGTACGCAAGCAAATCAAGTTTAAAATTTGTTGCATCATCAACAAGACTGTAAATGGCAAGGGCCCCATCCATCTTGCAAGGAAATTCAACCACTATACACCTACTAGGTCTCTTCGCTCAGGAACTAAATCCCTTCTCCTTGTTCCTCGGTTCAAGAAATCGAGGATGGGTAGGAAAGCTTTCTCTCACCTTGCCCCCCCTCTACTGCACCCAGCTCCTTACCTACCTGCGGCAATGCCCTGACCACCTTCAATTCGGAAGGCTCCTCAAAACTGTATTATTTTAATGAGTCCCCTTCTTGGGCCTACTGTAGCACATCCATAGCGCAGAAATACCCTTCGGGGGGATTCCGGCCCTCTGCAATTAAACTAAATAAATAAAATACATTCTATAGATTTTTAAACAATATGGAAAGGAGGATTATTTTCCCTCCCACAAACCACATTTTATGTTATTTTTGTTAAAGGCTGGCTCTGCACCTTAAAATATCTACTCCTGGTTTCAGGGCTGTCTGCAGGGCCCTTTGCAGCCTCTGGAAGGGATTCCTGCAGCTGCAAATGACAATTGAAGCTGCAAGTGCTTTGTTGTGTCACATGTCAGCCTGCGGTTTTCATCAGTTTCCACACCCCTAGCAATTGGTTCAGAGTGATCTAAGATTGTTATTCCCATGATGCATTAGGTTAGGAAGTGAATGTGAAAACCATGACTGGAGTATGAGGTCCCAGTGACATGGAGGATCTGCTGACACTATGTACCCCCATAAGGATGGTGGCCAATCACTTCCTCTGGTTGTGTTGTATTCAGAGACACTATTTTTGTGAACGGGGCCCTATATAATTAATAGTAAATTGGTTCTTGGGGTGGGGTGGGGACGTTGGTAGTGAATACTTCAAGGACATCACACCAGTCTTTAGAACACATGTTGTCATCAATCAAAAGCAGCTGGGAGGTGGAAGGGGTGATAACAGATAAAATTGAGTGTGCGGATTACGATTATATTGAATTACATAGAATGAGTTGTAGGCGTTGCCTTTCGCATCCATCATGGTTTGGTTCTAACCAACAGCTAAGAATGATGACTTATGTAGATTCAGTTGTGGGAGTTACCTCTCCCATCCATCAAGGAAGTGATGCGTACGGACTGAAATTTGAAGGTAACCGCTGGAGGCGGGGCTTCTAAATGAGTGGATCAGAACTGAGTTGAGAAAGGCCATTTAAATGGACACTTCAACCGGGTGGGGGCTTGGGGGGGACATTATGCTGACTTCACATTCTGAAATAAGACAACAGTGCTGAGGGTTGTCTGCCTGCTTTTGCATGGAGCTGAGTTTCATTAAGGAAACTGGAATCCTGTGACTGATTTTACTAAACGGAAAACGTGAATAATTTGCTAGTTTGGACCAATGGCGTCTTTAATTTGAATACGTCAGCCACAGCGACGCCTCCACAGATTAAACCAATTATATTTCCCGATTGTTTACTTTTTTGACCTCTCTTTAAACTCAGCTGATGTCTATGGGGCACTTTATTATAATTTTTGGTGGGATTCCATGCAACTTTCCATAATCACTGGTCTAAACATTGATCACATCCAGCCTCATCATGAGTAAACTAGTATCGGGGCATGGCCACATCGGGGAGTACCGACACCGCAGAGTACGGTATGTCGCCGGGTTTTTATTACTAGCCGATTCCTAACTCGGAAGATTGGACTCAACCATGACACGAAGGATCAGAGATTGCACTCCTGATCGCCACAAGATTGACCACTTTCTGCCCTCTTTTCCTGCTGCAAATTTTGCCACGTATTTCTTGGTGTAACTTTTACCAACTAAAGATTGTGGTAATTCAGAATTGCTTTTGAGGTCAATTTTTAGGTAACAGAGCCTACACTGAACAAGCCCCATATGAGTACATGTGTCACACTCCAGTGTATCTCTAAACCCCTGGTCTGCAAATGTGTCCCTGTCCACAACTGGAACTAACTCCAACCCAGAACATCTGCCTTCACATTAGATTTATCACCCGCTGCCTTCTCAGTGACACCCATAACCCACCACACATGCTACTTTGCCTGCCCTTGTAATCTTCTTGAGGTGTCACCTTGAAACTCTTTCTCTTGTAGAGCACTCTGCTCTAGGTTCACCACCTGCATACATACATCACCAAAACATAAAGTCCTAACCTTCTGAGACCAACAGAAGCTCAACATCCACAGGTTTGAGGGATGGGCAGAAGCACACGAGCAGGGGGGAGTTCGAAAGTTTGCACTTGTTAGCTGAATCCCTGCTGACACAAGTACAAAAACAACTGCACAGATTATCATTAATAAAGTGGGTTAGCTTTATGTCGAAGCCAAATTTAGAACATAGGTGCAATTGCTAATTGTAATAGAATCAAAATTACTGCACTAATTTAACACTTGCACAAAATGTGATATATGTGACATTTCTAAAGATATGTGAATGTTTGTTTTCCTTTGTCCTGTGCAGTGAATCAAAGCTTGGAAACTTTTCTTCGGCAGAATGGGGAAGATTTTAGATCTCTTCCCGGCCTCTTTTCTCACCATAACCCGTTCTCTTTTACTTCCCCTTCATTTTTCTTTCCCTCTTGTACTTTATATTCATGGTTCTTGTGTGTTTAATGTGGTATTTGCTTCTGGATATTTCGGAGACAGGAAACAAACTATTGAAGAAAACAGCTTTCTAAAAAATAAACACTCAAAAAGACGAAAATGAGGGCCAAAAAAGCAACCTCCGAGAGGGGCTGGAGAGCGCAGAGTTTGAGTTTATTTAGAAGAGCTTTCGGCAAAAAAGCTACCCTTCGCATGAGAAGAGATAGACTTTATTGTTAAAATGTACAGTTGAAAAGAAGATACATAGACAAGAGCGAGGACAGTATTATTCTGTTTGGACTCGCTCTTCTCAGAGGCATGTTAGCTGCTCTGAAGTTCCACATGTCTGCACCCGCGTCATTTCCGGCACGTTGGTTGGCGGGAAGCAGGTATAAGTACCTTGCCCGCCCACCTGCCTGGATACACTCCGCCCCCCTCAAGGAGTGTGAGTATATGGGTGGAGTGGCGGTCTACAGGGGAAAGGGTAAAACCCTCCCCCAAAATTGTTAAGCACCGATGGGTTAGTGCCACGGTGCAATTTGGCTCTTCAGGTGGGCAGGCAGCGGAGGGCTGCCGGCTCTTGGATTGCCCGTAAGTTGACCCACCATGTTGGCATATTTCAGTATGCAAATAAACCTGCAGCAACGAACAAAAAGGTGTCTTGTGTGTTTATTTCATCAGGAGATTGCTGTGTGTGTGATGAGGAGCGTGTTGCCGATATTGGCACTAAGATCCATGGCATCTCTCGGTTGATTTTTTTCTCTTATTAGACTCTCTTAAGTCTCAGCTTTTATCAAGATATCTGCCCGTGAGTTCTGTCAGTCCTTCTGGGATGTCACCAACCCAGAAGACAACATGTTCTTCCTCAGACTCCGACTTTTCTGGATCCAAGATGTTCTTGATGAAAACGCCTCTGATTTAACCATGAATGGGACAGAAAAAGTGGGTGAAGTCTTCAATGAGAATACAAGGCAGTTAGCCACAGGGGCTAGATTTATTTTCTTTAACTATGTTTTAAGCCTATCCTGGCTGAAGACCGCTGATAGCCAGGGCCGGACTGGGAACCAGAACCGGCCCTGGCAAAGTGCTCGGCTGGCCCCCCCTCCCCCCTCCCCCCCTCCAGGAGGAGAGGGGAGGGGGGAGAGGTGCGACCGCGCTCTGTGACAGGGCCGGTTTTCGGCCGTTTTTGATACAGGGCCGTTTTTGCAGCATAACGGCCCTGTAACAAAAACGGCCCTAGGGGCCCAAAACCGGCCCCCAACCATGCGGCCCACCGGGGAATTGCCCAGTGCCCTCAACGGCCAGTCCGGGCCTGCTGATAGCCAGAAACTGGTCCTAGGATGCTTGATTCCGGTCCAGGAAAGACATGGCTTGGCAGTTCGGGCTGGACTGTTCCCATGAGGCACAGGGTCAGACAGATTTGCATGTGGCCATGTCTGAACTGGGGTGGCTTGGTGAGCAAAATAACGATGGATTAAATCCAGAGCTGTGACTGCGGGTGAATGTTTTGCCATTGTGCAACATTCCGTCCATCATCTTGTGTGTTAAGTTGGAAGGAGACACTTCTGGAAGGGGCAAAAAGTCTCCTTGCCCTATTGTTTGTTAACTTTACAATTTTGGGTAGTACAAGATAGGTACCATAAAACAGACTGACTTCAAAAGAGAGAAGTTCTCTAGAGTTTTGAGTTTTATGCACATGTCCACGCTATAAATTTGCTTGTTTAATATTTTCTTTATGATTTCACAGGCATGATCCTCAAGCTGGGATTGTCCATGGAGGTGTTGTGGTCAAAACTAGACCAAGAAGTTTAGCTTCCTTTTCCCAGCCAATGGCAACATTTTATTTGGCACGCACGTCAAAGTGTCCTCTCCATGCCTTGCCAATCATGTTTTTGCCGTGCCGTCTCATTCTTTTCAGGGCGGACTTTGTTGGAGCCTTTTAGCATCCATTCAAAGTGGAGCGGTGGCTCATGTTGGATTCGGATGTATGTCGTTACAACGCATACTTTTACAACGCATACCTTTACAACATATTTTTTACACTGCAACATCCATTACAACGCATTCCATTACAACGCATGCCATTACAACTCATGCCAATACAACGAATTCTTTGAAACTACCTTTACAACGCATTCCACTACAACGTATACTACATTTACAACGCATACCATTACAACGCATACCATTACATTGCATGTATGGTAAGTATTGGATAGTGTAGGGGTAAAAATTACTATTCTAACTCCAGGGGGTGCAACAGCAGGGTAAGTATTGGACAGTGTAGGGGTAAAAATTACTATTCTAACTCCAGGGGGTGCAACAGTAGGGTAAGTGTTGGATAGTGTAGGTATGCGTTGTAATGGTATGCGTTGTAATGACTGCGTTGTAATGACATGCGTTGTAGTGGTATGCGTTGTAGTGACATGCGTTGTAATGGTTGCGTTGTAATGGCATGCGTTGTAATGGATGTTGCGGTGTAAACGTTTCGTTGTAAAGGTAGTGCGTTGTAAAAGTTGTGTTGTAAGTGTTGTTTCCCATTGGATTCTAGAGCAGCAGAGAGGAGCACAGTGGGTGTTTGATTCTGGGATCCATCATTGACTTTTTACGTACTGTGCCGTATTCAATCACTCAACCATTACCGTACCCTCCCAAGTGTTGTGACACGTAAGACGACTTTCTGTTGCTCACCCATCTTGCCACTGGTATTACAATGCTTTTGTAAGGCTACTAAGTACATCTACCTTTAAAGTTTGCATTTGCTCTGTCAGCCGCCATCTTGAAGAAGGCATTCAAAAGATGCCGTAAGGGGGGTCCATGTTGCGAATGGCGTGACACTGTGTACAGTCTGATTGAGTCAGTGGCTGTATGAGTGAGTGTGTGTCATGCAGTTGGATAACTGTTTTGGGATATCCATGATAGCGAAGGAAGAAATGAATTAAGTGTTTATCATATTGAAAAGTACTCTGGATTGCCTGCTAGCATAGAGACTCAGTTTCTCTGAGAAGTGCTGCTTGTTTGATATTTGTGTTTTTTGTGCGAGTTTTATATAGCGCGCACTCAACCCAAAGGCTTTACATGAGCACCAGTTGCCATACACAAAAACACATTAATTTTTTTGTTAGGCACAGGGAGATTAAGTGATTTACCCAGAATCACAGGATGTTGAACGTCGTTGCTGAGACTCAAACCCAGTCCCCCAGATTCGAGGTCGACCGCACTAGCCCTTAACCTACATCCTCACCCCAAGTGCATTTAAGTGCATTCCAGCCATTTGAGCGGTTATAGAGACCGCCCATGTAAACACATCACTTCCTGTCTTCCTGAAGGCTGAAGCAGGCCATGCTGGGAATTCCCAATGTGTATTTTGTAATACAATGAAAGAAGAATGACATTGGAAAGATACCCATTCATTAAACTTATAATGTAACTGTCTGTAAATAAAGAAATGTTTTAAAACTATTTGAAGTAATCAGGCTGACACAAACTGGTAGGGAGACATGTAGTTTATTGACTGTTAGCCTCCACAACTCCAAGGATACTGGCAGGTAATAATCACAGTCAGCATTCAAACATCAACATTCTGTTGTCATAGGGATGACATCATAGGTGCTATGTCGAGAGAGGAATATGATTACTACAACATCTCTCTTCTTCCCCAAAAAATCCCTCCCGACAGAATATAGGGGAACAAGTGAATACAAGAATATCAGGTAAGAGGAATGTAGGACTACAATGAAATTCACATTACAAATCCATGCTAAATGGTGTAACACGAATGGATGTATGACGGTACAATGCGTACCGTTACAACGCGTCCCTTTACGATGCAGTTTTAACAACGCTAGTCGTGACAACGACTTGCGTTGGGGGGGCGCTGATAGTGAATAGTTTAATTTACTACTCCAACACCAGTCCCCGTGGATAGTAGGGAAGGTGTTGGATAGTAAATTAAACTATCCCCTATCCTAGAGCGCCCTCCAGCGGAAGTCGTTGTAACGACTTTCGTTGTTAAAGCTGCGTCGTAACGGTACTGCGTTGTACCAGTTACGTTGTAAAGGATGATTCCCAACACGAATCCTACAACTTCTACGTGGTGGAACATATTTCAAAGATGGATCCGCAGAATCCAGATTCGCTTTCTGAGAGGGTCCAATTCCTGTATTACTAGGAACAAGACCTAGTTGGGACACAACCCTCTCTGGCAGTTTGTAAACTCTTGAGAGATTCCACCAGTTCTTCCCATTGACTCTTACAGCACAGCGTGCAACAGCAGCAACTCTTACAGGTGAACCAAACTTTGATAGGACTTTAGATACATTGTGAAGCGACTTGATTTTGACCCAATCACCCACAGCGATATTGGGCTTGAAATCTTTCAAGTTGGTCAAAATTGATTGACTAGGAGAATGAACTAAATCAACTGACGTCCCCCTCTTGGTAAGGGAACCTCATTTGTTCATCCAAGCAGGACACAAATGAAAAGAAGGTTCTCTGCCCCTAAGGAGTTTAAAAGGGCTTGAACCAGTAATTGCACTTGGAGTTGTGCGGTGTGCCCAAAGCATACTTTGTACGGCTTCCTTTATCTCAATTCTCGAAGAAACGGCCCATTGTATACATTCCACAAGAATGAGGTTGGTGCACTCAATAAAACCATTAGCTTGTGGGTGATAAAGAGCCACACGCTTGTGAACAATACCAGACTGGCTAAAAAAATCAGACATTTCTCTTGAAGTAAATTGTACCCCATTGTCAGAGACAATTTCTTTTGGGAAACCCTCTCTTGCAAACAAACACTGAAAAAACTTTATGACTTCCTGTGAATTAGGGTCGGATATAAAATCGACAAAGGCTATGAGGAGGAAACATCGACATGGACGGGTATATCAGCAACTCCAAACGGACTCGAACATACACTGGACTAAACTCCAGGTCAGTCAATAGCAGGCATAATCCTCACTGAGCGAGTGTACATTCATAAATTAAACTACTCAAAATGGGAGGGTGCGCACTCTGCTTTAGAACAGGATACAGTTCGTGCGTGCGTTCCACTTCAGATTAGTTTGTGCGAGCACACAACAAAATAACAATGTATTGACGCTCTGCCTCTTCTTCAAAACAACACTGAGATCCAAGATCCCATTGGTGTATGTGTTTGAAGGACGATGGACACAATCCTTCTGAAACACTGCTCCTCTCCGAAAGTTGATAACCATGCAACTCTAACATTTCTCAAGCTGAGAACACAGGAGCGGAAAGGAAGAAGCTGCACTTGTGGGTGGAGGCACTAACGGTCAGTCCTCGTCGCCAAATTGAAGTAATAGATTTGACACAAACTGGTAGGGAGACATGTAGTTTATTGACTGTTAGCCTCCACAGCTCCCAGGATACTGGCAGGTAATAACCACAGTCAGCATTCAAACATCAACATTCTGTTGTCATAGGGATAACATCATAGGTGCTATGTGGAGAGAGAAATATGATTACTACACTATTTTGTCACTTGGTGGTGTTCAGAGATTTCTGCTGGGAAGGTATCATGGTGCTGAATATAAATGGGTTACTAAATTAAAAAATGACCCAGGGTCAGACCTTGGTCCATGGTGGACTAGGCAAACGCCTTAGACAACGGTCAACATGGTAGCACTATGCACTGGACTCAAATCCTATCTGCATGGCAGGGAGGGGGGACAAAATGTACAGTGCCCAGGGCACCAAAAATGTACTAAAATGAATATGTACAAAGTGAATGTGTAAGGAGATGTGTTGTTGACATTTCAGGAGAAAGGCGGCCGCAGTCCAGGCATTGCAGAGAACACATTTACAAAGAATTAGCATTTGTCAGGCTAATAGATTTGCATTCCTGCTTGAATTCAGATTCATTAAATCCCCCTATGGAACAATATGTTAATGTTCTTCCTGCAAAGGGGGATGTGTGGTGCCTCTTGTACTAATTTGTGCAGCGCATATGGATGCATCCGAGAGGCGAGGAGGCTGCAGTTAAGGGCCTGACAATATACTAAATAGTCTTTTAATGTAGATAGCTGGGATGCTGAAAAATGGATGCCACGTTCCAGGCCAAATTGCTTTCTTATTTTCTGCATTCATTGGCATTCACTAATAGCCCGGGCGCAGTGTTCTGCATCTGTTACAGAGGCGCCGCTAACGATTGTGTGGCAGGTGCGTTGGCACCAGGGACCACGGATCTGAAGGGCCCGCTGCGCCCCAACGACAGCTGTTTTTCTAACTGCCAAACAAAGAAATGGGGTCATTTTCTTTGCTTGAATTGGGACCCCTGGCACTCTTGTGCGCCACTGAATTTGTACCCTTGTGGCCTGGCAGTGGAAGGCACTATCCTCGAATGATGTGTGATCACAACACCGCTCACAAGTGTGTCTGATAACAACACAGCTCAAAAGTATGCCGTAACAATACAACACAGCTCAGAAGTGTGTCTGATAACAACGCAGCTCAGAAGTATGCTATAACAACACAACACAGCTCAGAAGTGTGTCTGATAACAACACAACACACCTCACAAGTATGTCTGATAACAACACAACACATCTCAGAAGTGTGTCTGATCACAACGCAGCTCAGAAGTATGCCATAACAACACAACACACCTCACACGTTTGTCTGATAACAACACAACACACCTCACAAGTATGTCTGATAATAACACAACACAGATGTATGTCTGTTAACAACACAACACAGCTCACAAGTATGTCTGATAACAACGCAGCTCAGAAGTATGCCATAACAATACAACACACCTCACAAGTATGCCTGATAACAATACAACACGGCTCAGAAGTTTGTCTGATAACAACACAACACATCTCAGAAGTGTGTCTGATAACAACGCAGCTCAGAAGTATGCCATAACAACACAACACACCTCACAAGTTTGTCTGATAACAACACAAAACACCTCACAAGTATGTCTGATAACAACACAACACAGAAGTATGTCTGTTAAAACACAACACACCTCACATGTATGTCTGATAACAACACAACACAGAAGTATGTCTGTTAACAACACAATACAGCTCACACGTATGCCTGATAACAATGCAACACAGCTCACAAGTATGTCTGTTAACAACACAACACCACTCACAAGTATGTCTGACAAAAACACATCACAGCTCACAAGTATGTCTGATAACAGCACAACACAGATCACAATTATGTCTGATAACAGCACAACACAGCTCACAAGTATGTCTGATAACAACACAACACTGCTCGCAAGTGTGCTGCCCTGCACTCTTTTCCCAGACTCTGTGGCATTTTGCAATGTTATCCAAGGGACGGGTCTACCTGTCAATCATCTAACTGAGTCCTTTAAGGGAGACAGGTATCTCTTGGAGAGGAGCCTCCGTTGCATAAATATCCTTCCGCACATTAGACTGCTGGAAAAAAAGATCCTCTCAGAGAGATGGACTAGACAATGCCAACCCTCTTGACATGCAGGGCCACCTGACAAGCAGCTAGTCATCCAGCGGTGTGCCATCTCAGCAGCTGTGCAGGGGAGAATGATGTATGAGAGACACTTCTCCCTCACCAGGGGCTTTCTCTCCCTCAGAGGAATGAGAGAAGGCTGGAGATGCACATTTTTGGGAGGAGTGTTTAGGAGATTGTACAGAGGTTAACCCCGGGCGGAGAACTCCGCTACGCCAGCGTCTCCGGGTTGCCCTCTTCCTCGCCGTATCCTTACGGGTTGATGTGAAGTTGTGAGTGGCTAGGTGGTTGTGTAAGTGACTAGAGAAAGTGTGAGTGGTGAGATTAAAAAAGCCTTAATTGTATCAAAAAATTCCATTATTGTCTGATCAATAAGACATATTAAAAATATGTCACAACTTCACATCAACCCGCTCCGCAGTAAATCTGGCGTTGAAGAACACTGGGGTGGCACTCGGCCACTCCCAGTGGGGCCCGATGATGAAGCATTTCACCGACCAGGTCGGCGAGTGAGGACCTTCTATTAACACCAAGAGGGTGTTTCTACTTTCTTCTCTTTGTGCTCTGAAACCTGTCCTTCCCGACGAGCTCTGAACACTCTTTTGTTGTTGTTAATGATGATCAGTGGGGGATAAGAGTGTTCCCTTCTCCCTACCTCTCTCCTTGTTGATACGGAAGTAATTTCTCAGCCACACTAAAGCATCCGTTCATGCAGTTTCACGTTGAGCAGTTCAAAACGAAAGATCTAATCCCATCCTGGAAGAGTCGGCCAACCACCTTAAGCTGCTGCCCATGTGGGTACAAACATGAGACATTAACTCACATCTTATGCGCATGCCAGGCACTTTTAGCACATAGAAGGATGCTACTAAGATTTGCTTTTCTACAACATCAAGTGCTCACCTGCAGTTAAGCTGTTATTTTTTGGTTGAGCGGAGAACCCATCGCCTTGGCGTTCCAGAAGATTGAATACTTTGCCAGGCGCAAAAATTGCTCAACGGCCCCCTGCACCAAGGGCCATAAGAAAACACGTCCTCAAAATCCAAGCGCTACATTCTGCTAGAGATCGCCTGAGTACCTTTTACCTTAACTAACAACATCAGGAACTCCACAATGCAGGATTTGATTTAATACCCTATAGATATGAGATAAATGTTGGGTAATTTTTTAATACTGGACTCGTATATTAATATGAACAAAGCACTGCACTTTGGCATCCATATAATTTAATAGGTGTTGACTTTTAATCTTAGAAACGCTCAATCAAATCGTCTACTAGTTCTTTTTTAAATCATGCTTTCCTAATGACCTTTTACATTGAAATGATTTTAATTAATTAATCAATGAAGTCAAATGTAGTTAATTTATATTGCACACATATGATGATGAGTGGAAAATGGGTTTCAGTGAATATTTATCATTTGTGTATCACCAGGTACATTACCTTGATTGGTTTTGATCCTATTAAAATCTTTTTTCCCCATCACACATTAGAATGACCAAATAGGTGCCTCATTTTGATTTCCTAACTGCTGAATGTGTACAGTTCATTTGCAGGTGTTTACATTTTGCTGTGTGTTACAAAAATGTCATCCTACAGGCAGCAAGATAGTTGTATAATTCAATTTACCTTTCTCTCTCTGGCTGTAAAGTGAGAGGAGTTTGTAAACACCAATCCCAATGTTAAAAAAATATGCAGCGATTTGTTAGAAGTAGCAGCTTGACATCATCAAATGTGACAAATCAAATACAGAATGTATAGGAATCTTTATTTATTTCTTGTATGTGCATGCCCGCCAAGAATCGGGTCCCGACCACCCACATTCTGGGAAACTCTGCGCTAGGGAGAAGTGGGGGGGGGGGTGGATATGAGCTTACAGCGGAACAGGCACAAAGGGAGAGGTGCAGGGAATGACAAGAGCCAAGAGAACAACGTGGGCAAAAAGACCTTGCATCTCTGGAACGCCACTTTTCATCACGCTCCGGCACCGTAAACTACAAAATCATATTGATGAGGTCACGCATAGCCACTTTGCGTTGCTTTGAATAGCCTTATAGGTATGGAGTAAGGCAAGCCTATGCAAATCACTGCATGTCCTTACTCTGTGCTTGGTAAGCGTCTTATGTGCGTTGTGGTGGGTGTTTCCACACAACACCATTGGATTTTGAGGCTTTCCCAGACTTACAAGTCCATGTAAACCTGCGGATGTGCAAAACCCTACACCTCCTGCGGTGGGGCGTAACGAGTAAAAATGCTTTTTTTCTCCCTGTTTATTCCTCTTTCCCTGTGTTCTGCATTCTGCAGCACACATATAATAAGAAACACACACAATGAATTGTTTCTGTGTAGGAAGGTGCACCTTCCTACACAAAAACAATCCTGCTTGCAATGGAGGCACACACGCACTATTATGCAAGAGTGTCTTTGACGGCCTAGGCTGCCGAAATGTCAACAACGCTGTGAGACTGGACTGGAATGCACCACATGGAATAAATACGGTGTATTCCTGCCGATTCACATTGAGGTAGAGCAGCAAAGCAACATCGAAGGGCAGCTGCCCCACATCAAATCTCCATAAATCAGGCCCAGTATGTGAAGGGGGCAAACTACTTTTTCTGTTTAACCCCTCCCATGCTCGTGACGGAACCGTTCCGTCACGAGCCTCGGGCGGGCTGTGCTGGTGACGGAACGGTTCCGTCACGGCCCGCTCGCCGCGCCTGCGCGGCACGTTCTATTAAGCGGGCGGGGCCGTGACGGAACCGTTCCGTCACAAGCACAGCCCACCCAAGGCTCGTGACAGAGCGGTTCCGTCACAAGCACGGGAGCGCCGCGCCACCCCCCCTCCCCCTTAGCACTGCGGCGGAATAGCCGCCGCAGTGAAAGGGTTAAAAACAGAGAACCACCAGAATGCATTAAATAAACACTTCATTGTTATCCAAATGTGAATTGCACTCCTTCTATACGATTTACAGTAACAATGTTTGCATATTAGCTGTAAAATTAAAATGTGTGCTAAATGTCAGCTTTTGCCCCCGCATACCTGGTTTTGGATTTGTTTTTACTAATAAAAGCACAGTGTAGCAATAGCATTTAAACTAAAAAAATATGCCAATTTCTGGTGTGTTTCTCGAAAAGTTTATCAGCACAAATGTTACAAAAGCAAGCCTTATGTGTGGCTTTATTAAAATTATTGTCAAAAATGTTTTAGTTCAAGCATTTTCTTTCCCGCCCAACTTATTGCAGCATTCTTTATTAAAGGGTAACTTTAAATAGCTTTCATGCCTACATCACCCCACGGAGAGAAAAGACACGCCATGACTAACAGCTGTTGCATCACTTTCCAAAGCGTGTTAACCTGTTACTATCAGAAAACAAAGAAATAAAGCTACAGAAATAGAGCTTAGGAACTAATAATGTTTGTGGGAGTTTGGTAACAAAATCATAACTGTATGTATATGTGTGTGTACATCATGTCTCTCTGCATTTAAAAGAACTCCACTGGCTACCCGTGGCTAAAAGATTGAGTTCAAGGCGCTGACACTGGCATTCAGAGCCACCCGTGGCAACTGCCCCTGCTACTTGAAACGAAGACTGCACGGCTATAAGCAGACGAGATCTCTAAAGTCCAACTCACAAAGGCAGCTATGCCTGCCCTGCTCCAACAAGGCCTGCGTAGGAGGCAGATCATTCACGGTGGTGGAACTCTTTGCCAGGTGACTTACTCAGAAGCAGAGCCTCTTTTTAGGAAACAGCTTAAGACCTGGCTTTTCAGGGCAGAATAATGGCTCTGCGGTGTCGCTTCTTGGTTTTCATCTGCTTACTGTCGATCGCTCTAGCGCCGAGACACCTCTGTTTGAGGTAGCTGTTGCGCTTTACAAATGTCACTGGGCCCGATTCACAGAATGAACTTAAGACATTTGGTATTCACAGAATGCACTTACTACTATCTGGTATTCACAGAATGCACTTACTACTTTCGTGATTCACAGAATGCACTTACTACTTACGGGATTCACAGAATGAACTTACTACTTTTCAGGATTCACAGAATGAACTTACTACTTTTCGGGATTCACAGAAGAGACTTACGACTACTAACTTTACGTCCGCCGCCGGGCCGTAATTTCCGCCACCGGGCCGGATATTACGGCACTTTGGCGGGCTTTACCGCACACTTGCGCAAAATGCGATTACGGGCCGTAAAATGCGATTACGGGCCGTAAATTACGATTACGGGCCGTAAATTGCGATTTCGGACCGTTTGCCATGTTAGTCAAGAGGAAACGCCTGGCCAAGGTCCACCCATCCCCCAACATGGATCAGCTGACACACAGCAGCCAATCCCAGCCCTGCAGCATGTATGAATGCTGAGCAGACACAAAAAACCCTTTTCAGGATGTCACTGAACGTGTTTGTAGCACTACCCCTTGCCATGCGGCAAAACTACTTGAGGAGGAGGAGGAGGAGAGCACAGAGGATCTACAGGCAGAGGATCAACCTATTTGGAATGTCCAGCCAGGATGTAAGGGCCAGGTACCGTTTCCCACCTGAAGTAATCCTGGAAATGGTATGTGAGTGGGAGCAGGAACTTGACTCTGTGACCTGCTGCTCACATGCTATACCAGCATACCTCAAGATCCTTTCTGCCCTCCACTTCTTTGCTACTGGCTCCTTCCAAAGGGTCACTAGTGACCATGTGGGCATTTCCCAGGCGAGCCAGTCGCGGTGCCTGCATCAGGTACTGAGATGCATCACTGAGAGAGCCCCCAACTACATCAAAATGCCATATACACTGGACATGAGACAAAAGGCAGCAAGAGATTTTTATCTCCTTGCACAATTTCCACGTGTGCTGGGTGCAATAGATTGCACCCATGTGGCCCTTCAGCCACCCCGCCACATTGCACACATCTTCTGCAACAGACACAGATGGTATTCCATCAATGTTCAAGCAGTCTGTGATGCCAGTGGAAGGTTCATCAATGTGCATGCAGCGTTCCCAGGCAGTACACATGACAGCTTCATATTCCGCATGTCACCTCTTGCTCGGCGTATGGATGCTGGAGAATTTGGTAACATGTGGCTACTGGGTAAGTACCAAGCACTGAAAATGGGTGATATGCGTCAAGTTAATATATGAATGCCCCCCAATAGTAACGATTGTACAATAAGAAACATGGCCCAACAGACACTGCATGTATGAATGTATAGATCATGTCCTGTCAAAGTCAAAGAGTGAAATGTTAACAACTTCCCATTCTTCCCTCCTCAGGTGACGCTGGGTATGCACTCTCTCCACATCTCCTCATCCCTTACAGGCGTGCTAACACTGTACCTCAGCGTAGGTACAATAGGGCACACATACGTACTCGAGCCATCATCGAGCGCACTTTTGGTCTGTTGAAGTCGCGATTCAGATGTCTCGACCGTACAGGGGGTGTGCTTCTGTACTCCCCAGTAGTTGTGTGCAAGATTATACTAGCCTGTTGTGTTTTGCACAACATTGCTCTAATGCATGGCTTACACATGCCTCTCCACCCTCGACTAGCTCTGAATGTGGGAGCCCGGGCTATTGCACATGACCGACGTCAGGGCATGCAAGTCCGTGATCAGCTAGTTGCCACATATTTTGCATGAGCAACCTGTAGTGCCACGGACAACATGTGGTCTGCTGTCTGTTGTCAATGATGAAATGTGGACAGACACAACAGTGTCCATAAATCCCACCCTGAGACGACTTTCCAAACCACACTAACTGCATGCAAATCACAGCTGCTGACAGAAGTCAAAAGGTGGATTGTGCCTCAGGTCACGTGCCCATGTCAGCGATCAGCGTAGTGGACATCCCTTAAACAAACTATTCACGCTGATGACAAACAATACATGTCTTGAGAGACATACCTGGACCTCATAAGGATGGGTCACCAAATCACAAAAGGTTGCATACTCAGGCCTAAGACCACTAGAGAATTGACTCCCCCACAAATGATGGGCCCAGAATGTGAGTGATGATGTCATGTTAGAATCATGCACCATGGGTCAGATTTACAATAAGAGTTGCATCTCTGCATATCAGCAGGGATGGCCAAGTAATTGTGCCTCACAGCAGACATCCCTTGCGCCATCATGGCTGTGCCGCATGTACAAAGCTGTGCGCTGTGGACCAAGTATAGACAGAAGTGTGAAGCCTATGCTGTCATAAAGGTGAAGCACCACTGGAGTTGGGTCGCAAGCGCAACGCAGCTCCAGCAAGGCAAGCGGCGAGCCGATGCCCAACATGCAGCATCAATTCTCACGTCTCCTACAAGCAGGTGCAGGGTTGGGACGCAGCATGGCTACGAAAATGACAGTGTAATTTTGTACTTTTCATGCTCCCACTGTTTGGTGGCGTATGTGTGCTGGAAGGCCTCCCCCCCCCCCCCTGTGCAGGAACGCACAACTGCGGTGCAGGGCCATACAATATGACACATTTCACAGATGCGTCACGTTGAAGATACCCCACAGCATGGAGTTGGCGTAGCGCTGCTGCGCCAATAAACTTACGCTACTGTGGCGTAATTGGGGCACACAGCGGCCCCCATATGTATCTGACATATCCACACTTCTCCACACCAATGTTACATGACACGTCATGCAACTCTGATACTGAGTACTCAATATGAACTACATGTCCCATAATGCAAAGTATGAGAATAGGAAAGTCGGATGGATGTTGTCAGCCACCTACCCCCTGTCAGTGCATAAATGACATGAAATGAACTGTTCCCCCTTTTGCTACATAATCATGCATAACACCTGCATTGTCCTTTCACTTTTTCCTACATCAGAACAACAGGATGGCAGTGGATTTGTTTACTGATTGTGGATGGCCCAGGATGAATAAAAATGGCAGCAAAATACTTCCTGTGATGTGTTTCCTGTCTCCCACTACCTGTATAACATTTCCTGTATGAAATAATGTGTTCCGGGTCATTTTCGCAAGTTACGGCGCAAAACCGTAGTTTCCGGTTTCGTAGCGTAGTGCGCGTGCGCGTAAACGACGCTCCGGAACCGGAAACTACGAAATCGGGCCGTAAATTACGAAAATAAACTAGACCACATCATTGCATACAGGCAAGGTGATACATCAAGTGGGAGACAGGAAATACTTTACAGGAAGTACTTGGCAGCCATTTTGTGGTCATTCAGAGTCATCCCCTTTCACTGATCAGATCCACAGGCATCCTGCTGCTCTCATCTTACCAATTTCCCCATAATGGCTCAGGAATATGAGGAGAGAGCCCCCCCTTTCTCAGACAGGGAATTGGACATCTTGGTGGAGGGGGTGCTGGAGAAATTCCCTCAGCTATTTGGGGACCCTGAGCAACAGCTGAGCAATGCAGCCCGGGGCAGGGTATGGGCCAACATCGCCGAGCGCTGCAGTGCAGTGGGAGTGTTCACCAGGAGGGCTAGGACGTGCCGCAAGCGCTGGGAGGACCTGAAGCGGTGGGCCCGTCACAAGGCTACGGAGCTGGCTGGCCTGTCCACCCAGCACCATGTACATCGTCCTCGCCTCTCACCACTGTACAGGAGGGTCCTGCGAGCAGCATGGCCAACCCTCCATGCTCAGCTGGAGGAGCACGAGCAGCATAGACCTAGTAAGTTCATCATATGCAATATGAGTCTGGGAGTATGATGTGAGTGAAACAGTGCTGTACCATTGTGTGTCCCATGCCTCCATTAGCCAATTCCATGTCCAAGCAGCAGTCACCAAGTTTTGATAGGCACACTGTGGCATATGGACTATACAGGCCAGAGTGCACTTTGGGAGTTGTAATGTTCTCATGACAACTGGGTAAATGAGCCACACTCATGCATCCATATTGAATTCTGCTCTGCCAGCACCACTACAATTGTACCAAGTCCATCATAACGGATGTGTGCATTGGATGAGCGATGGCACAGAGACGGTCCAGTCTGCACATGGCAGGCCATGGGGGATTGGATGTTGTGATTAGCATTGCACCTGTAGCGTTGTGTTACAATTGAGACAGATCATCATGTGCCTTGGAGTCAAGACAGATATTGAGATCCTTGCATCACTCACAAGTTCTCATAGGTCTGCAAGGTGTGACCACTGACAGATGTCTGACCCTCAGTGGCCTGTATGACATTTCACATGCACAGATAGCTGACACAACTGCCCACCACTGTTCAGCGGTGATACTGCACTACCGTGTCAGTCAAGTAAGTCACTATGTGGCACTGGATTGTCTGAAGATGTGTGGGGACATCAAAAGGCTAGACACACAATGTAGCTAGAGGAGTACTCCAGACCCCACGTGGATGTGTGACCCACATTTGTCTTGTCCCATACAATGCTACAATGCAGATGACACTTGTCCAGACGTTAAATAGCTGCAAATCAATATCAATGGCCAATATCATTTCTATCTGGACTCTTCATGTTCTCCTCTGGTGGACTTGTAGTTGAACTGGTACATGCAGCAGTGACACGACACATAGATCACAACAATGCCAAGGTTGAGGTTTGGATAATTCAGTTGCGCAAGCCACAATAATACACATGAGATGTCCATGTCAAACTCAAATCAGTATATGACAGTGTGCATACATGTAATGTAAGTGCATGGACAGAATGGGTGCTGGGAGCACACTGCCTCACAGTCCCAGCACGGTTTGTCCCTTTGCATCCTGGTAAATGCAGTACACATTCCAAACTCACTTTGGAATAATCTGGAGTGATACACCAAAATTGCTGCTGACTTTGCTGTATATCCCTAGACACGTGTTCCTGGAATGAGCGCTTCATCAGTAGAGAGCTGCAGTTTCAGAGAGAGCAAAGTAAATCATCTTGCTTTGCTGTGTTCCTGTGAGTGTTACTGTGACCTCAGAATAACTTGGCAGCATTCCCAGCAAACACAGATGAATCAGGAGTTAGTTAGTACTGTACACAGCATATACCCGGATGCAAAGGGACAAACTGTGCTGGGACTGTGAGGCTGTGTGCTCCCAACCACCACTTAGTCCATAAGGACTGATGGGCAGATCAACAAGGCACTTGCGCCTCTTTGCACCGCCATTGGGTCACTTTAGTGACGCAGCGGCGGAGCACACAAAGCGCCATGCTGCTGGATTATTACAACGTGACGCATACGGTGCAGGATTGCATCCTAAAAGTGGCTGAGTGAAACTACAAGATACCACTCAGTCACTATTAGGGCCAAGCGAAGTCAAATCTACGCACCTGCTTGAAGCAGGTGTTAGGATTGCCGCAGCATGTTAGCGATCGTGCACCCCCGAGCCTTGCTGGAGGCGGCTCCGCAATTGCCACGCCACTACAGCAAAGCTCGGCCCTTCCACCGGGGATGCATCACACATCTGCCCACCCAAGCGCCACAGTGTGCCGCTTGGTACATGTGGTCCAACAGGGGTGACGCACGGGTGGGCTGATGCGTTACAACTCATCAGACACACCTCTGCTGATTAGCGGAGATGCGCCAGAAGTTGTAAATCGCCCCCTGATAACTGTACAGTGTGAATAGAGTTAAAAAAATTTGGACCTAGGCTATTCTATGTATGTGTAGCGTCATGCATGGAACAACCACCACATCAAGATTTTGCTTATACTTCTGCAGGCACGGTTGATGAGACAGGAGATCCGCAGGAAGAAGTCCGGAGGATTAGACCATCTGTTCGGCGACGGCTAAACCCTCTTTCCACTAGCGATGAAGGGGAGGAGGAGGAGGAGGAGGAGGAGGAGGAGGAGGAGGAGGAGGAGCCATCAACATCTGCAGGCCAGAGGGTTTCACCCACCCGGGATAAAGACGAACACTACACCGGTACTATGTCCCAGGTGGAGGCTGTGGACAATGAAGGGGGGGGTGACGAACCGGACACCTCGGACCATGATGTGGGGGATGGCCCCTCACCCACACATACATCACTAGTGGGTCACAAAGAGGTGTCCCCGGGGAAGGCCAACATTCCATCTGGGCCTGCCATCTGACGGTGCTGTTCCTCCTGTGGCTGTGCCAGGGGACTTGAGTTGGATGGTCGAGGGTCAACCAGACATGTCCGCTCGCATCTTGCTACAGGTGTGTCTGGAGATACGCTCGATGCGAGCGGACCTAGTCCGATCTATGGACAACATCGGCATCCAACTCCAGTCCCTGACCACAGCCATTACCTCTTTCATCTCCCAAGTGCCTTCCCATACCACCGTCAATGTGTCCCCCTGTCCGTTGGCCCACACTGGTTCCCCCCATACGCCTCGTGTGTCACGTTCCCGTGTGGTGCCTGTTCCTGCATCAGCCAGACGTGTGGATGTATCCGACCCTGAGGAGCCAGACATTGTGCTCCTGGATGATGACCAGAAAGACACTTGACTGTTGGACTGAGACATTGTTTTGGACGATGATTTATTTCTCCCCTTGTGAATAGACTGGTTCCCATGACGCTACCTGACGTATTATATTTGTTTTGCCCCACCCAAATCCAAGTTCCCTTCTCCTTCTGCATTAAGATCATCATTTGTTTTCCTTTCTCCCTTCCAATCCGACGGTTTCTTTGTGTTCCTACATAAATGACTTTGCAGTATTATACTTTGTCTGACTAGTTTCACTTCATTTTGAATGTCTATTGCCAAATATAGACACATATTTAGTAAGTCATATGCTATGCATACTACAACGTGTTGCCATGATGTGTTACACTTGTACCTGTCTCACACACACACACACATGCCTACATCGTCAGAAGAGACATACTACACAACAGAATATTACAGTAGTAGATATTTATTGTCAAAATACTCCTAAGGAGCCCAAAACAAATAAGCCATTTCAATGGCGGTCATGTTTGCGTTGCCGCAATCGTGGGGGGGAGGAACGCGGTGAGGGGTGAGGTCGTCGCCTTCGTGTCTGTGGGTGTTGTCCAGGCTGATCAAGAGGTGCAGGTGCCAATGGTGTCTGCACATTAGGTGTCTGTGGCTGGACAAGGGCTGGTTGATGAGGTGGTTGAAGTGACTGTGCAGAGGTTGGTGGTGGTTGGGCAGGTAGTGGGGGTGGTGGGAGTGACTGTGCAGTGGTTGGTGGTGGTTGGGCAGGTAGTGGGGGTGGTGGGAGTGACTGTGCAGTGGTTGGTGGTGGTTGGGCAGGTAGTGGGGGTGGTGGGAGTGACTGTGCAGTGGTTGGTGGTGGTTGGGCAGGTAGTGGGGGTGGTGGGAGTGACTGTGCAGTGGTTGGTGGTGGTTGGGCAGGTAGTGGGGGTGGTGGGAGTGACTGTGCAGTGGTTGGTGGTGGTTGGGCAGGTAGTGGGGGTGGTGGGAGTGACTGTGCAGCGGTTGGTGGTGGTTGGGCAGGTAGTGGGGGTGGTGGGAGTGACTGTGCAGTGGTTGGTGGTGTTTGGGTAGGTAGTGGGGGTGGTGGAAGTGACTGTTCAGGGTGCGGGTGTGTTTGAGTACCTTGGCTGTGGTGCTGTGCAGTTTGTGTTACAGGTGTGGGGATGTGCTGTCCTACAGGCCGACATGATTGTCCCCCTCCCTGCGTTGGCTGTGAAGGTAGACTTTGGACCACTCTCACCATGCCCTCCATCATCTTCATGGCCAAGGCATGGTGTCTTGCACTCTCTTCCCTTTGGATGGATATCAGGTCTCTTGTATTTCTAGACATTTCCTGCCAAGTGCTATCCATCCTGTCCAAAGCTTGGCCCACCCTGTCCACCCCCTGAGGGAATTGGGCCATGTCCTGCAGGAACCCAGATATGTCAGACAGGGTAGCCCCTATGGCCCGAATGTCCTGCCTCACATCTGCCTGCTGTTGGAAGAAGTCCTGCTCCCACTGGCCACCATAGTCATGTGCAGGCCCCCTCTGCTGGTGTCTGCCAGGGATGAGATGAGCAGGTCCAAAAACAGGGAGGCTGGCAGGTAGAAGTCTGTGGGCAGGAGAAGGGTTCCCAGGGGATACCTGGTCCCCAACAGGGCTGGCACTTCCCACAGATGGTGGAGAGAATGGCAGGGATTCACTGCGTAGGGAAGAGTGGGTAGGGGAACCACCATGTCGGTCCCGGACGTGAGGGCTGTGAGTGAGTGATGTCTGTGAGTGGATGTGTGGTAGCCGTGGCTGTGTTGATATTTGCCGTGGTATTGAGGGTTTGAGAGGAGGCAGACGGGCGTTGCTTGTCAGAAGATGTGAGGCGGGGACGTCAGTATTGTCATCCCCGGAGTCTAACAAATTGTACTCATCATCCTCCTCAAAGGCAACGTCCTCTTGCTCTTGATCCTCCTCCTCTCGGGCATGAGTTGCAGCCGACATTGCTGCCTGGAGGATCAGGGGATTCTCCCCTCGGATTTCCCGTCTGCCAGTACTGGTTGTCGGTCTGTCAGCCTCTTTAACAGCATCATCTGAAACACAGAGGTTGCAACTGTATTGGTGATTGACCAGGTATTACATGTGCAGCAACACCAGGGTTGTATTTACTGCACCTTGCATCAGCAGATGAGGATCATGTGATCTGGTTTGGATACCACCACAAATGGCCGCTCACACCATAGCCCTGAGGTGTTACACGGAGATCTACATGATACTAGCAAACTCACCAGTTCCAGCCACAACTCTCTGTCCCTTTGCGTTCCCTCCTAGTCTATCCTGCTGCACCTGTCTCACCATCGTAGTTGTAGACATAGCTGTAGAGGGTAGAAACAACATCATCAACAATCTGCCTCACCAAATGACAGACATGCATATGTGTCACTCCTGGTCTGTATTTCACTTAGTAATCAACAACTGTTGATTCCATGTAGAAGGGGATCTTGATCTATGTTATGGCTTTGTAATCTGAGCTGTTGACACTCCTCATGCCCTATTTACCTGAGGGACAGGTGCGTGACAGTTTCACAGCTGCAGCCAGGATGTCATGCATCCCCCGGGATGGTGTGCGCTGCAGTGGTCTCATCCTGTCAGCACCTGTGATGAGAAATACATGTCCATATTTTCGTACAACAGATTGTAGCTATGAGAACAAATGACATTCTCATTAGCCATTTGTGGATAATCAAGGACGCTGTGCAGCATGCATGGCTCATTGACTTAACAAGTGGGCACCTGCTCACAAGCAGCCTTTGCAACCTTACAGCCATGCGGCACTTACATCAATTAGATGACACATCAACTGACAGACTTGTATGAGAAGGTTACTGATTTCACCCTTACCATTGTGACTGACTATTTTCATGGGTGTAATGTTGTGTGTTGAGAAGTCAGAAAGGAGTTCATGTGTGAGATGTGCAATTGTCAGGGGCCTGATGTTGCCCATATGTGCTTCCCTACCCATGAGGTCACACAGCTCATTATTGAATGAGAGAACGCAGATTACTAATGTCCATCCTTTGAGTGTTCTCTGTTCCCATGCTCCATTTCCAACATCATGGTACTACTCACATGACAACATATAGTATCTTGGGTGTGCAGCAGACATCCAAACCTCATATTTCATACACTCACCAATACATGTGGATATGGTAGAAGGGAGGCAAGCAGAAGACAACATTTGGATTTGATCACACATTGCAGAGGAGGTGAGAAGCTTTGAATCTTCGCACCTGCACTGGATTATCCTGTTGCTCTTCAGCAAAATGATTTTGCAGGTGTAACTGCATGAAGAATCACCTCAGCAGCCCCTACACCCATCTCACAGGTACACAACTGGCACCAGTGTGTGCCTCAGCCATGCCAATTTCATATTGATTTGTGCATGTTAATTTTCCTAGGTATTTAGCATATCATTGACTTGCAAGCCTGTTGTGTTGTGGAGGTTTCTCATGACACATTGTTCTATTGTATGTCCATTGTGCACACACTTGGCATACATTTTGTGTCAGCATCTCATTTGCCACCAGGGTCTGATCGGCCATGTGTTCAAATGCCCCATGTGAGCATATTGTGATGCAGGATAACAGTGTTGTACAACACATATGGTGGAGGTGAAAGGCACAGTTCATAGGCATTCAGCAAGCTTGACTTACCGTGGCCCAGCACCGGATCAGTCTGTGGTCCCTGGGCAGATGTGAAGTCCAACCTAGTAGCAGGAGTCAGTGGGCGTCTGGGGTTATGGGAGGACGGCATTGTACCTAGAATGATAAGTTTGTTTGGCAACTTTACATTCCTGCTGCCACATGTGATGCATTGGATTCCTGGCACAGGACGGGCACAAGCAGTCATGGTCACCACCGTTGCAGTAGTGTGTCATACATTATGTAATGTGTGATCCCACATATAACTTAGATTGGGCCCACTACCTTGATGCTACCTATAGCACAATGACATGCCTACGACTCCAGAGGTAAAGTCCACTATCGTGTTTTGTTGAAGTCCGAAATTTATCCATCCAATGTACGCAGTACATGATCAGCTCTGTGGACTGTGCTGAACAAAGTATGTATGAAAGATTTGAAGTTGGACAGTGTATGCATTGTCAATACTACAGAGACTGCTATCTCCCCGTTTGGTCTTCATTTCCGTATCGGTGCAAATGCTACTTCTTGATTATGTCTACAAACATTATTACAATATGGTGTATACACCCTTCTGACTTGTTGTGGCCCTCGATTACAGGATTGCTTTCCCCGTTCTGGGTCTGTTGATGTAATACATGTTGTGTACCACATTTACTAAGGTATGATGAGGCAAGACATGTTATAATTTGTATTTCGCTGTTCACAAATGTCATAAGTAAACGGTGAATGTCCATTGACGTCTCCAATTGTCATGCAGCAAATGTAGCATAAATGGTTGTCTTACATAGCTGGCCACTATTTGTCCCTCTGTTGTCTACTGACCATGTATGCTTTTTGACCATCTCCTTTGACTTACCAGTTAGTGTGGTTGACATGCCTTCATCAGTACGTTGCCGAATCCTCCTATGCGATGCGGTGACCTCTGCTACTGAAGTTGTCGGTGCTCTGGCTGGATGTGTCAATGGGTGAGAAGAGAGAAAAGTAGACAAATGGAAATGTGCTTGTGTACAGTTTCGGGGATTTGCCCATATCTTCTGTGTGATAACAGTATTGCGTGGAACTGCCGCAGACGGGGCAGGTAGGAGCAGTGGTGTGTTGGGGATGTAATGGCGTGGCAGATTGGAAATTGGACAACAGGATAGGTGTTGGACATGTTTACATCAGAGGATACTCTCACCATCTGCTTTGTGATTTAGGCCAGCACAGGGTGATGTACTGTTTGGAGACTTTAGTGGCAGGTTTACAAGCCCCTGGGGAAAATAGATTTACACTGTGGTTGCATCACTCCTGTGACACAACAGTGGTGTACAACAGACAACACATGTAGGAGTATTTGCACTGTGACGCTACTATGGTGAATCGTCATGTTGTGAGGCCCTGCGCTACGTCAGCTTGGAGGTGGCAGGGTGTGCACTCCTTTGGAGTATGCCGCATCCAAGTGAGTCAGTGTAATCTACATCAGTGGTTCCCACACTTCTGACTCCTGAGGACCCCCATTGAGTCACCACTGGAAGCCGAGGACCCCCATGCAATTAGTATGAGTTAAATTTCAATCATTTTAACAGTAATTTGAGAAAAATACACACGTGTGCACACAAAACAAATACTCAAAGTACTAAGTATTTTGGGTCAAGATGTGCGACTATTTAATGTAGCACCTCGCAATTTGCTACACTTTTCAAGTGGTAATTTGCGAGTCACTAAATGAAATGTACAACAGTGTGTTTGACACTGTCTGGGATTCCCAATGGGGTCGCTAATTGCGAGGTTCATTTATATTATTGAGCCGCTCGCAATTTGCAAGCCCATTGGGAATGCCAGCCCTCCCAGGTATGGTGGCCTGCTGGGCTCTGCAGGCCACCATGTCGGGGCCAACTTTTCAATATAGCAGTTTAGAAAAGAAAATGCTGCCTGTTTACAATGCATTTTGTAAAATGAATCAAGTAACAGTAAAGTTGTCTTTACATTTTGCTAAGGGCAGGCAGAGGTCCCTGGGACCACTGCCTGCCCTTAAAATAATATTTTGCTTGCTTTTGCTAAGGGGAAGGGGTCCCCCGGAGACCCCTTCCCATTAGCAAATGCATTACCATCTACTTGAAGTAGGTGGTAATTGTGACTGTTTTGCGACCACAAACATTTGTACATGTTTTTGAGACTCACTAATTGGAAGGGAATGCTGCTTCCAAATCGCAAGTTGCTAAACCTATTTAGAGAGTTGCAAACAAATTTGAACTTGCTAAATTGGCTATGTACATGGCCCCATAGGTTTTTGCATGCACAAACGGGTTAGCGAACCCGTTTGCGCATGTGAAAACCGATCGTACATCTGGCCCTTAGTGTTTCATGTAGAAGTAATAGGCCCTCTGTCAAATGTATTTCATTTGTTTTATAGCATCTTTCATACCAATGTAGAATGTCAGAGCACTTTCCATCACACACATATAGAGACATAGAATCGTACATGTAAATGTGTGTATATGAAATGTTTTAAGAGTTCTTGGTCTGGAAAAGCACAAACTCAGTATTCAGAACATGACACAGGGGCTAGCATTGACTTTAGCATACAAAACGTTTTTCTACCCAATAATTTCTTCTTAGCAGCATCAGGATAAATAATGACTGGGAGATGTTTCAGTTACAAACTGGTACCATGCAATTTGCAAGCAGCTCTTTGATGACAGTTTATAGGTCCCTCTGCTAGATTATGATTGTCACTCATGAAGAGCACAGTAACAAAAGAATCTCTGTGACAAAAGCAGTAACCACAATCCTAGGTACATACAATACTGCTTTTCAAGATGATTTTTATACTTTCTTTGCAGTAGCCACATTTCTACTCTGTGCTACATTTGTTACATTGCAGCTGCCACAGAACAACATTCTCCTCATGCTCCAGCAGGTACATTGATCACTGGCATTATCTTGACACGTTTATTGTTGCTGGTAAGCTGCTAATTATACAAGAAAATTTCTGTGCTTTAAAAAATGATGCCTATGGACCCCATGGTAATGTGTTACGGACCCCTGGGGTTCTGCGAAGCACAGTTTGGGATACACTGGTCTACATTATTTCACAGTATCACCTATCAGAGGCTGCTGTGACGCAACAATACGCCTGCTTGAGGCAGATGTCAGGAGTGGCACAGCACGTTAGGTATGGGCAGTACATGGATATTGTTGGAGTTGCAAAGCTCTTCCGACACAACTTCAGCAAAGCCCCCCCTACACACCATCAGATTCAACACACATCTGTCTATCCCTGCACCACAGTGCACAACCATATGTACACGACACATCAGTGTTTGCGCAAGGCTTGAATTGGTCACATGTCACATTGTTACTGGCGCTTCCCTGGTAATGTTTGTCTTTAGCTTATTTATTTATTAAACTTACTTTTAAATTTCCATTTGTCATTGCACATTTTCTGTCAATATGTACAGTTATTGAATTAGCTGGGTTGTGTATGTATGGCATCAGTACTGTGCACATGTTTTTAATTGAGTGGGGGGGTATTAGCCTTTTCTGATGCAAAGCATTGTGGGACTTGTGGTGCTGCGTAGTGGGTGACACATGAGTCTCTGACTAACCATATTTTTATATGCACTTAGGACTATTACCATGATCACTATGACAGTGTAACACAGACAATCTCTTCATGCACATTTTCTTTTCATTCCACTTACCTGGTACCACGTGGCGGACGTCACTGACAGGCAGCCCATGGACCAAGTGGGGGTGTATTGTTGTCAGGATGTCCTCCTCCTGTCGGGTGAGCTGGATGCGGGGTCCAGGGCATGCAGCAGGGAGGATTCTGCGCAGTTCTATCGTGGAATATTTTTCCTTGACCCTCTGCTTTTCGTCCTGCCACTTTTTTTAATGTCCTGTATGGTTCGCCTCTCCACCCCCAGGGCTGAGACAGCAGTGGCTATCTGCTGCCATAGTTCTTGCTTCTGTGCCCCACTGGTGCAATATGGTGGTAGCCCATGTAGGCGATTGTGGTGCCTTACAATGTATTCCACTAGCATGGTGGTCTCCTCTGCAGTGAAATTTTTTTTCCGTCTCTGCTCCATGTTCACTGTCACTGAAAGCATTGTAGGTACAGTCTCTCTGTGTCCAAACCTGTTTCTTCACTGTGTGCTGCTTTTATGTGTTTTGTGGTACTGGTCAATTAGTGTTAATTAGCTTCAGCTGGAGCGTGGTGGGGGATGGTAGGCAGTGGCAGCATACACCATGGCAAAATGGAGCTGGTGGCTGGGATTGGCTGCTGTGTGTCAGCTGGTCCATGTTGGGGGATGGGTGGACCTTGGCCAGGTGTTTCCTCTTGACTAACATGGCAAACGGTCCGAAATCGCGATTTACGGCCCGTAATCGCATTTTACGGCCCGTAATCGCATTTTACGGCCCGTAATCGCATTTTACGGCCCGTAATCGCATTTTACGCGAGTGTGCGGTAAAGTACGCCTACGTGCCGTAATATCCGGCCCGGTGGCGGAAATTACGGCCCGGCGGCGGACGTAAAGTTAGTAGTCGTAAGTCTCTTCTGTGAATCCCGAAAAGTAGTAAGTTCATTCTGTGAATCCCGAAAAGTAGTAAGTTCATTCTGTGAATCCCGTAAGTAGTAAGTGCATTCTGTGAATACCAGATAGTAGTAAGTGCATTCTGTGAATACCAGATAGTAGTAAGTGCATTCTGTGAATACCAAATGTCTTAAGTTCATTCTGTGAATCGGGCCCTGTATTATTATTATTATTTTTAAGTTGTAGCTCCTACAAGATGTCATCACAACAGCAAAGCATGGGCGGCTCCTCCGTAATGTCAGAGGAGCGTCACCCCACTGGTCAGAGTCAGCCACAAAAAATAAAATTATATTAAAATATATACATACATTTATTTTTCTGTTATGAGCTCTGGCTGACGGGGCGTGCGTGCCGGGTGGAGCCGGGCCGTGACAAGCAGGAATGGCAGGCACTTAGAAGTGCACATGTAAGTTTGCCCACCTCTATTTCTCCAACCCAGCTGTGTTCATAGCCAGGCTGCGTCTGAGCAGCAGAACGGGCCACACAGACCAATCCTGGTGCTGCTCTCATAGCCTGAGAGAAGAGTCTGGATTGGGCGGGAGCCTGTGCCTTTCCAGAGATTGCCGGGAGTGAAGCACCGAGGCGTTCGCCAGCGTCGGCGCAGCGAGAGGTAAGTTGTTTTTTAATATTATCTTACCCTCAATTACTTGTCCCATCCCGTCCTCTCCCCTACCCCCCACTCTGTCCCTCCACTTTCGTTGTGCGGCAGCCGCCACTGTAGCAAAGTAAAAGAAATCAAAGAGCAAGGGAGGAAAATGGTGTGCACATTGTAGCGACTCGCAATGAAAAGCTCCAGGTCGTGTGTCGTCAGCATTCACAGGAAGATTTTTTGCCTCTTCACCAAAACTTAATGGGAAAACAAATGGGACAATATTAACAACCTCAAAACGCCATTCACAAATCATGAAAAATACATGTGAGCCAACGGCTGAATATGGTTGGTCCAAACCCCTCTCTCTCTCGATCTACTCGTATTCCTAGGGCCTCATTTATGAGAAATGACGCATCGCTGCATGAAAGCAGCGATGCATCACTTCTCAGTGCGCACCCCTTGCGACATACCTGATGCGTCATATTTAATGTATGATGCATCCTTTCACAAGGAGTTACAGATACGTCAGTAATTCTGACGTATCTGTAAGCGCAAAAGTGACGCATTGCTGGAGTGTGTCACGAAAGTGCCGCAACTCCAGCAATGCGTCCCTTCACATGGGGCAAGCCCCATGTGAAAGGGCCTGCATCATTCTTACGCTTGCTGTGTGGCAGGTGCAAGATTTTGACGCAACGGCGTCCTAGAAGTGACGCAGTGAAATCTCATAGATTTCACTGCGTCACTTCTACGAGGCTTTTTGCGGGGGAACGCCCCCCCCCCTGCATACATTATACCTGACGCAGGTATAATGTAGCGCAGGGGTTTACAAAGTGACGCATCAGCTCAGATGCGTCGCTTTGTAAATAGTGCGCAACAGGAGGCACAAAAAGTGACGCATCGGAAGCACAAAACTGACGCAAGGCCTCATAAATGAGGCCCCTAGTGTTTTCAAAGAATACATGACAAGGAGGCCCAAGACAGCTGAAGCCAGACCTAAAAAGTGATAAGCGTCAATTCCCAATACTACACCTGAGGCCCCTTTGGGTGACCAAAACCCTGACTTTACGGTCAAATTTCCCACATCTTGATTCATGTAATAAGGATGTATTGCATTTACAAACTAAAAATTCTACATATGACAGGGAAAAACTGAACAATTTTTGGAGCTGTATGTGCGGGGGAAGGTTACAAAAATTGAGAGATTTAGACAGAAACGTGTAGAAGAGGAGGCCATGGACCTGAATTGAACGTACACAAAGTCAGATCTTCGAGATTTTTCACAAAGATTTGATTGGCAACTTTATCCGGAAAACCTCACATAAACTAATTCCCACATTAGCACTACTAAGGGAGGTTCCAGGATAAGAGATGTCTTTCAGAACCCCAATATTTAAAGGGGTTCTAAGAAAAATCAAAGGTAACAATATAATTTAAACTGTTCACTTTCTGATGTAAATCTATGCCAAATTTCCTCCTTCAAATTATCTGCAGCAGTGAGTATCGAACTGTTTATTACCTACAACATTTCTGGGGCATACAGTGAATTTCCTAAAGAAGTGTATTTTGTAAATCCTTGGACAAAGCAATGCCATGTGTACATTCCACAATTTCAGATTTCTAAGTGAAAGGTTTGTCACTTGGCCTCTGAGTGAGCTACTCAGACTTTCACTGCCGGAATCTAATAAAACCCGAAGTTAATCAGCCTGGGTTTAGTGCCTCAGTGAAGAGAATGTTGAACATTGTCATGAAATCGATACTAATGATCGAGAAACCTACATCATGCAACACGCAGGAATCGATTTTCTGATACATTTCAAAATAAGTGACTTCCTTGATAGCAGCAGCTGTCACTTCCCCCTCAGTGGAGCTGTGAAAAGGTGACCCCTGGGGTTAATCCTGCACCTGGGGCAGAAAAGATTTCAATCTGTCAAGTCCTTGTTTCTCTGCATTTTAACCTTCATCCTTACAGGTTCCTGTTTAAAGGGACCATCAGGTGAATGATGTCACAACAGGCGTCAAACCCCAGGCTGACATCATCAAACAAAGCAACATTCTAGAACAGGGATACTCAAAGCGGGGGGGAGGAGGGGGGAGTCTGCTTGGGAACCTCCTGGCCTTTGAATATCCTCCGAACGCCCCCCCCCCCTCCCCACGGGCTGCTATTTACTGGACTTAGAATTGACATTCAGAAAGATGTCTACGGATTAAATAAAGTCACAGGAAAAGAAGAAGAAAATGACTGCTTTAGAAACACCTCAATACTTAAAGACATTTGCAACAAACATGGAAAATTATCATAAACACTCTTCAAAATTCCATTTTTTTTAATTTCATTAATATGCTAAAGCGTTTCGCCTCCATGCATCAGACAATATCAATGCATTAAAAGTCATAGTTCTCCAACATGAATTTAGAAACATACACACATTCCCTGATGACAATGTCGATAGAAAGTCAAGAGCCCAGACAGTTGTCATGTGCTCCCTCTATGTGGCCTCGGTTATAACTATACATGGAAGAACATTAGGATTAAATCAAACACAAGGGGCCTTATTTATGAAGGCCTTGCGCCACCGGTGCGTCACTTTTTCCCATTTTAAAAGTGACGCAAAAGTGGCGCAATACCTTCATAAATAAGGCCCAAGGGATTTTGCACAGCGCATATCTCAGACTCGTGTATTTCAAGGTGCTCTCAGATGTGATAATGAAGAAAAGGGAAGCAAAGTGAAATAATAAAACTGCCTAGGACCACACAGTTTGGTCAAGTGGGGAGCCAGGATTGATATTAGGTTTTCTGGTTTCACATAGTGCAATCCAGCCACTAGATGGGAATGAATTTCCCTCTCTCATTTTACATCAAAAAGTGAACGCTCATGGGGGCAGATTTACAAGACCCTTGCGCCACCTTGGCATAATTTTTCCCATGTTAAAAATGACGCAAACCATACACCGCATTGGAATACACCCTTCTGGGATTGGGCCCCGTGGACCGAAAAAGAGTGTAGGCACACGATTCACAGATCTGGCCATGATCTTAGCGGAGCGTGCCATAACCATGAAGTGGAAGTCGCCCAGGCCACCAGACCCTGAGATATGGAGGGCGGAGTTGGTGAGATGGGGGAAGGCTGAGAGCGTGACTTTGCAACGCGAAGAACGTAGAGGGCTCAGGAAGCACCCCATTTCCCTGGAATGGAATACGTTGCTGGGGTCATTTGAGACAGGGAATGACACAGACTCAGAACACACCAGAGATATGGGGCAACAGGAATGATGACAAATACAAATACTACAACGCCCCTCATAAGGCTTATACCACATAGGATGGGTCCGGTGCACACAACTCCAGGTGCTCGAATAGTGTCTAATAAATGTGAAACATCCTATATACCTTCAGTACGGTTATAGCAGGGTCTCCACACGCGATGTCCATGTGTAAGAGTGATCGGCACCATGAGAGAATGTAATTATGAGTAGGTCAGTGCCATGGGGGGAGGGAGAGAGAGGGGGGAGTTCAGGTTGGGAGATTTTTCAAATATAACGAGAAAATGAAAATGTGTATACCCTGTCAGTGCGACAATATCATACGAATGTGTAACGTATGCAATGTGAATAACCTGCACTGTTGACTACAAATACATCTATCCTGTTAATAAAGAAATCTTTTTTTTTTTAAAATGACGCAAAAGTGGCCAAGGGGCTTGTAAATTAGCCCCTCAGTCCTTAGTTCTTGGCACATGTTAGAGCATGGATGGAGGACAGGGCCCGCAGATCAAAGAGAACCTCAAGCCGAACCAGAGCCCGGCATCTGGCTTCAGCTATCCGTGGCTCACAGCAGGAAATTGGGTTCATTGTTGAAGGGGCTGAGGACCCACTTCGAGACACAATCACCATCCTTGTCAGGCTGAACTACAAATGGCAATAAACATATGCTTACCCCTTTGGTATCATGGATGGCACAAAGCAGTCAGTCCTAAAGTTGAAAAGATGTGTAAAGTAGTTTTGCAACATACAAACAACAATAAAGTGAAAACACATTACAGGAAAAAAGTCTAAGGAAATTAGAGAATATTTTAGTGAATAAAATGATACCAAAATTACAAAAAATCATTCAATAGAACTGAAGTTATGAATTTTTAAAGCTTAAAAATAGTGCCAAGTGACGCAAAACTGCGGTTATCTGGTCATGCTGGACCGCATCCCTAAAACAGTATGGTAAGTAGTTTTTGAAACAGAGAAACCAGAACAGCTGCACAGACTTAGAAATGAGAAACCATGTCCATTTTAAAATGTGCAAAGTACAATAAAAGGAAGCGAATTTGAGGTCTAGTCATGTCACCCTAAAAGCTTTATGTTAAATACAGTCCAATTATATTATTGACAAACTAGTCATGTTAACTAAACACACTTTGGGCCAGATGTAGGTAATTCCGATTTACCGACTCTTAAATACCGAATCATACCGATTCGGTATTTAAGAGTCGGTAAATTGGAAGGGGGCAGATGTAGGTAATTCTAATTTGAGAATTACCGAATCTGTATGATTCGGTATTTACCGATTCGATAAATACCGAATCGGTATTGCCCATTGATTCCTATGGGCCTTGAAGCCCATAGGAATGAATGGGAAATACCGAATCAGTATTTACCGAATCGGTAAATACCGAATCCTGCAAGGGTGCATGGGGTGTCACTTTGACACCCTCTAGCACCCAAAGTACAGGCTTGTGTGCCATGTGGCACACATACATGCCCTAAGGGCATGTCTGTGTGTCACATGGCACAGGTGTACATGCACAGATGTGCATGTACACCTGAATTCGGTATTTTACCACCCAATTGGACTGGGTGGTAAAATACCGAATTGTGAAGGCCTGTAGCACTGTCAACAGTGCTACCTACATCTGGGTTTTACCGAATCGGTAAAATTACCGATTCGGTATTTTACAGAATCTGTAAATTTACCGAATCGGTAAATTTACAGATTCTGTAAAATAATGGCCCCTACATGTCAAAAACCAATTACCGGTCGGTAACGGCCGAAATCGGCCGTTACCGACCGGTAATTGGCGACCTACATCTGGCCCTTTGGCTTATATTTATCAATTTTTCACACAACGCTACGCAGCAAGCCACCATGGTGCGCTGAGCTGCGTGAAAGGGCAAAAATGTGCCATATTCACCACAATATGGCGCATTGCTGCTCCCTCTCTGCACTGATGCACTTGTGGACACCTAACACCAACGCAGGCATCCTTGCACCACGGTGCAAGGGTGCCTGCGTTGTAGGCTGGATTAGTTTTGTGCGGGAAGGGACACTTAGAAAGAGGAAACAACAAGGAGAAATAAAGATATTGGCGGGCAGAGAGCTGACCTAGACCAGAGGTCAAGGATTCACTGGCGTTCCTCCCCATTGGCCGCCATTGAGTTGGGGAGGGGGGGCTGGACAAAAGGTGGGGAGGCGGGAGCAGGGACTGTGAAGGGGGCGGGACTCCAGGGGCAGCAGAGGCGGGAAGATTGGCGGAGCAACGGCTGGCAGAGAAACGCCTAGCGGGGCACAGGCAGAATAAAATAAATTACGGGGCGACAATAAAATGAAGGAGATCGAGGGATCGGACAGAATCAATGAGGGCAGCAGAAGGAGAAAGGAGCAGCTCCAGGCAGGAGTCAGGAGCAGACTGCCGGCTCGAACCCTCACCAGGAGGAGGACTCGGCGCAGCGGCGAGGCGACAAGGACGCGGAGCTGCCGGGGATAGAGCTGACCTACATTGGAGTTCAAGAATTCTAGTCTCTTGTTTCCGAATTCACCTTCATGAGTTAGCCTAGCTAGTCATTCCAACCTCCAGCAATAATCAATGTATCAATCAATATCCTCTTAAATTAAAAAGCCTCTTCTAGGTCAGGAGGGATGGTTGTTTGAGTTTTAATGTGATTCTCACTAGCAGTCCTCAGCATGCTGTTTACTTTTACCTGTTCCTTCAAATGTAGACACCCTGGGAATAAAGCAATCATGCTAGGGTGACATGGTGTTTTTGAAACCAATGCAAATTCCTAGACCTGCCAGGGTATAGGATCTCAGACAGGTTTAAGAAACAAATCACCAGATTATGAAGAGCCAGGGAGCCAGTGTGCACATGCACCACCCCTGGCTTGTGTTTGAACAATGGTGGGATCTAGAGTCGTCCATTACTTCTCATCCTCTTCCTTGACATACTCTTGCCCTGTAGATTTTTCATCCTCAACCATCTGTTCATGCACCATTCCACTGTGGGAAATTATTATACATATGCTAATGTGTTATATTTACATTAATTTAAGTATGATTAAGCTAATTTATTCACATCATTTTTAAATTAGTAAAATATGGATTGTAATGTTATACTACAGACAGTGTAATGTAATATTACATTACATACTTTACTAATCTAAAAATGATGTAAATAAATTAGCTCAATCATACTTAATTTTTTTTTTTAAAGATATGGCATTTTCCACATTGTAACTTGTGATGACAAAACATGTGTTTAATGTACAATTTAAAATTATTTTAAAAAACCTCAATTAATTACAAATTTAACATGAAAGAGGGAAGCAGCGGCTCCCACTGGAGATCACCAGAACACCTCCCATGTCATTTTTCAAATTATGTGGATGGTAATGGCAAACAGCAATTACCATCCACTTGAGTTTTTTTTTTCATTAATATTAAATCAGGGCTTTAAGCCGGTGCCCTGTTCTGCTTTAACACTATCCGTGCGGCGCATTTTCCCACTGTGCGCTGAAGATTTAAAAATCCCGCGGTTCATGACGAGCTCAGCTCAACATGAGCCTACGAGAGGTGTACTTCATGACGAGCTGAGCTCGTCATCAGCGTCGAAGGGGTTAAGTTCCTGGCTGCTTCTTGCACGTGCTGTGATGAGTCAGGCAGCCACGCACTGTCAGTGGGACACGTGCTCTAGTGAGCATGTGTCCCTCAGCATTTCCTTTCAAAAAATAATCCCTTTGCAGGCAAAGGGCTGACCTAGTGCCAGCCCTGGCCTGCAATGTTTGGGGTTCAGAAGAGACCTCCCATTCATGATGCAAACAGCGTCATATTTAACAGCAGGTCCGGGCGTCTAGGGCATAAGCCCTGCATTCCAGTGGCTGCCTGTCAATCACGTTCACAGGCTGCAAACAGTACCCTTTCCTAACTTGTCACCTGTGACGTGTTTGGAAACGGGGTTTCTTGCCCTTGGAAGGATTGCAGGCATGTGACTACAGTCATGAGGCTACATACATGCTTTTGCCTTGGAGGCCGAGAGGGCACGCTTGGCACTCTCAAGCCTGCCATCCTGGAATGGAACAGCAGCAGCACACCCTGTTGTGGGCATCCATGTGTGTTCCAGAGAAGGATTTGCAGGTAAAGTGGTGGTTTGGGAGCAGATGGAGGCCTTCCGTCATTCTTGCCAGCCTGTGGGTTAGTTTTTACTGTTTTCATCTGGCACAACAAAGCTCACACCAGGAGCTCACGTTCTTAACCCGTTAACCGTGGTGTCCAATCCCTGTGAAGCTGGCGTTTTCATGCGTGGGCGGGGCTGCGTCGGCCAACGGATGTGCACAGCACTACGAAGGTAGTACTTGCGACGGCCCTTGGCTGACGCACGCAGCGAACGGGTTAAAAGTACACCCTTTGTGTGCTTTTTTCATGCGGGGCGTTTTACTATAGTATCACTATGTTGAGATGCATTTATTAAAACTGTTAATAAATGTCTCTCAATATAGGGACATAAACTGATGTACTAAAGTTGAAAGCTCCCAAATGTTAAAAGCATACAAGAGGCCCTACCCCTTTCAAATTCCACCAGCCGCCACTGAAAGAGGGTACTTTGGGGTAGGGTTCTACACAGTATACGTTTCACTATTATTTTAAAATGGGAATGACATATATTTATTTGAAGAAAATCGTTTTCGAAAAAGCATCCATTAAGGACAATGAAAGTTAATTAATTTAATAGACTAAATTAGAGTAAATTCATTCAAATTATAGAATTATGTACAAAATCTACACATAATGAAAGTTTAGGAATACAAAAACAGATTAAGGACCAAAAATAAAAATAAAAAGTGAAACACTTGCAAGTGAATCAAAATAAAATAGGATAGTTACAATAAAACCAAAAAGATGTATTGTTAGACTTAACAGCAAAAATAACGAAAATGTGATATAACGTCACATTAACTTAAATATAAATCATTTATCAAACCGCTGAATTAGCGGTTGGCAGTATATCAAGCTAAAAGTCTTCCCATTGCAACTTGCAGTGCCGGTGTTTGTGATTTGACGGAATATCCTGATTTGCTGATTTTGGACAATGGAATTTGGAGGAGGTTACTCGCTGTACCTAACAGTCCTCGACTTATGTTTGCCACACTGAATTGGTCTAGATTGTATTACCAATTATATTAGCCTCTTCCATGTGTCAGACGGCCCCCGGCCGTCCGATGTCACAGCGATCTGCACACGCGTGGAATTCGCCCGCACCGCAGCAGAATGTGTGCCACAGCGAAGTGGCTAATTTGTGCCTATTGCTTCTTTGACTGTCTATATAGACAATAAGTAAACAAAACAGTGATGGATGGAACGTTTGAATTGATCTCATCCACTGGTAATCACTTGTGCCACCTCAGATTGGACCCAGCTATATGCAAATCAGTCTTCACCCTGCTCCAATGGGAGCATTGAAGCTAGAACCGCGAAGCCAGATCCTCCCTGAACCGCGACACAAGCAGCCTAGGACCAGTTTCGCTCAAGGTAGGGCTCCTCAGACAGGTATAGCTTGGTTCCAGTGACACAGAGTGCACAGGGCCCATAGGGGCTGTATAATGGACACCCCTGGCTCCTTGAGGGAGACAGGCAGTGAAATGAACACAGCTGGCTCCTTGAAGAAATGTCAGTGAGTTGTCATCCTTCTCCGTTTCCTGAAAACAACAAATGAAGCTCTTTCAGCACACCATTAAAATCAAATATTTGTCTATGAATAGTGATGGCCAATGTTATGAGACCCTTGGGTATGTACCACTATACTGGGAATGAGAGAGATACAACAAAATTAATCAGCAGACAGAGATCCAGAGAGGTCATTAATCGTGCTGTTTAGCATTCTTTATTCATGTTTTGACATAATTAAAATTCCCAACACACGATTAGCCGACACGTGTTTCGTCTTTGCTCAGACTTTTTCAAGGAGAGATATAGGATTTGATAAACTAGGATTAGAGAGGCAAACGTCCGTTCTTGCACTATAGTATTGGGACAAGAACCCCAGTGTAGATATCATATAAGCGGATCAGCTCTGACTTTCTGCTCAAAAAACGGGTGCGCGCGCTTTCAGTTCAAACAAGTGCATGCGTCCTTTCTCCGTTTCCTCACTGCTCGTCTTGATCTTGCACTTAATGTAGATAAGGGAGAACTTCAGCTCCATCCCGCCATGGATCCCTGCTTCTTGGCCGTCTTGGTGCTGGGCAGTCTAGCCGCACCTACCTGTAGAGCTTTTTAGTAATCCTAGGGTGTCATAGCAAGAGGACCCAGCCTACCATTCCCGTCGCTATTTAGGCATGAAGGTGTGGATAAAAGACATTGGTGGATTTGGGGGGAATATTGGGTTTGGATGAAGAGGGTCGCTATCCGGTGGCTATTAGGTTGGAGAAAAACTACGCACCCCAGCCCCATGACACTTAGAGTATACTTTTCTACCTCCACCAGGAACCTCCTGAGTCTAACCCGTGAGTGGCTGGTACTCGCTCAGAATGGGGTAGGGTTTTCTCTGGTCAAGGTCCGCATTTTTAGATTTCAAAAAGTGTCCGGAGACACCCCTAATTTAAGGAGTGTCCAGACCTGAGCCGAAAGACCCCATTGGGAACAGTGGATCTGATAAATCTAGTAGATCAGGGAGTCAGTTGTGTGCCCAGAAACCTTTCTAACTTAGGACATCATTTTTAAGTTACTCTACTCTCTGGACTCAAGAGGGGTGATGGTAGTGCCAAAGGCGGCCATATAGAAACAGTGAGCATCGCCGCTTACCTGGGGTGCATGTCTTACAATCACCTTGAAAAAAAGAACCACCTTGAAACTGACATGGATCCAATCTTTGAGAGGTTCCTGGGGATCGACTGACTTTATAGCTTTTCGGTGTCCCATGCAGCAGATACTGAGAATGCTCCAGGCTATTGTCTGGGAAACTTCAAGCTGCACATGTCAATCCTGTGCTTCCCGACTGCATATTAACCCTGTCCCGTGCTGCACATCAATCCCATGCATCTCTGGTGCAGGTTACCTTCTGCCTGATACTACATGTCAATCCTGTGCTTCCTTGATGCACCTTACATTCTGCCCCGTGCTCCACATCAATCCTGTGCGTCCCTGGTGAACCTTAACTTCTGTCCCGTGCTGCACATCAATCCTGTGAATCCCTTGTGCACGTTACCTTCTGCCCCGTGCACCTTAACTTCTGTCCAGTGCTGCACATCACTCCTCTGCTTCCCTGGTGCGCCTACCTTCTGCCCCGTGCTGCACATCAATCCTATGCTCCCCTGATGCACCTTACCTTCTGCTCCATATCAATCCCGTGCTTCTCTGACGCACCTTACCTTCTACCCGTGCTGCACATCAATCCTGTGCTCCCCTGATGCACCTTACCTTCTGCTCCATATCAATCCCGTGCTTCTCTGACGCACCTTACCTTCTACCCGTGCTGCACATCAATCCTGTGCTCCCCTGATGCACCTTACCTTCTGCTCCATATCAATCCCGTGCTTCCCTGATGCACCTTACCTTCTGCCCGTGCTGCACATCATTCCTATGCTACCCTGATGCACCTTACCTCCTCCTCCGTGCTGCACATCAATCCTGTGCTTCCCTGATTCACCTTACCTTCTGCCCATGCTGTACATAAATCCTGTGCTTCCCAGGTGAACCTTACCTTCTACCCGTGCTGCACATCAATCCTCTGCTTCCCTGATGCACCTTACCTACTGCCCCATGCTGCACATCAATCCCGTGCTTCTCTGACGCACCTTACCTTCTGATCCGTGCTGCACTTCAATCCTGTGCTTCCCTGGTGCACCCCACCTTCTGCTCCATATCAATCCTATACTTCCCTGATGTATCCCACCTTCTGATCAGTTATGCAAATGAGCGTCTGGCCCGTGCTGCTCAGGGTGATGTTTGACTCTGCTCTGCCTGCACAGGAAACCAAGCAATGTTATACCCACCAAAAGGAAAGGCATTTTCGAATTTTAGAAAAGGTAGCTGAGACAATATTAGGAACCATCACATTATATCGCAATAAAACATAGATTTTGATAAATACATAAATCAAGAGTAAATCACTACCCTTTTCTGGGAGTTCTGAACCACAGAAGGAATCAGAAAGGCATCAGTCAATCTCTCCAGAAATGAGAACAGCTGGTGCTTCAAGCAAAACAAATACAGCGAGAAGCACAAAACAACCTAAAAGAATGGCTCAAACAAAATCAAAACAGACCCACTGCCATGCATCAATTTCTCATCATAGCGCAGGAAGCGAATCGATGGGATGCCTAAACATAAACAAAGGGGATCAAATGATATTTCCAACTTTCGCTGAAGTGAAGAAAGACACAAAGGAGCCATGAAATATAAAATGAAACAAAATGCACAGTCTTCGAAAACAATAGATGTCTAGGGGCAGTGATGCGACAAAAGAATTAGGGCCAGATGTAGGTAGCCAAATACCGGTCGGTAACGGCCGATTTCGGCCGTTACTGACCGGTATTTGGCTTTTGAGATGTAGGTGGGTCAGAATTTACAGAATCGGTATATTTACCGATTCGGTGAATTTACCACTTCGGTATTTTACCGAATCGGTAAATATACCGATTCTGTAAATCCATATGTAGGTGGCACAGTTTGCAGTGCCACAGGCCCTTAGGAATTCTTAATTTACCACCCAATCCTATTGTGTGGTAAAATACCGAATTCCAGTGTACATGCACATCTGTGTATGTACACCTATGCCATGTGACACACAGACATGCTCTTAGGGCATGTATGTAAGCCACATGGCACACAAGCTTGCATTTGGGGTGCTACAGGGTGTCAAAGTGACACCCCGTTCCCCCTGCCAGGATTCAGTATTTACCGATTCTGTAAATACCAAATCTGTATTTCACATTGATTCCTATGGGCTTCAAGGCCCATAGGAATCAATGGGAAATACAGATTCGGTATTTACAGAATCAGTAAATACCGACTCTTACAGAATCGGTCATTTTTTACCTACATCTGCCTCCTTCCAATTTACCGAAGCAAAATGATAGAGAAAGAAAATTAAATACAATAGTAGTGTAATTGAAACAAGGATTGGCTTTGTTCTTACAGTTTTGCAATTAGCCTTCAAATGGTCGCACCAAAACAACTGCACTGGCAATTTGTTTCTCCACTACCCAAGTGAGTGTAGAACTAATGTAATGTAGATATTTATCTAATGTAGGGTCTCCCAACTATATGGATTGCAACGGTAACAGATATCCAGGCTTCCGAAATATAATTCCTACAGGATATAATGGGATTTATATTTCAGCGGACGAGATATCCGCCACCATTCATTGACTTTGGAGATGAAACGCGGATATCAGCAGCCGGTTCATTAGATTCTGTAATCTGAAGACCCCTGATGAAGGGTCACAGATGACCCGAAATGCATTGGGCAGACTTCTTGAATCGATTACAGGGCAAACTGCTGGATATCGTAAATCATGAAGGACACAGATTAGTATTGAACATTACAGCCAATAAAGGAATTGGTGTTACATGATAAAAATCTCGTAATTATTTAAAATTTATCGAAGAACACCCTGATATGATTTGTTAAAAAACAGTGTTTGTTTTTGAGATAAGTGTGACTGGCAGTCAGGGAGCGGTTTTCCGCACCTGACAAACTGTTTTCTGTCGAATTTCATAGCGCCCAATTCAGACACGGCGCCATTGACTGGGACGCACACTGCGAAACTGATTTTGAAAAAAGAATAACGGCGTAAAATCAGGAGTACATCGCAGTAACAGTTCAGAGTAACCCGTTCGCCAAGATTTAAATCAGGACCTCTGTCTAACATCAAGATCACTACAACATGCAGGTATTCTTGAACGGATTAAGTAAATAGTTTATTTCACATATTTTTGCCTTTTACAAATCAGGGGGGTTGCTTCAAATGGGCTCAATTAATGATTCTAAATTTGCTAAATCAAGTCTTTAATTTTAGAAAATGAATGAACTTGTACTACTGAAGGCTGTAGATATTACTCAAGTCAGTTGAGAGAAGGAATTTGCTAGAAAGAAGAAGTCCAGGCCTAAGCAAGTTTTTTCAACCTTTGAAGTGTGATCGCTTCCCGCAGACACACAATACAAATATAAGCAGACAGCATGTCAGAGGCGGGGCTTGTTAAATGTCAGCCCCCAACCTGCACTGGGTTTACATTCTTACATCATCAGCTACAGATATGTAAGAAAAACGTAAAAAACTACACTGCACTTATTCAGTCTGCAAGGAGTTCTGAGTGTGAATACACACAGCTTTACCTTTATTACATCCATATCAAACCGTATTGCGAGTCTCACAGACACTTGGACTGATGATTCGTTATTCACCCCATACCTGTTCAACTAGACACTTCCACACAGAGACCCACAGTCACCTCCCTTTACCCTATATCCAGTATTTAGAAAAGACAGGGTTTGCCACAACACTTTTCCATCTGTGACTCTTCCTGAAGAAGGTGTGTTTTCATGCCGAAACGCGTGTAGAAGAGTTTTAACATCCTTGGCATTATCAAGAAAGAGTTGAATAGCAACTACCATAGATCAATTCATCCACTTCTTCTAAATTGAGCTTTTATTTGTACATATTGCATGAATTTTATATGTATGTTATGAGATGTTATATGTCGCAATTTTTGTGTTACTGTATTATGTGATTTGTAAATGTTTCATATTTGTATTTTTTCTGTCTGACATTTATTGTGTACTCTGATTGTATTCATATTATTAGATGTGTTGTGGACTATTTCAAAACTTTTTTGTTATTTCCCTTTTTTCCATTTTATTATCATTGCTGTTCAAAATAATAATTATCTTAGAACCTCTAGATGATTCAATATGTAATTTATTTATATAGTAAATTCTGTAAAAATAATCAATAATTAACAAATAAATCATGAAAAATGAAAGAAATATCGCAAATTTCATGTTCATACACAGCATTTATTATGTAGGAACATGAAAATCCTTGTGGTTACCAAGGGGTTCTTTATTACGTTGCAGGCCTCAGCAAGTCGCAGACAGAGCCCATGGACAATATGGGCTGTATGGCACAACAAAGCGCAGTTACACAATCATGGTAGCCCCCATCTTTGCATCTCTTTGAGCCTCAATGTCCGAGTGAGAGTTTCTCCTTCTGTCTATGGGAAAAAGAACTATTGTAACCCCTGGGCGTGGGATTTACTGAAGCAGCACGCATGGGCTGTGGGTCCGATGTTTGTTCGTTGCATGTACAAAACCCCAGATAACAAGGCCTGTTCTCCGGACTCAAATATTTCTAGGTACTGACACCCTCAATTTCATTTTTAGGGCCGGGCTAGCTGGTGCTGCTCTATACAAGCCCTAATGTTTTTAATTCTTTACACAGAGCGGGATTTGGCTCCACCCAGAGGAGCATTGCCCTCTCACTCCATTCTACTGGCTGTTTGGTGTATCATTCTGCCATCTAGGAAGTGCTTCCGTTAGAACGTATGATGGACTATTTTGCTGGATCATCACATTTTGTTAAATTCAGCTCTTTATCTCCTAAATGCATTCTATTCAGAAAACAATCTTTTTTGCTGTATTTTCCCTGCATTGGAAAAACCTCTAGGTCAAGTAACGGCCGAAATTACAGAATTTCGGCCGTTATCAACCGGTATTGGGCATTTGGGATGTAGGTGGCCTAAATTGCAAATTCGGTAATTTACCGATTCGGTACTTTAAGGAATCGGTAAATTACCGATTCCTTAAAATACCGAATCGGTAAAATACCGAATTTGCAATGTAGGGAGCACTCAGATGAGTGCTTTTCCCATTTTAGGATCCGTTATTTACCACCAACTATAAGTTGGTGGTAAATAAGGAATACCTTTGAAAATGCAAATCTGTGCATTTTCAACTGTGCCATGTGGCAGACATACATGCCCTTAGGGCATGTATGTGTGCCACATCTGCACACATCTGCACACACGATTCAGGGGTGCAACAGGGTGTCAAAGTGACACTCTGGCACCCTTGAATGTTTCCCCCATTTTGGCATTCATTCCTATGGGCCTCCAGGCCCATAGGAATGAATGGCAATCACCGAATCGGTAAATACCGATTCGGTAAATACGGAATCTTATCGATTCAGTAATTTTTACCGAAAATGTATCTACATCTCATTTATCTATTCTTAAATACCAAATCAGTAAAATTTGGTATTTAAGAATAGGTAAATTGGGCTTACCTTCATCTGGTCCTTAATCACCCCGTGCCTAAAAAATTATGTGTTCTTCTGGAATGTGACTGGTACTCATGTAAAGCGCTCTGATACCTTTGTGTCGAGTTCATGCAACATAAAACTACAAAAAAAATAAAAATAATTGTCCATGAAAAGCTTAGAAACAGCATTAATGCATGAATGTGACTCTGTGTGTTACCATGTTAAAGCCAGACCTGTTGGCTATGATAATGTGTGTTGTACGCCTTTTTGTGCCGGGATTAGACATTCACATTTTGTGATTGCCACTTGTTGAATGACCTTGATTAATTTCTGCAGGAAGGAACATCAGCAAAACTGCAAATTTAATTTCCATTTAATTCTACAGCTGCCAGCGGATGCCTGCAACAAATCTCATAAAATGATCGCCCGCCCTTTGATTCTGTTATTCACATTATTTTCCATCAAAAGTAGACATTGCGTGGGTGCGGAACCACAAAATGTAAAACTGTCATAGGTGACGCCAGTACCAAGGCCCTGTTGAATTTTCAGACGTGTGACATGCAACACTTTGGATAATTATGGAGATTTTCATTTCTCATCATTGGAGAGTGGTAGAATCATCTTTGACGTCCGCCTTGAATACTAACAACCCAAGGTCATTTTTAAAGGCAAACCGCAGGTATTTTTCATGCATGTTAAACAAGATTAAAGAGGAGAAACCGCTGTCTTGGCCTTCATGGACTCATGGGTGTCTTAAAGTGTTAACATTTCACTATTTAAAGCAACAGCCTTTTGGCGATTATGAAATCAAAAGGTGTGTCTCTAGCAAATGCATTCCTCCGAGGATACTCGCACGAGGTGGGGCAGGATTTACTAAGTAGTAATTCCACTAAATCCTAGCGCCTCGCGACTTACCTTCACCTAGACTTTCAGAAACGTCTGCCAAATTAACCCCTTGAGTTCCTTATCATTTTCACCTCAGTCGTATTACTTGCGTCAGCACAAGGCCTTCTGACTTTTGAGGCCGACAGAAAAAAGCAACATTTTTGGGCTAAACAGCTGTAGAATACTCAAGTGACACTACCTAGGAGAATTTATGACGTCAGTTGCCCCACCATGCCAGTTCCACTGTACATATAATTGTGTACGCACAGACATTACACTTAGGGGCTCATTACGATGTGGGGCAGAAAGAGAGACTGCGGAGTGGGGGACACAGTGTTGAAATGGTTCTCCTCCTTTTTGGGGGATCGAAGGTAGGAAGTCTGGAACCCGCCATTTTCCTACTTTATGCCTCCTATGAAGGTCGGTGTACCCCAGGGTTCGGTTTTGAGTCCACTACTGTTTAATCTATACATGGCTTCCCTCGCCCCCTTGGTTGAAGAGGCTGGAGCCACAATTATATCCTATGCTGACGATATCCAGCTGTTGTTCACCTGTAAAAAGGGAGAGGTTTTTGACGGGCCCAAAATCAAGAACTGTTTGAGAAAGGTTTTTTCCTGGTTTAGCTCTAGCCAGCTACAATGCAATTCCGCTAAATCGGAAGTGATTCTTTTTGGAGCTTTGGACCCGGATGTCTGGAGGCAGTGGTGGCCGTCTGATATGTCCCCTCCAAAGACCTCTGTGGGAGTAGCCAGAAATTTGGGGGTAAAAATGGACGACTCTTTGGACATAAAGGGCCCAATTCACAGACTAACTTAAGACTAAATTCTAAACTTACTACTTTTGGTATTCACAGAATGCACTTACTAATTTTGGTATTCACAGAATGGATTTACAACTACTAACTTTACGTTCGCACTCGGGCCCGGAAATTCCAGCCCGGAGGCCGAGCTTCCGACCCGGAGGTGGAGCTTCTGGCCTGGTTGCGGAGCTTGTGGCCCAGAGGCAGAGCTTCCGGTCCGGAGGCAGAGCTTTCGGCCCAGAGGTGAAGATTTCAGCCATGGCTAAATCCCCACCTCTGAGCCGGAAGCTCCGCCTCCGGGCCACAAGCTCCGCCTCCAAGCCGGAAGCTCCGCCTCCAGGCCGGAATTTCCGACCCGAGTGCGGACGTAAAGTTAGTAGTCGTAAATCCATTCTGTGAATACCAAAAGTAGTAAGTTTAGGATTTAGTCTTAAGTTAATTCTGTGAATCAGGCCCGAAGACTCAAGTTCAATCAGTGACAGGAACCTGCTATGGGACTCTAAAAATGCTCCAGAAATTGTTACCTCTTCTGTCACTCTCCCATAGAAGGACGGTGGTCCAAGCTCTCATCACCTCAAGGCTGGACTACGTGAATGTCCTCTATTTGGGTCTCCCAGAATGTCTATTGAGTAAACTCCAGGTTGTGCAGAATGCGGCAGCTAGAGCCATTCTTATGCTTGGCCCCAGAGCCCACATTTCGCTCCATCTCAAAAGTTTACATTGGCTCCCTATTCGTTACAAAATTCAGTTCAAGGCCCAGACATTGGTTTTCAAAGCCTTGCATGGCACCGGGGCAATCTACATTGGGAAAAGAGTGAGCTTTTACACACCTGAAAGAGTTTTAAGATCATCCCATCAACATATGATGAGCGTGCCTAAATTTGCACGCTCCCGCAGAGGAGGTCGCTCCTTTCAAGTCCAGGTAACACACTTGTGGAATAATCTCCCAACCGCAATCAGGCAACTGTGTGACATCTGGCTGTTCAGGAAACAACTCAAAAAATGGCTGTTTCAGCAGTAATCTTTTTTTGCTTTCTCCTTGTGAGTTGGCTATTTCCTTCCCACTTTTGCCTTGCTTCCGCTAACGTTGGGACACTCTATTGAGTAACTGTGCGCTTTACAAATACGCGATAACATAGCATAACATAACATAACAAAGCCTCCGCCCAACTCAGGTTCAGGACCGACCAACTTGAGGTCGGCGGTTCCAACTGCCGGATTACGATGCGACCACACACTGTTCAGTCGAATTCCCATTGTTCCTATAGGAGCTCGTGTTACGCCCGACAACTGTCCATGACATAGGCTCCTATGGGAAAATGGGGAATGTGCAGAAAACCCTGCACCCTGGTGCAGGCACCTCACAGTGCAGGGTTTTACAAGGGGGTCCCTTAGATACCCCCTCAGCCATCAACCGTAGCCCGCAGGGGCTAGGGAGCCCTGCTAGGGCCCCAAGGTCACTTTCCAACAGCCTTTCCGTGTCAGACAGGCAGACGCAGAAAGGCTGTTGGAAATCAATATTGTACCTGTAATCCCGAGGGTAAAAACACTCTCCATAGGGGTGTACGATGAGTTTCCGACTGACAGGAATACTCCACGAGTCGGCTAAAACTGATTCAGAATGACCGCACGGTTTACGCTCCTATGGCGAACATCGTAATCAGGCGATCAGAATGTAAACCGACCATCGCGGTCGGAAGGGCTTCAACACGGTTGGTGAGATTCAGACTGTTCGGAGGAGGCTTTCAACCTGACATCGTAATGAGCCCCTTAGTTTATTATTGTAACTAAGCACCTTTTGTGTTGCATTTATGGTTAGCTTTCCCAAAATGCGACAGGTAATCTCCATTACAATTCTAAGATTGACCTATATGCATGTGTAAATGCCCTGTGCGCAATTGTGTCCATTCGATATCTGCCTGTGCATGCCTGTACCAGCTGTGCCAATGCTTGTTTGCAGTTGTGTCCTTTTTAATGTCCTGTTAATTGACACTGGGATTCTTCCTACATTTTAAATAATATGCCTATGTGCCCTTTGGGGGACATCATCTATTTCAATAAAAGTTATGACGCAATGACTCGCGCAGAACACACGCTGTCACGCAGATGTCGTGGACAGGCGTGATCCGGATTCGTAAAACCAAAGCACAGTAATGGGTTGAGCAGCTCTGGGTGTTGGCAATGCAGTGTAATAATGAGAGATAAATGCTGAGGGTATTATCTCCGACAACAGAGACTTCCAGTGAGTTCTATCACCCGTGGACGGCTAAATTGAAAGGCGATGGAGCCGATCCGCGCCTCGAGCAGAGATAATGAAACCAGAAGATGTCTCCAGAGTGAAATAGCTGCTCCAGAGATGGCTGCGGGTTGATTTGATAATTAAAGGTGGTGCCTTTCATTTGTCAGGAATATTACTGTGGATTTTCCAACCTGACTTCCAGAGGCACAGATCCTCTTCACAATAGGCTAACGGCACCTCCTTCACCCGCTGTCCCTGAAATGTGAGAGTGCCTCACCCACAGAGGAGACTTCATGTTGGAATATTTGCCTCCAACACCAAGGGCACCAGGCACTGTAGGCAGGCTAGAACACCACTGCCCTGAAAACTGAAGGGGCTGACATGGATATTGAGCAAGAGCTCCCTTGCATGAAATCCGGGGAACTAAGGGCCCGATTCACATAACTAACTTAAGACAAAATCCTAAACTTACTACCATTCTGGTATTCACAGAAGGCAACTGCTCATTTTGATATTCACAGAAGGCACTTACTCATTTCGGTATTCACAGAAGTTAGGACTTAGGAGTCCTAACTTTAGGATGGTAAATGGTCAAAATATCGATTCCAAAATATAGACTAACTTAAATATCGACTCCAAAATATAGAATGGACAAAATATCGAATGGACAGAATATAGACATCAAAAATATTGTTTTGAAGGTAAGTAATGTAATATCGATTTTAAAAATATAGACAGTCAAAATATCGAAGTACATAATATAGTTTATTAAAAATATCGGATTTTTTTAAGTGTTATGTATGTTAGTATATGTGTCAAAAGTGTATATATTTTTGTAATTTATTTTAAGTAATTCATTTTATGTTATTTAATTTTTGCGTGATTTAATTCTGTAGCGGGTTGTGGGTTTATAGGGGAATAGGGTGGGAAGTAATTTAATTATAATTAATTAAATATGTTAATTAATTGATTTGTATTTATTTAGAATAAATTGTTAATTAAATTTTAATTGGTAATTAACTAATTCTTAATTGATAATTAATTTGTGTTAATTGATTAATTGATAATTATGTGAATTAAATTAATTTATTTTCTGTAGCGGGTTGTGGGTTTATAGGGGAATAGGGTGGGACGTAATTTAATTATAATTAATTAAATATGTTAATTAATTATTTGGTATTTATTTAGAATAAATTGTTAATTCATTTTTTATTGTAAATTAATTAATTCCTAATTGATAATTAATTTTTATTAATTGATTAATTGATAATTATGTGAATTAAATTAATTTATTTTCTGTAGCGGGTTGTGGGTTTATAGGGGAATAGGGTGGGAAGTAATTTAATTATAATTAATTAAATATGTTAATTAATTAATTGATATTTATTTAGAATACATTGTTAATTCATTTTTATTTGATAGTTAATTAATTCTTAATTGATAATTAATTGTTATTAACTGATAATTATGTGAAATATATTAATTTATTTTCATTAGAGTGGGAAAAGTAAAATTTACCCCTATGCTATCCAACGCTTTTCCTACTGTTGCACTCTCTGGAGTGGGAATAGTAATTTTTACCCCTACAATATCCAATGCTTTCCCTACTGTTGCACTCACTGGAGTGGGAATAATAATTTTTACCCCTACGCTACCCGCTATTCGGCCCGAGCTATTTGGGTCTAGATATGGTCTGAGGAAGGGGCTTCAATTATAAGGTGTTTATAGGCGGGATCTGCCTGTTTTTTACCACCCCATAAGGTATATCCCTTCATCTATACACTTGGTGATATTATCCAGCTGCCTGTCCTATTAGATTTTTTTTTAAAAACCCGCCTATAAAACCCTTATAATTGAAGCCCCTTCCTCAGACCATATCTAGACCCAAATAGCTCGGGCCGAATCTTTGGTAAACCCTTTCAAACCGTCCTCTAACCCCCCTCATATATATATATATATATATATATATATAAAAATCCCCTTTTTCTCCCTTAGGATCTGTGTTAAACCGGAAGCTCCTTTGACCCACTCCTATATAGACTCACGAGAAACCCTCTTCTGCAGGAACCTTACCTGAATGAATGAAAAACATATGATGATCAGGCTTATCCAGGAGAAAAGTGGTAAGATTATCCTTTCCCTGCTAACCCTCTCTTACAGATTTCTTGAGCCCTTAACTCCCCTTATAGGCACGTTTGAGGTCCCCCCTGTAGATGTCTAGACCGATCCCTACAATTTCCAGGCACATATGCGAAATCCCCTGCTATGAGTGCCCCTACCTTTTTGTAAATACCCTGAATCCTTAATAATTGTGTGCTCTGAATACCTGCTTGGTTGTTTCTGCTGGTCCTGGGCTTATCCTTAGTAGCCCGTCGTGTCCCTCCCATTAAGGAGGTATAGTAAGAATCCTTACGCTTTGAGTGACTACGCTGTTGGAGCCTTGATATACATTTCCAATGAGTTTATCATTTTAAACCACTTTGCAATATATATATATATATATATCTATACTACTATTATAAAGAGAGAACTTGCACCTTTAGGCAAGGTAAACTCGAAAACTACACCACCAATCTGAACACCCAAGCCATCTTAGAAAACGTCAGGGCAAGCAGAAGGACATAGGCTACATAAAAGTAAAAAATAAACGTTGTTTAAAATATTTACAAATAAAAATAAAGTAGTCCCTTGCAAGTAGCGCCGGCCGGGACGTATGCGTGAGGGGAGTAGCGCCGGCACTTAATTATAACGGCCGGGTCTACGCATCTGCTGTGCACGCCCATGTTGATGTTTTCTAAAATGTACCTTTTTGTTGTACTCGGTGCAGCCACGCAGTGTGTTTTACAGATATACTGCAGAGTGTCACTTGACTTAGCATGCAGCAGCCAGCAGGCAGCCTGCAGCAGAAGTTCGGAATCGGCCCGAGACGCACTAGGTATTTGGGTGCCTTGGGCGGAGAGTAGGGGCCGGGCTGGAGGTTCTGATGGGGTAGGGGCTGTGCGCGCGGGAGCGCGCGAACATTTCTTTCACTTTGCCTCCACCAGTTGCCACGAACAAGCATAATCACTGCAGGCCAGCACCTCCAGTCCTCCCCCGCAGCCTAATCTATTGCAGTACCGTACGTACTTAGAAAGCAAAGACACAAGGCAGTATTCAATTCAGCTGGCAGTGTGTGTCGACTGTATCCCCAGGCCCGCCAAGAGTAACGGTAGGATTAGAATTTAAGCACTTTTAAGTTAGGTGAAACCTATTGGTTTTTGCCAGTGCGTGTGTTTTTTGTTTCCTTTCCCTTTGGTTTCTTGGCCTCAGGCTGCCCTTTCGCACCTCCTGACTGACAGTGCGGCCGTGTGTGTGTGTGTGGGTGTGGGAGGGGGCGAGGGGGCAAGGGGGGAGGGGGGAGTTGGGCGCTGCAGTTTCGCTCAGACTGACAGACATCTTGCTTGCACAACAGACCTGGGATGAGGGGCTCACAGGGCAGGTATTGACACTTCAGTGACTCATTAGGGGTGAAAACACTTTAAAAGGAGATGTGAACGTTGTCACTAACTTGGGTTGAGGCCTTAAAGACAAGATCTGCTGGTAGATAGCAGTCACAGCTGCCAGGCGCCAGGAAGCCCTAGCTATCTCCCTTTCGCGCAGGGCCGAGTTGACGAGGAGAGCTGAGGAGTGAGGCCCTGACCCCACTCCCATGATGTAACTGTTGAATTCAGCAAAGTAAAATCCAGTGACTTTCCCCCACCCCTAATTTCTCAGTCTAAGGGGAGTAAATGCCACCATAAATAGAATATCTATACAAGAGATGTAGTTGCAGGAGAATGATAACAATGTCATAGGTGATACGGACAAAGATGGAATTATTGTCATTATGAACAAGTCAGACTTTATGGGTGAAATCCCAAGGCAGTTACATGAGGGATGCTGTTAAAAAAAAACTGAATGGCAACACTATGCCATCTATTACCACATCCATTAATTAATAAACTCACTTAGTGGAAGGAATGTGGTTTAACATCAGATTATGAATACTCATTGTCCACATTATGTTTCCTATGTATTTATACAGTTCCCAAAATGCACTTGATGGGTTCTTCCCCACCTGGTAGGTCCATTATTTAGGATAATGGATCAGCCATTGAGGACTTGGCACAATATGTAAATATGTATTTGCAGACTTTGGTATGGAATCTCACCAGGCTGAATACATGTATAGCACTTGAGTCTGGTATGGAAGCTCTATTACAATTTTTGTACTAACAGAGCGATAGTTATTTGGAAATTCTCAGATTTGTTGTAAATGGCTAACATCATACTTCCCCACAATCTTTTTCTGCATGATGGAATTTGGTATTTACAAAAGCAGGGGATTGTGATGAGTTCCAGGTTAGCGCCACCCCCGTGTGTCTCGCAGATTCACTGATTCATAAATACTGCTGGCAATAAAGAGGCCATCTCAACAGGTACTAAAGGGCGGCCAGGTGCGGGGGTCGGTGCACAGTGCGCTCAGCTGGCATCAGGGCTCACCACAGCCGGCGTCGAGACGAGACTGGGCATGAGGGTGTGCGCGTGCTGCTGAGTGAGTCTGAGCATGCCGGGCTCCGGATCCCTTCATATAGGGCACACAAGGCCAGGGCTATTGAATGTATATTCCTTGTGAATGCCCAAATAATATATCTACTGTCCCTTCCACCGCCTCCTTCTGTTCAGATGCATGCCTGTCTGCCTCGCATGTCTTCAGAGGTACCAGTTGAGGACGAATGTGGAGCCAATATAGTAAGTGGGTGGAGCCAGTGTAAGAAGTGGGTGGAGCTGTGGAAGTGGGTGTGGCCTCCTACGAAAAGTTTAGCACCTGCACTTAATATTTTACAAATTAAGCACTGGCGGGGAGGTAAGTCGGGACCTGGGGGGGGGGTTTACAAAGCCGGGGCGGGAGGCGGGAGGCGGGCGTGAGACGCGAGGCGGGAGGTGGGAGGCGCGAGGCGGGAGGCGGTAGGCGCTATGCTCAATGTCGGGGCGGGGGGCGGCGGGCTCAAAGCGGGAGGCGGTATAGCCAATGTCGGGGCGGAAGGCGGGAGGCGGGAGGGATGCGGACTGGGCAATGTTGGGGGGGGAGATTGCGGTGCACAGTGGCTTACAATGCTGCCCCCAGACCCTTTCTGCCCCAGGCAACGCTGGGGCGGGCTGCTAGTATATATATATATATATATATATATATATATATATATATATATATATATATATATATATATATATGCCTTATGAAATTATATGTTTAGCTTATTAAAATATATTTAATTCATTCATATTTGTATGTAGTAAATATGTATTTAATTATGTGATTCACACATAAACAGACCTCTTTTTTATTCACAGTGTGCATGTCCTCCTCCCCGGTCTTCAATGCCCTGATGAAGATGCAGCCTAAACTGGCCTTGCATTGAAACGCGCGTTGGCGTGACCTACATGGATGGCCTTTAGTGTAATATCACTACCTACTGAACCTCATCTTTAACTGCCTCCATGTTGTTGTTTTTTGTCTCTACTCTAGCAAACATTGATTGTTATGTTGCAGGCCCCTAGGTCCTCCTATACTTGTAGTTGTATGTCTGCACTATTTCTATAGTGAGTGAGATTGACATGTGTATGTCTGCTTTATGAATGACTGTGGGAGTGTGTGGGACGTTCATAAACTCTTTTCCTGGTATGAATTTTTAATGATGACACCTATTTAGACCGAAGAGAAAAAAAAAATTCCTGTGTTTGTATATATGCTTTAGAAAGTTTTCTTATGGACTCCACTTATAAATTGTCATTTAAAAAAAAATAAAAACTTTTCTATTTTTTCAAACAATTGTGTTGAATGAGTTCTGATATATCATTGGCTCCGATGCGTTAATTTATGTCACCCCGCCTTATCCCTTTGGATCTCGCTGTTGGGACCATATAAGTATACCCTGGCAGGGTAGTTCTCTCTTTCTATTACAATAGTAATTTTTACCCCTACACTATCCAACGCTTTCCCTACTGTTGCACTCTCTGGAGTGGGAAAAGTAATTTTTTACCCCTACGCTATCCAAAGCTTTCCCTACTGTTGCACTCTCTGGAGTTGGAATAGTAATTTTTACCCCTACACTATCCACTGCTGTCCCTACTGTTGCACTCACTGGAGTGAGAATAATAATTTTTACCCCTACGCTACCCAAAGTTTTCCCTACTGTTGCACTCTCTGGAGTGGAAATATTAATTTTTACCCCACGCTATCCAACCCTTTCCCTACTGTTGCACTCTCTTTAGTGGGAATAGTAATTTTTACCCCTACGCTATCCAACGCTTTCCCTACTGTTGCCCCATCTGGAGTGGGAATAGTAATTTTTACACCTACGCTATCCAATGTTTTCCCTACTGTTGCACTTACTGGAGTGGGAATAGTAATTTTTACCCCTACGCTATCCAACGCTTTCCCTACTGTTGCACTCTCTGGAGCGGGAATAGTAATTTTTACCCCTACGCTATCCAACGTTTTCCCTACTGTTGCACTCTTTGGAGTGGGAATAGTTATTTTTACCCCTACGCTATCCAACGCTTTCCCTACTGTTGCCCCCTCTGGAGTTGGAATAGTAATTTTTACCCCTACGCTATCCAACGTTTTCCCTACTGTTGCACTCTCTGGAGTGGGAATATAAATGTTTACCCCTACGCTATCCAACGCTTTCCCTACTGTTGCACTCTTTGGAGTGGGAATAGTAATTTTTACCCCTATGCTATCCAACGCTTTCCCTACTGTTGCACTCTCTGGAGTGGGAATAGTAATTTTTACCCCTACTCTATCCTACGGTAATAATATTGTGTATTTTTTATTAATATTATGGTAATATATATATATATGTTTTAACAGATATGATTGTATATTTTTTTATAAGTTAAATTAGTTATTTAATAATTTTAAGGTAATTTAAGTATTTTTAAGTATATTTTAGCTATTTATTATTAATATTTTTTAAATGTTATATTATTTTTAAGAAATTTGATATTTTTACAAAGTATATATATATATATAAACGATATTTTGGGTTCGACATTTTGGTACTTACCTGTTTGTAGATAGGAATTCGATATTTGTCTGTCGATATTTTGGAATCTATATTTTGGGTAGTCTATATTTTGTCCCTCGATATTTAGTCAGTGATCCCTTTAGGACTCCTAAATGCCTTTTGTGAATACCGAAAGTCCTAAAGTTAGGAATTTTCTCAGTTTAGGAGTAGTAAAGTTAGACTTTAGGACTCCTAAACTGAGAAAAATCCTAACTTTAAGACTTTCGGTATTCACAAAAGGCATTTAGGAGTCCTAAAGTTAGGAGTCCTAACTTCTGTGAATACCGAAATGAGTAACTGCCTTCTGTGAATACCAAAATGGTAGTAAGTTTAGGATTTTGTCTTAAGTTAGTTCTGTGAATCGGGCCCTAAGACACTACTACCATGTAAGAATTATATTGTCATTTGGGAAACCAGCAGTCATCCTGAAAAATGTCTAGGCTCCCAGACAATGTCAGCTGTCAGAACGCCACTGTTATAGCAAATGAGGGCCAGATGTGCGATTTTGTGATTCACTATTTGGTAATCGCAAACAGCGATGTACTACAGTGTGTTTTACACTGTGTATGATTCCGAGTGGGTCACAAATAGATCTACCTCATTAATATTCATAAGGTAGGTCGCAATTTGCGACCCATGGGGAGGCGTTAAAGTTAAAGTTATTGGGAAGGTGGATGGTGGCCTTCTGGGGTCAGCAGACCACCGTTCTTGTTTTTTTTATATGCAGCCCTCTTAAAAAAACTAAAATGAAAAGTTTTCTTCTCATTGTTTAAGAATAGGCAGTGGTCCGTGGTAGCAATGCCTTCTCTGAAAAAAACGTCCATATGACCATTTAAAAGCCTGTTTGCGAATGTGTTACCACCTACTTGAAGTAGGCGGTAAAATGCAAATGTTTTGTGACCACATTTCAGTTGTAAAACATTCACACATACCACTGCAAATCGCTATTAGGAAGAGATGCCCTTAACACCCCTCTTCCCAACACAGAATCACCAACCATTTTTGCAATCGCAAAATAGGGACCGGTACATAAAAAATGTTCTTTTTGTGGTTGTATATGGCCTGATCCTGCAAATTGGGCGGTTTACAAGCTCCAAAAAGCTACGTACATCCGGCACTTAGTTGCTAAGAGAAGGCCAAACCACCAACTGTGGTAACAACCCCGGGTCCCAGTAGCTGACAAAAGTCCAGAGCCCCAATATCATAGCAACTGAAGGTGGTGGCAGCTGGCCAAAGGCCAGGCTTCCACAGTCACAGCAACTGAGCGTCCAAGTACTTTGCCAAAGGCCGGGAACCCACTGCCATGGCAATTGAGGCCCAGGTAGCTGGCAGAAGGCCATGGTACCGCTGTGAATACAAGTGAGGGTCCTGGTGCATGAATGAAGGCCAGAACCCATCGGCCAAGGTAACTGATGGTCCCAGACGTTTACAGCAATGCAAAATGTTACAGTTATTAAAATATAGGGAGTGCCAAATTTGTGTAACTTGCTTTTGTGCAATTAATAAGAAATTTCAAGAAAAAAATCACAAATTTGCTCGTAATTAAACGAAGTACAGAAACTGCATGTTCCTCTGTATTTTAGAGTGAAATGCGCCCTTGTATTTATTTTGGACACTATGGTGCATGGCAAGCTAAAACATTAACGTAAAACTCACAAGTGCCGCAAACACCAGTTGCTCTTGTTTTTCGTGTTGCACTCGCTTTAAATATTTGTCATGAATGCCACATACTTATGTGTCGTGGTGTGAAAGCACAATTTCAGGAATTTTACCTAATAAGCGCACACGAAATTACACAAGATGACGCCAGCATAACACAAATTTGACCTAGACCTACTTAAAATTTTTGGAAATAGTTGTACTCTGCTGGCCAGAAGTAAACTGTCACGAAAACTGATGGCCCTAGGCAGTATCAGCTGGCCAGAACTCCAGCCACCACAATAAAGGGCTCAACATCTAGCAACAAGTCATAACCAAACTATCATAAAAACTGTGGGCCAGATTCATGTTGTTTTTGCCATAGGGCAGCACAGCCGGCCATGCTTGTATTCGTGCTCTATGGCAAAAGAAAAGGGCAGGAATGCGCTGTATCTACTACATGCGGTGCATTTCTGTCCTTTTCCCCTGTGCTGGCCCACAATGGACCTCTGTGCACCAACGCAGACACCTTTGCACCGTGTTGCTAGGGTGCCTGTGTTGGGGGGGTCAATATTTTTGTGCAGCACACATAGAAATAGGAAAATCAAAAAATAAAGAGATTTCTTCTTATTGTGCCTCCCTTTCGCCTCTCCTGGGGAGGTGTACATTTTTGGCGCTGCCTCGAGCTTAAGATTTCTTGTAAACCTGGTGCACTGTCAAAAAGCCACGGATGTTGCTGGGAACAGTTTTCTGCGTGTAAGGGGCAGATATTTATAAGAACATTAAAAGCCATGTAGCTTAGCTTTACGTGGCCTCATATATATGCCAGTGGCACATTACACCACCGGAACGTCAAAAAGTGTTGTCCCAGCGGTGCAAAAGAGCCGGTGAGTCCCAATGAGTCCTAACTCTGACATAATTGACCATCTAATTCATATACGAGCAGCCAAAACCAGACTGTTCAACTTTTTGTCTGCAATCCCACTCTCCTCTTCTTTAGTTCTTCTCGATGTATCTGCAGCCTTTGACATGGTAACCACACTATTCTTCTAGACACATTCTTCTAATGTTATCTGTTTGATATTCCTCTCTCATGGTTTCGTTCTTCTCTTTCCAGTTTGTCTTATTTCGTGTCTTGGGTCAGCCCTTCGTCTCCCTCTATTTCTCTTCAGTATTTGGTTCACCAAGGCTCAGTCTTGGACCCATTTCTCTTCTTGCGCAATATTTGACCCCATCTAGTTTCCTTTCATCTTTAACATCACTTTTATTCTCCTTCGGCCTCACTCGCTATAAAAAAGTCTATTCTTGTACTGTCTCTGCCCACCACTGAATGCCTTATTACTCCATGCATTAGTATCCTAATAAAATAAAGTTGTTTACTTCCCTGGTCCTTCTTTGCACATCCACTTGGCATCAGATTTCTTCTTTGTTTCTCACTCTTGTATACCTTTATCCTTTGTCCATCAGCCTGTAGTTTGAGTTTTATTAATGACTCTTTTCTTGACCCAATTGTTTTCATTTCTCAGATTTTAAAGTTTCAGCTTCATAACCTCTGTACAAATGCACTCTTCATTTGCTTACCAAAGTTCAAAAAACACACATCATGAAATTTTATCTGCCTTTCTCGGAGGCCTTCCAGCATATTTCTCACCTCTTGTTTCTATATTAAACACATCTTTTTGGCTTCTCTTTCAGCTTCCTTTCACGTTTCAATTTTTCTGATTAGATTTGCTCTTGAGCTCTTTTCCCGTTGTACCCCGAGTTCCATTGTGCTTTATTTTAGGCCGTTGGGTCTGCTGGTTGCATTTTGATGTTAATTTGTTTTTTACATTTTTAGTAGTGCATATACGCAGAAAATTTGGTGATTATGTTTAAAATCTTATGATTTAAACTGAATTTTTCCATAGTGTATTGTTGAGAATATCAGTGATTGTTTTAGATCCTACAGCAGACCCAGTACTTCACCTACTGGTTTATTGTTGTTCCAGAGTGTGTGAGGTACCTAGGTTGATTGTTTGAATGTAAGTGGTTTGACTGTGATATGTGTGATGAGTAATGAGTGATGGCATATATGAGGTTTTATTCCACCGGCTGTGTCCTTATTTTCAGTATTGTTATATAAAAGTGGTTGAACTGTTTACACTAAATTCAAAATGTTTATTATCAAATTATTTTTGAATAAACAGCTATTGAATAGCACACCAAAGTATTGAACTGTGATCTTTACTTTGGCTATAAATTTGAGGTAAATGAGTATCAGTATTGGCAATTCTCTCATGTTTCTTATTTTAGGTGTGGCATTAGCCAAGGCCTGTTGATTTTAGAAAAAGTAAATACATATAATACTGGCCCTGATTTATATCAGGGCAGACGGCCCGTGGTCCCGACATGAGGATGGATCAAATTACTCCATCCGCATGACGGAGGGGCTGCCTGCCTAATTTATAAATGACTGTCAAACGGGTGGTCATTTATAAAAGCATTGCCAGGAATCGACATCACAGCGGTTCCTATCATAGCATTTTACTCTGTGCTACGGGACTGCCTCAGCAGGAAGCAGCCCTGTAGCACAGAGTATTCTTGTTTTTTGACAAAAAGAAAAGCCAGATAAGGGATTTTCTTTTTGTAACAAAAAAAGTAATGATCCCCTCACCATGGGAGTCTTTTCCCATGGCGGGTAGAGCATTATTACGATTTTACTGTCCCTCGCTGCTAGGTTTTGCCGGGTGGTGAAAGAGTAAAGAAAATGGCTCTTGTCCACCCATCTAAATTGTGTGGCTGGTCATGTAGCCATTTTTATGATGGCTCTTACTCCCTAGGTCTGTCGGAGAAATGTAGCTACAGCGGAGAAAGAGTAGCCCCCGCCGTAGCCAAACTGCAGGTCCAGCCGAAATGATATTAGGTAGGCGACCCACTATATTGGCGGGGGGAACTCTGCCGCGACAGATTTCCCTTCCCCCCAACATATAAATTGCGGAGTTCCCTTCCCGCCAACATATAAATCGCGGAGTTCCCCTCCCGCCAACATATAAATAGGGCCCATAGTTACTTACAGAAGTTTCAGCCAGCCCTCTGTATCCATTCTTCAGTTGTTTTGGTCTGCTGTTGTGTCAATCACATTTTCTTCCATCCACTACACCATACAGCATATGGAATTGGATCAGCCCCTTAGAGCCATTGGCTATATAGTTACGGCATTCTTCATTTTCAGATCTATGCATACATTAGTTACCATCAGAGCCAGGGCATACTTCAGCAATGTGTTCTTTTTTTAGATCAAAAATAATTTCTTTTTTTTCTCTTCAGTTTTTGTTTAATATTTGTCAAGGCCTGGCAGCTCCAACAACAACGTTTTATAAAAATCATGGCAAAACAAAACAAGCATTGACAAAGCAAAAAGGCTGGCAGTCAATCCTAGAGAGATTGGCCTTGCAATAGCTTATTTTTAAATGTATCCATGGCCTTTCTCCTTTACGCTCATATTTTCTGGTTCATCATTATGTTCTGACCCGTACTATCTGCCTGTGTCGTCTTTCACTAAGAGCCCTTTCCATCCTTCTAAACTCTACAGTGCTCACTCATTTCCTGTTCTTGTTGTTCTTCATATGGTGGCCCATCGCACTCTTCTAAATTACATCTTCTTGCTCCCACCTTCTTCTCAACAATTCTCTGTCTGCATTCTCTATAGCTTCTCTATGTAAAGCAGTTTCTTGAAAGCACTTTATAAGTTCAATAAATAGACTGTCCCAGACTCTGGCAGAAGGTCAGATCCCCATTATTGAATATTAGTACACCAGAAATCGAGGCCAGACCAGAGCCGCAATGTGATAAACACAGAGGGTCACACACAATAGCTGCAGGGCAGGACCATGGTGTCCTTTAAACTAAGGAGCACGTATGTGTCTGAGCAGTAATTTCATGGAGGAAGGAACCTCAGGGAAGCCCCACAAATGTGTTTTGCATGCACAACCGTTTCCCTCTAAGCCACTGAGAGTGTACAGTATTTTCTTTTCTTGTTTGTGTCTCTTAATTGAATAACATGTTTGCAAATATGCAACTAAGTGAATTCTCTTACCCTGAGTTTTTGATTCAATCAAGGGAAGGTTCCTGACCCCACCCTGCACTTGTAAAAATAAATCAGCCTGTATTTCTTTTTGTTATGTATTTTTGTTTACTATGAGACAAAGGGGCATATTATCATGGGCCATATCGCCGCTTTTTCGGCTTTAAAAGCCAAAAAAGCGGAGATATTTCCATTGCTCACCCTAACCCTTATCAGCACTTGTTTTCGCACAATGCCTGCCATTTTTTTATCGCCCTGCATGCCATCGCTAATGACATGTAAAGTAGGCGTTCCTGGGTAAAACAGCATGGGGGAGCTCGCTAACACATTTCGCGAGATTATCAAGCCGGCAGCAGACCCGCGAAGCGATGTTAATATTCGCGCTAAGCCCCCTTTATCGCAGGAATTTAACGCCTGCTTTAAAGTTGACTTATCCATCTTAGTAATGGGAGGTGGATTTCAAGGCTGAGACCACAGGGGCGTATTAGCAAGGTTAACCCTTATCGCCCCCAAAATATAGCAGCATTTTCTGCGCTATTCCATCTTTTTGCAGCTAATGCTGGATTTCCTATCGCCTTTGAGATAAGCGTTGATAATAACACGCTAAATCGGCGAGAAAATCCAGCGATAGCCGGCGATAGAATAAAACCAACTAATCGCGCTCTGCGATATTTATTGCAGTTTGTTGATAATATGACCCAAAGATTTTAATATTCATGGTAACACAAGTCAATCATTTTATTTTAGATATGAAATCTTAGGCACATTCGTATCATACAGCACAAATATATGTGTTGGTATGTAGAGCAGCTTATGAAAAGCGCACTCCTAGCTAGAGTGCATCGATGTGCTGTGCATAGTGATAGCTATGAGCAGTGTTAGCTCATGTGCATGATGGCTATGCATATAATTCAGGATTGTGTAAAAGCAAGGTGAAAAGGTTTTCAGGTATGGCTAAAAAAATATTATTTCCAATATGTAGAGAGTGGACTTTGAGTCAGTCCCCTCCAATCGTACATTTATGTGGGTCAGTCCCATTTGGCTGTGAGAGTTTGTCTACCACTTCTTGGATCAGCCCAGAAGAGAGCACGTCGCTCACCTCATAATGTATCAATCCGTTTCCCAGGAAGTGGTTCCATTGCAATGCATGATGTACTATTTTACAACAGAAAGGTGCACTCAAACATCACTCTTTTTGCCACATTCTAATATTTATCTCCCTCATGCATTCTATACAGAAAACAAACAGTTTTAGGTTTTATAGCTGCAGCAAACTTTGTTTTTTACTGCATTTGCCAGGATTGCAGAGTATGCCTGACCTTAACATGGCTGCCTAATTGCTTTTTGTTCGTCGATGCAGATGGTCTAATCAAAATATGACTTATTGAGATGTACTCTAAGTAATGGAATGAGCTCATTAGCTCAGGTGTGCCTCTACATCTTCATCATGCCCAGGAGGAAAGTAGCAAACATTGCAGCTGGTTGTCCCAATGGACAAACAGCAAATTCCACAGCAAAATCTACTTCAAGAACTAAGTCAGCAACAGCAGATTTCCAAATTACTGACTTCAGTACAGCTATCAGAGGTCCACAGTTGGCTGCTACATCTGGTGGAGGTTGAAGTCATAGAATTGACAGCTGAAGCTCATAATCAAGTTCACAATTGCTACAGAAATTTACCCAGCCCAATCCACAGGTCTGAATAGATCTATATCACAACTATTATTGGCTTTTAATTGCAGAACATTATGTGAAAAAATAAAAGCAATTTTATGTATTGTAGAGAGGGGGTTCACTTTCCAACACTTTGTTTGTATATTTGTGTTTTTTGAGACTTCACCTGCCCCACGACACCTTAATGGAGGGTGGAGGGGTGGGCGGGTGGATGGGCGGGGGGTTCTTGCATATTAATATGAAATATACCATGAGGCTAATGGTCACTTCCATCAACATGACACATTATTTATTTGTTTTTGTAATTACTTATGGTGCATGACCGTATGCCATCTTGATGCTTAAACAGAACTCTCTACTGAACTCAGAATTATGAAGATGCTTGGACTTTGTAGAACAGTTCAGTTTTCAAGCATTTTGGGAAATATACAAATTAGGGATTACCATGACCTCATATGGAAGTCAGCTCAGCAGGGCGCTAAATGTAATCCTCTAATGATTCAATCTCATGACCCATGTCCATAATATCTATTGTTGATTTTGTTAAGTAGGGATGTTGTGTGGTAAACTGTGACCTTTGAACTTCTCGTCCCACCATTTGCTTACTCTTCAAAGTTAACACTTGCGCCACAGATGACGTAGAGTTTTTTACTCATGTACTTGTTGCAACGTCTCTCTTTGATAGGAGAATAGTGTGGCAATCTCTTTTCTAAAAAGTTCACCAATCACATTATTTTTAGTTTTTTATGGCTGTTTTTTATTTTTTTCTTTGGGAATTGATCCTCCTAAGGTACTTGAGGGTTCATCACCGTAATTTGCCTCTGGAGAAGAATAAGTCACATGTCAAGTGACATTGAATTAGGTCACCACACACCCCTCTTGACCAATATCACTCTCGTGAATTGAAACAACCCAATCGCGGTGCCTTAATGCATGCTCCAACTGCGTAAGGTACCACGCATGGCGAAACCAGGGATCTAATGAGAGCAAAAGCACAAAATTGACCCAGCACCCGAGAAACACAAATAATCTATCTTGCAACAGCAGTGTTGCATCATATTTCAAAGGCAAAACAGAATAAAAGTAAATAGCTTCCTAATGAAAAAGGCCAAACGATGGTATTTTGATTATAGAAAACACAGTCCTTTTATTCCAAAAATGTTTATTCTTGGAAGACACAACAATATTGCTCGCTGACGCGTTTAGTCCCTTTCTTGGGACTTCTTCAGGGCTCAAACAAGTTCCTTTAATTCTTGTTGTTTATTGTGTAGACAGTTTAGATAAATTATTTTAATCAGCAAAGCACATGTGATGTATCTGAGGTCAATGTTGTACCCATACGAACAGATAACTTCAACAAGGCATCATGTGTCCCATCATTAAGCTGTAAAGATTTGGGAATAAGTATATCCCTCCGCCTGTATACCGGTGTCCGGTTCTGGAAAAATTACAAAGAGCAATCAAGGTTCTTACTGGAAAGCTCAAGCTCCTCTTGTTGTTTGCAGTAGAGTTCATTCAGGTATGACAACGCAAGATGTAGGGCCTGCAGTCTGAAGAGAATCCAGTTGATAATCCTAAAGAAGTGCTTTGCACGGACCAAACAGCGCCAGCTCTCCCAGGAGTTCATTATCACGAGGAGGATCATCGCTCAATGCCAGAAATCTTCCAGTTCCTGCAAATTTAGTTGCTGATCACATTTGATGCAGCTTTGAAAAAAGAAGTGCAATCCATCGTCATTGCAAGTTAGCAATAGAGCATCACATACAATTATCCTGACCTCTGCGGCATAATTCCTCCAGCGTCGTGGCATCCCATTGGATGATCAGGTGATCAGTATATCATCGCCCGCTTCAAATGCAGTTGGTGGTTTAACACAGCTAAGGTGAATAGGAAACTCTTTGATGCAGGGATAATTAGTTATTGTCTTAAAAAAATTTGCATATGTGCTCGTCACTCCCCACCGGCTAGTGATTTAGGGGTAAATTATGTAAAGTAATCTGGCACCACTGCCCGGTTTTTATTACTTTTTTAGACCAACCAGAATGTAAACAGATGCCAATCATTGGCACCTCATTTGTGGCTTAAAATCCCTAGCACCTCTGATCCCCATCAAGTGACTAATTAAAGACATGGGGCCAGATGTACAAACATTAAGAATACCGATTTCCTAATTGCGATTGTCTCCTAATTGCAATTAGGAAATTAGTCTTCCTAATGTATGAAACTCGAGTTTCATTTAGAGATGCCTTGTGGGTCGCAAGTCGACCTACCTCATGAATATTGACGAGGAAGGTCGCAGTTTGCGACGTATTAGGAATCCCAGCCATCACACGGATGGTGGCCTGCTGGGGTCAACAGACCGACATGTCTGTGATTACTTTTTTATTAAAGCAATCTTTTTTTTAAATGCAGCCCATTTTCCTTACATGATTCATATGTGATGCTATGTCTGACAAAAGTATGAAGTTAGGGTTTCATATGTGATGCTATGACTCATAGGTCTATGGAGCTAGGGTTTCATATGTGATTGGATGACTGACAGAGGTATTTACAATAAGCTTCGTATGTGCTGGTATGACTGACAGAAGTATGGGGGTACAGTTTCCTATGCGATGCTATGAGTGACAGAGGTACAGAGGTAGAGTCTCATATGTGATGCTATTGTATACAGAAGTATGGAGGTAGGGCTTCATATGTGATGCTGTGACTGACTGAAGTGTGTTAGTAGGGTTTCATATGTGATGCTATGACAAACAGAAGTATGGAGGTAGGGTCTCATATGTGATGCAATGACTCACAGTAGTATTGAGATAGGGTCACATATTTGATTCTAATACTGACAGTAGTAGGGAGGAAGGGTTGTATATGAGATGGGATGGGTGGCAGAGGTATTTAGAAAGAGTTTGCTATGTGCTGATATGACTGAGAGAGGTCTGGAGACAGGATTGCACATGTGCTGCACTGGGCGGGGAGGGGTTACACATGTGCTACACTGGGCGGGGAGGGGTTGTGCATGTGCTACACTGGTCGGGGAGGGGTTGCACATGTGCTAAACTGGGTGGGGAAGGGGTGCACATGTGCTGCACTGGGCTGGGAGGGGTTGCACATGTGCTGCACTGGGCTGGGAGGCATTACACATGTGCTATACTGGTATGGGGGTTGTGCATGTGCTACACTGGTCGGGTAGGGGTTGCACATGTGCTGCACTGGGCTGGGAGGGGTTACACATGTGCTATACTGGGTGGGGACGGGGTGCACATGTGCGGCACTGGGCTGGGAGGGGTTGCACATGTGCTGCACTGGGCTGGGAGGGGTTGCACATGTGCTACACTGGGTGGGGAAGGTGTGCACATGTGCTGCACTGGGCTGGGAGGGGTTGCACATGTGCTGCACTGGGCTGGGAGGGTTTGAACATGTGCTACACTGGGCGGGGAGGGGTTGTGCATGTGCTACACTGGTCGGGGAGGGGTTGCACATGTGCTGCACTGGGCTGGGAGGGGTTGCACATGTGCTGCACTGGGCTGGGAGGGGTTGCACATGTGCTGCACTGGGCTGGGAGGGGCTACACATGTTCTGCACTGGGCGGGGAGGGTTTGTGCATGTGCTACACTGGTTGGGGAGTGGTTGCACATGTGCTGCACTGGGCTGGGAAGGGTTGCACATGTGCTGCACTAGGCTGGGAATCGTTACACATGTGCTGCACTGGGCTGGGAGAGGTTACACATGTGCTACACTGAGCGGGGAGGGGTTGTGCATGTGCTACACTGGTCGGGGAGGGGTTTCACATGTGCTGCACTGGGCTGGGAAGGGCATCACATGTGCTGCACTGGGCTGGGAAGGGTTGCACATGTGCTGCACTGGGCTGGGAAGGGCTGCACATGTGTTGCACTGGGCTGGGAGGGGTTGCACATGTGTTGCACTGGGCTGGGAGGGGTTGCACATGTGTTGCACTGGGCTGGGTGGGGTTGCACATGGGCTGCACTGGCTGGGAGGGGTTGCACATGTGCCACACTGGGCTGGGTGGGGTTGCACATGTGCTACTCTGGACTGGGAGAGGTTGCACATGTGCTACGCTCTGCTGGGAGGGGTTGCAGATGTGCTACACTGGGCTGGGAGGGGTTGCTCATGTGCTGCATTGGGCTGGGAGGGGTTGCACATGTGCTACACTGGGCTGGGAGGGGTTGCACGTGTGCTACTCTGGGCTGGGAGAGGTTGCACATGTGCTACTCTGGGCTGGGAGAGGTTGCACATGTGCTACTCTGGGCTGGGAAGGGTTGCACATGTGCTACTCTGGGCTGGGAAGGGTTGCACATGTGCTGCACTGGGCTGAGAAGGGTTGCACATGTGCTACACTGGGCTGGGAGGGGTTGCACATGTGCTGCACTGGGCTGGGAGGGGTTGCACATGTGCTAGGGAGGCTGACTCATAGGGGTTTGGGAGAGATGGATGCCTGTTACTGCTGTGACCACTAGACAAGTACATTTCCTTTCATTCTGAATATGATTTCTTTTCTCTCAGTGATGAAGCCAGGCTTCTGTTGTGGCCCCCTGTGCACTGAGAATGCTGGTCTTCCACTGCCAAGAAGAGCGCAGATTTGTCTATATATTCGAATCCATTCGAGTCCTCCCAGCTCAGCTCGCAGAGCAGTCCCAGGGCATTCCCTGCAAACACTCTGTAAGCTGCAATCACGGCTGTCGCCGCTCATGTCTCCATATGAATGTTTTGTTTACGTCAAGAGTGACAGTTTGGCAGCAGTTTTTAACACAAAATAACAGCCTTTCTTCATAAAAGGCCTTGCAAATGGGCTCTGCAGCTCTTGGCAGTGGGGAGGAGCAGAAAACAGTCATTTTCCTTTGCAGGAAACCCCTGGCAGTTGGCCTGGGCTGACAGTCACACGTTAGGAGTGGGATTGCATGAGCAAACGAGGCAGTGGGCACCGAATTAACAGATTTACCAAAACCTTGTGACTTACAAAAGAAAGGAAAGTAGAGTCTTGTGCAGACAGGGGGCTGCTTGGGGTACCTCTGTGCTGCAAAAGAAGAGGGAACAGACAGATTAGAGGGACCCACTGGTCTTTCCGCCATCTCGTTCTATGCAAATGTAATCAAATCAGAGTGCACCTAAGCATTCAGATGGAGAAATTAATTTGAAATAATCAGAAATACAGCCTGAGTGGAGGGATGTACCCTCCTGCCATGACAGCCTGTTGAGTTTAGGGAGCTTTATTGAAAGAATTATAAACATAGGTACAATATATAGCAAGGCTTATAGAAAAATTGCATTTAGAGGTCTCTGCCTGCAAGGACATCTTAAGGATTTTGGGGGCCCGGGCCAAACATATTTTGGGGCCCCTGTTCGGAACAATTTTGAAATTCTGATCCAATTTGAATTTTTTCGTGCCCTCTTTGGCCAGGTCACTGACCGTGCACAGACACACTGGATGTGTTTACATCTATAATTCTGGGACAGTGACTTGTGTTTTCCATATTGTAACACAGCAGCAGCTCACTAATATTAGGAATGAATGAAGGTTTTTTTTGAGTGCGACAGTTACTGAGACATTGGCCCTGCACTGAGACAAACGACCAGAAGGAGGGGTCCCCTGCCCTACAGCTTATGTTAGTTTTACTGCAAATAGTCCCTGGAGCCGTCGGTGTAAGGTTCCTGTTAGGGAATCAGCCAATCAGTAGATTTGTAGAGTGCTTCTTGTCACCTGTGAGGGTATCCAGGCACAGGGGAAACATGATTTACCTACCTCCAAACAGAGCATGCGAGCCAAGGGTGTTGTACCCCAGGATCTCAGTAAGAGCCATAGCAGAATCCGGCTCAAAAGGTGGACTACAATAAAAAGACTGGATTATGGAGTCTGAAAATAAAACACATGTTTTGCTGCCTTTGTTTTCTGCACTGCAAACCATTTCCTGCTATGAACCTGCTGACAAAAGCTATTTGTCTGCCTACCATCAAATCAGTATGTTCATAATATAGCAGTCTGCTCTCATTGGTTCGGTGGCGACCAATAAGAATTTTTAAAATAACAGGTACTTTGGCATTTCTGATTAGCTGCCTTTCACAATATCACAACTGATTTCAGGTTAGAGCATTAATTGAAAGTCGTTTTTGTCACACAATTGTTTGTAGCAGAGTGGGTGAGTCAACCATGTTGCCGCCTTTCAGTGCCGCCTGTGGGACACTACCTTCTGTTCTATTGTGTTTTCCAGCCCATGGAAAGTTTCAGGAAGTGCTTAAATATCTTGTTGGTCACTTAACTTGCTGAGGATACTGATTCTGGTATGATCTGTTAGCACTGGGAGGCTTGTGTGTAGCCATGCGCTTTAGAAATGCCTAGAATAGAACAGAATGGAATAGAACAGAATGGAATAGAACAGAATGGAATAGGACGGAATGGAATAGAACTGAATAGAATAGAATGGAATATAACAGAATGGAATAGAATGGAATAGAACGGAATAGAACAGAATGGAATAGAACAGAATAGAACAGAATGGAATAGAACGGAATGGAATAGAACAGAATGGAATAGTACGGAATAGAACAGAATAGAACAGAATGGAATAGAACAGAATAGAACAGAATGGATAAGAACGGAATGGAATAGAACAGAATGGAATATAACAGAATGGAATAGAATAGAATGGAATAGAACGGAATAGAACAGAATGGAATAGAACAGAATAGAACAGAAGGGAATAGAACTGAATGGAATAGAACAGAATGGAATAGAACAGAACGGAATAGGACGGAATGGAATAGAACTGAATAGAATAGAATGGAATATAACAGAATGGAATAGAATAGAATGGAATAGAACGGAATAGAACAGAATGGAATAGAACAGAATAGAACAGAATGGAATAGAACGGAATGGAATAGAACAGAATGGAATAGTACGAAATAGAACAGAATAGAACAGAATGGAATAGAACAGAATAGAACAGAATGGATAAGAACGGAATGGAATAGAACAGAATGGAATAGAACAGAATGGAATAGAACAGAATAGAACAGAATGGAATAGAACGGAATGGAATAGAACTGAATAGAACAGAATGGAATAGAACAAAATGGAATAGAACAGAATAGAACATAATGGAATAGAACAAAATGGAATAGAACGGAATGGAATAGAACAGAATAGAACAGAATGGAATAGAACTGAATAGAATAGAATTGAATATAACAGAATGGAATAGAATTGAATGGAATAGAATAGAATGATGGTGTGTGGTGGGGATTCAAATATGGGAAATAGGGACAGTCGGAGTGAGAATCGAACTCTGACAGGACCTACCTACTGTTGCTGTAATGTAAGTGCCTCATACACATGAAATAACTTACCTTCTACTTGAATTTCTTCAGATTCTTGGTTGAAGGCCCTGCCCTCCAACTACAATTCTTTTGACTTCAAAAGTTCTATAGGAGACTGATTTTTGGGGAAATCTTTTAAATATGATCATGCACACACTCTCTCTCTTACTCTCACTTTCTTATTCTTCCTCTCCCATTCTTTCTTTCTATAGAGACTGCATTAATCTATATTGATGCTGCCAGTAACTAACAGGTCTTCCTTTTCATCGTTCCACACTCATTGTGTGTTATCTAGGTAAGTTCATTGAAGCACAATGCAAAGGTGTAAAGGTGTCTTCTGTTGTTGGTGCAATATTCATATGTGAGTATCTGACTATATAGAACAGTCTTTTAGTACTTCAAATGCTTTTCTCTTTCGTGTTAACTCTGTATCACTAACTACAAGAAGCTCAATGTTCTCCCAAGGTCAAACAGTTTGACCATTATTAGTGAACTGGCTCCTGGGCCAAATCCTCGGACCATCTTTGGTAGCTTGGCACAAGCAGCAAGGCTTTCTACAGACAAATGGCATTTGGGATATTAATAAGAACTAGCCAAAGCAACAAACTGCTGGGAAGAGGCTCAGGGTGCACTCTTAGGTAGGTCTTAAAAGAAGAACTGGCTAGGGAGCCTATTGTGTAACTTATGCGATGTAACACTCGCCCAAGGCAGCTGTGTGTGGGGTCGTATTTTCCAAGTCAGTATTTGAGGACCAGTCAAGCTCGAAGTGATCACATTATATATATCAAATATGGATCACTGAAATAATATCGAGGGACAAAATATCGACTTGCCAAAATATCGTGGACAAAATATCGACAGTCAAAATATCGAGTTTGTATCTACAAACAGGTAAGTACAAAAATATCGAGTACAAAATATCGTTAACAATAATATAGATGTAAAAAATATCGACTTTATTAAAAACAGTGTTAAATTAAATTAATATTAAATTTTAATTACTAAAATATACTTAAAAATACTTAAATTAAATTATAATAATTAAATAATAAATGAAAATAATAAAAATAATTTTTTACAATCTTATTTGTTGACCCTGAACCCTAAAAATACCCCTTTACCCCAAAACCCAAAACTGACCCTGAACCCTAAAAATACCCCTTTACCCAAAAACTGAAAACTGACCCTGAACCCTAAAAATGCCCCTTTACCCAAAAATTGAAAACTGACCCTGAACCCTAAAAATACCCCTTTACCCAAGAACTGAAATCTGACCCTGAACCCTAAAAATAGCCCTTAACCCATGAACTGAAAACTGACCCTGAACCCTAAAAATACCCCTTTACCCATGAACTGAAAACTGACCCTGAACCCTAAAAATACCCCTTTACCCTAAAACTGAAAACTGACCCTGAACCCTAAAAATGCCCCTTTACCCAAAAACTGAAAACTGACCCTGAACCCCAAAAATACCCCTTTACCCTAAAACTGAAAACTGACCCTGAACCCTAAAAATGCTCCTTTACCCAAAATGTATCAATATTATTTAATTGCCAATTAATTATTAATTAACAATAACAATAAAGTAAATATATTAGCACATTAGCTGTAATTATTTTAATAATTAATATTATTTTTTCCAAATTAATTACTTAAAAATAACACAAAATTATATATATTAAAAATTTACTCTAATTAATGTAATTAACTAATTACAATTAATTAGTTACCAATTAATTACTAATACAAAATATGTTCAAAATTATATTAATTAATTAACTAATTAATATTAATTAATTATCAATTAATTATTAATTAAAAATATTAACAAACATATATTAATTAATTAATTATTATTAAATTACTTCCCACCCTATTCCCCTATAAACCCACAACCCGCTACAGAATTACATTACGCAATTATTATAAAAACAAAATTCATTTAATAAAATATTTTATAACATTAAGACACACTTTTCACACATATTATTACATAAAAATACACTATAAAATATTATATATTATTAAAAATTCGATATTTTTGCTATCTATATTTTATACAGTCGATATTACTTCACTTACCTGAAAAACGATATTTTTGTAGTCGATATTATGTCCAGTCGTATTTTGTCCAGTCTATATTTAAAACTCGATATTATGTCCAGTCGATATTTTGGAGTCGATATTTTGTCTGTACACCATCAAATATATATTACCTAGTGCAGTTGCCACTAAGTAGTTACAGCTAGGTCTGCTTTTCCACAGAAAGAGCGTTTAGTTTGCTAATAACTTTGGCCCAGTTTGTTGAATCTTCATAAAATTTTCCCAAAACAAAAGTTAATCCACCTCAGCCTACTTTCTCAAAAGATTTGGGGTGATCTGTTAGGCGAGGCCAGAGAAAAAATGGGGGTCCCAAAATGCAAAATCCCCATGCATTTTTCATGGGTTTCTTTAAGACGGGCTACATCAGAAACTGCTGAAGGAATTACACCAAATTCATCGGGAAGCTGGAGCTTGGTACACAGATTCTGCTTTTTGTGATGTGGTGTAAATCCGTTCAGTAATTTTTGAGATATTATGGGTCAAACCAATATAGATATTTGTACAGTTAGGCTCTCAAGAATCTCAAAGACTCTTGCAGGAGCACCAATTTAGAAAAGAGTGTTCTGATTGGCCCATGGAGCTTTATTTCCCTTGTGCCATCTCGCTTCCGCGGGAGTCAGACTCCTGCAAGAGAAGGCCCTCTGATTGGCTGCCAGCAACAGTAGAAACATGTTGCTGGCAGCCATTATAAGACTTGGTGACTTAGTCCCCTGTCCTAAAGGTTTAAGAAAATAGAGATATATGGGGGCAGGGTAGGGATAACCTGACCCCCTACTCCATATATGAGGGACCCAGAGGGATCCCCCAAGGCCAAAAAAGAAAACAAATGGCAAAAATGCGGAGACACTCGAGTGATCAAAAAACTAAAACAGAATTTCAGCCGGTGCATTTATATCCCTAATGGCCTGGTTTGCCTACCCCCAGGGCTGATTTTATATAGGGTGGGCTGTGTGGCCCCCCTTGTCGAATCTCCAAAGGCCCTGGAAGCCCACTCCCAGGGCCGAAAACTGTTGATATGGGATGGGGGGCTGTGTGTTTATCGACAATAAAGATGAGCTGTCCCAAGAGTCACCAGGGGAGACGAGCTCTGTAAACTCTGGACATGATCCAACCGTGCGTGCCATAAGGTTCTGGATTTCCCTGTATCCGTCTGTGTGCACTGACTCACATCAGGTGAAATTATGGACTCAAATGATCGTGTCCTACAGCATCTAACATCATTGCCCAGTTATCCATCGCGGTCCTGGTTAACTCTGGGGCAGACAGGCTCAAAGGAGGGTCCGTTTTCTTTTGTGCTTATTCTTTGATTGTTGGACTCTTTGGGGCAGATTTACAAGCCCCTTGCACCTTATTTGTGCTGCTGTTGCATCACTTCTGTGACACAGCGGCAGCTTAAACCATGCACGAAGTTCCACCCTATTTACATCGTGTATAAGAAACAATTCCCAACAGGTTTCAATTTAAGGCAGTTCAAAGATGTATGCAAGCAGCATTACGTAAGAAAGAAACAAGGAGACTCATGCGGATTAAGAGCTTGTAATTCACCAATTCAAAAAAGGGGTGGTTCACATGGGAATACAGTTAGGCAGCACTGTACAGAAGGAATCATGTGACAACCCGAAAGCACTTTGTGAATAGTGATATATACAATTGGTGAAAAGTGATGATGCAAGTGCTGAACGTGAACAGCGTGAACGGCGGAAGGTGACAAAGAAATATACAGTGTCGGGATCGTCTTCAGGACAGGGTTGTTAGGTTCAGGGAGTGCTGCAGGGAGAAAGGGTCAGGTCAGGGAGGGCAATTATGAGGGGGAAAAAGGGTGGGGGGTTTATTACGAGGGACTGGGCAGCGGTAAGGCTAGGAAATTAGAGAGCGATGCTTAAACATGGCATGCATGCATTACGTAATTATGTCTAGAGTAGGTGCCGTGGGCGATGGGAGGGAAGTGAGAACCAGGGGGTGACATGCCAGGGGGACAGTAGTCCACATACCGGATTTCCGCGTGAACTGTTAACACATCGGTCAGTGAGCGTGTAGAAAACTAGTAGACTGGTATTAGAGGGGGGACGTACCCAATATCGGCGAAGAGTTAGTGCATCATGAGCCGAACGTGGCGCGGGGGGCTGGAACAGAGGTCTGGAAATCAGAGTCCGTAATTAAGACGAATGTGTAGGTAACTGAGCGTACAGTGAATACGAATCAGTATAACTACAGGTGTGGGCAAGTGCTCCGTAATGAGGGAAGTGCAGGGGAAGTGCAAGGGTGTAACCGTGAGTCCAAATACCTTATATATAGATATATAAGAGGCGGGCTGCTGGGTAGTCTCGGAGGGAGGACCGGATAGCAGAGAGTCCCGTCTGAGCTGGAAGGGAAACAAGGTATGAGTGAGCGGAGACTACCGCAGTAAGGCCAGTGCACGACAAAGAGAACAAAACTAGCACATACTGATGGCCGTGTAGATCCTGGGTCCATGGGCAGGGGCAGTTGATGAACAATCTGGGGGAAAAAAGGTGGGTAATAGAAGTCATGACCCGGGGTAGGCAGGTCATTGCGGTAAGAGCGTGTGTTCGATTAATTACCTGGAGAGAGGGAACGGAAGGCAGGGGATGGTTGGAGGTGACAGCGCCTGTGGGAAAGAATTAGACAAATGTCACGGTTAGCTGGAGTCTAATACCAGTCTACTAGCTTTCTACACGCTCACTGACCGATGTGTTAACAGTTCACACGAAAATCCGGTATGTGGACTACTGTCCCCCTGGCATGTCACCCTCTGGTTCTCACTTCCCTCCCAACGCCCACAGCACCTACCCTAGACATAATTACGTCATGCATGCATGCCATGTTTAGGCATCACTCTCTAATTTCCTAGCCTTACCGCCGCTCAGTCCCTCGTAATAAACCCACCCCCCCCACCCTTTTTTCCCCCTCATAATTGCCCTCCCTGACCTGACCCTTTTTCCCTGCAGCACTCCCTGAACCTGACCACCCTGTCCTGAATACGATCCCGACTCACGGGGATCAAAACGCTGTCGACATCACAGCGCAACTTTATGGCGCATCTAACGTTTTTGGCTCCTGAAAAATGTTGTAACCATGACTAAAGTGACAAAAACTATGTCTTGTTGAGCCAACACTGTATATTTCTTTGTCACCTTGCGCCGTTCACGCTGTTCACGTTCAGCACTTGCATCATCACTTTTCCCCAATTGTATATATCACTATTCACCAAGTGCTTTCGGGTTGTCACATGATTCCCTCTGTACAGTGCTGCCTAACTGTATTCCCATGTGAAACGCCGAAGCATGGGCGGAAAATCCGTTCCGCTCGCCTATTTTGCGGATTTTCGGTAAATTCGGAATCCGCGAACTCTCGCGAATTTACCGAAAATCCGCAAATTCACACGCAGCGGATTTTTTTTCTTGGTGATACAATATTGCGGCTTGCGGCGTTCACTTACCATCATTCAGCGTTTGCCGAGCTGTTTTTCTCGATATTTTGCGAGTGCTGCGCCATTTTGGATCTTGCTGCGGGATCCCGCGGGAGTTTGGCGACGCATCGCGAGAGTTCACAATAGCGAACATGTAGGTGCGGCGGGCAGCAACAATCTTGCACTCGCGAAATTACAACATTTGCAATTCTGCACAAGAAATCCACTAACAAGCAGCATAGACCTTCTGAAAATGATGATTTTTATCAGAATAACTCCTCAGGTTGACATTTGCCTGCACTTTTTTGGATATGAGGCCTTTTGACTTTCTTTGGATCTCTTTTGGATTAGAAATCAACTTTCACAAGTAAGTTTGTTTCGGACATTACAGTTGCTGTTCTGCAGAAAAACGAGTTTTGCAAAACTGAAAGCACTCAGAACGTGCAAAAGTTAACTCATCATTAGTAACCATTCCCTGTAGTGCTTCCTGACTGGGGCCCCTCCAGAGTTCAGTTGCTAGTTGCAACAGTTCTATGACCCTTCTCTGACCCTCACAGCAGGCTCATAGAATAGCTACAAGTAGGCCACAAAGGTCCTGGAAAAAAAAATTGCACTGCAACAGAAAGTAAATTTCAGATAAGGAAGCAGGTGCCAGACTGGAATTTTAAAACAGTGACACATTAATAAATCAACCCCAAATTAATTCATGTCAGTTGAAGCAGGGCAGGTGTGCTTGCTTTTCCCCCCCATAATCTACAGTTATGAACCAGAGGGTGGCATTGATGTACCAGAGGGTGGCATGGGTGAAATAGGGTGGCAGTGGTGAAACAGAGGGTGTTGTGAACCTGTGATGATGAACCAGACGTAGAAACAACATAGTCGCGACCGTTGCGAGCCGACAAGTAAGTTTGCAATTGCGAACTGGTACAAAACCCTCGCGAACTGGCAGAAACCCTTGCGAACACAAAACAAAATCTGCAAATTCACGAGAATTCCCGTATTTTGCGGATTGCGAGTTCGCAAATACGCAAATTCACTAACGCCAGATTCGCAAAATTCGCCCATGCTTAGAAACGCCCCTTTTTTAATTGGTGAATTACAAGCTCTTAATCCACATGAGTCTCCTTGTTTCTTTCTTATGTAATGCTGCTTGCATACATCTTTGAACTGCCTTAAATTGAAACCTGTTGGGAATTGTTTCTTATACACTTTCTACACCCATCCCGACGTGGTTTATGGGTTTCACTCCTGTTGTTCTTTCACACTATTTACAATGTGACGCATCTAGGAAGCTGGTTGCAACAAGGGGGTTCCTGGACTGTTCCTAAGCGTGACTGAGGGAAAGATTAGTTGGCGTGACCAAAGGTGTAAATGTGACACCCAAGGGCATCCATTTTGTTGGATGGATTGGCCTCACACACCCCGAAGGATGTCATGCTTCATCATCGGCGGTTGCTCCTCGTCGGGGAGGCGGTGCAATCCCCGACGGGCTCACCTCAAAGAGGGGCTCTTTGGCGGAGATCTTTTTCCAACTGCCTTATGGTGAGGTGCGGGTGTGTGGGCAGGGTGGTATGTGATAGTGATAAAGGGATATTAAAATGTAGCTAAGGGTACCGGAATGAACTTTATTCTGGGGGTCCCTCGCTGCAGTTAAAAACAGGGGGCTAGCTCACTAGGAGTCAACGAGTAAATTCAGGTGAACCTAGATGGGGCTAGTAGTGCAAAACGGTCGACATGTTTCTCGCAGTGGGTAGTAGTAACCCGCGATTCATCAGGACCTATAAAAGGTGTCATGTGTGGGTTTGTGTGTATATTACCTCTGTGAGAGTTGTCCTATGCCTAAGTATGGAAAGGAGATAAAACAACAATGGTTAAAACAATATGCAAGAAATGCAAAATTGGTCACGCCAATGGGGAAGAATAGTGAAAAGCGTGGCATGCTGTAGGTGTACTTGTGATTCAAGTAACAATCAACACATGCCTGAGTGGTTAAGTATGCCACCTGTCTGTAGTATGGCGTACACAACAATCACTAAGTGGGTGAAGTGGGTATTCCTGTGAAGTGTGAGGAGGTTTTTAAAAAAAATATATATACAAAGGAATCACATGCAGTAGCTAAGCAAGCTCTATAGTGCAACTGGGTTCATACCCTGTGATGGTATCAGTAAGTAGCAGGGGGAGACACCCATTAAAACATGATGATTATAACATGAGCAAATTGCACATACACTCCAACTTAAGGGAGCCACAGTTCTAACAAACATTCCCATTATCCACTCACCTATTTATCAAGAACTAACTGCCACATGAGGGGTCGGCGGGATGAGGCATCAGGGATGAGTCATAAAGTCAAGACTGGGTTTGGGATTTAAAACAAAACAACACAGCCAGGCGAGCATTAATGAACTAGCAGTGTCTACTACTGCGAGTGGCTCCCAGCCTAGAGCCCTTTCGTCCCGCTGGAGCACTCACCTCTAATCTCCTGCGCCCCGGCTGCTTGACCTACCCTTCTCCGCCGAGCTCGAGTAGATGTGAGAGCTCGGCGGGAAGGGTTATTTACATTACTTGCAGCGAATCACCACGGAGCGAGCGTCCCCGCCTATCTGCGGGTCACGTGGTTACTGCCGTTCGTGGGGCGGCCATTTTAAGCTAGTCAGTCTATGGCTTTCGTTAGACTGAGTTGTGTGTCCGCGCGCCTTATAGCTGTATATAGTGCATCAGGAGCCCGTTGTTCCGGGTATTGGAGCGCGTGGGAGTTAGATTGCAAGAAGGTTAAACCTTGCTTATTTGTCGGCAATGTGTAGAGGTGGCCTCGCGATACTAGAGAGTGTTTCGGCGGCCATGATTAGATGGTGTCACAGCGCCAAAGCCCCTGGGTGAGTCACGTGATTACCGTCGTTTAGCGGGGCGGACATCTTAAACTAGTGGGTCTAACACATTAGATGGGTTTAATGTGCAGGGTCATTGATATAATGTATCAGCCAGGTATCAAGCCCCTGTGGTGCTGTGGCATAAGTTTTGTTCGTGATGTGGACAATGTAGGGGGTGGTGGAAGCCCTTATTAGAGTGTTGTTATTGCAAATATACTATGCCAGATGTGCCCATAGGTGGAAATGTAGGGGGGGGGGGGGCATCTAGGAAGCTGCAACACTTTGTAAGGCTCTGCGCTACTTAAAACCTGCGTCAGGTTTCATGTGGGCGTTTCGGCACAGGGGGAGGCGTTCCGTCACAGGAACGCCTCGGAAAAGTGCCTGAGTGAGATTTACAAGATTTCACTCAGTCACTTTTCGACGCCGCTGCGTCAAAACCTTGCACTGCTTGAAGCAGGCGTAAGGCTTGACACGCCATGTTGTACATAGGCAGGATTGGAACAGTGCTGGAGTTGCGTCGCGCCCACGACACAACTCCAGCACTGCACCAACCTTACGCCGGTTTACCCTTGCGCCATGATGCGCTGCATTATAAATGCCGCGCATCTGTGGTGGCGCAAGGGTAAACTTGTGTGAGGCATCTTTCTTGGCGCATCCCTGCTGATTTGCAGGGATGTGCCAGAAAACGTAAATCTGCCCCTATGACTTTCTTTTTTGGGGGGAGAAATGTGGTGCCCTGAGGACACATCACTGCAGCTCCCTGCCTGATGATTGTCCCTAGGTTCATAACACCCATCCATCACAGGTGTCACGTGCCCAGGCCAATAAAAGAGAATAAGGGTGAATGTGGAGGCACTCCGATTAATGATGGGCAGAAATTGTTGGTACCACTCTGCTTCTCCTGAGGACCTAGAGCCCATAACATTACACCAGACTCGCCCTCCCATATCTCGTTTCCATCTCGCTCCGCCCACTTATCTTTGCGTTAGCGCCTCTCATTGCGAATCTCACTCCAGAATCCTCTTTCCAGATCCATTCTTTCTTCCTGTTCCATGAAATCCCATTTCTTCAGTTTATCTTTTGGACTTGACCTCTCTACTGCTTCACCCTTTTGTCTCAGCCTCATCCTTCACTCTCTGCCTCACCGTCATTTCCTGCTACCTGTGTTGTACCTGTGCGCATGTGTGTGTGTGCATGTGTTTGTGTGTGAGGGAATCTACACTCCTGCTACCCATGTTGTACCTGTGTGCATGTGTGTGTGTGTGTGTGTGAAGGAATCTGCACTCCTGCTACCTGAGTCACACCTGTGTGCATGTGAGTGTGAGGGAATCTACACTCCTGCTACCTGTGTTGTACCTGTGTGCATGTGTGTGTGTGTGTGTCTGCCTGTGTGTGTGAGGGAATTTGCACTCCAGCTACCTGTGTTGTACCTGTGTGTGTGTGTGTGTGCGTGTGTGTGTGAGGGAATTTGCACTCCTGCTATCTGTGTTGTACCTGCGTGTGCGTGTGTGTGTGTGTGGGTGTGTGTGTGTCTGTGAGGGAATCTGCACTCCTGCTACCTGTGTTGTACCTATGTGCATTTGTGTTAGGGAATCTACACTCCTGCTACCTGTGTTTTGCCTGTGTGCATGTGTGTGTCTGCCTGTGTGTGTGAGGGAATTTGCACTCCAGCTACCTGTGTTTTGCCTGTGTGCATGTGTGTGTCTGCCTGTGTGTGTGAGGGAATTTGCACTCCAGCTACCTGTGTTGTACCTGTGTGTGTGTGTGTGTTTTGTGCCTATGTGTGTGTCTGTGAGGGGATCAACACTCCTGCTACCTGTGTTGTACCTGTGTGCACGTGGGTGTGCGCATGTGTGTGAGGAAATCTACACTCCTGCTACCTGTGTTGTATCTGTGTGTGT